>NC_057796.1:318927112-319658024 GCF_018294505.1 Triticum aestivum | reverse complement strand
CGGGTTTTCGCGAGCCCGAGGGTCATCTTATTTTAACCCCCCCGGGCCAGTGCTCCTTCGAGTGTTGGTCCGAACCGAGCAGCCTGCGGGGCCACCTCGGGGAAACTCGAGGTCTGGTTTTACTCGTAGCTTGACTTATCCGGTGTGCCCTGAGAACGAGATATGTGCAGCTCCTATCGGGATTTGTCGGCACATTCGGGCGGCTTTGCTGGTCTTGTTTTACCATTTTCGAGATGTCTTGTAAACCGGGATTCCGAGACTGATCGGGTCTTTCCGGGAGAAGGTTTAACCTTCGTTGACCGTGAGAGCTTATAATGGGCTAAGTTGGGACACCCCTGCAGGGTAATATCTTTCGAAAGCCGTGCCCGCGGTTATGAGGCAGATGGGAATTTGTTAATGTCCGGTTTTAGATAACTTGTCACTTGACCCAATTAAAATACACCAAGTGCGTGTGTAGCCGTGATGGTCTCTTCTCGGCAGAGTCTGGGAAGTGAACACGGTCTGTGTTATGTATGGCGTAAGTAGGTGTTCAGGACCTCTTCTTGGTCATTGCTAGTTGACGTCCGTTCCTTTGCTTCTCTTCTCGCTCTCATTTGCGTAAGTTAGCCACCATATATGTTTTGCCGCTGCAGCTCCACCCCTTTGCACCTCTTGGCCTACAAGCTTAAATAGTCTTGATCTCACGGGTGTGAGATTGCTGAGTCCCCGTGACTCACAGATACTTCCAACACCAGTTGCAGGTGCCGACGATGCCAGTGCAGACGATGGCGTCGATCTCAAGTGGGAGTTCGACGAGGAACGTGGTCGTTACTATGTGTCTTTTCCTGATGATCAGTAGTGGAGCCCAGTTGGGACGATCGGGGATCTAGCATTTGGGGTTGTCTTATTATCATCTGGATTTTGACCGTAGTCGGTCTATATGTTTGTATTTTGGATGATGTATGATGATATTTATGTATTGTGTGAAGTGGCGATTGTAAGCCAACTCTTTATCCCATTCTTGTTCATTACATGGGATTGTGTGAAGATGACCCTTCTTGCGACAAAACCACTATGCGGTTATGCCTCTAAGTCGTGCCTCGACACGTGGGAGATATAGCCGCATCGTGGGCGTGACAGATGTCAACTACATTATCATGCAAAACAATATGACAATGATGAAGCGTGTCATAATAAATGGAACGGTGGAAAGTTGCATGGAAATATATCTCAGAATGGCTATGAAAATGCCATAATAGGTAGGTATGGTGGCTGTTTTGAGGAAGGTATATGGTATGGTACCGGCGAAATTTGCGTGGTACTAGAGAGGCTAGCAATGGTGGAAGGGTGAGAGTGCGTATAATCCATGGACTCAACATTAGTCATAAAGAACTCACAGACTTATTGCAAAAATCTATTAGTCATCGAAACAAAGTACTACGCGCATGCTCCTAGGGGGATAGATTGGAAGGAAAAGACCATCGCTCGTCCCTGACTGCCACTCATATGGAAGACAATCAAAAAATACCTCATGCTCCAACTTCGTTACATAACGGTTCACCATACGTGCATGCTACAGGAATCACAAACTTTAACACAAGTATTTCTCCAATTCACAATTACTCACTAGCATGACTCTAATATCACCATCTTCATATCTCAAAACAATCATAAGGAATCAAACTTCTCATAGTATTCAATGCACTTTATATGGAAGTTTTTATTATATCCCTCTTGGATGTCTATCATATTAGGACTAAATTCATAACCAAAGCAAATTACCATGATGTTTATAAAGACTATCAAAATAATATAAGTGAAGTAAAAGATTTCAACAATTTCTATAAAATAAAACCACCACCGTGCTCTAAAAAGATATAAGTGAAGCACTAGAGAAAAATTGCCTAGCTCAAAAGATATAATGAAGCACATAGAGTATTCTAATAAATCACGATTCATGTGTGTCCCTCTCAAAAGATATAAGTGAAAAGCCAATGCAAACTAAAAAGCAAAGACTCATATCATACAACAGGCTCCAAGCAAAACACATATCATGTGGTGAATAAAAACATAGCCTCAAGTAAAGTTACCGATAGACGAAGACGAAAGAGGGGATGCCTTCCGGGGCATCCGCAAGCTTAGGCTCTTGGTTGTCCCTGAATATTACCTTTGGGGTGCCTTGGGCATCCCCAAGCTTAGGCTCTTGCCACTCCTTATTCCATAGTCCATCAAATCCTTACCCAAAACTTGAAAAACTTCAGAACACAAAACTCAACAGAAAATCTCATGAGATCCGTTAGTATAATAAAATAAATCACCACTTTTGTTACTGTTGTGAACTAATTATTTATTTAAATTGCTCTAATATCTATTGTATTCCAACTTTTCCATGGTTCATACCCCCCGTTACTACCCATAGATTCACCAAAATAAGCAAACAACACAAAGAAAACAGAATCTGTCAAAAACAGAACAATCTATAGTAATCTGTAACTCTCAAATACTTTTGTAACTCCAAAAATTCTGAAAAATTAGGACAACAGAAGAAATTTTTATCTTAATCCTCTGAAAAAAGAATCAATATTTTATCACGCTTATGTGATTTTAATAATTCTGAGACTGGGTGCAAAAGTTTCTGTTTTTCAGCAAGATCAAATCAACTATCACCGTAAGCTATCCCAAAGGTCTTACTTGGCACAAACACTAATTAAAACACAAAAACACAATTACTATAGAGGTAATAATGTGTATTTTATTCAAGAACAGTAGCAAAACAAAAAACAGAAAAATAAATTTGGGTTGCCTCTCAACAAGCACTATTGTTTAACGCCCCTAGCTAGGCATAAAAACAGAGATCTAAGTATTGTCATCTTTGGTGTGCAATCCATAAGTAGCTCTCATAATAGATTCATATGGCAACTTCATTTTCTTTCTAGGAAAGTGTTCCATGCCCTTCCTTAACAGAAATTGAAATCTAATGTTTCCTTCTTTCATATCAATATTTGCACCAATCGTTCTAAGGAAAGATCTACCAAGAATAATAGGACATGTAGGATTGCAATCTATATCAAGAACAATGTAATCTATGGGAACATAATTCCTATTTGCAACAATAAGAACATCATTAATCCTTCCCATAGGTTTCTTAATAGTGGAATCCGCAAGATGCAAATTTAAAGAACAATCATCAAATTCACAGAAACCTAGCACATCACATAAAGTTTTTGGAATCGTGGAAACGCTAGCACCCAAATAACATAAAGCATGGCACTCATAATCTTTAATCTTAATCTTAATAGTAGGTTCCCAGTCATCATAAAGTTTTCTAGGAATAGAAACTTCCAATTCAAGCTTTTATTCAAAATATTGCATCATAGAATCAACGATATGCCTAGTAAAAGCTTTATTTTGATTATAAGCATGAGGAGAATTCAACATGGATTGCAGTAAGGAAATACAATCTATCAAAGAACAATTATCATAATTAAAATCCTTGAAATCCAAAAGAGTGGGTTCATTACTACTTAAAGTTTTGACCTCTCCAATCCCACTTTTATCAATTTTTGCATCAAGATCTAAAAACTCTGAATCATTGGGACGCCTTCTTACTAAAGTTGACTCATCTCCAGTCCCATCTTTATCAAGATTTATGTTGGAAAACAAAGATTCAATAGGAGTCACATCAATCACTTTAAGATCTTCATCATTATTTTCACGAAAACTAGAAGAACACACTTTTACAAACCAACCTCGCTTAGCACGCATCTTAGCGGTTCTTTCTTTACACTCACCAATGGAAATTCTCATAGCTTTTAGACATTTATTAATATCATGCTTGGGTGGAATAGATCTAATTTTCAAAGAATCAACATAAGACAAATTCTATCCACGTTCCTAGCCAACTCATCAATCTTAATCAATTTTTTTTCAACCAAAGCATTGAAACTCTTTTGCGAAATCATAAATTCTTTAACACTATTCTAAAAATCAGAGGGAATCTTATTATTATTTCCATAATAATTGTTGTAGGAATTACCATAATTATTAGAGGAATTACTAGGAAACGACCTAGGATTAAAATTACCTCTATACGCGTTATTACCAAAATTGTTCCTACCAACAAAATTCACCTCCATAGATTCATTATTATTTTCAATAAAAGTAGACAAAGGCATATCATTAGGATCAATAGGAGCACTCTTGCTAGCAAATAATTTCATAAGTTCATCCATCTTTCCACTCAAAACATTAATCTCTTCAATCGCATGCACCTTTTTACTAGAAGAAGATCTTTCGGTATGCCATTGCGAATAATTAACCATAATATTATCTAGGAGTTTAGTAGCTTCTCCTAAAGTAATTTCCATAAAAGTACCTCCCGCGGCTGAATCTAAAAGATTTCTAGAAGCAAAATTCAATCTGGCATAATTTTTTTGTATAATCATCCACAAATTTAAACCATCAGTAGGGTAATTTCGTATCATCAATTTCATCCTCTCCCATGATTGTGCAACATGTTCATGATCAAGTTGCTTAAAATTCATAATATCGTTCCTAAGGGAGATGATCTTAGCGGGAGGAAAATACTTGGAAATAAAAGCATCTTTACACTTATTCCATGAATAATTACTATTTTTAGGCAAAGATGGAAACCAAGTTTTAGCACGATCTCGTAGTGAGAACGGAGATAGCTTCAACTTAATAATATCATTATCCACATCTTTCTTCTTTTGCATATCACACAACTCAACGAAATTATTAAGATGGGATGTGGCATCTTCACTAGGAAGGCCGGAAAATCGATCCTTCATAATAAGATTCAGCAAAGCGGCATTAATTTCATAAGATTCCGCACTAGTGGCGGGAGCAATCGGAGTACTAATAAAATCATTATTATTAGTATTGGAAAAGTCACACAATTTGGTATTCTAGCCATTGTGACAAAGCAAGCAATCTAACACACGAGCAAACAAAAAGACGAACAGAAGAAGGGCGAAGGAAAAGACAAATCTTTTCGAAAATCATTTTAGAAGTGGGGGAGAGGAAAATGAGAGGCAAATGGCGAATAATGTAATGCAAGACACGAGAGTTTTATGATGGGTACTTGGTATGTCTTAACTTGGCGTAGATCTCCCCAGTAACGGTGCCAGAAAAGAGTCTTGATGACCCACAAGTATAGGGGATCTATCGTAGTCCTTTAAATAAGTAAGAGTGTCGAACCCAACGAGGAGAAGAAGGAAATGACAAGCGGTTTTCAACAAGGCATTCTCTGCAAGCACTAAAATTATCGGTAACAGATAGTTGTGTGATAAGATAATTCATAACGGGTAACAAGTAACAAAAGTAACTAAGGTGCAGCAAGGTGGCCCAATCCTTTTTGTAGCAAAGGACAAGCCTGGATGATCTCTTATATAAAGCAAAGCGCTCTCGAGGACACATGGGAATTACTGTCAAGCTAGTTTTCATCATGCTCATATGATTCACGTTCGTTACTTTAATAATTTGATATGTGGGTGGACCAGTGCTTTGGTGCTACCCTTCCTTGGACAAGCGTCCCACTTATGATTAACCCCTATTGCAAGCATCTGCAACTATGAAAGAAGAATTAAGATAAATCTAACCATAACATGAAACATATGGATCCAAATCAGCCCCTTACGAAGCAACGCATAAACTAGGGTTTAAGCTTCTGTCACTCTACAACCCATCAGCTACTTATTACTTCCCAATGCCTTCCCCTAGGCCCAAATCATGGTGAACTATCATGTAGTCGACGTTCACACATAACACCACTAGAGGAAAGACAACATACATCTCATCAAAATATTGAACGAATACCAAATTCACATGATTACTTATAACAAGACTTCTCCCATGTCCTCAGAAACAAACGTAACTACTCACAAAGCATATTCATGTTCATAATCAGAGGGGTATTAATTATCATTAAGGATCTCAACATATGATCTCCACCGAATAAACCAACTAGCATCAACTACAAGGAGTAATCAACACTACTAGCAACCCACAGGTACCAATATGAGGTTTTGAGGCAAAGATCGGACACAAGAGATGAACTAGGGTTTGAGAGGAGATGGTGTTGGTGAAGATGTTGATGGAGATTGACCCCCTCTCAACGAGAGGATTGTTGATGATGACGATGGCGATGATTTCCCCCTCCAGGAGAGGTTTCCCCGGCAGAACAACTCCGCCAGAGCCCTAGATTGGTTTTGCCCAGGTTCCACCTCGAGACGGCGACGCTTCATCTCGAAAGCTTGCTTCTGATTTTTTCCAGGTCAAAACACACCATATAGCAAAAGATGGGCATCGGGGACCTGCCAGGTGGCCGACAAGGCAGTGGGGCGCACCCAGGGGGTAGGGCGCACCCCACCCTTGTGGATGGCAGGTGGTCCCCCTCTGGTGCTTTCTTTGCCCAATATTTTTATATATTCCAAAACAATTCTCTGTGAAGTTTCAGGACTTTTGGAGTTGTGCAGAATAGGTCTCTAATATTTGCTTCTTTTCCAGCCCAGAATTCCAGCTGCCGGCATTCTCCCTCTTTATGTAAGCCTTGTAAAATAAGAGAGAAAAGGCATAAGTATTGTACCATAATGTGTAATAACAGCCCATAATGTAATAAATATCAATATAAAAGCATGATGCAAAATGGACGTATCAATGTAGATGCCCTCCGTGATCGAATACCCCTCCAGCAAATCGCCGGAAAAGGCCCCACGATGGGATCTCACGGGAACAGAAGGTTGCGGCGGTGGAAAAATATTTTTCTTGCTCCCCATGAGGGTTCTGGAATATATGTGAATATATAGGACGAAGAGGTAGGTCAGGGGATCCCTGAGGGGACCACAAGGTAGGGGGGCTCCCCCCTAGGGCACTCCCTCCACCCTTGTTGCCGCCTCATGGCTCGTCTGGCTTGGAGTCCAAGTCCTCTGGGTGTCTTCTGGTCCAAGAAAAATCATCATAAAGTTTTATTCCGTTTGGACTCCGTTTGATATTCCTTTTCTGCGAAACTCAAAAACAAGGAAAAAACAAAAACTGGTTGTCGGGGGTTTGGTGCGACATATGCCAAAGGATGGCTTATCATGATGGGGGCTAGTACGACGTCGCCGGTGCCAGGAAGCGGGATGAGGCGAAGACATGCACGCCGACCAATCTTACCCAGGTTCGGGGCTCTCAGTGGAGATAACACCCCTAGTCCTGCTCTGCGGGGTCTCCGCATGATCACTCAAGCGACAATGGTGACTACAAGCTTGCTCCTTGAGTTGTTTCTCTAGAGGGGGAAGGAGAGCAAGTCTAGCCCTAGCTTCCTCTCTCTATATGGGTGTGTGGGTGAACAAGAGGCTGAACCCTTTGCATGGGTGCCCTGGGGGGTTTATATAGGCCTACCCCCAGGGGTACAATGGTAATCCGGTCGGGCGTAGGCCCGAGCCGTCAGCGTCTCTGGTCGCCGGCTTCTCCACTGGCCGATGGGGCCCGCCGCCTGGTGGGTCCCGCTGTCTGTCTGGTACTTGGCCGACAGGCCGTACCCAACGCTTGCGGGTCCTGCCAGCTGCCCGATACTGTAGCGATGCGGCTACTGATGCGTGCTTTGTCGGGGGAGGCGTGGCTACAGTATCGTCGCCTGGCGGGTGTTCACTATAGCCATTCCCCATATCGGCTGGTTAATGGCGCACCGGTCCCCAGGAGGGGGAGGGCCGCCTGGTCATCTGCCGGCTCCTATAGAGCCGACTGGCCAGGGACGGCCGCCTTCTGGTCTTCTCGTCGTCAGGTGGGGCCCGCCGCCTGCGGGCCGTACCGACAGCCCGTAGTGGGACGCAGCCCCCTCTGACAGGGGTGACATCAGGGTAGGCGTGGCAACAGTGCCGCGCCGAACGGAAGAGCCCCGCTTGGTACGGAGTACTATGGCCTGGCTATGCCCTAGGCTAGGGGCGGCGAGGCGTGCCGTAGCCACGCCCCGTCTCGTCGTATTGATGAGGGTGCAGATTCTGAGAGTGCTTGGGGCTGCCTGCTGGGAGCCGGCCTCTCCAGAGAC
The DNA here is from genome assembly GCF_018294505.1 of Triticum aestivum. Classification (NCBI taxonomy): domain Eukaryota; kingdom Viridiplantae; phylum Streptophyta; class Magnoliopsida; order Poales; family Poaceae; genus Triticum; species Triticum aestivum. The sequence continues at coordinate 319,649,995 of NC_057796.1, read as the reverse complement.
CGCCTGCCAGGAGTCGGCCCATCTTGAGGCCACCCTCTGGGCTATGCCGCCTTCTAGCAGCCGGCCGCTTGGACCAGCCGGCGGCGAGAAGGCGGCGCTTTGGTCTTGGATTCTTGAGGGGCGCAGTCAGCCCCGATGTCTTGAAATGCCATGGGGAGCTGGTGAGGCTACCCGTGGCTAATTACTCCGACAGTAGTCCCCAAAGCTGGTGGGGCGCCGCGGCTGAAAGTGACGTGGGGCCGCAGCAGCTTCCTACCGTGAGTAATCTGTTGATCTTGCTTCATCCGACTTCCGGAGTGCCGACAGCCAGGAGTCGGACACAACCAGGCGGCCGCCTGGTGGTTTTCGAAACGTTGAGGCGGGAACCAAGCAGCGCGCTAGCCTAGCCCCAGGCTAGCCGCCAGCTATTCACGCACCACGTGGCACCAGCAGGCCAGGGGTCTTGCCAGCCCACGCGCGCGATGGGACGTGGCCGCAGACCAGGGCCCACCACTACCGGGCCTCGGCCCGCGTGCGGAGGTTATTGCATGGACGTGGGGAGGTGGGCGCAGTTAATCCCATGAACCCCACGCCCCGCCCCCTCGGCTTTGCAGCTCGGGGCTACAAATAGGGGGAGGAGGGGGGGCGGCACTAGCACACGCGCCCACCTCCTCCTCCTTGCTCTTCTTCTTCTTTCTCTCTGCCGCCACCGCACCCCCGCAGTCTTGCCGGAGCACCGCCGCGGCTTCTCGTGGCCAAGTCTTTCTCCCCCGCGGCGCTGCTGTTCCGTCGCAGATCCGCTCCTCCTCCACCGTGCCGCTCTTCCATCGAGCCTTCCACATCCATGGCGCGCGATAAGACGAACTCCGGTGCCTGGGACGGTTCCAACATCCAGCAGGACCACCTCGACTTCTTGCGCGACACCGGGCGGCTTCCCGGCGCGGGCTATGTTGAGGCGCGCGTCCCGCCGGCAAAGAAGATCACGCCGGCGCCGGGAGACGGCGAGCGCGTTGTGTTCCGGACGCACTTCCTCCGCGGCTTTGGCTTGCTGATATGCGGTTTTCTTCGCTCCTTCCTCGAGTTCTACAACCTCCAGCCGCACCACCTCATGCCCAACACAGTGGTGCTGCTGTCGGCCTTCGTCACGATGTGCGAAGGCTACCTCGGCATTCTCCCCACGCTTGAGCTGTGGGGGGAGTGTTTCTACACCAAGCTCGGCGTCGCCGCCAAGGATGAGCCGGCCGAGTGCGGCGCCTTCGTCGCTGTGCGGCGCGCAGGAGCCGGCAACCACTTTCCCCCATCAGTTTGATCCAGTCTGTCAAGCTCTGGCAGAAATCCTACTTCTATGTGAAGAACGTCGACCCGGCGGTGGACTTCCTCAACTTGCCATCCTACGAAGCCGGCCCGCCGGCTGAACCGCGCGCCAGCTGGACGTACAAGCCGAAGCATCTGTCGGCCGCCGGTGCTGCCGCTGTTGCCAGGCTCGAGGAGATGACGGATTTGGAGGGCCTCCAGGCGGCCGACTTGCTGACGGCTTTCGTGATGCACCGGGTTCTCCCCCTCCAGGGCCGGCCTCACATGATTTGTCAGATGAGTGGTCACCGGGACCCATGCCGGCTATCCACCCGTGAGATGCCGGTCGCGGAGGTGGCCCACATGGTGAATGAGATCGCGAACCTCAAGCTCGCGGCGGACTGGCGGTTCGGCAAGCCGCCATACTCCCGCGCCAACCCGCCTCCTGCCATAAGTTCCCGATTCTTCTCTCTTTTTTGATCTTCATTTCTTCTGCCGAGTTCTGGCTTGCCGACTGATCAGTCGGACGTGTCGCAGCTCCTCACGACCCATCCGGTAGCCAATGCCTTGGCGCAAGGCCAGGAGTAGCTGCCGGACCGAGCGGTGAGCGACGCGGACGACCCCGACTTGGGGGCGGCCGCCTTGGAAGATGACGCCACAGGCGGTGGCGACGGGGCAGGCGGCTCCGGTGGCGGAGGCGGCATCGAAGCATGGTCGGACGACGACGCAGAAGAGGCCGGGCGGTGCCGCCAGCCGGCCGGCAACAGGGCGAGGGCGAGCTCCTCAGCGGCGCCATCCGCACAAGGCGGCGTGCCGAAGCGCCGAGCCAGCACGCAGCTGCACGGCGCCCGGCCGAAGAAGCCCAAGGGCTCGGCCGCGGCGACCCGACGAGAGGAGGCTGCCGTGAAGGCCGTCCGGTTCCAGAGGGCCATGAAGCAGCCGCCAGTGGTGCATGCATGAGTGCTTACTTCTCTTCATGCTTTCTCTTATTTCTTGTAAACTTCTACTGAATTTTTTTCAACTCGCGCGAATCAGGACACCGCTCTCTCAGCGGTCGACCTCCGCCTCCATCGTCGGAGAGCCGGAGGGCTCCACCAACACCCGCTGCATGGACCCGCGCGCCGAGCTCCAGGCGGCAACGGAGCGGAACGCGCGGGAAGCGCGCGAGGAGCAGGAGAGGGCGGATCGGGCAAAGAGGACGCCGCCAGGGCAGCGCAGGAGGAGGCGGGTGCGGCGGCCAGGGCCCTGGCCGATGCCTCAGCAAAGGCCCAGGCGGAGAAGGCGGCTAAGAACCAGGCGGATGCGGCCGTCGGGGCGCAAGTGGGGGCGGCCACAGATGGCCAGGCCCCACTGATGATCATTCCGCTGCGCTCCATGCCGCCAGTGACGGAGGTCCTAGCACCGACTGGAGGGGCCGGCATCGACCAGCTGGCCATGGAGAGGGAGGGGGAGATGCCATCGTCCCAGGGCCGTAGGCGCCCCAACAGACGCCGGCTGCTGAGGCCCAAGACGGTCGGCCCAACGCGCTGCCAGTGTCTCAAGGCGGTGGTGAGCTGGTGGTAGGGGCGACTTCCACTGTTGGGACCCCGACACGCCGGCGTGCGGCAAAAGCGGCCTCGGCTCCGTGGCCCCAAGAGATTGGAGCCTCGAGCTCGTCGGTGCTTGACACCGAAGCCAGCAGCTCTGCGCCGACGGAGTGGTTGCATGGGGGCGGGATGAGCACCCTGATCAAGGCGGCACAGGACGTCCAGGCCGACTTCAAGGCCGAAGCCACTGCCCTCCAGCAATGCATGAAGGCGTTCATGAAGACGCGGGCCACCGTTTGGGTATGTAACTTGCTTCTTGTTTTTGATTCTTGGAGTCTTTGGCGGGGGCGCGCCAGCGCACCCGCTGGGTGTAGCCCCCGAGTTCCGGTCCGACTGCTGAGTAGTCGGGCGGGAACTTCTCAGTGGGCTCTGGGCTCTGAGCTCTGACTCCCCTTTCTTTCTGTTGCTTCGTTGTAGGATTACCACAACGTCTGTGCAGCCACCTTCAATGCCCAGATCAAGGAGCTGGACAAGCGGACCGCAGACCTGGTTGAGAGCCGGAGTAAGCACTCCATCCTCTTGCTTCTCGCGGGGGTGCGGCAGCGCACCCGCTGGGTGTAGTCCCCGAGATTCGGGCCAACTGCTGGGCAGTCGGGCCGGATCTTCTGGCAACCACCTTTTCTTGCTTCTTTGTTGAGTTGTTCAATCCGTCGTGGGGGCGCGTCAGCGCACCCGCGGGGTGTAGTCCCCGAGATTCGGGTTGACTGCTGAGTAGTCGGGCCGGATCTTTCCGGCATTTTCTTTGTCTTTGTTGATCATTGATTGTTTTTTCTTCTTTGCCTTCGTAGGCGCCAATGCCGCCTTGCAGCAGTAACTCGGCGAGGCTTAAACATCGCTACGTGCCAAGGAGGCGGCGTGCCTCAAGGCGGAGCAGGAGCGTGACCGCCTGGCCAAGCAGCTGGCTGACCAGGCGGAGCTGCAGAAGCTCAAGGACGGGGAGGAGGCTCTCCAGGCCGAGTTCGAGAGTCAGCGCTCGAACTGGGTTGACACGCAGAAAGCCCTGGAGGCCGGCTACGTCAATATCGAGGATCTGCTCGACGGTACGTTGCTCTTTCCTTGTTCTGCCTGCCGAGTCGTCCTGCATGCCTGCCTTTGTCTTCTTATTTCTTTCTTCTTTTCCTGAGCAGAGTACTTCCCTGGCTACTCCGTCGCCGCCAACCAGGCCGTCGAGGCCCTCCGCGATGAGTGGAGGCAGGCTGGCGTGAGGGTTGCACCCAATGCCCCTCGAACTCTTGCCGAGGAGATGGTCGCCATCGAGGCTCGTCTCCAGACGGCGCATCAGGCTCTTCGCCGCCTTCAGCATGCTGGATCTCAAGTGGTCTCCGCCCTTTGGCTGGGCACTCCTATTCTGTGCACTTGCAGCTGGACCTCCGACTGGTTGGAGGTGGCCATCGGCCGCATTGAGGCGTGGAAGGGCCCCTCCGCTCCGGCGGGTGCGCGCTGAGCTTTGGAGTTTGTCAAGGGGTGGTACCCTGGGCTGAATTTGGACCAGCTTGCCACCCTTCGTGCCAAAGCCGGCGCGGAGCTGGAGGCAGTGGCGCCTCAGCTTCGTCATCATGCCGCGGCGATCGCCGAGTGTATGGACACCAGCATCTTCCTCCCTGAGCTGGACGAAGCAAACGCCGAAGTGCCGCCCAACTGGTTCAGGCTGAACCCAGAAGGCGGCAAAGACTCGGTGGAGGAGATCGCCTCCAGCGATGAAGGTGAAGAGGAAGAGGATGAGGCGAGGGCGGCGAAGGCGACGCGCCGGGTGGTGAAGATGACGGCCCGCCTCAGCCTGACCAGGTCTCGACCAACGGGCGAGATGTCGGCGAGCCGACTGCCGCCGGTGCTGACCAGACCGAGACCCATCAGGCGGCCGCTCCACCACCCGAAGCCTTTGCCTCCGCCCGCCTCTCCGATCCGGCTGCTGCTCCTTTGGCCTAGGTGGCCAAGTTATCTTTCTTTTCCCTATTTTGTAATTCTCGAACAAAATTTGTTAAGTTTACGCAATTCCACCCGCTGGGGTGTATTCAAACTCCGTTGAGTGCTGGTCAAGGGCCTTTTGCTGTAAAAAGTAATCTTTTGCCGATTTCTGACTTGTCTTGCTTTTCTACTTCTTTAGCTTTTTCCTTTGCCGTCTTCCCTTAGCTGCCGTCTTGCCAGTCGGACAGCCGCTCTGCGGTCTGTCACTGGGTCAAGTACTTGGCCATTTTGGGAAGAACAAGTACTTCAGCCATTCGGTAGAATGTAGCAATTTAAGTTAGAAATCGGCCGTCCGGCTGCTCAACAGCCGGACGGCTAGGGAGGAGCCAACTCGTCCTATGCGAAATGTTTTAGTCCTTAGCCATTTTTTCGTGTGGGCACCGTTTCCTGCCTTCATCTCTTGCCGGCCGGACAGCCGCTCTACGAGCTGCGGCTTGTGGCAAGAGAGGGCTTTAGGTGCCGGCACACTACTTGTCCGACTGTAGGTAACATTGGCATAGTACAAGGCGGCAAGCCCCCGGGCCGACTGGTCGAACCCGGTGCAAGGCAGACTAGTGAAATAACACATCCATAGGCGTAGAACTTATCATATTGATAAAGGGGGGTAGCCCTTGAGTGCTCCTCGAGGGCCCCGATGTCTTAGTGCTTTAATACAAAAGGCAGCATGATACATACTGAATCAACTGTAAAATCTTCGGAGGAGGTTTGCATTCCACGAGCACTCCGATTCCTTGCCCAAGTCGTCTCTCTTGCAAGCTCTGGGCTTCTGTGCGTCGATGAGGTAGTAGGAGTCGTTCCCCAATGCCTTGCCGATGATAAAGGGGCCTTCCCAAGGGGCCGAGAGCTTGTGCTGGCCGGCTGTTCGCTGGATCACCCGGAGCACAAGGTCTCCCTCCTGGAAGGATCTTGGCTTGACCTTCCGATTGTGGTAGCGGCACAGACTCTGTTGGTAGATGGCGCACCGGCTGAGTGCTAACAGCTGGCCCTCCTCCAGCAGATCGACGCCGTCTTCTCGCGCTTCCTTTGCTTCCGCCTCAGTGTACATGGTGACGCGAGGTGAGTCAAACTCAATGTCAGTTGGGATGACGGCCTCGACACCGTACACAAGGAAGAATGGGGTGAAGCCAGTTGACTTGTTCGGAGTGGTGCGGAGGCTCCAAAGGATGGTCGACAGCTCGTCGATCCAGCAGTCGGCCGACCGCTCCAAAGGCTCGACCAGTCGGGGCTTGATGCCAGAAAGGATGAGGCCGTTTGCTCACTCAACTTGGCCGTTTGACTGCGGATGGGCAACAGACGCTAGGTCCAGTCGGATGCCCAGCGTCGTGTAGAAACGGGCCAAGGCTCCTTTGGCGAAATTCGTGCCATTATCAGTGATGATGCTATGTGGTACTCCGTACCGAGTGGTGATGTCTGCAATGAAAGTCACAGCAGTCGGCCCATTCAACTTCTTGATTGGTTTTGCTTCAATCCACTTGGTGAACTTGTCCACGGCGACAAGCAGATGGGTCATGCCGCCACGTGCTGTCTTGAATGGTCCCACCATATCTAGGCCCCAGACGGCAAAGGGCCATGCTAGGGGAATGGTCTTGAGTGCAGAAGCCGGCAGATGTTGCTGCGAGCTGAACTTCTCACACCCTTTGCAATGCTTGACTAGATCCTTGGCATCCTCCAAGGCAGTCGGCCAGAAGAACCAGTGGCGGAAAGCTTTGGCCACGAGTGATCCGGAAGCCGCGTGGTGGCCGCACTCGCCTTGCTGGATATTTTTGAGGATTGCTTGGCCCTTCTCTGCTTCTACGCAGCGTTGGAAAACTCCAGTCACGCTGCGCCTGACGAGCTCTTTGTTCACTATCGTGTAGGCTCCTGCTCGGTGTTGTACTTGCCGGGCCGAGATCTCATCAGCCGGCAACTCTCTATTCACCAGAAACTTGAGGATGAGCTCTGCCCATGATGGTGCTTGAATCTCTTCTACTGCCACTACAGCCACTTACACGAGGGCGGTTGGGCCGAGAGGCGGCGGGTCGGTGTTGATTGCCGCTTGCTGCGTGGCTGAAGTCCCCGGGCTGACGACCGCAGTCCCCGGGCCGGGTGAGACTGCTGCAGTCCTTGAATCGCTTGGTGAAGTCCCCGAGCCACTTGGTGAAGTCCCCGGGCCGACTGTTGCAGTCCCCGGGCCGGGTTGTGAAGTCCCCGGGCTGGGTGCGACTGCCACAGTCCCCGTGCCGCCTGCTGAGGTTCACGAGCCGACTGCAGCAGCCCTAGAGTCGGATCCGACTGCTTCGGGAGCAGCCGGCACAAAGATGGACTCAGATTCTGGGGAAGGCTTGATCGATGGCTTGAGGAGGCGCTGAAGGGAGACACCGACTGGTATTGCTTGCCGGGTGGAGCCGATTCGTGCCAAGGCATCTGCTTGCTCATTGTTGGCTCTTGGCACATGAAGGAACTCGCACCCTCAAAGTATCCACTGATTTGCTGGAAGAGGAAGTGGTAGCTTGCCATATTTGCATCCTTGGCGTCCCAGTCACTAGAAGACTGCTGGACCACCAAGTCGGAGTCGCTGTAGCACAGCATCCGGCGGATGCCAATCTCTTTGGCCAACCAGAGGCTATGTATTAGTGCTTCATACTCGGCCACATTGTTGGAGGCGGCAAAGTGGATTTGCAATGTGTATCTGAGCTTGTCGCCTTTGGGAGAGGTGAGGATGATGCGGCTCCCAAACTGGTGTGCATCTTTGAACCATCAAAGTGCATCCGCCAATGGGTGGAGTCCGGCGCTGGCGGCAGGTACTGGGTCTCGGCCCAGTCGATGAGGAAGTCGGCCAGTGCTTGGGACTTGATGGCGGTGCGGGGCTGGTAGAAGATGGTGTAGGGGGCCAACTCGATGGCCCATTTGGCCACTCGGCCAGATGCATCTCTGTTGCCAATGATCTCAGCGAGTGGGGCAGTGCAGACAACCGTGATTGGGTGCTCTTGAGGGTATGGCTTCAGCTTCTTGGCGGCAAAGTGCACGCCGTAGCACATCTTCTGATAGTGAGGGTAGTTCTGTTTTGAAGTTGACAGCACCTCGCTCAAATAGTACACCGGCCTCTGGACCGGCTGTGCCCTACCGTCCTCCGGGCGCTCCACCACTATGACTGTACTGATCACCCGGCTGGTGGCAGCAATGTAGAGGTACATGGGCTCTTTAGCAGTCGGAGCCACCAGGACAGGCGGCGTGGTCAACATCTTTTTCAGCTGGAGAAAAGCTGCATCCGCCTTGTCGTTCCACTCGAAATGAGTGGTCTTCTTCATGAGCTGGTACAGGGGAAGAGCCTTCTCGCCCAGCCGGCTGATGAACCGGCTGATGGATGCCAAGCAGCCGGTGAACTTCTGGATGTCTCGCAGTCGGGTAGGCTTCTCCATCCTCTCGATGGCTTTGATCTTCACAGGGTTGCACTCGATGCCGCGTTCTGAGACCAAGAAGCCAAGGAGCTGGCCGGCTGGTACTCCGAACACGCACTTTTATCGGCTGAGCTTGATTTGAAATCGGTGCAGATTTTCAAAGGTTTCCTTGAGGTCTTCAAGGAGTGTATTGCGCTTCTCCGTCTTCACCATAATATCATCTACGTAGACGTGGGCGTTTCTGCCGAGTTGCTTGAGGAGGCATTTCTGCATGCAACGCTGAAATGTGGCACCGGCATTTCTCAGGCCGAATGTCATGGTCAGGTAGCAGAAGGCTCCGAATGGTGTGATGAAGGCGGTCTTCAGGCGGCCTGCCGGGTTCAACTTGATCTGGTGGTATCCTGAGTAGGCATCCAAAAACCTCAACAGCTCGCATTCGGCTGTGGAGTCTATCACTTGGTCTATCCGTGGCAGAGCAAACGGATCTTTCCGGCAGGCCTTGTTGAGGCTGGTGTAGTCAATGCACATGCGCCACTTGTTATTCTTCTTTAGTACAAGGACTGGGTTGTGTAAGTGCATCTAGTGCCCCTTAGTGATTTTGGTGCAATGAAGACTTATAGGTTAAGGGACTAATGTGTTTATGAGTGTACACAGGTCTATAAGTCTATGAGGAGTTTGATATTTACAGAGAAAGTCGACCCCTAAAAATGAAGTTCTTCGACTGAAGACTTTGGATTTCTGAAGACTTTCTGAAGACTTTGAAAGTGAAGAAATTGGTGTGACCTTGAAGACTTGGTATTCATTCGAGGAACATGAAGCATGAAGACTTTTGTTTTCATAGTTTCATTTTCTCTTTCTTGAGTCATAGGAAACACCGTACTGTTAAAGGGGGTCGAGGAAAAACTAAGGAAAAATTTCCATGTGATGCTCAACTCAAAATCCTACACCTACCAATCCCTTCGAGTGAAGCCATTGGAAATCTCATACAGTTCAGTCATATTCTTCAGTGACAGAGACGAAGTTCTTCTAGTCTCTGAGGAATTTGTTCTGACTGAAGAGTTAGGAATTCGCCAGTTCGGATTGCCTACACAGTGAGGAACATGATAGCCCTGAGGAATTTGATACTCAAATTTCCGACCGTTGCTGTGCTATGCGCCAGCTGTCCCAAAATATCTACCCACCTAACGGTCATATCATTGAAGGGCATTTATGTCTTATCATGTCGGGCTGCTCCCTAGGCTATAAATAGCCGCCCCCTACAACCACTAGCTGGTTGGCTGCTCTGAGAGAAACTGACACTTGTCATTTGAGAGCATGCCATCCTCCGAAGACTTTGAGTGAAAATCATCAAGTGAGGAAAACCCAAACCCAAACACCTACAAACCCAAAGTGATTGAGCATCACTGAAGAGATTGATCCTGCGTGGATCCGACGCTTGTTACCTTTGAAGACTGTGCTTCTTCCAGACGGTTAGGCGTCATGGTCTAGAGCATCCAAGAGGAATTGTGGATCGCCGAGTGACCGAGTTTGTGAAGGTTCGGAAGTCACCTGAAGACTTACCACGAGTGATTGGGCGAGGTCTGTGTGACCTTAGCTCAAGGAGAATACGGTGAGGACTGTGTGTTCTCAGGTTTAAATACCTAGCTGCTCCAACCAGATGTACAACTGAGGCAGCAGTTGGAACTGGTCTAACAAATCATTATCTTCACCAAGCCTACTGGTTCTATTTCCTCAACTCTTTCAATTCCTCATAACTGTGTTGTGCGTCTGTTCATATCTGTGTTTGAAGACTTTCCCAATTTCCTCAGTTCAATTTCTTTAGTCTGTTTGTCTTCATCCTGTGTTATCCTGTGATTACGCTTTCTGTACTCTGTGCTTGTCTTCATTTCATCATGATGACCATGCTTGTGTTATGTTATGTTTACTTCTGAGTACTTATTCTGCTGCAAGTAGTTCTTCGCTAAGGAATTTCCTCACTCGCAAATTCCTCAGTGAAGAATTCATAAAAATCGCCTATTCACCCCCCTCTAGTCGATATAACGCACTTTCAATTGGTATCAGAGCGAGGTACTCCCTTGTTCTATGTGATTTTGGTTTAACCGCCTGGAGTTTTAGTTATGTCGACCACAGGAATGAAGACTGTGTCATGCCCCATCTTTGACGGTCACGAGTATCCCAAGTGGAAGGCCATGATGAAGAAGCGCCTCATGGCGATGAACAGCGGACTGTGGACCGTCACTGAGATTGGTCTTACCGATCTGTGCAAGATGGCGGAAGCTGATGACATTCGCAAGTACACTCTTCTCAACCTAACGGCGAAGGACGTCATCTGCTCCTGTCTGTCTCAAAATCAGTTCAGGAACATCATGCATCTCAATCGTGCGAAGCTTATCTGAGACCGTCTCTGTGAGGTCTATGAAGGTCATCGAACCCATCATGATCATTGGTTTGAGGACTTCAAGGAATCTCTCAAAGCGATGACATTCGAACCAGAATCATCATCCTCTTCATCATGCCTTATGGCAAAAAGTGCTGAGGTAACTGAATGCTACCTATCCGAGTCTAGTGATGATGAATCTGGTGATGAATTTGGACCCAGCTATGTCAAACTTGCTTCCCTTGCCACTAAACAACAAAGAGCTTTGGAAAAAGTTCAATACATGCTAAATAGGAGCGATGATATGTTGGGTGAAGAAATGGATCAGTCAAAAGCTTTGGCTGAAAGTCTTCAGAGACTTCATACTAAGTATGACACCCTTCAAGATCAACATAACACTCTCTTATCTGATCATGAGAAGCTTTCTTATGAATTTCTTCAAAGAAAGCAAGATCTTGAGAAGCTAAGAGTGAGTTATGAAGATCTTCAGAAGGAGCGCGATTCATTACTTGCTCAACAAATCAGCGCTGCTCAGGAAGAATTTGTTCCTCCATGTTTGAAATGCATTGAACGTGAATCTGCTAATTCTTCACCTGAATGTTCAAATGCTTCTAATGTTACAAATTCTTCACCTACCTCTGCTATCACTAATTCCTCACCTAAGGACATTGCTAGTATCACTGACGATGCAGGGCTGAAGCAATTGTACATGACAGGCATGTACAAAAGTCTCAAAGGGCATCAGACTCTTTGTGATGTGCTTAAAAAGCAGATCCTCAACAGGAACCCTAGGAAAGAGGGTATTGCCTTTGAGAGGAAACTCAATGCTGATGGTACATATTGGAAGCCTGAGCAGTACCCCAAAACCTCATGGGTTGCTGCAAAGGGACCTCCAGTTGATCCATCTAATCTATCTGGCTTTACATGTGAATCTTCTCATTCTTCTGATGAGTCATTTGACTCCAACTATAAACTGTTCAAAAATCAGAATGGTGAAGTATTTGCTAGATATGTTGGCACTAACTGTAGGAACGGTTCCCCTATGAAGAAAATCTGGGTTCCCAAAAGGTGCCTTGAAAGTCTTCAGGTGAATTTCCTCATGACACCACCTGTGAAGAATAGTAACCCCAGATCTAATTCTTCATATGGACCAAATTCTTCATATGGATCCAAGTCCTCATACAGACCAAATTCCTCACGTGGATAAAATTCCTCAAAAGGATCAAAGTCCTCATGAATATCATCGTGCTAACAACTCTGTTTCGCAGGGAAGAGCTAAGGGCTATGAATATGAGCATTATTCTTCTAATCATTATGTTCATAAGTCCTCGAAGAATTTCTCTGCTTATTCATATGCTTACCCTAACTCCTCTTATGTGAAACAAAATGGATTGGCTTCTGTGCCACCTTTCTCGTATGGAGCTCGCAGAGTGATGAACTCCTTGCCACCCCTTCAGATGTGGGTGGTGAAGAAAAAGAACTAATCTCTTCTGTAGGGTCAGGTCTCCAGACGTGCGTGAACGTCTGAAGAATTTGCTGGAGACCTGAAAAATGCCTGAAAGGACGCAGGCTAAACATGAAGAAATGAACTTTCATTTCTCACGTCCTCATACTACTTTATCTGTTCTATTACTTGATGAAATTGATCTGATGAATTGATGTCATATTCTTCACTGATGAAGTATATGAGTTCGTAAGCTGCACTAATTCATCTGCAGGATGATCAACCCAAAGCCACTGAGTGGTTTCTCGATAGTGGATGTACAAATCACATGACTGGTGACAAGAATCTATTGATGGATGCTCGCTTATCACCATCGCATCTGAAGCATATCATCTTCGCTGACAAAGGCAAAAGTCAGGTATTGGGTCTAGGTAAGGTTGCGATCACAAAGGATCGACACATGGACAAAGTCATGCTTGTCGAGTCCTTAGGATACAACCTCATGTCTGTCTCAATGCTTTGTGATCTTGATATGGTTGTTGTCTTTGGCAAGTATCGTTGTGTTGTGGTTATGGAAGCTGACAATTCCAAAGTCTTCGAAGGCTTTAGGAGAGGAGACTTGTATATTGTTGATTTCTCTACAGGACCGCAACCAGCCGTGTGCCTACTTGCAAAAGCTTCAGAAGGCTGGCTATGGCATCGACGACTTGGTCATGCAGGCATGAGAAATTTGCACACGCTTGCGAAAAAGAAGCATGCCATTGGCATTGAAAATGTCAAATTCCTTAAGGATCACTTATGTGGAGCCTGTGAAGCTGGGAAGATGACAATGGCTAAGCATCCAGCGAAGACTATCATGACCACTACTCGACCATTCTAATTGCTTCACATGGACCTCTTTGGTCCTAATCATTACTCAGCAGTCACAAATGACGCATCTCTCTATGGCTTTGTTATTGTTGATGATTACTCTCGTTACACATGGGTACACATTGTTACTTACAAACATGAAGTGCAGGAAGTCTTCAAACGATTTTCCTCGAGGGATTCAACCAACTTTGGTGCGAAGATCAAGCACACCAGAAGTGACAATGGAACTGAGTTCAAGAATTCTGGTCTTGATGACTATCTTGATGAACTTAGTATTACTCATGAGTTATTTGCTCCTTATACTCCTCAGCAGAATGGCGTCGTGGAGCGCAAGAACAGAACTCTTGTTGAGATGGCTTGCACTATGCTTGATGAGTACAAGACGCCTCGTCACTTCTGGATTGAGGCAATTTATACTGCGTGCCACATCATCAACAGGGTATATCTTCACAAATTCTTCAAGAAGACTGCCTATGAACTCCTCACTGACAAGAAACCCAATGTGAGTTATTTCAAAGTCTTCGGTGCTAAATGTTGGATTAGAGATCCTCATCACAATGCTAAATTTGCACCGAAAGCACATGAAGGTTTTATGCTTGTTTACGAAAAGGACTCGCACACCTACAGAGTCTTCAACAACATTCTTCACAAAGTTGTTGAAACTGTAGATGTGCGGTTCGATGAAACTAATGGCTCGCAAAAAGGGAACCTACCTTCTGTGATAGATGAACCAGCACCTGAGGAATCTATCAAGTTCAAGGCTACTGAGGATGTCATTCCTACCGAAGAATCTGCTGAAGAATTCATTCCAGAACATGAAGAGCGTCGAGCTAATGCACCTGAAGAAAATGCTAAAGAAAATGGTGTTGAAGAAAATGCTGATCAAATTCCTCGACGACAACCAGCTCATCCTCGCGTTGCAAAAGAAGTGCAAGTTGAAAAGATCATCGATGACATTGAAGCACCAGATCCTCTCACACGCTCAAAAGCTTCACATTTATCTAAATTTTGGGGGCACTATGCTTTTGTCTCTATCACAGAGCCCACTAAGGTAGATGAAGCATTTCTGGAGCCTGAGTGGATTCAGGCCATGCAAGAAGAATTACATCAGTTCGAGCTCAACAACGTCTGGGAACTGGTTAAACGTCCAGATCCTCGCAAGCACAATATCATTGGCACAAAGTGGATCTATCACAAGAGGCAAGATGAAAATGGCCTTGTGGTGAGGAATAAGGCACGGCTTGTAGCTCAAGGCTACACACAGGTTGAAGGAATTGACTTCGATGAAACTTTTGCACCTGTTGCTAGACTTGAGGCTATTCACATATTACTTGCTTATGCTAACCATCATGATATCACTTTGTATAAAATGGATGTGAAAAGTGCATTCCTCAATGGTAAGCTTGAGGAAGAAGTATATGTTGCTCAACCCCCAGGTTTTGAAGATCCAAAGCATCCTGACAAAGTCTACAGACTCAATAAGGCCCTCTATGGCCTCAAGCAGGCCCCTCGGGCGTGGTATGATACTTTGAAGGAATTCCTCATGAAGAAAGGCTTCAAACCCGGTTCACTTCGACCCTACTCTTTTCACTAAATCTTATGATGGTGAATTGTTTGTGTGCCAAATATATGTTGATGATATTATCTTTGGCTGTACTGACCAACGTTATAGTGATGAATTTGCCTATATGATGAGTGAAGAATATCAAATGTCTATGATGGGAGAATTGAAATTCTTCTTAGGTCTTCAAATTCGTCAACGACGCAATGGCATATTCATATCTCAGGAGAAATACCTCAAGGATGTACTGAGGAAATTCGGCATGCAAGATTGCAAAGGCGTCAAAATTCCTATGCCCACAAATGGCCATCTGTGCACTGATGAAAATGGTATTGACTTCGATCATAAGGTATGCCGCTCCATGATTGGTTCTTTATTGTACTTATGTGCATCTAGGCCAGATATAATGCTTAGTGTTTGCATGTGTGCCCGATTTCAAGCTACACCGAAGGAATCACACCATAAGGCTGTGAAGCATATTCTTCGATATCTAGCTCACACACCAACACTTGGATTATGGTACCCCAAGGGCTCGGCTCTTGATCTCATTGGATATTCTGACTCTGACTATGATGGTGATCGTGTGGACCGCAAGTCAACATCTGGTACATGTCATTTCCTCAGACGATCTTTGGTCTGTTGGTCCTCGAAGAAACAGAACTGCGTATCACTGTCTACTGCTGAAGCTGAGTACATTGCTGCTGGTTCTTGCTGTGCTCAATTGCTGTGGATGAAGCAAACTCTCAAGGACTACGGCGTCAACGTGAAGAATGTGCCTCTCTTCTGTGACAATGAGGGTGCCATCAAGATTGCTCACAACCCAGTTCAGCACTCGAAGACAAAGCACATTCAGATTCGTCATCATTTTCTTCGCGATCATGTGTTGAAGGGCGATATTTCTATTGAGCATGTGAAGACTGAAGAACAACTAGCCGATATCTTCACAAAGCCCTTGGATGAGAAGAGATTTAGCAAGTTGCGGTGTGAGCTAAATATCTTAGAATCTTCTAATGTTCTTTGAAAAGGACACTCATCCTAACACTTATGCAAAATTGATGACTTAGATGTGCAACACATGAAGAAACGTTTTTCTTCAATCAATGAAGAATAACACTCTAAGTGTGAAGAAATTAATGAAGAATTTGATTCTCAGAACCCTACAACAATTGTACGCGGTGTCTGAAATCATGATTCTTATATGGTGGGTCACGCCACCACTAAAAGTTGAAAATCTTCAATTTGAGTTTTCCCTTAGTTGTTCATATTCTTCAACTTTGCATTATCTTCACTGTTTCCGTCGTTATTCTTCATTGGCTATATATATATATATGAGCTTATGTCCTCTACAACATTCACTTATTGCAATTTCTTCAAGTTGCTTTTTCTGCTAAGTGAATGTGATCGGACCCTACCCCCTCTATGCTAAACTCAACCCAATCTATTCACAAATTCTTCATGTGCGTTCTATTTGAAACTCGTTCAAAATCTTCACTGTGTCCTTGTCAGCTGAAGAATTTGCGAACGGAACGTTAAAACTTATCTTATCCAAATTTTTGGCTTTGCCGCTCAAACCGTTCCGCATCCCACGAAATACTTATCTATTCAACCACGATCTTACACGATCTCCACTTCTCAGTACGTGGGTGACACATGCCAAGCGAATGAGAAGGGTCAGGGGCACGTTCGTCCAAATTCTTCGGGCGAACAGTATTTCACCATGGCTATAAATACCCCCTTCCCTTCCTCACTTCCTTTACTCCGCTCGACCTCTCTCTAGCTCGAGCTTCTCAAACCGTTCCGCATCCCACGAAATACTTATCTATTCAACCACGATCTTACACGATCTCCACTTCTCAGTACGTGGGTGACACATGCCAAGCGAATGAGAAGGGTCAGGGGCACGTTCGTCCAAATTTTTCGGGCGAACAGTATTTCACCATGGCTATAAATACCCCCTTCCCTTCCTCACTTCCTTTACTCCGCTCGACCTCTCTCCAGCTCGAGCTTCTCAAACCCTAGCGCCGCCGCTACTTCATCGTCGCCGGTGAGGAAGAGCTTCACTGCCTCGACCTCGTCGCCGTCGTACTCGCGCCGGCCGCGGAAATCTTCACTCCGCTGCCGCCGTAGCTGTCTTCCTCCGCCGAGTTAGGGCGTGGAAGATCTGCACAGACGAACTTCTCATCTCTACCTCACATTTCGTCGTGTTCTTCGTCCAGGGTAATTAAAAGTTACTTTTACTGCCCTCTTTGTTTCAAATGATTACTACAAAATCTTCAAAGGTGTTTTTCTTCAAATCCTCACACACTAAACACCTCACATGTCATCTGTTCTTGATTCGTTTCTCTAAGCAATATTTTTTCTTCAAGATTACTCAATTGTGTGGATCTTCGATCTATACAACTCTGGAACCTAAGACTAAGAACTCTTAGTGAAATTCTTCAAGACTCATCTGGTCAAATTCCTCAAACTTGTTCTTTTTGAAAAATCTTCTGAGAACGCATATGACCTCTCCAAATTCCTCGCAACTATACTCTGTTCACAGGTACTGATGTCCGCTGCTGAATCACTAGGTTCTCATCAACTTAACTCATTTGCAGCGTTCCTCGAAGAAAAGTTGCATACTTCTTCAGAGAATTCAATTGTTCAAATTCCTCATCTGAAGAAAATGGTTGACGGTAAGAAGCCACGGAAGAAAGGAGGAAAGAGGCCTGAAATCAATACTGCCTTTGAGATCCCTGATGACATATACAAAGACTATTGCATTCTTGATGAGGCCAAGTTTGGTAAGGAGGACAAGAATCAGCGCAAGGTGCACATACAGAGGATAGAGAGGAGATGGGCAAGAGAATGGAGGGAGTAGAGATATGTTACTCCCAAATACATGAAGAAATTCGCACTCAATCCTCCATGCCCAAGACCTCCATTGGCACCTGGCCAAATAGCTGATCCCACCAACCTCAAGCATGGTGAGGATTATCCTGATGAATGGGCCAAGCGCCATGCCAAGTTGGCTAGACAAGCCAGAGAAGCAGTGAGGAAATTCAATGAAGACTCAGCTGCTGCTGCTGAGGCCTCTGTCAAGCCGAAGAAATCCATGGCAAAGAAGCCTGCGCACAAGCCAAGTGCTTCGCCATCAATGTCCTCAAGGCCAAGTTCCTCAGCTATGCCCTCACGGCAAGAATCCTCAAAGCCCTCACGGCCAATTCCTCACGCTGCTCCTCCACCTCCAAAGTCCTCAGCTGCTCCAACCAAGTCCTCAACACCTGTGCATCTTGCCACGTGCCAAAGGACTGCAGGCATCTCTATTGCCTCAGGAGCTTCTGCTAGTTCCTCAGCTGCACCAAATTCTTCAACAGGACCTTCTCTACTGAAGACAAAGACCACTGCTGGACGAGGTTCTCACCCAAGTCCTCACAAGAAGCAGGTCGCCTTCCAAGTACCATCTGATGAAGACGAAGCTGATGATGAAGAACTTGATGAAATCATCAGAGATAGGCAAGTCAGGGCCGCTAAAGCCAAGGGCACAAATGTGCCTCTGCTTTTGGATCCAAAGTTGATCCTCGACTACATTGATCTCTCGCACAAGGATCCAAACACTCCTATGCCTGATTTCAAGTTGACTCCTGGCCAAAGTCATATGCTGACTGCCTTCATCCAAGAAGAGAAATGGAAATTTGAGAATGCCAGGCAGATCAAGAAAGCGCAGTACAGGAAGGAAAAATTCCTGAAGAACAACGTTGTCACTATGACAACTGATGAACTTGTGAAGATCCAGTCTAAAATCAAAGTCCTCAGCGATAATTTCAATGCTTACTATGCTGATTGGCAAGGAGCCAAGGTCAGGTTTGTAGAACTGACTGAGAAATTCACCTCCAATGTTGCAGCCCCATCGCAACAAGAAATTCCTTAGGTTGAAGCATCTGCTCAGCCAACTGAAGAACATGCCAGCACCGCTGATGACACTCAGGCTGCTGAAGAAAATGTGAGTTCCAGGGCTGATGACTGCATTCCAGCCGCTGATGAAATTGCCAGGGCATCCGCTAGTGGTGCGCCTGAAGAAAATGAAGAGGTCAGGGCAACTGCATCAGTTGTGCCTGAAGAAAATCAACCACATTCCTCTGCTCCTCCTGCACCTACACCAACTCCAATTCTTCCATCTGCATCAGATGCAAAGAAGACCAAGGCTGTAGAGCGTGCAGCAGTGAAGAAAAGGAAGGCATCAGCTTCTTCAGATTCTTCAGCTCCGGAGAAGATGAAGTCTATGACTAGCTCATATGCAAACCCAATTGATGCCGTTCCTCTCACTACCATGCCATCAAAGGAAATCGTCCCTTTTGATGAAGAATACGTGATCCCTAGCGGATCTGATGAAGAAAATCCTTCTGCTGCTACGTCAGAGCAGATGGATGAAGAAATTGAAGTGGATGAAATCCCTTCAACTCCAGCTGTTTCCTCGCCTATGCCTCAGTTTACTGCTGAAGAGGCCGGCTTTGAAGAAATGGAAGATGAAGATGTGGACATTGGCTGTACCACACCTGTGCTGAATGATGACTTTTGGGAAAGTCAGCACCCCAACTCTCCACTCTTCACACCATTGCAACAAATTCCTTAGTCCCCAGCAACTACAGTTCAAATGGGATCTGATGAACCTCATGCCACACCGTTTGTCCATGAAGAAATTCCAGCCACTAGTGCTGAAGAAAATGTAAATGAAGAATTGAAGACCCAGGCTGTCACTAGAGTAGAAGCTGAAATTCCTCAGCATGAAGAACCTGAGATTGCGATTCCCAAAGTGATAATGCAATTGACTGATACTCCTCAGCCCAAGCCAAATGATCCATTCTCAAAGAAGCAAAAATTCAAGGCTGATGATTTCTTCGGCGAGCACGTGTTCTTCGCTGACTACAATCCCTACGATTCTGCTTGTCTTAGAAGGAAGCGCTTCTGGACCGCCAGAAAGGCCAACTTCTATTCTTCACTACTTTTCAACAAGGACAAAGTCTTCGTCCACGAGCATATTCCTCATGTGGACATGGAATCACTGCCATGCTTCACTCTTGTCCTCAGTGTGCTTCATGACACAGGCCTCCTCAACTTTTGCACAGACATAGTTGATTGGAATGAAGAACTCATTCTTCAATTCTACGCAACTTTGCACATCACAGGAGATGCTGACGATGTGAACTCCTGGGTTTTGGACTGGATGACCGAAAATACTCACTATAAGGCACCGACCTCTGAATTACTTCACTCCCTGCCCATCAGTCCTCCACCTGAAGGAGCTCGTTGCATGTACCAAGAGCCTGAGCTTACAGATCACTATATGCAAGTGCTGATGAAGCCATTGAAACCTGGTCAAGCCTCAAGGACAAAATTCCTCGTGAAGGAATTGCAGTATGTACCAAGAACAGTCTATCACATTCTGACAAAGACTATGAGTCCAATCAAAGGCCACGACTCATCTGATGAGGAAATTGTTGGCATCATGAAGAATCTAGTATTCAACATCATTCATGGCATTCCTGTCAATTATCACAATTTCTTCATGAGGACTCTAGCAAATGTTGCACTTTCTTCGTTTGAGCTGAAGCCTTATGCACCTTGGATTATGAGATTCCTCAGGACAAGGTCTTCACTCAACTACAAAGCTGATTTTCAGAATCACCTCAGCTACTTGCCCTCGATTGAAGTCCTCAAGCGGACCTATTCCTCAGCCGACGAAAAGGGCAAGGCTCCAGCTGTTATAGATGAAGGCATTCGTCCATTGGATGGTTAATTTCGCAAGGCTGCATCTTATTCCACCAATGATGACTCTGCCACTCATGATTCTGCTGCCCATGCCTCCAAGACAAATCCTCAAGCTACTGCTCCTCGTGTGATGACTGACCGTGAACTTCTGCTAAGTCTTCACCAGAAGGTGGATCGAAACCATAAATGGGTTAAGCGTCAGTTTGGTTCAATTCTTCACAACATGACTGCTACTCATAATGCAGTGAAGAAAAACCATTATTACCTCCATGAAGTCTTCGATCGCACCTGGGCTATTCTGTCACATGTATATGGTGAAGAAGATCTGAAGAACATGGGTCTCAAGGAAGAGTTTGACTGGTCTGCTCCTCAACCAAAGAAATACAAGAAGGTCAAAGTTCCTTCCTTGGTGGCCAGCTCATATTCTTCATCGCGCGACACCGATGAGCATGAAGACTTGGACGACACTGCGGCAGGCCCTACATCAACAAACGACCCCAACAACGCAGGTGCTCCTTCATCAACTTGATATTCTTCAGGGGCGTTAGTCCTCAGTTTCGATCCTTTTGGTAATTCGATGACAAAGGGGGAGAAATCTGAGTTAGTCTTCAAGCGGGTCTATCCTATATGGGTGTTTTTTTACTAAGTTACAACTCTCGTTCTTCTGAGACTTTATTGGATCGAGTTGTAAACTTAAACTCTATGGTGGCCTGATACTTTTGTTGTGTTCTTCTGCATGCTTATTCCTCGTTAATATTATTGCATGCATGCTGAATTACATCAGTCCCCATATTTCATCATGCATTTCAAATTCTTCATATTATATGTCAAATGTGTGTATGAATTACAAGATATAGGGGGAGATCTCTATGATTCAACTCTTCAAGTGTGCATTGCTTCAAAAGCAAATTCCTCACTATGCACATCTTCAGGGGGAGTTCTTCTATATCTTGCAATCAAATTCCTCAATATCAGTATTTACACTTCATATGTTTATCCCCGTTGAAAACTTAACCTATATTGTCATCAATCACCAAAAAGGGGGAGATTGTAAGTGCATCTAGTGCCCCTTAGTGATTTTGGTGTATTGAAGACTTATAGGTTAAGGGACTAATGTGTTTATGAGTGTACACAGGTCTATAAGTCTATGAGGAGTTTCATATTTACAGAGAAAGTCGACCCCTAAAAATGAAGTTCCTCGACTGAAGACTTTGGATTTCTGAAGACTTTCTGAAGACTTTGAAAGTGAAGAAATTGGTGTGACCTTGAAGACTTGGTATTCATTCGAGGAACATGAAGCGTGAAGACTTTTGTTTTCGTAGTTTCATTTTCTCTTTCTTGAGTCATAGGAAACACCGTACTGTTAAAGGGGGTCGAGGAAATACTAAGGAAAAATTTCCATGTGATGCTCAACTCAAAATCCTACACCTACCAATCCCTTTGAGTGAAGCCATTGGAAATTGTTGGGGAACGTAGTAATTTCAAAAAAAATCCTACGCACACGCAAGATCATGGTGATGCATAACAACGAGAGGGGAGAGTGTTGTCCACGTACCATCGTAGACCGAAATCGGAAGCGTTAACACAACGCGGTTGATGTAGTCGTACGTCTTCATGATCCGACCGATCAAGTACCGAACGCACGGCACCTCCGAGTTCAGCACACGTTCAGCTCGATGACGTCCCTCGAACTCATATCCAGCCGAGTGTTGAGGGAGAGTTTCGTCAGCACGACGGCGTGGTGACGATGATGATGTTCTACCGACGCAGGGCTTCGCCTAAGCACCGCTACGATATTATCGAGGTGTAATATGGTGGAGGGGGGCACCGCACACGGCTAAAAGATCGTTGATCAATTGTGTAGAGAGGTGCCCCCTGCCCCCGTATATAAAGGAGCAAGGGGGAGGCCGCCGGCCAAGGGAGGAGAGGCGCGCCAGGAGGAGTCCTACTCCTACCGGGAGTAGGACTCCCCCCCTTTCCATGTTGGACTAGGAGAGGAAGGGGGAAAAGGTGGAGGGGAGGAAGGAAGGGGGGGCGCCGCCCCCCCTCTCCTTGTCCTATTCGGACTGGGGGTGGGGGGAGGGGCGCGCGGCGCTGCCCTGGCCTCCTCTCCTCTCTTCCACCTAGGCCCAATAAGGCCCATTAAGTTACCGGGGGGTTCCGGTAACCTCCCGGTACTCCGGAAAAATCCCGATTTCACCCGGAACACTTCCGATGTCCAACCATAGGCTTCCAATATATCAATCTTTATGTCTCGACCATTTCGAGACTCCTCGTCATGTCCGTGATCACATCCGGGACTCCTAACAACCTTCGGTACATCAAAACATATAAACTCATAATATAACTGTCATCGTAATGTTAAGCGTGCGGACCCTAAGGGTTCGAGAACTATGTAGACATGACCGAGACACCTCTCCGGTCAATAACCAATAGCGTAACCTGGATGCTCATATTGGTTCCCACATATTCTACGAAGATCTTTATCGGTCAGACCGCATAACAACATACGTTGTTCCCTTTGTCATCGGTATGTTACTTGCCCGAGATTCGATCGTCGGTATCTCGATACCTAGTTCAATCTCGTTACCGGCAAGTCTCTTTACTCATTCTGTAATACATCATCCCGCAACTAACTCATTAGTCACAATGCTTGCAAGGCTTATAGTGATGTGTATTACTGAGTGGGCCCAGAGATACCTCTCCGACAATCGGAGTGACAAATCCTAATCTCGAAATACGCCAACCGAACAAGTACCTTTGGAGACACCTGTAGAGCACCTTTATAATCACCCAGTTACGTTGTGACGTTTGGTAGCACACAAAGTGTTCCTCCGGTGAACGGGAGTTGCATAATCTTATAGGCATAGGAACATGTATAAGTCATGAAGAAAGCAATAGCAACATACTAAACGATCAAGTGCTAAGCTACCGGAATGGGTCAAGTCAATCACATCATTCTCCTAATGATGTGATCCCGTTAATCAAATGACAACTCATGTCTATGGCTAGGAAACATAACCATCTTTGATCAACGAGCTAGTCAAGTAGAGGCATACTAGTGACACTCTGTTTGTCTATGTATTCACACATGTATTATGTTTCCGGTTAATACAATTCTAGCATGAATAATAAACATTTATCATGATATAAGGAAATAAATAATAACTTTATTATTGCCTCTAGGGCATATTTCCTTCAGTCTCCCACTTGCACTAGAGTCAATAATCTAGATTACACAGTAATGATTCTTACACCCATTGAGTCTTGGTGCTGATCATGTTTTGCTCATGGAAGAGGCTTAGTCAACGGGTCTGCAACATTCAGATCCGTATGTATCTTGCAAATTTCTATGTCTCCCACCTGGACTAAATCCCGGATGGAATTGAAGCGTCTTTTGATGTGCTTGGTTCTCTTGTGAAATCTGGATTCCTTTACTAAGGCAATTGCACCAGTATTGTCACAAAAGATTTTCATTGGTCCCGATGCACTAGGTATGACACCTAGATCGGATATGAACTCCTTCATCCAGACTCCTTCATTTGCTGCTTACGAAGCAGCTATGTACTCCGCTTCACACGTAGATCCCGCCACGACACTTTGCTTAGAACTGATCCAACTGACAGCTCCACCGTTCAATGTAAATACGTATCCGGTTTGCGATTTAGAATCGTCCGGATCAGTGTCAAAGATTGCATCAACGTAACCATTTACGATGAGCTCTTTGTCACCTCCATAAACGAGAAACATATCCTTAGTCCTTTTCAGGTATTCAGGATGTTCTTGACCGCTGTCTAGTGATCCACTCCTGGATTACTTTGGTACCTCCCTGCTAAACTTATAGCAAGGCACACATCAGGTCTGGTACACAGCATTGCATACATGATAGAGCCTATGGCTGAAGCATAGGGAACATCTTTCATCTTCTCTCTATCTTCTGCAGTGGTCGGGCATTGAGTCTTACTCAATCTCACACCTTGTAGTACAGGCAAGAACCCTTTCTTTGCTTGATCCATTTTGAACTTCTTCAAAACTTTGTCAAGGTATGTGCTTTGTGAAAGTCCAATTAAGCGTCTTGATCTATCTCTATAGATCTTCATGCCCAATATATATGCAGCTTCACCGAGGTCTTTCATTGAAAAACTCTTATTCAAGTATCCCTTTATGCTATCCAGAAATTCTATATCATTTCCAATTAGCAATATGTCATCCACATATAATATCAGAAATGCTACTGAGCTCCCACTCACTTTCTTGTAAATACAGGCTTCTCCAAAAGTCTGTATAAAACCAAATGCTTTGATCACACTATCAAAGCGTTTATTCCAACTCCGAGAGGCTTGCACCAGTCCATAAATGGATCGCTGGAGCTTGAACACTTTGTTAGCTCCCTTTGGATCGACAAAACCTTCTGGTTGCATCATATACAACTCTTCTTCCAGAAATCCATTCAGGAATGCAGTTTTGACATCCATTTGCCAAATTTCATAATCATAAAATGCGGCAATTGCTAACATGATTCGGACAGACTTAAGCATCGCTACGGGTGAGAAGGTCTCATCGTAGTCAATCCCTTGAACTTGTCAAAAACCTTTCGCAACAAGTCGAGCTTTATAGACAGTAACATTACCGTCAGCTTCAATCTTCTTCTTGAAGATCCATTTATTTTCAATGGCTTGCCGATCATCGGGCAAGTCAACCAAAGTCCATACTTTGTTCTCATACATGGATCCCATCTCGGATTTCATGGCCTCAAGCCATTTTGCGGACTCTGGGCTCACCATCGCTTCTTCATAGTTCGTAGGTTCGTCATGGTCTAGTAACATAACCTCCAGAACAGGATTACCGTACCACTCTGGTGCGGATCTTGATCTGGTTGACCTACGAGGTTCAGTAATAACTTGATCTGATGTTTCATGATCATTATCATTAACTTCCTCTCTAATTGGTGTAGGTGTCGCAGAAACTGATTTCTGTGATGATCTACTTTCCAATAAGGGAGCAGGTACAGTTACCTCATCAAGTTCTACTTTCCTCCCACTCACTTCTTTCGAGAGAAACTCCTTCTCTAGAAAGGATCCATTCTTAGCAACGAATGTCTTGCCTTCGGATCTGTGATAGAAGGTGTACCCAACAGTCTCCTTTGGGTATCCTATGAAGACACATTTCTCCGATTTAGGTTCGAGCTTATCAGGTTGAAGTTTCCTCACATAAGCATCGCAACCCCAAACTTTAAGATACGACAACTTTGGTTTCTTGCCAAACCATAGTTCATAAGGTGTCGTTTCAACGGATTTTGATGGTGCCCTATTTAGAGTGAATGCAGCCGTCTCTAAAGCATAACCCCAAAACGATAGCGGTAAATCAGTAAGCGACATCATAGATCGCACCATATCTAGTAAAGTACGATTACGATGTTCGGACACACCATTACGATGTGGTGTTCTGGGTGGCGTGAGTTGCGAAACTATTCCGCATTGTTTCAAATGTAGGCCAAACTCGTAACTCAAATATTCTCCTCCATGATCTGATCGTAGAAACTTTATTTTCTTGTTAAGATGATTTTCTACTTCGCTCTGAAATTCTTTGAAGTTTTCAAATGTTTCAGACTTATGTTTCATTAAGTAGATATACCCATATCTGCTCAAATCATCTGTGAAGGTGAGAAAATAACGATATCCGCCACGAGCCTCAATATTCATCGGACCACATACATCTGTATGTATGATTTCCAACAAATTTGTTGCTCTCTCCATAGTACCAGAGAACGGTGTTTTAGTCATCTTGCCCATGAGACACGGTTCGCAAGTACCAAGTGATTCATAATCAAGTGATTCCAAAAGTCCATCATTATGGAGTTTCTTCATGCGCTTTACACCGATATGACCTAAACGGCAGTGCCACAAATAAGTTGCACTATCATTATCAACTCTGCATCTTTTGGCTTCAATATTATGAATATGTGTATCACTACTATCGAGATTCAACAAAAATAGACCACTCTTCAAGGGTGCATGACCATAAAAGATATTACTCATATAAATAGAACAACCATTATTCTCTGATTTAAATGAATAACCGTCTCGCATTAAACAAGATCCAGATATAATGTTTATGCCTAATGCTGGCACCAAATAACAATTATTTAGGTCTAAAACTAATCCCGAAGGTAGATGTAGAGGTAGTGTGCCGACTGCGATCACATCGACTTTGGAACCATTTCCCACGTGCATCGTCACCTCGTCCTTAGCCAATCTTCGCTTAATCCGTAGCCCCTGTTTCGAGTTGCAAATATTAGCAACAGAACCAGTATCAAATACCCAGGTGCTACTGCGAGCATTAGTAAGGTACACATCAATAACATGTGTATCACATATACCTTCGTTAACCTTGCCATCCTTCTTATCCGCCAAATACTTGGGGCAATTCCGCTTCCAGTGACCAGTCTGCTTGCAGTAGAAGCACTCAGTTTCAGGCTTAGGTCCAGACTTGGGTTTCTTCTCCTGAACAGCAACTTGCTTGTTGTTCTTCTTGAAGTTCCCCTTCTTCTTCCCTTTGCCCTTTTTCTTGAAACTAGTGGTCTTATTGACCATCAACACTTGATGCTCCTTTTTGATTTCTACCTCCGCTGCCTTTAGCATTGCGAAGAGCTCGGGAATTGTCTTATTCATCCCTTGCATGTTATAGTTCATCACGAAGCTCTTGTAGCTTGGTGGCAGTGATTGAAGAATTCTGTCAATGACGCTATCATCCGGAAGATTAACTCCCAGTTGAATCAAGTGATCATTATACCCAGACATTTTGAGTATATGCTCACTGACAGAACTATTCTCTTCCATCTTGCAGCTGTAGAACTTATTGGAGACTTCATATCTCTCAATCCAGGCATTTGCTTGAAATATTAACTTCAACTCCTGGAACATCTCATATGCTCCATGACGTTCAAAACGTCGTTGAAGACCCGGTTGTAAGCCGTAAAGCATGGCACACTGAACTATCAAGTAGTCATCAGCTTTGCTCTGCCAGACGTTCATAACTTCTGGTGTTGCTCTTGCAGCAGGCCTGGCACCCAGCGGTGCTTCCAGGACGTAATTCTTCTGTGCAGCAATGAGGATAATCCTCAAGTTACGGACCGAGTCCGTGTAATTGCTACCATCATCTTTCAACTTTTCTTTCTCAAGGAACGCATTAAAATTCAACGGAACAACAGCACGAGCCATCTATCTACAATTAACATAGACAAGCAAGACACTATCAGGTACTAAGTTCATGATAAATTCAAGTTCAATTAATCATATTACTTAAGAACTCCCACTTAGATAGACATCCCTCTAATCCTCTAAGTGATCACGTGATCCATATCAACTAAACCATGTCCGATCATCACGTGAGATGGAGTAGTTTCAATGGTGAACATCACTATGTTGATCATATCTACTATATGATTCACGCTCGACCTTTCGGTCTCCGTGTTCCGAGGCCATATCTGCATATGCTACGCTCGTCAAGTTTAACCTGAGTATTCCGCGTGTGCAACTGTTTTGCACCCGTTGTATTTGAACGTAGAGCCTATCACACCCGATCATCACGTGGTGTCTCAGCACGAAGAACTTTCGCAACGGTGCATACTCAGGGAGAACATTTTATCTTGAAATTTTACTGAGAGATCATCTTATAATGCTACCGTCAATCAAAGCAAGATAAGATGCATAAAAGATAAACATCACATGCAATCAATATAAGTGATATGATATGGCCATCATCATCTTGTGCTTGTGATCTCCATCTCCGAAGCACCGTCATGATCACCGTCGTCACCGACGCGACACCTTGATCTCCATCGTAGTATCGTTGTCGTCTCGCCAACTATTGCTTTTACGACTATCGCTACCGCTTAGTGATAAAGTAAGACAATTACATGGCGATTGCATTTCATACAATAAAGCGACAACCATATGGCTCCTGCCAGTTGCCGATAACTCGGTTACAAAACATGATCATCTCATACAATAAAATATAGCATCATGTCTTGACCATATCACATCACAACATGCCCTGCAAAAACAAGTTAGACGTCCTCTACTTTGTTGTTGCAAGTTTTACGTGGCTGCTACGGGCTTAGCAAGAACCGTTCTTACCTACGCATCAAAACCACAACGACAGTTTGTCAAGTTGGTGCTGTTTTAACCTTCGCAAGGACCGGGCGTAGCCACACTCGGTTCAACTAAAGTGAGAGAGACAGACACCCGCCAGTCACCTTTCAGCAACGAGTGCTCGCAACGGTGAAACCAGCCTCGCGTAAGCGTACGTGTAATGTCGGTCCGGGCCGCTTCATCTCACAATACCGCCGAACCAAAGTATGACATGCTGGTAAGCAGTATGACTTATATCGCCCACAACTCACATGTGTTCTACTCGTGCATATAACATCAACGCATAAAACCAGGCTTGGATGCCACTGTTGGGGAACGTAGTAATTTGAAAAAAAATTCCTACGCACACGCAAGATCATGGTGATGCATAGCAACGATAGGGGAGAGTGTTGTCCACGTACCCTCGTAGACCGAAAGCGTTAACACAACGCGGTTGATGTAGTCGTACGTCTTCACGATCCGACCGATCAAGTACCGAACGCACGGCACCTCCGAGTTCAGCACACGTTCAGCTCGATGACGTCCGTCGAACTCCGATCCAGCCGATTGTTGAGGGAGAGTTTCGTCAGCACGACGGCGTGGTGACGATGATGATGTTCTACCGACGCAGGGCTTCGCCTAAGCACCGCTACGATATTATCGAGGTGTAATATGGTGGAGGGGGGCACCGCACACGGCTAAAAGATCGTTGATCAATTGTGTGTAGAGAGGTGCCCCCCTGCCCCCGTATATAAAGGAGCAAGGGGGAGGCCGCCGGCCAAGGGAGGAGAGGCGCGCCAGGAGGAGTCCTACTCCTACCGGGAGTAGGACTCCCCCCTTTCCATGTTGGACTAGGAGAGGAAGGGGGAAAAGGTGGAGGGGAGGAAGGAAGGGGGGCGCCGCCCCCCCCCCCTCTCCATGTCCTATTTGGACTGGGGGGAGGGGCGCGCGGCCCTGCCCTGGCCTCCTCTCCTCTCTTCCACCTAGGCCCAATAAGGCCCATTAAGTTACCGGGGGGTTCCGGTAACCTCCCGGTACTCCGGAAAAATCCCGATTTCACCCGGAACACTTCCGATGTCCAAACATAGGCTTCCAATATATCAATCTTTATGTCTCGACCATTTCGAGACTCCTCGTCATGTCCGTGATCACATCCGGGACTCCGAACAACCTTCGGTAAATCAAAACATATAAACTCATAATATAACTGTCATCGTAACGTTAAGCGTGCGGACCCTACGGGTTCAAGAACTATGTAGACATGACCGAGACACCTCTCCGGTCAATAACCAATAGCGGAACCTGGATGCTCATATTGGTTCCCACATATTCTACGAAGATCTTTATCGGTCAGACCGCATAACAACATACGTTGTTCCCTTTGTCATCGGTATGTTACTTGCCCGAGATTCGATCGTCGGTATCTCGATACCTAGTTCAATCTCGTTACCGGCAAGTCTCTTTACTCGTTCCGTAATACATCATCCCGCAACTAACTCATTAGTCACAATGCTTGCAAGGCTTATAGTGATGTGTATTACCGAGTGGGCCCAGAGATACCTCTCCGACAATCGGAGTGACAAATCCTAATCTCGAAATACGCCAACCGAACAAGTACCTTTGGAGACACCTGTAGAGCACCTTTATAATCACCCAGTTACGTTGTGACGTTTGGTAGCACACAAAGTGTTCCTCCGGTAAACGGGAGTTGCATAATCTCATAGTCATAGGAACATGTATAAGTCATGAAGAAAGCAATAGCAACATACTAAACGATCGAGTGCTAAGCTACCGGAATGGGTCAAGTCAATCACATCATTCTCCTAATGATGTGATCCCGTTAATCAAATGACAACTCATGTCTATGGCTAGGAAACATAACCATCGTTAATCAACGAGCTAGTCAAGTAGAGGCATACTAGTGACACTCTGTTTGTCTATGTATTCACACATGTATTATGTTTCCGGTTAATACAATTCTAGCATGAATAATAAACATTTATCATGATATAAGGAAATAAATAATAACTTTATTATTGCCTCTAGGGCATATTTCCTTCAGAAATCTCATACAGTTCAGTCATATTCTTAAGTGATAGAGACGAAGTTCTTCTGGTCTCTGAGGAATTTGTTCTAACTGAGGAGTTAGGAATTCGCCAGTGCGGATTGCCTACACAGTGAGGAACATGATAGCCCTGAGGAATTTGATACTCAAATTTTCGACCGTTGCTGTGCTATGCGCCAGCTGTCCCAAAATATCTACCCACTTAACGGTCATATCATTGAAGGGCATTTATGTCTTATCATGTCGGGCTGCTCCCTAGGCTATAAATAGCCACCCCCTACAACCACTAGCTGGTTGGCTGCTCCGAGAGAAACTGACACTTGTCATTTGAGAGCATGCCATCCTCTGAGGACTTTGAGTGAAAATCATCGAGTGAGGAAAACCCAAACCCAAACACCTACAAACCCAAAGTGATTGAGCATCACTAAAGAGATTGATCCTGCGTGGATCCGACGCTTGTTACCTTTGAAGACTGTGCTTCTTCCAGATGGTTAGGCGTCATGGTCTAGAGCATCCAAGAGGAATTGTGGATCACCGAGTGACCGAGTTTGTGAAGGTTCGGAAATCACCTGAAGACTTACCACGAGTGATTGGTCGAGGTCTGTGTGACCTTAGCTCAAGGAGAATACAGTGAGGACGGTGTGTCCGGGACTGTGTGTTCTCAGGTTTAAATACCTAGCCGCTCCAACCAGATGTACAACTGAGATAGCAGTTGGAACTGGTCTAACAAATCATTGTCTTCACCAAGCCTACTGGTTCTATTTCCTCAACTCTTTCATTTCCTCAAAACTGTGTTGTGCGCCTGTTCGTATCTGTGTTAGAAGACTTTGACTGAAGACTTTCTCAATTTCCTCAGTTCAATTTCTTCAGTCTGTTTGTCTTCATCCTGTGTTATCCTGTGATTACGCTTTCTGTACTCTGTGCTTGTCTTCATTTCATCATGATGACCATGCTTGTGTTCTGTTATGTTTACTTCTGAGTACTTATTCTGCTGCAAGTAGTTCTTTGCTAAGGAATTTCCTCACCCACAAATTCCTCAATGAAGAATTAATAAAAATCGCCTATTCACCCCCCTCAAGTCGATATAACGCACTTTCAGTTTGGCAAGCCATTCTGGGAAGAAAACTTCCATGATGAAACCGGCTGCCAACAGACGGGCGATCTCTTCTCCAACGATTCTTCTCTTCTCCTCCGACAGTCGGCGGAGGGGTTGCTTGACTGGCTTGGCATCTTCTCTGAGATGTATCTTGTGCTCGGCGAAATCCGTCAGAACACCCGGCATGTCTTTGGGAGACCATGCAAAGATGTCCTGATTCTCACGGAGGAAATCGACAAGCTCGCTTTCCTATTTGCTGTCGAGGTTTGCACCTATGACAGCGTACCTCTCCGGGTGCTCTGGGTCCAACGGTATCTTCTTTGTCTCCTTGGCCGTCTTGAAGGATCCTTCAGCTTCCGACTCCTTGGGATCAGGGGACATGTCCGGCTGCTTGCCAGCCATGGACACCACTCGGTCAAGGAGCCACTTCTCAGCAGCGATCACAAGGGACTCGGCCAGCCGGCTGCTAGTGGCCGCACAGTCGGACGACTTCCGGTAATCTCCGGAGATGGTAATGACTCCCTTGGCACTTGGCATCTTCATCTTGAGGTAGGCATAGTGTGGCACCACCATGAACTTGGCTAAGGCAGGTCGGCCAAGCAGTGCATGGTACGGGCTTTCCAGGTCAACTACCTCAAACCAGATGGGCTCTCGGCGGAAATGATCTTTGTCTCCGAAGAGGACATCTATCTTGATCTTGCCGATTGGTGAGTGAGAGAGGCCAGGAACTATGCCATGGAAGACAGTCCGGCTAGGCAGGAGGTGCTTGGGTTTGATCTTCAACTTCTCCATGGTGTCGCGGTACAGGATGTTGATGCTGTTGCCGCCATCTATCAGGATTCGGGAGAAACGAGCAGCTCGCCTCTCCGTAGCAAAGGTGGCATCCAACACCAGGGCGTAAGAACCTGGAGAAGGCATTACTTTCGGGTGGTCAGCTCGGCTCCAACTGATTGGCTTCTCTGACCAGTGCATGAACTCTGGGGCTTCAGTGGCTACGGCATTCACCTCTCGGGACTGTTGGCGCCGGCTGCGCCTGTCATCGGCCACACTGGTGAAAACAACATATGCTCTATGCTCTTCATAGAATTGATCTTGAATGGCGCCGACCGCTGGGCGGGCCGCCGGCTGCTGAGGAGGCGGGGGTGGCTGGCCAGCAGGTGGCGGAGGTAGCAGTCCTTCGCCCTTGGAGTTTCGCGTGAGCCAGTGACACTTCCGAGTGGTGTGGTTGGATGGCTTCGCGCCGCTGTGGAATTTGCAGGGAGCATCAAGGGTTTGCTCATAGGAGAAGGCAGGCAACCAATTTAGCTTGCCGCCCTTCTGATGCTTGGGAGCAGGCTGCCCTTCCGGCTGCTGGTCTTCAACTGTCGCCACCTGCCGGCTGGTGGAAGCTGGCTGTGGTGCTTTGCGCTTGTTGTCGTGCTGCTGCCACCGACTGGTGTCACCAGTCGGAGTCCAAGGAGCTTGAGGAGCCACCTTGCCGGATGCATCAACTTGAATCTCCGTCTTCATGGAGGAGTTGGCCGTGGCATACTTGTCTACTATGATCAGCAACTCGTCGAGGGTTGCCGGCTCGTCGCAGAGAAGTCGGTGCTTGAGCAGGGTGCCTTCTTTGCACCCGGCTGTGAAGTACTCAATAGCCTGCACCTCGTGCACGCCTTCGCAAGAGTTGCGCAGCTCGGACCAATGCGTGAGGTAGTCGCGAGGCGATTCGTTGGGGGCCTTGAACGCACAAGGAGAGTTGGCGAGGCTTGGGCGGCCACTTGTACGTGCTGGTGAAGTTGCGGATGAAAGCTTCGGTGAAATCTACCCAGCTGTTGATGCTGCAGGGCTTCAGGCTGTTCAGCCATGTCCGGGCGGTGCCCTGGAGCATGAGTGGCACATACTTCACGGCAACGCGCTTGTTTCCGTTGGCAATGCTGACGGCTGTGGAGTAGTCGACCAGCCAGTCTTCCGGCTTCACGGAGCCGGTATACTTGGGCGTATCTCTTGGGAGTGTGAACCCTTTGGGGAAGGGCTCATCGTGGATGCGGGGGGCGAAACGAGGCGGGCCCAATGCGTCTTCTTCTTCTAGCGCCAGGGATCGGTTGAGGCGGTCGATCCGGTGGCGGGCATCGTTCTCTCCGACTCCTTCTCGGCAGCCAAGGCGGTCGCCGAGTGTCGGGTGGTCAACAGGAGGCGGGGAAGTGCGCCTCTCCCTGCGGGGAGGAGGGGGAGGCGGACAGTCGTCCCATTGTTCCACTGCTCTTGGGCGGCCGTCTTGGTCGCGCTCGATGGTGACGCGAGTCCGACCGCGGCTAGCAGCCGGCTCCTTGTCTCTTCTGTCGCGGACGCCACCAGTCGGCGTCCGGGATGTCGCGCCTTGATCTCGGTGAGGAGGCGAGTCGTCGTTTCGCCAGTTGGGTGCTTCAGTGCGGCAGCCGGCTTCTTGCTGCTCAGCAGCCGCGTCAATGAGCCGCTGGACACGCTCCCTCATGTGGCGACGCTCGTCACCCTCGAGCTTGTCCAGCTCGTCTGCTGCCGCCTGGGCAGCTCATATGTTCTCTCCAGGCGTGGCGTAGATGGGGCGGTCTGCCCCGAACAGGCTGGCAATAGCCGTGCCGATGCAGCTGGGCCCGCCAGGAGCTGGCGTGCCGCCAACGGCACGGTCCATCTCGCGCTGGTAAGCCTCTGAGAGGCATCTCATGCTGGCCAGCTTCTTGGCACTCTCGACGAGCTGGATGCGGCACGCCTCCAGCGTCTCGGCGTCGGCGTCTTCTGCGATGGGTGCAGACAGGTCTTGCAGTGTTGCCTCGAGCGGGTCTCGGGCACCGTCACCGGAAACTCCATATTGGCTAATGATGAGCACCTCCGTGACGGTGCTGCCGCCGCTGTCGGCACGGGGGAGGGGATCATCAATGACCACCATGTTGGTGGGGAATGCGTCGAGCAACGCCGTGTCGGAGTCGACGAGCATCGGGTTGGTGGAGCCAACCGACTCTAAGTCGACGGCCGTCTCGTTGGCGACGTGGAGTTGGTCGAGGAGGCTGACGAGGCGGCTCTCGGGGCCGTCAGTGCCTGTGTCGGACGCAGGCTCGTCGGAGAGGCGGATCTCGCCAACAAGGTCGGCAAGGCAGCTCGCCGCGCAGGCGACCTCCGCGCCATGCAGCGCGTCGGCGCAGACGCCGTCTGGCGTGCCGGGCTGGCTGCGCTCGGGGGGAAGGAAGAGGGTTCCCGTCCAGAACAGATCTCCGGACGATGGTGCACCTAGCCCCATGGTGGGCGCCAAATGTCGGGGGTTTGGTGCGACATATGCCAAAGGATGGCTTATCATGATGGGGGCTAGTAAGACGTCGCCGGTGCCAGGAAGCGGGATGAGGCGAAGACATGCACGCCGGCGAATCTTACCCAGGTTCGTGGCTCTCCGTGGAGATAACACCCCTAGTCCTGCTCTACGGGGTCTCCGCATGATCACTCAAGCGACAATGGTGACTACAAGCTTGCTCCTTGAGCTGTTTCTCTAGAGGGGGAAGGAGAGCAAGTCTAGCCCTAGCTTCCTCTCTCTATATGGGTGTGTGGCTGAAAAAGAGGCTGAACCCTTTGCATGGGTGCCCTGGGGGGGTTTATATAGGCCTACCCCCCAGGGGTACAATGGTAATCCGGCCGGGCGTAGGCCCGAGCCATCAGCGTCTCTGGTCGCCGGCTTCTCCGCTGGTCGGTGGGTCCCGCCGCTTGGTGGGTCCCGCCGTCTGTCTGGTACTTGGCCGACAGGCCGTACCCGCCGCTTGCGGGTCCTGACGGTTGCCCGATACTGTAGCGATGCGGCTAATGATGCGTGATTTGTCGGGGGAGGCGTGGCTACAGTGTCGCCGCCTGGCGGGCGTTCATTGTAGACATTCCCCATATCGTCTGGTTAATGGTGCATGGGTCCCCAGGAGGGGGAGGGCCGCCTGGTCATCTGCCGGCTCCTATTGAGCCGAATGGCCAGGGACGACCACCTTCTGATCTTCTCGTCGTCAGGTGGGGCCCGCCGCCTGCGGGCCGTACCGACAGCCCGTCATGGGGCGCAGCCCCCTCTGACAGGGGTGACATCAGGGTAGGCGTGGCAACAGTGTCGCGCTGAACGGAAGAGCCCCACTTGGTACGGCGTACTATGGCCTGGTTATGCCCTAGGCTAGGGGCGGCGAGGCATGCTGTAGCCACACCCCGTCTCGTCGTATTGATGAGGGTGCAGATTCTGAGAGTGCTTGGGGCCGCCTGCTGGGAGCCGGCCTCTCTAGAGGTCGCCTGCCAGGAGTCGGCCCATCTTGAGGCCGCCCTCTGGGCTATGCCGCCTTCTAGCAGCCGACCGCTTGGACCAGCCGGCGGCGAGAAGGCGGCGCTTTGGTCTTGGATTCTTGAGGGGCGCAGTCGGCCCCGATGTCTTGAAATGCCATGGGGAGCTGGTGAGGCTACCCGTGGCTAATTACTCCGACACTGGCACTAGGCTCTAGGTTAAAAAGTTAGTCCCAAAAATAATATAAAATAGCATAATAGTGCATATAAAACATCCAAAACGGATAATATAATAGCATGGAACAATAAACAATGATAGATACGTTGGAGACGTATCAAGCATCCCCAAGCTTAATTCCTGCTTGTCCTCGAGTAGGTAATGATAAAAGCGGAATTTTTGATGTGGAATGCTACCTAACATATTTATCCATATAATTTTCTTCATTGTGGCATGAATGTTTAGATCCATAAGATTCAAAACAAAAGTTTAATATTGACGTAAAAACAATAATACTTCAAGCATACTAATAAAGCAATCATGTCTTCTCAAAATAACATGGCCAAAGAAAGTTATCCCTAAAAAATCAAATAGTCTGGCTATGCTCCATCTTCATCACACAAAGTATTAAATCATGCACAACCCTGATGACAAGCCAAGCAATTGTTTCAGACTTTTGATGTTCTCAAACTTTTTCAACTTTCTCGCAATACATGAGCGTGAGCCATGGATATAACACTATAGGTGGAATAGAATATGGTGGTTGAGGAGAAGACAAAAAGAAGGAGATAGTCTCACATCAACTAGGCGTATCAACGGGCTATGGAGATGCCCATAAATAGATATCAATGTGAGTAACTTGGGATTGCCATGCAACGGATGCACTAGAGCTATAAGTGTATGAAAGCTCAAAAATAAACTAAGTGGGTGTGCATCCAACTCGCTTGCTCACGAAGACCTAGGGCAATTTGAGGAAGCCCATCATTGGAATATATAAGCCAAGTTCTATAATGAAAAACTCCCACTAGAATATGAAAGTGACAACATAGGAGACTCTCTATCATGAAGATCATGGTGCTACTTTGAAGCACAAGTGTGGAAAAAGGATAGTAACATTGCCCCTTCTCTCTTTTCTCTTAATATTTTTTCTTTTTTTCTTTTTTTATGGTGGGCTTCTTTGGCCTCTTTTATTTTTTGTAAAGTCCGGAGACTCATCCCAACTTGTGATGGAATCATAGCTTCCATTATCCTTTCCTCACATGGGACAATGCTCTAATAATGATGATCATCACACTTTTATTTACGTACAACTCAAGAATTACAACTCGATACTTAGAACAAAATATGACTCTATATGGATGCCTTCGGCGGTGTACCGGGATGTGCCATGACCTAGCATAGTAAATGACATTAAAAAAGGGACAAGCCATATAAAGATCATGCTAGCTAGCTTACGATCATGAAAAGCAATATGACAATGATGAAGCGTGTCATAATAAAACGGAACGGTGGAAGTTGCATGGCAATATATCTCAGAATGGCTATGGAAATGCCACAATAGGTAGGTATGTTGGCTGTTTTGAGGAAGGTATATGGTGGGTGTAAGGCACCGGCAAAAGTTGCGCGGTACAAGAGGGGCTAGAAATGGTGGAAGGGTGAGAGTGCGTATAATCCATGGACTCAACATTAGTCATAAAGAACTCATATACTAATTGAAGAACTCAACACTAAATTCATAACCAAAGATAATTACCATGCTGTTTAGAGAGACTTTTAATAATATAAGTGAAGCATGAGAGTTCAACAATTTCAATAAATTAAAGCCACCACCGTGCTCTAAAAAGATATAAGTGAAGCACTAGAACAAAATTGCCTAGCTCAAAAGATATAAGTGAAGCACATAGAGTATTCTAATAAATTCATGATTAATGCATGTCCCTCTCAAAAGGTGTGTACAGCAAGGATGATGGTGGCAAACTAAAAGCAAAGACTCACACCATACAAGACGCTCCAAGCAAAACACATATCATGCAGTGAATAAAAAAATAGCCTCAAGTAAATTTACCGGTAGACGAAGATGAAAGAGGGGATGCCTTCTGGGGCATCCCCAAGCTTAGGCTCTTGGTTTTCCTTGAATATTACCTTGGGGGGCCTTGGGCATCCCCAAGCTTAGGCTTTTGCCACTCCTTATTCCATAGTCCATCAAATCTTTACCCAAAACTTGAAAACTTCACAACACAAAACTCAACATAAAACACATGAGATCCGCTAGTATAAGAAAATAAATCACCACTTTTGGTACTGTTGTGAACAAATTCTTTATTTATATTGGTGTAATATCTATTGTATTCCAACTTCTCCATGGTTCATACCCCCCGACACTACCCATAGATTCATCAAAATAAGCAAACAACACATAGAAAACAGAATTTGTCAAAAACATAACAACCTGTAGTAATCTGTAGACTACAGATACTTCTGTAACTCCAAAAATTCTGAATAATTAGGACAACCTGGGAAATTTGTATGTTAATATTGTGTAAAAAATTCAGATCAAAAGCACGCTTCTGTGATTTTTCAAAATTGTTTTACTGGGTGCAAAAGTTTTTGTTATTCAGCAAGATCAAATCAACTATCACCGTAAGCCATCCCAAAGGTCTTACTTGGCACAAACACTAAATAAAACACCAAAACACAATTATTACAGAGGTAATAATGTGTATTTTATTCAAGAACAGTAGCAAAACAAAAAACACAAAAATAAAATTGGGTTGCGTCCCAACAAGCGCATGAAAGCTCAAACGGAAAACTAAGTGGGTGTGCATCCAACTTGCTTGCTCAAGAAGACATCAGGCATTTGAGGAAGCCCATCATCGGAATATACAAGTGATAACCCACAAGTATAGGGGATCGCAACAGTTTTCGAGGGTCGAGTATTCAACCAAAATTTATAGATTCGACACAAGGGGAGCCAAAGAATATTTGAAGGTATTAGCAGCTGAGTTGTCAATTCAACCACACCAGGAGATTAATAATCTGCAGCAAAGTGATCAGTAGCAAAGTAGTTTGATAGTTTTGATAGTAGTGACAGCAGCAATAGTAACAGTAACAGTGATAGCAGTAATTTTGTAGCAAGTGTAACAATGATGATAGCTGTAGTAACTTAGCAGAAACAATATGGAAAAGTTCGTAGCCATTGGATCGGCGACTTGTTGGATGATATTCATCATGTGTCAGTTATAACCCAGGGTGATTCGGCACTAGCTCTAGTTCATTGATATAATGTAGGCATGTATTCCGTAAGTAGTCATACGTGCTTTATTAAAAGAACTTGCATGACATCTTTTGTCCTACCCTCCCGTGGCAGCGGGGTCCATATTGGAAACTAAGGGATATTAAGGCCTCCTTTTAATAGAGAACCGGAACAAAGCATTAACACATAGTGAATACATGAACTCCTCAAACTACGGTAATCAGCGGAAGAAGTCTCGATTATTGTCACTCCGGGGTTACCGGATCATAACACGTAGTAGGTGACTATAACTTGCAAGATCGGATCTAGAACATGGATATAATGATGATAACATAAACGGTTCAGATCTGAGTTCATGGCACCCAGGCCCAAAGTGACAAGCATTAAGCGTGGCAAAGTCATAGCAACATCAATCTAAGAACATAGTGGATACTAGGGATCAAGCCCTAACAAAACTAACTCGATTACATGATGAATCTCATCCAACTCCTCACCGACCAGCGAGCCTACGAAGGAATTACTCACTCCCGGTGGGGAGCATCATGGAATTGGCGATGGAGAAGGGTTGGTGATGACGAAGAATAAAGATCCCCCACTCTGGAGCCCCAAACAGACTCCTGATCTGCCCTCCTGAGGAAGAACAGGGCTTGGCGGAGGCTCCGTCTCGTGGATCACGATAAGTCTTTCTCCCTGATTTTTTTCACCGAAAATAGGAATTTGTAGTGTCAGGGTTGAAGTCTGCGGGGCCACCAGGTGGGGAGAACCCACCTGGGCGCGCCCTGGTGGGTTGTGCCCACCCAGGTGCCCCTCTCTGGCAGGTCTTGGCTCCAGAAATTCTCTTTTATTGTATAAAAATTCCTCGCAAAGTTTTGTTCCATTCCGAGAACTTTTATTTCTGCACAAAAACAACATCATGGTAGTTCTGCTGAAAACAGCGTCAGTCCGGGGTTAGTTTCATTCAAATCATGCAAATTAGAGTCCAAAACAAGAAGAAAAGTGTTAGGAAAAGTAGATACATTGGAGACGTATCAACTCCCCCAAGCCTAAACCTTTGCTTGTCCTCAAGCAATTCATTTGATAAACTGAAAGTGAAAAAGAAAAACTTTTACAAACTCTTTTGCTCTTGTTTGCATAAATAAGCTTAAACAACACCCAAGTTTTCAGCCAACATTATAACTAACCATGTCAACAATAACTCTTAAAGGTTACAATGACTCATATCAATGACATAATCAGCTAGCGAGCAATAATAAGATATCTCAAACGGCAACATGTTGTCAAAACAACCATGATATAATGACAATAGTGGTATCTCGCCAGCCCTTTCTGAGACCGCAAAACATAAATGCAGAGCACCTCTAAAGTTCAAGCAGTGACTAAACATTGTAATTCATGGTAGAAAAGATCCAGTCATGATGCACCCAACATTAGCTACACACAATGCATAAATCATGACAACTGTGCTCTACTCAGTTTCTGGCGCTTGTTTTAGAAGGTGGTGACACAACATAAAAGTAAATAGATAGTCCCTTCGTGGAGGGAAGCAGTGATTTGCAGAGGTGCCAGAGCTTGATTTTTAAAATAGAGGTAAATGATTATTTTGAGACATGCACCCTTCTCATTTACTTCACGGCTATCAGTTATCAATATCTCCCATGCTAAACAAGCTAGTGGCGGTTCCCAAGCGATAAAAAGTAAAGGTTTTGACTCCATTGGGAGTTTTTGTTTGATTATTCGAGCGATTAACTCTTTTTGTATTTTGCAGTTTGGGACTGGGAATCCCTAATACCACCCTTTTCTCGTGCGATGGCGAGTGAATAAACACTCGACCTGAGAATAACTCGCTTAGCATGGAAGATACCGACTACTTCTTGTCATTCCATGAACGATCCAGAAACACAAAACGGATATTTTTAGAAGTTTTTAGAGGTGGCACATGCAAATTTACTTAGGACGGCAGGGTAATACCGCATATAGGTAGGTATGGTGGACTCATATGGAATAACTTTGGGTTCAAGGTTTTTGATGTACAAGCAGAATTCCCACTTAGTACAGCCGAAG
This sequence comes from Triticum aestivum, assembly GCF_018294505.1. NCBI lineage: Eukaryota > Viridiplantae > Streptophyta > Magnoliopsida > Poales > Poaceae > Triticum > Triticum aestivum. The sequence goes on along the minus strand of NC_057796.1, from coordinate 319,608,939 downwards.
GCTAGCAATTTAGATTGAGAAGCGGCCAGCTAGAGAGCAACAGCGATCATAACCATGCATTATGCCTAAGTAACATTGGACACTAGCATGAGTAGGATATGAACACCATGAACATAAATATCATAGAGGCTATGTTGGTTTTTATTCAACTACATGCATAAACATGTGCCAAGTCAAGCCACTCGAACATTCAGAGGAGGATACCATATCATCATACTACATCACAATCGTTTTAACGCTATCTTGATATCCAAGATAAATCATTATTAACTCCCAGCTACTTATGCATGGCATGAGAAACTATAATCTCTAATTGTCATTGAAAACATGTTTAATCATAATGGGTTGAAGCATGGATACTAGGTTAAACATATTTACACAGACAGAACAAGTTGAGTTCATACCCGTTTCTCTCTGCCACAGCCAGTTCATCGAATGTCGTCATTATTGCCTTTCACTTGCATGACCGAGCGATATGAAAATAATAATAGTGCAAGAGTGCCGTGGACTAAGCTGGAATCTGCAAGACATTTTATTCAACAGGAGAAGACAAGGTAACATGTGCTCTTTATTAGATCAACAATTATTCATATGAGAGCCACTCAACATTTTCATCGTGGTCTTCTCTTCAGTACAACTCGAATAAAAAGAAAAGAATTTCAGAGAAACAGAATGAAATATTTTGGAGTTTTTGGTTTTCTTGAACAAGCAAAAAAAAGAGAAAAGCAAAAATGAGAAAAAACTATTTACACGGGAAAGCTCCCAACAAGCAAAAGAAGAACAAGGAAATATTTTTGGGTTTTCTTTTTAGTATTACTACTAAGCATGCATAGAAAGTAAATTAACTATAACTAATTTTTTTGGTTTTTCTAAAGTTTTTCAAGCACACAAGAAGAAAGCAAGAAAATAAATCTAAGCATGGATAATACAATGAAAGAGTGTGGACACCGACAAATGGAATAAGTGAACATGAATGTAAAGTCGGTGGAAACACGTACTCCCCCAAGCTTAGGCTTTTGGCCTAACTTGGTAGTTGATCAGTAGCCTGGAGGGTAGTAGGGTTGCTGAGGAGCGGGCATCCACTCGTCCCACTGCTGGGGCTCCTACTGTGCTGCCGCCGCAGCAGCCTGAGCGTTCCGGTGGGTGATGATATCTGCACGCATAATCCTATATCCGCCCCTGGCAGCAGAATCAAACAAAGCAAGTGTAGGCAATGGAATAAGATCATGAGTTTTAATGCTAAAGACCAGGTTATAAGGAATGGTAATATCAGGACGATCATGTGCAAGAAAGTGATGGTGTTCCATGGCTGCACGGTCTAGGTAAACCTTGGTCAGAGGGTAATCATGAGGGCGTATCGCAACCTCGAAATGAGCAACCAAACGAGTAGCAAAAATCCCACCATGTATTTCACCCTGTGATTTATTAACATGCAGGCGACGGGGCACAATAGCTCCCAAGCTATAAGTGTTGTCACCCTCCAATGCCCGGCGTAAAACAGCAAAGTCTGGTGCACTGAGCGCGCCTACTTTCTTTCTAGCAAGCAGACACTTAGCAACAAATAAAGCAAAATAATGTACATCAGGAAAGTGTAAGCTAACAGCCGTGGTGGCTGACACCCCTCTCTCATCTCCCACTATCAAAGTGCGATAAAAGTCCTCAAACCCAGCCAGCCTAGGCTCGGCCAAGCTCCCATCAGAAGGGATCAAGCATATATCACAAAATTCAGTGAGTGGTATCTGATGGTTTTCAGCATATAAATCGAAGCTCACTTCAGGAGGATTATTTCTAGGCAGGAAAGTAAAACTTTGAACAAAGATATTTGTGAGGATTTGGTGCTGGTCACACTCATCTGCGATGAAGTCGGTGAGGCCGGCATTTGCAACATATTGCATGAACTCCTAAAGAATTCCATCCTCTTCCAGGAACGGGGTTTGCAGCCATTCACACGGCCGTACCTCCGCCAACCTCCGAGGGTGGAGATCACTGTCAGAGGACTCCCCAATAACACCCTTGGAGTTCTTCTTAGAGCCGAACTTCCTAAAGATATTCATGTCCGCATACAATTTTCTGAAAATAAAATTTTTGGGGTGACAAAAATTTGTCAACAAAACTTTATAAATTGATAGCAACTACTCATAGGGATGCATAGAAGCCATAACAAGCATTCAAACTACTTAGAACACTAAGAATTCAACATGCAAGCACATCTACAGCAGCACCAAGAGTAACTAATTATTCAAAATATAAACCACTAAAGCAAAAACTAATTGGACAAATGGTGGAGTCACATACCAAGCAACAATCCCCCGAAACAGTTTCGGAAACGGAGCTTCGAGCAAAGAGATCGAAATCCGCGGGTTTGAGCTCAAGAACACGGGAGAGAGAGAGCAAAGAAGATTTCTTTCTGGAGGTAAGTGATGATATGGGATGAAGAGGTAAGTGAGGGGGGCCACGTGGGGACCACAACCCACCAGGGCGCGCCTTGGGGTCCTGGCGCGCCCAGGTGGGTTGTGCCCACCTGGTGCACCTCCCTCTGGTATTATTTGCACCAGAAATTCAGAAATATTCAGAAAAAAATTGTGTAAAATTTTCAGGGCATTCTGAGAACTTTTATTTTTGGGTCATTTTTATTGCACGGGAAATTCAGAAAACAGACAAAACATGACATTTTATTTTATTTAACTAATAAAAACAGAAAACAAAAGGTAAGGACAGAAGGTAGTGCTTACTAAATTCATCAACTTCATACCGCTCAAAAATGATCCATCAATAAGGTTGATCAAGTCTTATTAACAACCACTTTCGATTAGCATGAAACCGAAGAACTTTCGTAAAGTCACTAAGTTACCTCAATGGGGATATGCATTTCCCCAACAAAAAAATATTTCATATTTCTTTTTGACAGTAGGTAGAGCTATTTGAAAACTTTCAATAGTGATTGTCGGAGATTTTTCAATAACATTAATACCATTCACTTGGAATTGTTTCTTCGAAAAGTGCACCGTATGCTCATTGCCATTAATATGAAAAGTGACCTTGCTTTTATTGCAATCAATAACAGCCCCTACAGTATTCAAGAAGGGTCTACCAAGGATAATCGACATGTTGTCGTCCTCGGGCATCTCAAGTATAACAAAGTCAGTCAAAATAGTAACATTAGAAACAACAACAACGGGCACATCCTCACAGATACTGATAGGTATGGCAGTTGGTTTGTCAGCCATTTGCGAAGATATTTCAGTAGGTGTGAGTTTATTCAAGTCAAGTCTTTTATATAAAAAGAAAGGCATACCACTAACACCAGCTCCTAAATCACACAAAGCAGTTTTCACATAATTCTTTTTGATAGAGCAAGGTATAGTTGGTATTCCCGGATCTCCAAATTTTTTAGGCACTCCATCTTTAAAAGTGTAATTAGAAAGCATAGTGGAGATTTCGGCTTCCAGTATTTTTCTCTTATTTGTGATGATGTCTTTCATATACTTTGCATAAGGAGGCATTTTCAAGATATCAATCAAGCGAGTACGCAAAAAGACTGACCTCGGCATTTCAGCAAAGCGTTCAAATTCTTCATCATCTTTCTTTTTAGTTGACTTGGGTGGAAAAGGCATAGGTTTTTGAACCCACGGTTCTCTTTCTTTACCGTGTTTTCTAGCAACAAAGTCTCTTTTGTCATATCTTTTATTTTTAGGTTGTGGGTTATCAAGATCAACAGGTGGTTCTATCTCAACATCATTGTCTGGTTCTTTATCATTGCTTGGTTGAGAATCTTCATGAACCTCGTCATTATCTTTTTCATTATCACTAGGTGAGTGTTCATTACCAGATTGAGTTTCAGCATCAGAGATAGAAGTTTCATTATCATTTTGAGGAGATTTTTCTATTTCAGGTTCACTACAAGTATGCAAAGTCCTATCATTTTTCTTTTTCTTTTTCTTTTTAGAAGGACTAGGTGCACTAGTGTTATTTCTTTGTGCATATTGTTCAATTCTTTTTGGGTGTCCCTTAGGATAAATTGGTTCCTGAGTCATTTTACCTCCTCTAGTTGCAACTCTAACAGCAAAGTCATGCATATTATGATTCATTTCATCAAACAATTCTCTTTGAGATTTGGCAACTTGTTCTAACTGTGTTTGAACCATAGAAGCATGTTTTCCCACACCTCTAACATCATTTGATATTCTAAATAACAAGTCACTCAAGCGAGCAATCATATCAGAATTATATTTCAATTGTTTCATAACATTTGCATTGAAGTGATCTTGTTTTCTAATGTAGTTTTCAAACTCATAAAGGCATTGACTAGGATGCATATTGTGAGGATTATCATTATCATTGAACTTCATTAAAGAATTTACCTCTACCACCTTAGCCAATGGTGGTGTATTAAGCCCATGTATTTCTTCAATAGGAGGTAAATTTTTAACATCCTCATCTTTAATACCTTTTCCTTAATAGATTTCTTTGCCTCTTGCATATCTTTAGGACTGAGATATAATATACCCCTCTTCTTCGGAGTGGGTTTAGGCGGTGGTTCAGGAATAGTCCAATCATCATAGTTTTTCAATATATTATTCAATAATTCCTCGGCTTGTCCAACAGTTCTTTCCCTGGAAACACAACCAGCACAACTATCTAGGAAGTCCCTAGAAGGATCGGTTAGTCCATTATAGAAGATATCAAGTATTTCATTTTTCTTAAGAGGATGATCAGGCAAAGCATTAAGTAACTGGCAAAGCCTCCCCCAAGCTTGTGGGAGACTCTCTTCTTTAGTTTGCACAAAGTTAAATATTTGCTATAAGGCAGCTTGTTTCTTATGAGCAGGAAAATATTTTTCAGAGAAGTAATAAATCATATCCTGGGGACTACACACACAACCAGGAGCAAGAGTATTGTACCAAGATTTAGCATCACCCTTTAATGAGAAAGGAAATAATTTGAGAATAAAGTAGTAGCGAGTTTTCTCATCATGAGTAAAAGGGTGGCTATATCATTCAACTTAGTAAGATGTGCCACAACAGTTTCAGTTTCATAACCATAGAAAGGATCAGATTCAACCAAAGTAATTAACTCTGGGTCGACAGAGAATTCATAATCCTTATCATCAATAAATATAGGTGAAGTAGCAAACTTAGGATCACATTTCATTCTAGCATTCAGAGATTTTTCTTTATACTTGTGTAGTAATTTCTCTAGATCATCTCTATCATTACAAGCAAGAATATCTCTAGTTGTTTCTTCACTCATAACATAACCTTCTGGTACCTTAGGAAATTCATATCTAGGATGGCTAGTTCTAGCAGGTGTTTCAGTTTCAAGCTCATCATAAGATTCAACAACATCATGTTGTATTACTCTAGCAATTTGTTCATCAAGAAATTCACCAAGTGGCACATCATCATTAGCAAGCAAGGTACTAGTATCATCATAAGCATTATTCATAGTAGAAGTAGCATCATCTATAACTTGCGACATATCAGAATTAATAGCATGTGGTGGTGTTGCAAGTTTACTCATAATAGAAGGTGAATCTAAAGTAGAACTGGATGGCAGTTTCTTACCCTCGTACTTGAGAGAAATATCTTAGTCCTAGGATCCTTTAGATTCTTCATAGTGATAAATTGATAATAATCCCAAGTGACTCAACAAATATAGCTATGCTCCCCGGCAACGGCGCCAGAAAAAGGTCTTGATAACCGACAAGTATAGGGGATCGCAACAGTTTTTGAGGGTAGAGTATTCAACCCAAATTTATAGATTCGACACAAAGGGAGCCAAAGAATATTTGAAGGTATTAGCAGCTGAGTTGTCAATTCAACCACACCTGGAGATTAATTATCTGCAGCAAAGTGATCAGTAGCAAAGGAGTTTGATAGTTTTGATAGTAGTCACAGCAGCAATAGTAATAGTAACAGTGATAGCGGTAATTTTGTAGCAAGTGTAACAGTGATGATAGCAGTAGTAACTTAGCAGAAACAATATGGAGAAGTTCATAGGCATTGGATCAGTGACTTGTTGGATGATATTCATCATGTGTCAGTTATAACCTAGGGTGATTCGGCACTAGCTCTAGTTCATCGATATAATGTAGGCATGTATTCCGTAAGTAGTCATACGTGCTTTATTAAAGAACTTGCATGACATCTTTTGTCCTACCCTCCCGTGGCAGCGGGGTCCATATTGGAAACTAAGGGATATTAAGGCCTCCTTTTAATAGAGAACCGAAACAAAGCATTAAAACATAGTGAATACATGAACTCCTCAAACTACAGTAATCACTGGAAGAAGTCCCAGTTATTGTCACTCTGGGGTTACCGGATCATAACACATAGTAGGTGACTATAACTTGCAAGATCGGATCTAGAACATTGATATAATGATGATAACATAAACGGTTCAGATCTGAGTTCATGGCACCCGGGCCCAAAGTGACAAGCATTAAGCATGGCAAAGTCATAGCAACATCAATCTAAGAACATAGTGGATACTACGGATCAAGCCCTAACAAAACTAACTCGATTACATGATGAATCTCATCCAACTCCTCACCGACCAGCGAGCCTATGAAGGAATTACTCACTCCCTGTCGATGAGAACGACACCTATGTGACCACTGGAATCCCTACTATGGTTGGCGGGGCGCGGGGTTGTGAGAAGAGCATGTCTAACAGAAAGCACACGGATCGTTTACCCAGGTTCGGGTCGCGAGGATGCGTAATACCCTAGTCCTGCTTTGGTGGATGTATTGAGTGTTCTTGTGTTCTTGAGCTAGCTACGGGGTGCAAGTTGCCCAAAAGAGCCGAATCTCTCTCTAGTACGCCATGGGTCTCCTTTTATAGTCGAAATGGGCTGCCACAGTGGCACACGGGAGGTGGAAAGGTCTACAGTGCTGCGAGCTTATCGCCCGTGTTATAGGACAAGACGCATTTAATGCGTCGCTTAGGTGTCCCCTTGCTTTATCGGGGACGGGAACGGAGCCCGTCCCGTCCGTTGCCGCCTCGCCTCGCTTCGACACGCGCCCAGGCCAGCGATGCATGTAGTGCCATGTAGGCAGGCATGCAGCTGAGGTGGCGCGGTGGTAGGGTCTTCACGAAGATCTGCATGCCACCACGTAGGTGCTTGCTGAGTTGGCTCGAAAGCCGCCCGTCGCCACGCAGGTGCCTGCCCAGCTGGTTGAGCTAGCAGCTGCTTGGGGATGGCGGTGGATTCTTGGCCGACGCGGGCCTGGCTGTGGCCCCGCTGATGTCCTCGGCGAGGGCCTTGCCGGGGGCCCGGGAAGGGTCTTGCCATGGTGTTGCAGTCGTCCCCGGCAAGGATCTTGCCGGGGGTCTTGTGGCTTTCCTCGACAAGGATCTTGTCGAGGGTCGTCGTCTTCTGGTCCTCACTTGATCTTGTGTGTTTATGATCTTGACAAAGATCTGCATGCCACCGCAGAGGTGCCTCCCGAGCCCTAGTTCCTGTACAGTTGTTGACGGCACTTGGAACCTTTGGGCTCAAGGGTGGCTCGCTCTGCTGGCATTGGGCAAGTTGCCCCGGCAAGGCTCTTGCCGGGGCCGCGAAGGCCGCCCCGGCAAAGGCCTTGCTGGGGGAGTCCACCTTGCCCTCTTGCTCCTTGGTGCTTCTGGTCTTGGCGTTGTCTTGGTTGTCTTGTGCTTCGGCTTCTCTCCGGCTTCCCTCCTTTGCCCTGCTACGTGCGGCCGTGGCGCGCGGCTCTAACTGCCCGTGCACAAGTAAAGGGTTCAAAAGGAGAGCCCCTACTTTTGTACACCGACAGGAGCCCCCGGGCCTGGGCCACACATAAGCGCGACACATTGTTGGGCCAGGCCCATAACGGTGCGCGGGCAGGCGGGGCGGATTTTATCGCAGTAACTCTGCGCTTCCCCATGACATGCATTGAATGCGCGACGTGGGGGGTCGTGCGTGACGTGGGGGTCATGCGTGGGGTGGTTCCTGCATGCATGCGTCACATCGCAGTTAATGGGAAAGGAGGCGGCTCGCGCCTTCCCCATAAAAAGGAATAACCTCGGGCGCACTACTCACTTTACCCCCCTTCTTGCGTCTTCTCCAATCTCGGAGCCGCCGGCCCCTTTCTTCCTCCTTCTCGAGCTCTCGCCCTCGCTTGCCGCCACTGCGCCTTCGCCATCCTCCGCCCCTTGCTTCTCGCAGCCGCCATGGCTCCCAAATCCACCAAGGGCCAGGGAGTGGCCATAGATGCCGGGGCGACGGAGCCGCTGGAGAGTGAGCAGGCGGCGCGACGGACGCAGCTCGCCTACTTCCCCTCAATGGTCGACGTGTTCGAGCTCCGGGAGGCCTTCAAACCCCTGTGGGGGGTGAAGACGGGGGGAGGGACGACGGGGCATCCAGCCACACGCGTCATCCCCGCCAATTGCGCCGAGGCCGCCCCAGATCGGTACCCTTTCTTTGTCGACTACTTCTCCTGCGGGCTCTGTCCCCCCTTCTCTGATTTCTTCAATGACGTCATGCACACCTATGGCTTCCACCTTTTGGATTTTACTCCAAATGTCGTGGCGTGCATGGCTCTTTTCGCGCACCTCTGCGAGGGCTTCGCCGGGGTGCATCCCAACACGGCGCTCTTCCGCCACTACTTCTTCCCTCGGATCCAACCTGGGGGCGCCATTTCCGGTTGCATCGCCTAGATCCCACGGTCCAAGGGGGCGTACCCGGAGGGCGCCATGAAGGAGAGGTGGGAAGAATGGCGGGGCCGGTGGTGCTGGATTGAAGAGAAGGACCCGCCGCACTTTTGCCGGGTCCGCAACGCGGCGCCGATTCACCGGGGCGACTGGAGCGACGTTGACGCCGACGATGCGAAGCTCACGGTCGCCACCACCAGGATCCTTCGCCTTACCGAGGCCGGGCTCACCCTTGAGATGATCGGGGCGGATTTCATCCGCCGCCGAATCGCTCCGCTGCATAACAAGGGGAGGCCGGCCTGGCTCTTCACGAACGCCGCCGACATCATGAGGCTTCGCCCCGGCCTTCACCACAACTTCACGGTGATGGGGCATACCCACTTCTGCCAGCGGCTCTTCCATCTCGACGTGAACCAAGATGGCGAGGTCGAGCGGACCGGCAAGGCCGCGAGGGCCGCCGCGAAGGCCGGCAAGGTCGCCAAGGGGCCCTTGTTCAAGTTGCCGGCAGGAGTGGTCCCGCTGAGCAACAACTCACGCCGGACCGATATCATCGCCATGATGCCGGACTTTAACGCGCATGGCCTTGACCCGAGCTGGGTCGAGCCAGAGGATATTCAAGTGCAGGAGTTCTTCGACACCTTGCATGAGGGGTACGTCACCGCCGAGCCGCGGCTCGTCCAGGACACCACCCAGGCGAAGCTGGACTACATCGCCGCCAGGGCGATGGAGGCGAAGCTCGCCGAGGAGGCCGGCAGTGCCGGTGGTGTGGAGGACAAGGCCGCGGCGGAAACGGAGGAGAGGGAGCTCGCCCAGTGGGTGGAGGCCGCTGGGGAGGCCAGAAGCGCTGACACCGGAGCTCCTCTCGTCGAGGAGGTGGTCGACGAGTTGTCGGAGGAGGAGGCCGAGGCTGTTGACCCTCCGACCATGGGGAGAGGGCGAGCCTTGCGGCGGGCCACTTCCAGTGAGCCGGTCCGGCCCGTCACCAAAGGCTGTGGAGGAGTCCGCGCGTCAGACGAGGGCCGTGGCGGCGAAGAAGGTGGTGAAGGCCGCGATGGCGAAAAAGAAAGCATCTGCCTCTTCTTGATCCAAGCACGTCCAGACTCCGTCCTCCTCCCCCCCTCCTGCAGACATCGACGCAGAGGTCTTTTTTGACTTCGGGTCCCTCAGCCCTAGGAGGAAGAGGAAAGCAACAGAAGAGGAAGTGGAGGACGAGTAAGTGCCTCGTTTCCCTTCGTCATCTCCGCCCCCCTTAACTGTGCTTCTCATCTTGACTTGTTTTTGCTTTTGCAGGGATGTGAAGACGCTGGCCTAGAGGGTGAAGAGGGCCAGGTCCTCGGCGGGCGGCCAGCCCCTGGCAGGTACTTCGAGGGCGCCACTGGTGGTGGTGAGCAGCCCGGACAGCAGCCCTCAGCACAGCCCCCAGCGTAAGTTCATCACTCACCCCCCGTCAACATGTGTTGGGGGCACAATCTCTTGCTGCTGACCTTGTCGTGGTCGCAGGAGGAGGACAGCAGCAGGAGGAGCCAGAGAGGGCTACCCCCAACACGCCGCCCCCATCGACCACGCCGCCCCGAGGGGCGTCCCCGGCAAGGGCGCCAAGCATCGAGCCCATGCACATGGAGGAGGAGGAGAACTCGGGCGCCGGTGGCTTCATTTCGGCGCCAAATGTTGGCGGGGAGGGGATCTCTGCTTTCCAGCCTGGTGCTGGTAAGTCGTTTGCCTCTCGTCCCTGCTCTTTTTCTTTTCTTTCTGAATCTTGGTCTTGGCCTCGCCTCATCCCCTTCTTGGTATCCAGATCCCCCTCGGCAGACCCAGAGGATATAGACACCGTCATTGAGGACGTCGCCAAGGCCGCCGAGGTGAAGGCCGAAAAGATCGCCGCCGAGGAGGCCGCCAAGGATGCTGCTGAGGATGCCGCCAAGGAGTCTGCCGGGGAGCCCGACAAGGGGCCTGCCGGGAGGCCAGCAAGGGGCCTCCCGGGGAGGCCGGCAAGCCTGCTGCCGAGGAGGAGGTGGTTGATGACCAGCCTTCCTCCTCCGCTGCCTCTGGCTCCGGCAGGTACCTGAGGGTGAGTGACGACCTCTTCGTCCACCTTCTCTGGCTCCGGCAGGTACCTGAGGGTGAGTGACGACCTCTTCGTCCACCTTCCAGGAGCGTCGAGCTCCAGGGCACCCGTCTAGGGAGAGGTGTTCGACGAGGAGGTGCTTGCCGCCGCCGGGCTCGAGGTTGTTGATGAACCGAGCACTGGTAGCGACGGCTCTCAGGAGGAGCGGCTTCTCCAGGCCATGGGCGCTAGTTTCCGGAAGCTCCAGGCGCTCCACCACACCCGCCTGGACAAGGCCAAGTCCAGGATGGCCACGGTGGACAAGGCGGAGGCGGACCTCATGGTGCGCGTCGCCGAGGTGCAGACTTGGTTCCGCCAAGCCAGCGAAGAGCTGAAGGCCGCCCAGGGCGAGCTGGCCAAGCGCGACGTGGAGCTCACCATGAAGCGGGCCGACATCGAGAAGGCCCAGGAGACGGCGGAGAACTTGGCCGCCGTAGCCGAGGCCGCTCGGACCCAGCACCAGGCCACGCTGAACTCCCAGGAGGATGATCTTGCCGCGCGTGAGGATAAGCTTGCCGCAATGCTCCGTGGCAAGGATGAGGAGGTGGAGAAGCTCGTCGTGCAGCGGACCCAGGAGCTGGAGCAGAGGCACAAGGAGGCGCTCGACGCCCAGGCTCTGGTTCACGCCGACAAGGTGAAAGAGCTGGAGGTGGAGCGGGACGGGCTGAAGGACCAGACCTTGAAGCTGGCTGAGGAGAAGAACACGCTCAACGGTGCCCTGATGGAGGCGCAGGGCGTAGTCCTCGGCAAGGCTGATCAGCTCTCCAAGGCCAATGAGTCCATCAAGGACCTGAAGCTGAAGCTGGAGGGCCTTGAGGGGATGCTCTCGGAGGCCAAGGCCCGGGAGGAGACCCTGACCAAGGCTCTGGAGGCCGAGAAGATGCAGCGGACGAACGACGCTGCCAACCACAAGGACTTCATGGAGGGTGAGAATCGCTATGTCAGCCGTCTCTTGGATGTCGCCGGCAGGATCACCATGCAGCTGGCTATCATGGGGATGCCAGATGTGAGGTACGTCCCAGAGCGCAGCGGGACGACCAACGCCAAGCTGACCCTGTTCTTCGAGGGTGTCCTCGGGGCCCTGGAGCAGCTCCACTTCAATCGGGCGGCCTCTCTGGCTGACGAGTCCTGGAGGCTCTGCCAGGGTGCCATGACCAAGGTCCTCGCCAAGATGGCGCACTGGAACCCCGTCCTCGACTTCGACGCCTCGCTGGACAGCTTGCCGGAGGGTGTGGACCTTGCGGCGCTCAGGGAGCGTATCAAGCCCGTCATCAGCCGTATCGGCGGAATTCAGAGGATAGAGGGCCAGCACCGAGATTAGGCACTCCATCTCGCACTGCCGCTGCAGGTTCACGACCAAGACAATTTCTATCTTAGTTAGAACCACGGCAACAATGGATGTAATATAACTCTGCAGTACTTTCGATACAATGCATGTTATTTTCCTGTTCGATTTTCCTTTGTATGTCAACCCTACGTTAGCTGGGTAGGCTTGCCGGCGCGTAAACCCAGGGCAGCGTCTTGAGGATGGATCCCCATTGGCCTGCCAGGTGTGCTTGCTGCCGGGAAAACCACCTTACCGCCCTTATCGCGGCCGCTCGAACTGTCGAGCTTGACTCGAGTCAGAATCAAGAGCGTTGCCAAGTGCGGAAGGCTACCCTGCCACCCTCAACACAGCCGATTGAGCTGTTGAGCAGACTCGAAACAGAACAAGGGCGTTGCCAATTGCGAGAGGGCCCCTTTTGCGTGCAGGTTTTCCATACATAGGCAGGATCTCCGAGGACAATAACCTTATGTCAAAAAGGAAATTGCTCAAGGCTCTGGATGACTTAGCTTTTTTGTTGCCGCGCTGGCGTCCTTCGCGCTTACACGCGGCGCCGTTTTCTCCTGGTCGTCTTCTTCCTTAGAAGCCATGGCAATGAAGAACTGCTAGGCTAACTACTAGACCAGATTCTCACAATTGTGCTCCCCTACCTGGCGCGCCAAAGATGTCGGTGAGAACGACACCTATGGGATCACTGGAATCCCTACTACTGTGGCGGGGCGCGGGGTTGTGAGAAGAGCAGGTCTAACAGAAAGCACACAGATCGTTTACCCAGGTTCGGGCCGCGAGGATGCGTAATACCCTAGTCCTGCTTTGGTGGATGTATTGAGTGTTCTTGTGTTCCTGAGCTAGCTACGGGGTGCAACTTGCCCAAAAGAGCTGAATCCCTCTCCACTTGCCATGGGCCTGCTTTTATAATCGAAAGGGGCTGTCACAGTGGCACACAGGAGGTGGAAAGGTCTACAGTGCTGCGAGCTTATCGCCCGTGTTACAGGACAAGACGCATTTAATGCATCGCTTAGGTGTCCCCTTGCTTTATCGGGGACGGGACGGAGCCCGTCCCGTCCGTTGCCGCCTCGCCTTGCTTCGACACGCACCCAGGCCAGCGATGCATGTAGTGCCATGTAGGCAGGCAGGCAGCTGAGGTGGCGCGGTGGTAGGGTCTTCACGAAGATCTGCATGCCACCACGTAGGTGCTTGCTGAGTTGGCTCGGAAGCCGCCCGTCACCACGCAAGTGCCTGCCCAGCTGGTTGAGCTAGCAGCTGCTTGGGGACAGCGGTGGAGTCTTGGCCGACGCGGGCCTGGCTGTGGCCCCGCTGATGTCCTCGGCGAGGGCCTTGCCGGGGGCCCGGCAAGGGTCTTGCCGTGGTGTTGCAGTCGTCCCCGGCAAGGATCTTGCCGGGGGTCTTGCGGCTTTCCTCGACAAGGATCTTGTCGAGGGTCGTCGTCTTCTGGTCCTCACTTGATCTTGTGTGTTTATGATCTTGACAAAGATCTGCATGCCACCGCAGAGGTGCCTCCCGAGCCCTAGTTCCTGTACAGTTGTTGACGGCACTTGGAACCTTTGGGCTCAAGGGTGGCTCGCTCTGCTGGCGTTGGGCAAGTTGCCCCGGCAAGGCTCTTGCCGGGGCCGCGGAGGCCGCCCCGACAAGGGCCTTGCCGGGGGAGTCCACCTTGCCCTCTCGCTCCTTGGTGCCTCTAGTCTTGGCGTTGTCTTGGTTGTCTTGTGCTCCAGCTACTCTCCGGCTTCCCTCCTTTGCCCTGCTACGTGCGGCCGTGGCGCGCGGCTCTGACTGCCCGTGCACAAGTAAAGGGGTCAAAAGGAGAGCCCCTACTTTTGTACACCGACACTCCCGGTGGGGAGCATCATGAAATTGGCGATGGAGAAGGGTTGGTGATGACGAAGAACGAAGATCCCTCTCTCCGGAGACCCAAACGGACTCCAGATCTGCCCTCCCAGGGAAGAACTGGGCTTGGTGGCGACTCCTTCTTGTGGATCGCGATAATTCTTTCTCCCTGATTATTTTCTCAGAAAATAGGAATTTATTGTGTCAGGGTTGAGGTCTGCGGGGCCACCAGGTGGGGACAACCCACCTGGGCGTGCCAGGAGAGGGGGCGCGTCCTGGTGGGTTCTGCCCACCCAGGTGCCCCTCTCTGGTAGGTCTTGGCTCCAGAAATTCTCTTTTATTGTATAAAAATTCCTTGCAAAGTTTCATTCCATTCCGAGAACTTTTATTTCTGCACAAAAACAACACCATGGTAGTCCTGCTGGAAACAACGTCAGTCCGGGGTTAGTTTCATTCAAATCATGAAAATTAGAGTCCAAAACAAGAGGACAAGCATTAGGAAAAGTAGATACGTTGGAGACGTATCAACAAGCCAAGTTCTATAATGAAAAATTCCCACTAGTATATGAAAGTAACTACATAGGAGACTCTCTATATGAAAAACATGGTGCTACTTTGAAGCACAAGTGTGGAAAAGGATAGTAACATTGCCCCTTCTCCCTTTTTCACCCTTTTTTGTTGGGCTTTTTTTGGCCCTTTTCTCTTCATTTTATTTCCTCACTGGGACAATGCTCTAATAATGATTATCATCACACTTCTATTTACTTACAACTCAATATTACAACTCAATAAAACTGAAACATATGACTCTATATGAATGCCTCTGACAGTGTACCAGGATGTGCAATGATGCTAGCGTAACATGTATGATAATGATGAATGATGGACAAGCCACACATACTATGCCATCTATATGATCATGCCAAGCAATATGACAATGATGATGTGTGTCATAATAACAGAATAGTGGAAGTTGCATGACAAAATATCTCGGAACCGCCGGGGATAGGCCCTCCGGTCACACACACGCTGGGCAAAATGAGCTCGTGTGCGATCGGGCTAGCCATCGCATACAATTATACATGCCCAACCATTTCCGTTCATAAGTACATCCCAGACAGTGAATCCCAGAGAAACGTTTCCCTTCGTATGTATATCCCACACCGTGAATCCCAGACAAACGCTTCCATTCATTTGCATACCCCACAAAGTGAATCCCAGACAAATGTTTCCGTTCGTCTGCACATCCCACACAGTGAATCCTAGACAAAAGTTTTCGTTCGTCTGCATGATACGTCTCCAACATATCTAAATTTTTTGATTGTTCCATGCTATTATATATTCTGTTTTGGATGTTTAATGGGCTTTATTATACACTTTTACATTATTTTTGGGACTAACCTATTAACCGGAGGCCCAGCCCAAATTGCTGTTTTTTTGCCTATTTCAGTGTTTTGAAGGAAAGGAATATCAAACGGAGTCCAAACGGAATGAAACCTTCGGGAACGTTATTTTTGGAACAAACATGAACCAGAGGACTTTGAGTGGACGTCAAGAAATCACCGAGGAGGCCACGAGGCAGGGGGCGCGCCTACCCCCCGGGCGCGCCCTCCACCCTCGTGGGCCCCTCGTGGCTCCACCGACCTACTTCTTCCTCCTATATATATCTACGTACCCCGAAACCATCGAGGAGCACCACGAAAACCTAATTCCACCGCCACAACCTTCTGTACCCATGAGATCCCATCTTGGGGACTTTTACGGCGCTCCGCCGGAGGGGGCATTGATCACGGAGGGCTTCTACATCAACACCATAGCCTCTCCGATGATGTGTGAGTAGTTTACCTCAGACCTTCGGGTCCATAGTTATTAGCTAGATGGCTTCTTCTCTCTCTTTCGATCTCAATACAAGTTCTCCTCGATTCTCTTGGAGATCTATTCGATGTAATCTTCTTTTGCGGTGTCTTTGTCGAGATCCGATGAATTGTGGGTTTATGATCAAGATTATCTATGAACAATATTTGAATCTCCTCTGAATTCTTTTATGTATGATTGGTTATCTTTGCAAGTCTCTTCGAATTATCAGTTTGGTTTGGCCTACTAGATTGATCTTTCTTGCAATGGGAGAAGTGCTTAGCTTTGGGTTCAATCTTGTGGTGCTCGATCCCAGTGACAGTAGGGGAAACGACACGTATTGTATTGTTGCCATCGAGGATAAAAAGATGGGGTTTATATCATACTGCATGAGTTTATCCCTCTACATCATGTCATCTTGCTTAAGGCGTTACTCTGTTCTTATGAACTTAATACTCTAGATGCATGCTGGATAGCGGTCGATGTGTGGAGTAATAGTAGTAGATGCAGGCAGGAGTCGGTCTACTTGTCACGGACGTGATGCCTATATACATGATCATACCTAGATATTCTCATAACTATGCTCAATTCTATCAATTGCTCGATAGTAATTCGTTTACCCACCGTAATACTTATGCTCTTGAGAGAAGCCACTAGTGAAACCTATGGCCCCCGGGTCTATTTTCTATCATATTAATCTCCCGTTATTTCTATTACCGTTTACCTTGCAATCTTTACTTTTATTCTTTATCATAAAAATATCAAAAATATTATCTTATCATCTCTATCAGATCTCACTCTCGTAAGTGACCATGAAGGGATTGACAACCCCTTTATCGCGTTGGTTGCGATGTTCTTATTTGTTTGTGTAGGTACGAGGGACTTGCGTGTGGTCTCCTACTGGATTGATACCTTGGTTCTAAAAAATTGAGGGAAATACTTATGCTACTTTACTGCATCACCCTTTCCTCTTCAAGGGAAAACCAACGCAGTGCTCAAGAGGTAGCAAGAAAGATTTCTGGCGCCGTTGTCGGGGAGTCTACGCACAAGTCAACATACCAAGTACCCATCACAAACTCTTATCCCTCGCATTACATTATTTGCCATTTGCCTCTCGTTTTCCTCTCCCCCACTTCACCCTTGCCGTTTTATTCGCCCTCTTTTTTTCGTTCACCTCTTTTTCGCTGGCTTCTTGTTTGTTCGTGTGTTGGATTGCTTGTTTGTCACGATGGCCCAAGACAATACTAAATTGTGTGACTTTACCAATACCAACAACAATGATTTTCTTAGCACTCCGGTTGCTCCTCTTACCAAAGCCGAATCTTGTTATGAAAGATCAATTCGCCGGCCTTCCAAGTGAAGATGCCGCTACCCATCTAAATAGCTTTGTTGATTTGTGTGATATGCAAAAGAAGAAAGATGTGGATAATGATATTGTTAAGTTGAAGCTATTTCCGTTTTCGCTTAGAGATCGCGCTAAAACTTGGTTTTCGTCTTTGCCTAAAAATAGTATTGATTCTTGGAATAAGTGCAAAGATGCTTTTATCTCTAAGTATTTTCCTCCCGCTAAGATCATCTCTCTTAGAAATGATATTATGAATTTTAAGCAACTTGATCATGAACATGTTGCACAAGCTTGGGAGAGGATGAAATTAATGATACGTAATTGCCCTACTCATGGTTTGAATTTGTGGATGATTATACAAAAATTTTATGCCGGATTGAATTTTGCTTCTAGAAATCTTTTAGATTCGGCCGCGGGAGGCACTTTTATGGAAATCACTATAGGAGAAGCTACCAAACTCCAAGATAATATTATGGTTAATTATTCTCAATGGCACACGGAAAGATCTACTAGTAAAAAAGTGCATGCGATAGAAGAAATTAATGTTTTGAGTGAAAAGATGGATGAACTTATGAAATTGTTTGCTAATAAGAGTGTTTCTTCTGATCCTAATGATATGCCTTTGTCTACCTTGATTGAGAATAATAATGAATCTATGGATGTGAATTTTGTTGGTAGGAATAATTTTGGTAACAATGCTTATAGAGGAAATTTTAATCCTAGGCCGTATCCTAGTAATTCCTCTAATAATTATGGTAATTCCTACAACAACTCTTATGGAAATTTTAATAAGATGCCCTCTGAATTTGAGACTAGTGTTAAAGAGTTTATGAATTCACAAAAGAATTTCTTCGCCTTGCTTGAAGAAAAATTGCTTAAAGTTGATGAGTTGGCTAGGAACGTGGATATAATTTCTTTTGATGTTGATTCTTTGTAACTTAGATCTATTCCACCTAAGCATGACATCAATGAGTCTCTCAAGGCTATGAGAATTTCTATTGATGAGTGCAAAGAAAGAACCGCTAGAATGCGTGCTAAGAAAGATTGCTTTGTGAAAGCGTGTTCTTCTAATTTTTATGAGAATAAAGATGAAGATCTAAAAGTTATTGATGTGTCTCCTATCAAATCTTTGTTTTGCAATATGAATCTTGATAATGATGGAACTGGAGATGAGTCAACTTTAGTTAGAAGGCGTCCCAAAAATTTGGAGTATTTAGATCTTGATGCAAAAATTGGTAAAAGTGGGATTGCAGAGGTCAAAACTTTAGATATCAATGAACCCACTATCTTGGATTTTAGGGAATTTAATTATGATAATTTCTCTTTAATAGATTCTATTTCCTTGTTGCAATCCGTGCTAAATTCTCCTCATGCTTATAGTCAAAATAAACCTTTTACCAAACATATCGTTGATGCTTTAATGCAATCTTATGAAGAAAAACTTGAGTTGGAACTTTCTATCCCTAGAAAACTTTATGATGAGTGGGAGCCTACTATTAAAATTAAAATTAAAGATCATGAATGCTATGCTTTGTGTGATTTGGGTGCTAGTGTTTCCACGATTCCAAAAACTTTGTGTGATTTGCTAGGTTTCCGTGAATTTGATGATTGTTCTTTAAACTTGCATCTTGCGGATTCCACTATTAAGAAACCTATGGGAAGAATTAATAATGTTCTTATTGTTGCAAATAGGAACTACGTGCCCGTAGATTTCATTGTTCTTGATATAGATTGCAATCCTTCATGTCCTATTATTCTTGGTAGACCTTTCCTTAGAAGGATTGGTGCAATCATTGATATGAAGAAGGGAATATTAGATTCCAATTCCCGTTAAGGAAAGGAATGGAACACTTTCCTAGAAAGAAAAGAAAATTACCATATGAATCTATTATGAGAGCCACCTATGGATTGCAAACCAAAGATGGCAATACTTAGATCTATCCTTGCTTTTATGCCTAGCTAGGGGCGTTAAACGATAGCGCTTGTTAGGAGGCAACCCAATTTTATTTTAGTTTTTTTTGCTTTTTGCTCCTGTTTAGGAATAAATATTTGATCTAGACTCTGTTTAGATTTGTTTTTATGTTTTAGTTAGTGTTTGTGCCAAGTTAAACCTATAGGATCTTCTTGGATGATAGTTATTTGATCTTGCTGAAAATTCCAGAAACTTACTGTTCACGAAAACAATTGTTTAAAGTCACCAGAACGTGATAAAATACTGATTCCAATTGCAGTAGATCAATAAACAAATTATCTAGGTCGTCCTATTTTGGTAGATTTTTCTGAGTTCCAGAAGTTTGCGTTAGGTACAGATAACTACAGACTGTTCTGTTTTTGACAGATTCTGTTTTTCGTGTGTTGTTTACTTATTTTGATAAATCTATGGCTAGTAAAAGAGTTTATAAACCACTGCACATCCCACACAGTTTTATGTATAGCCTCGTGTGTGATAGGTGTAACGATCACACACGCTCTGCCCCCGTTAACCGTTTGCTTTATCAACTATATCACGCATGATTTGATGAAGAAAACTATATGGCATTGGGCTATCCATCACACACGCTTTTACTGCTAGAACCGTTTGTAAAGTTCCATGACCCATTTAGTAGGTTTATTATTTTACAATAATAATTCCAGTATTAGGCAAAATCACATTTCATATCGACCAATGGTTTGCCAATTTCATATCAAGCACATAAATATATTTTAACATCACAGTACGATAGCTACATGACAATAGCACAGTATAGCATATAGCTAGTTCACCTTCATAAGCACAATATTAGAACAATATATTCATTTCCCTAATCGACTGATGCATGATCAGCCAAGTTCGTCTTCTCCACCTCTGCTTTCAGTTTAGTAAGAACCTGTTTTGCACTGACCAACTGGGAAAGTGCCTCCTCCTTCGCCAACACCATCTTAGCAAAGTCCTTCCCTAATCGAGGCGGAGAAGGCGGAGTACTCCCTCTGCGCTAGGAAGACGCCGCGCACCAGGGAGCTGCTGGTGAGGGGCTGCTAGAATACTGCCCCCCTAAGGAGGGATTATAAGTTTTAGTATTGTTCGTTTTCCATTTTATGCACTGTACATCGTAGTTAAGTACCATCACGTATATGTGATGATATTATATATATTCTGTGATAAACCAATGAACAACTAATATGTGACACCCAAGTTTTTATTTGGATTTTTCAAAAAGATTTTATTTGACTTGAGGGGAGTGATTTAGATTTTTCTTCAAGAGAACTCCCCCTCTCATATAATTTTTCTTTATGACAAAAGTTTTATTTGGATTCACCCAAGATCAGTCGTTGGTCTTGGAGGTTCTTGTTTTTCATTTGGACTCAAGACCAAATGTTCTTCTTTTGGGGAAAACAACTTTTAAAAAAAATCTTTTTGGAAATGCACTATGGCTTTTGGAAAAGTCCTTTGCCACTTTCAACAATTCCTTCTTGCCATGGCCTTAGTGCAAATCCTCTATCCTAACTCCTCCCTCACCTTTGGATCATGTCCTGCATCAAATCCAGCAAGTTGGACCTCCTCTTGTGATCATTTTCATTTGAATCTTATTCAAACAAATTTCTGTCTTCTATCCTACTTCTTGGGGATTTACAAAGGAACTCCTTTTTCTGTTTTGATTTTTGCCACCAAACCAACTCTCCTCCCTAGTCCTTTGTACCCTCAACCTAGAACCATGAAGATCCACTGGTCTTCAGTTCAAAATTTTCAAACTACAATTGCTGCAAGTTTGGACCAGATTTGCCAAATTTGGTGAAATTCATTCCAAACCTTCTCCAAAAATTCCAAGTAAAATCAGGCAGCCCCTGGGTGCATTGAGTGGTCATCTCACCAAGTTACAGCTCTAGAAAAATTTATCTCATGGCCAAAACCTCCTGTCGAACACCTGCAGTGCACTGTCTTTGTCACATTCAGTAAGTTCAGAGATTCAGTCAAGTGGCTGCTGTCGTTTTCTTCAGAAGCGGACGTCGATCTCGCTAGTGCCACCGCGTCGCCTTGCTCCTCGTCCCCGCTCTCTTGTTCCTGCACCGCACGAACGCCTGGCGCCTTGCGGGCGTCGGCGATGAGCAGCAGAAGGTGCGCCGCCCCGTGACCGACGCCGGCGGCGGCTTTGCGGACGCCAGCGGGAGACACGGCGCCGACGACGCCACCCAGCGCCGCCCAAACCACCGGAGCTCGCCGCGTGGCCTTCCACTCCCCGGAACGCGCTGCCGCTCTCGTCGTGAACCGCATGGCGCGGAGCGCGCTCTCTGCCGCCGTTGAGCCCGTGCGGTCACCTCACGGTGGACCGACGCCATTACGCCAAGACCGACCCCGTTTAGCTGCAAAACGAGTCCAGTAACCTCCACTGATGCTGCCTGGCCGCTCAAACCACCTGCCAATCCACTGCTCCGCCGTAATCGCTCGCCGGAGATTCTCCGTTCACGGCCACCCCGTCGATCCGCCTATAAATAGAGGCCCCGAGCTTCAACTCGAGCACCCACCAGCCCTGCACTCCCCCTAGAGCACGCCTAGCCACTGGAAGAGCCCCGAGGAGGTCTCCTTCCTCGACTCCAGCCGCCGCGACCCGCCACGGGATCCAGTCCGATTCGCCCCCGTGTGTGCTCCTCCGCCTCCATTCTCTTGCCAGTAGCTTCCCCTTACATCACTCGTTCTGACCCGCGCCTCAATTCATAGTTTGCAGCCCTCCACCGGAGTTTCCCATCCTCACCCGAGCCGCCGTCCGCCGGAGATAGTGTCGCCGTCGACGTGGTGCTCCCCGTTGGACGAGTCCACCACCCACCAACGCAGAAGAAGATGCTGAAGCTCTTGGTACCCTCCGTTCCTCCTAACTCGTCGTGGTTCGACGCCGGCGTCCACCGCAGTCTTCGGGCGCCGGCGAGCTTTTCAAACCTGACATGTGGACCCCGCGTGTCAGCCTCTGTTCTTTTATTCGCGAACCGTTTTCTGTTGGCGCCTTCGGGCAAAATACGTCTTCTCCTTTGCGCTTGCGCATTCCCAGCCGAAGCGTTTTCTGTTTTCTCAGTTAAAACCCTGGAACTTTTCTGTTTCATTACAGATAAGTCCCTGGACAGAAACCTTTATAACTTTTTAATAAAAAGGTATTTTTGAGTGATTCTTTTTCTGACAATCTTCAAATTTTGTCTAGTTTTTTATGGGATTTATTTGAAAAATATTTGGAAAAGTTTCTGTGCATGTGTTGGTTTTCACGTTAGTACCCGTTTCGTGATTGCCGTAGGTTCCGGGAGAGGTGACGGAGCCGCGAACTTCGCCGAGCTAGACTCCGACTTCTCCAAACCAGGCAAGCATGTTTTGAACATTTGATATGACAGATGTTTTACATGTTCACGTGAGAGTTTGTGCGTGGCATATGAGTGTCGGTAAATACCTCGTTGCTCGTAAGGCAACGACCCGGTTGTTCCAGAGTTGCGATGACCTCTGATGAGAGGTGGCCTAATCATGTGGTGACATGAAGGGCGGCAAGGTGGTACTGTTGTAGCATACCAGCCTTGCGTCATCCGACTCTCTTCGACGTTAACATGGTTGGAGCCATGTTATCGATCTTTTTCCGCATGTTCCAAAGTTGCTGATCTCTGATGAGAGATGGCCAAATCATGTGGTGACATGAATGGCAGCAAGGTGGTACTGTTGTAGCATGCCAGCCTTGCGACATCCGACTTTCTCCGACGTTAACGTGGTTGGAGCCATGTTACCGTTCTTTCCCCTTTCCGTGCTACCACATGTCTCATTGCCAGGATGCGGTTTAGTAAGTTGGTAACCTCTTTCCGTGTACACACCAAACAGAGAGGTCGGGATGATGGTACCTTGGCCCAGGATTAAAGCCAGTCATCCGGTCAGGGGGCATGGGTGTTTCCGGTTGGGACCGAGAGGGGGGGCACCCCCTTATAGCGCGCGTATAGAAATTTGATCCCATGCTACGCGAGGTTGTAGCCTCCCCGTCTCAAGGTTTTTCTTGAAAGTTGCCGAGGGTGATCCCTGGCTTCGGATGGTTGAATTGGGTGTGTACTGGTTAGACGTGTTTCTTCCAAAACACCGTAGACGGAACTAGTCCCCGTGACTACTGAAATCCGTTGGCTGTGGTTAAGTACAAACTCTGCAGAGTCAATTCTTTCCAAATCATCGTACCCATGATCAAGCAGTGTAAGAATTATATCCATATCTATCTGTGTGACAAAACTTGCCCCGGTGAACAAGCTCAGGTGGTAAATCCAGATTTATTGTTATTCCTGTGGATGGACTAACTTTATATTGGTCTCATGCCTGTGATAATTTATGTTCCCAAACTATTGTATTAATGAGTTGTGATATAAGCCCTTTATGTGACGTCGCGCAGACGTCCGACTGTGGCGTGTACTTGTTTCTTACTTTAAATATAAGCCCTTTATGTGATGTCGCTCAGACGTCCGACTGCGGCATGTACTGTATATTTATTTTCTGTTAAAAGCCCTTTATGTGGTGTCGCCCCGACGCCCGACTGTGGCATTATTGTTCCGCATTTTCCGCTCGAGGAGTCTTTCAGACACTCGTTTGGCACCCGCATTAATATTCCGCATTTTCCGCTCGAGGAGTCTTTCAGACACTCGTTTGGCACCAGTACTACTATTCTGCAGTTTCCGCTCGAGGCGTCATTCAGACCCTCGCTTGGCACCCAGTATTTATTACTGTTATGTCTAATCGCACCAGTTAACTTGTTCATATGTTTCATGTTTACATTTGTTATATCTTATGTCCGAACTGTCTTGCGAGTACTTTCATAGTACTCACCTGGCTTGTTGATTTGGCCAGATGTTGATGAAGGCGATCTCTTGGATGAAGAGTTTGATAGCGCGTCCGATGCCTAGAGGAGTCCCAGTCAGTCCTGCGCGATCCCGGATATTGGTCACTTGTATTGTATACGCTTCCGCCACCCGCAATAAGTCTTCTCGAGCCTCACTCCGACGCTCGAAGAGCTGTAGTCTTCTGGAATCATATCACTCGCTTCGCGGTGATATTTCCACCACCGTTATTATCGTGAGTTAGTAGTTGCCACCCTATCCGCCGTTTTGTTTTAACGGCGCGCATGTAATAAATTGTTGGGCAGTCTCTGCTCAACCTTGTATTATATTTAGTACTCCTGGTATTTTTCTTCTGTGACCAAGATATTGTCTACCAGTGAGAAGGAATTCTTCCTCGCTGGTCCGTAAAAGGGATTGGTCTCTCAATAATTATTTTATTGAAAAACCCGTCGTGACAAGCTTGGTATCAGAGCCAGGCTGACTGTAGGAAGCCACTAGGTGCGATCGCTAATCGGTTATTAGCGTTTTTGTGATTTTTTCAGCATTTTGCAATTGTAGCTATTTTCTGTTGGTCATCATAAATTTATGACATGACTACTCAGATTTTTTGCCTACTTTTGTAGATGGCTGGCAGCAGCTGTGAGAATCGAGTGTTCACCAACGTGCCCGAGGGGTTTGTCAAGCTCCTTGTCTCCATCACCATATTCGCGATCGGGCCAGCAGCTCGCCCGGAGTTCACGCTCTATCAGCACAAGCTCAGTGACGACGTGTCTATGCACCAAGCCGTGGTGCAGTTCAGGGGAGGACGTTCTGCGGCTCGTCACTTCCGTTTTACGGGAAGGGCCATGCCTACGGAGAGGCATGCCATGCAGATGGCTGCCCGCGAGGCGATAGCTCGCCTTCGGGACATCCTTCCTACGATGAAGACTCGTCGCTACCGCTACCTCCCATGCCATGTGCCTTACACCAGCCACTATGCGTTCGCCTGCCACCGGGGAGAACGAGATGAAGCCATCGAGATGGTTGTGGAGTATCTCAAGGCTCTGGAGGAGTCTTTCGACAACCTCGTAGATGATCTTGTGGCTGCCCGCATGGACTTCGTCCGGGGCGGTCCTGCCAGCAGGAAGGAGCTTCTCCACACGGCGCCGCCTTTGACATTCGTCTCGTCTTCAGCCTCGTATGCACCGGCCGTTTTGGCCACTGCTCGCCGTCTGCCTACTACTGAGGAGTTCGACCGAGTCATCGCTCCTACTCCAGTCAGAGCCGCACCGCCTGCCGCACGCGCTCTACCACCAGTCGCCCCCGCACCATCACCGCAGCGCAGCGTCCCGCGCCAGGAGCCAGCTAGAGAGGAGGAGGTTGATTCTCCTGGACCACTGAGCCTTGCCATCGGCAAGGGGAAGGAGATCTTCACCATCTCCGACTGAGAGCACCGAGTAGCCGCGTGTTATGCCTGCTTATATGATGTGTTGTTTTATCTGTACGCTAGTTTGTATTGGTGTGTTTGCTGCCTTCTGGAGTAGTACGCTAGTTTTTAATAACATGTCAGGATTGTGTACGCGCATCCTGAGTGCTGTATCTTGTGTTTGCTTTTCGCATGTAAGATTTATGTTAAGCACTTCTTCTCCATGAAAAATCATTTGTGTTTCTTTGAAAACCTTGAAGCCTTTTTATTTTTGCCTTTGCGAGATTTTTGTGCTACACAATTTTTCTCATGGGTTTTGCAAATAATACCCCAGACTGGAAAAATGTCTCGCCCGTGGACTTGCTCCATGCCCAATCAGCCAGAAGAGGTTTACGGGACACAGACCAGCAACAATTTCACTCAGGGTCAGTCCAGCCAACAAGACAGCGAAGCGGCACTGTCACAAGTATGCTGTCTCTTCGAGCAAAGCCAGCAACAGCACCAAGAGATGATGAACCATGTCATCAACATGGGAAACCACCGTGAACCCTACCAACCCCATTCCAAGTTATCTGAATTACAGAAGACTCGCCCCTCAACTTTTGCTCACACCGACAGACCGCTGGAAGCCGATGATTGGCTTCGTGAGATTGAAAGGAAACTGATTATTGCTTAGTGCTCAGATCGTGAGAAGGTGCTTTATGCACCGCACTACCTTACTGGAGCAGCCGCAGCATGGTGGGAAAACTTCCTACACATGCATCCCAGGGAACACAACATCACCTGGGAAGAGTTCAAGGAAGGCTTCCGTGGGGCACACATCCCCAGTAGCATCCTAAAGATCAAGAAGAGAGAGTTTGATGACCTGAAGCAGAGAGGCATGTCAGTAACAGAGTACAATGGTCAATTCACCCAACTGTCTCGTTATGCCTACGACGAGCACATGACAGAAAACAAGAAGATGGAAAAATTCCTGGACGGCCTGGCACCAGCGTTAAGATGCCAACTGATCGTGCACACCTTTCCGGATTTTAAGACGCTGGTAGACAAGGCCATCACCTTGGAGAATGAGCGTCGTAGTCTAGAAGATATCCGTAAGCGGAAGAGGGACAAGACAACTCTTGCCCGCAGCAACCGAGGCAAGACTGAGGTCCCAAGGACAGACACAAGGAGATCCACGACTACTGAGCCAAGGCCCGTCGGACAATTTCATGCCAGGGACAAGGAGTTCACATACCGTCCAGGGGTCACCTGCTATGCATGTGGTCAACAAGGGCATTATGCTAAACAGTGCCCGAAGCCAAGAGACTCGGCACCCAAGCCGAACAATGGTGGAAACAATCCAGCCCCCAAGCGCAACAACTTCAACCCCAGCAACAACCACAGGAAGGGTCACCTGAACCATGTGACCAGGGAAGAAGCGCAGAGTGCCCCAGACATCGTGCTCGGTACGTTCCCTGTCAACACAGTACCTGCCACGGTTTTGTTTGATTCTGGAGCTTCCCATTCGTTCGTTTCGAAGAGTTTTGTTTCGCAACACGGCTTTCCGATACTTCCCTTGGAAAAATCTATGATCATCAAGTCCCCCGGAAATAGGCAAATCGCCCAAGGTTACTGCCAAGGAGTGGTCATTGAGTTCGAAGGACTACAATTCCATGCGAACCTCATCGTGTTGGAAAGTAAAGGACTGGATGTCATTTTAGGGATGGACTGGTTGACCACCAACAAAGGATTCATCGACTGTTTCAATCGGACAGTGATTCTCACTCACCATCACGGCAAGACTATAAGAGTTTCCGCTCAAGAAAGGCCACGATCTCAGAAACCAAAACTGAACAAAATGGACATTGCAGAACTGAGAAAAGTTCCAGTGGTATGCGAGTTCCCTGATGTGTTCCCGGAAGAACTACCAGGCATGCCACCAGACCGAGAGATAGAATTCAGCATTGAACTAGCACCTGGCACCGCCCCCATCTATAAAAAGCCATATAGAATGGCACCCTCAGAATTGGTGGAGTTGAAGAAGCAGATAAAGGAATTGTTGGACAAAGGATTTATTTGAGCCAGCTCCTCACCTTGGGGTTCACCTGTGTTGTTCGCCAAAAAGAAGGATGGGACACTGAGGCTGTGCATAGACTATCGAGCCCTCAATATGGTCACCATCAAAAACAAATATCCGATGCCACGAATAAATGATTTGTTTGACCAGCTCGCACAGGCCAAGGTATTCTCAAAAATTGATTTGAGATCGGGGTATCACCAATTGAAGGTACGAACGGAAGATATTCCCAAGACAGCTTTCACTTCCAGATATGGGTTGTACGAGTTTACAGTGATGCCTTCTGGACTAACGAACGCCCCCGCATATTTCGTCCACCTCATGAACAAAGTATTCATGAAATTCATGGACAAATTTGTGGTGGTATTCATTGACGACATTCTGGTTTACTCGAGGACACCAGAAGAGCATGCTGAACACCTCAGAATTGTTTTGGGAGAATTGAGGAAACATCAGTTGTACGCCAAATTTAGCAAGTGCGAATTTTGGCTAAGACAAGTTGGTTTCTTGGGCCATATACTGAAACAAGAAGGCGTGGCTGTAGACCCAGAAAAAGTCAAGGCCATATTGGACTGGAAGCCACCCGCCAATGTTACTGATGTGCGGAGTTTTCTGGGAATGGCCGGATATTACAGGAGATTTATTGAAGGATTCTCCACTGTGGCGAAACCTATAACACAGTTACTCAAGAAGGACAAGAAATTTGTATGGACGGAAGCATGCGAGCAGAGCTTCCAAGAACTCAAGAAGAAGCTGACAACCGCACCAGTCTTAACTGTGCCAGACATACACAAGAGCTTTGAAGTGTATTGTGACGCGTCCCGAAAAGGTCTCGGATGCGTACTAATGCAGGATGGCAAAGTTGTCGCATATGCCTCCAGACAGCTGCGAAAACATGAGGAAAACTACCCAACACATGACTTGGAATTAGCAGCAGTTATCCATGCACTCAAGGAGTGGAGGCACTTCCTATTGGGAAATCGCTGTGAAATATATACGGACCATAAGAGCCTCAAATATATTTTCACACAGCCAAAGCTGAATTTACGCCAACGACGCTGGTTGGAACTGGTCAAGGACTATGACGTCGGTATTCACTACCACCCAGGGAAAGCAAATGTAGTGGCCGATGCCCTTAGTCGAAACCCCAGCCCGGACAATGACGGTCCGCAAAATTTGAGGCCTGAATTTCAGCGAGAGTTCACCAGACTCAACATGATGTTAGTCTCTGAGGGCACCGTATCGAACCTGGAGATACAACCCACCCTGGTGGAACAAATCAAGAAGGCTCAACAAGGACATCCCAGTATCGAAGGCATAAAGAAGAAAATGAACCTTAGTGAGACTTCAGAATTCGTCACGGACAGTGAAGGAACATTATGGTACCGGGACAGGCTTTGCGTACCCAACATTGAGGAACTCAAGCAACAGATCTTGACGGAAAGCCACACCGCCCCATACTCGATCCATCCTGGAGGAACCAAAATGTACAAGGACATCCAGGAAAGATTTTGGTGGCACGGTATGAAAAGAGATATAGCCACATTCATCGCTTGTTGCGATTCATGTCAGCGCATCAAGGCCGAGCACCAAAAGCCAGCAGGGCTACTCCAGCCTAACAGGATACCGGAGTGGAAATGGGACGAAATCGGAATGGACTTCATTGTCGGATTACCCCGATCACAACGCGGAAATGATGCCATATGGGTCATCACAGACCGACTAACCAAGGTTGCTCATTTCATTCCCGTGAAGACTACCTACTCCACACAAAGACTGGCAAAACTCTATCTCTCCCGTATAGTTTGCTTGCACGGAGTCCCAAAGACTATAATATCAGACCGAGGCACCCAATTCGTCTCCAAATTTTGGGATCACCTACAACAAGCTCTGGGCACACAACTGGCTTTTAGTACAGCATACCACCCTCAGACCGATGGACAAACAGAACGTGTAAACCAAATCCTAGAGGATATGCTAAGAGCCTGTGTGCTCACCTATGGATCCAGTTGGGAAGAGAGTTTGCCGTATGCCGAATTTGCTTACAACAACAGTTACCAAGCCAGCTTGCAAATGGCACCCTTTGAAGCGTTGTACGGACGAAGATGTCGTACCCCTCTGAATTGGTCAGAAACAGGTGACAGCCGTATCTTCGGCCCAGATATGCTTAAAGAGGCCGAGGAGAAAGTTAAACAAATCAGGGACAGACTCAAGACAGCACAGAGCCGCCAAAAGAGCTACTATGATCAGAAGCACCGTGAGGTCAGCTTTGAACCCGGTGATTCCGTATACCTCCGAGTATCTCCTATGAGGGGTCTGCAATGGTTCAAAATTAAGGGGAAGCTAGCCCCAAGGTTTATTGGACCATTTTGTGTAAAGGCACGAAGAGGCACGGTGGCCTACCAATTAGACCTCCCCAAGGAGCTGTCAGACGTCCATGACGTGTTCCACGTCTCACAGTTAAGAAAATGTGTGAGCAACCCAGAAAAACATGTACCTCATGAGGACATTGATATGCAACCAGATCTCACCTACAGAGAAAGGCCAGTAAAGATTTTAGAAGAGTCTGAACGGAGGACCCGTAAAAAAACGACAAAATTGTTCAAGGTTCAGTGGAGCAACCACACTGAGGATGAAGCTACATGGGAAAGGGAAGATTTCCTTCGAGCAGAGTATCCACATCTATTTGAGGATCAGCAGAAATCTCGAGGACGAGATTTTTCCTAAGGGGGTAGGTGTTGTGACACCCAAGTTTTTATTTGGATTTTTCAAAAAGATTTTATTTGACTTGAGGGGAGTGATTTAGATTTTTCTTCAAGAGAACTCCCCCTCTCATATAATTTTTCTTTATGACAAAAGTTTTATTTGGATTCACCCAAGATCAGTCGTTGGTCTTGGAGGTTCTTGTTTTTCATTTGGACTCAAGACCAAATGTTCTTCTTTTGGGGAAAACAACTTTTAAAAAAAATCTTTTTGGAAATGCACTATGGCTTTTGGAAAAGTCCTTTGCCACTTTCAACAATTCCTTCTTGCCATGGCCTTAGTGCAAATCCTCTATCCTAACTCCTCCCTCACCTTTGGATCATGTCCTGCATCAAATCCAGCAAGTTGGACCTCCTCTTGTGATCATTTTCATTTGAATCTTATTCAAACAAATTTCTGTCTTCTATCCTACTTCTTGGGGATTTACAAAGGAACTCCTTTTTCTGTTTTGATTTTTGCCACCAAACCAACTCTCCTCCCTAGTCCTTTGTACCCTCAACCTAGAACCATGAAGATCCACTGGTCTTCAGTTCAAAATTTTCAAACTACACTTGCTGCAAGTTTGGACCAGATTTGCCAAATTTGGTGAAATTCATTCCAAACCTTCTCCAAAAATTCCAAGTAAAATCAGGCAGCCCCTGGGTGCATTGAGTGGTCATCTCACCAAGTTACAGCTCTAGAAAAATTTATCTCATGGCCAAAACCTCCTGTCGAACACCTGCAGTGCACTGTCTTTGTCACATTCAGTAAGTTCAGAGATTCAGTCAAGTGGCTGCTGTCGTTTTCTTCAGAAGCGGACGTCGATCTCGCCAGTGCCACCGCGTCGCCTTGCTCCTCGTCCCCGCTCTCTTGTTCCTGCACCGCACGAACGCCTGGCGCCTTGCGGGCGTCGGCGACGAGCAGCAGAAGGTGCGCCGCCCCGTGACCGACGCCGGCGGCGGCTTTGCGGACGCCAGCGGGAGACACGGCGCCGACGACGCCACCCAGCGCCGCCCAAACCACCAGAGCTCGCCGCGTGGCCTTCCACTCCCCCGAACGCGCTGCCGCTCTTGTCGTGAACCGCAGGGCGCCGAGTGCGCTCTCTGCCGCCGTTGAGCCCGTGCGGTCACCTCACCGTGGACCGACGCCATTACGCCAAGACCGACCCCGTTTAGCTGCAAAACGAGTCCAGTAACCTCCACTGATGCTGCCTGGCCGCTCAAACCACCTGCCAATCCACTGCTCCACCGTAATCGCTCGCCGGAGATTCTCCGTTCACGGCCACCCCGTCGATCCGCCTATAAATAGAGGCCCCGAGCTTCAACTCAAGCACCCACCAGCCCTGCACTCCCCTTAGAGCACGCCTAGCCACTGGAAGAGCCCCGAGGAGGTCTCCTTCCTCGACTCCGGCCGCCGCGACCCGCCACGGGATCCAGCCCGATTTGCCCCCGTGTGTGCTCCTCCGCCTCCATTCTCTTGCCAGTAGCTTCCCCTTACATCACTCGTTCTGACCCGCGCCTCAATTCATAGTTTGCAGCCCTCCACCGGAGTTCCCCATCCTCACCCGAGCCGCCGTCCGCCGGAGATAGTGTCGCCGTCGACGTGGTGCTCCTCGTTGGACGAATCCACCACCCACCGACGCGGAAGAAGATGCTGAAGCTCTTGGTACCCTCCGTTCCTCGTAACTCGCCGTGGTTCGACGCCGGCGTCCACCGCAGTCTTCGGGCGCCGGCGAGCTTTTCAAACCTGACATGTGGACCCCGCGTGTCAGCCTCTGTTCTTTTATTCGCGAACCGTTTTCTGTTGGCGCCTTCGGGCAAAATACGTCTTCTCCTTTGCGCTTGCGCATTCCCAGCCGAAGTGTTTTCTGTTTTCTCAGTTAAAACCCTGGAACTTTTCTGTTTCATTACAGATAAGTCCCTGGACAGAAACCTTTATAACTTTTTAATAAAAAGGTATTTTTGAGTGATTCTTTTTCTGACAATCTTCAAATTTTGTCTAGTTTTTTATGGGATTTATTTGAAAAATATTTGGAAAAGTTTCTGTGCATGTGTTGGTTTTCACGTTAGTACCCATTTCGTGATTGCCGTAGGTTCCGGGAGAGGTGACGGAGCCGCGAACTTCGCCGAGCTAGACTCCGACTTCTCCGAACCAGGCAAGCATGTTTTGAACATTTGATATGATAGATGTTTTACATGTTCACATGAGAGTTTGTGCGTGGCATATGAGTGTCGGTAAATACCTCGTTGCTCGTAAGGCAACGACCCGGTTGTTCCAGAGTTGCGATGACCTCTGATGAGAGGTGGCCTAATCATGTGGTGACATGAAGGGCAGCAAGGTGGTACTGTTGTAGCATACCAGCCTTGCGTCATCCGACTCTCTTCGACATTAACATGGTTGGAGCCATGTTATCGATCTTTTTTTGCATGTTCCAAAGTTGCGATGATCTCTGATGAGAGATGGCCAAATCATGTGGTGACATGAATGGCAGCAAGGTGGTACTGTTGTAGCATGCCAGCCTTGCGACATCCGACGTTAACGTGGTTGGAGCCACGTTACCGTTCTTTCCCCTTTCCGTGCTACCACATGTCTCATTGCCAGGATGCGGTTTAGTAAGTTGGTAACCTCTTTCCGTGTACACACCAAACAGAGAGGCCGGGATGATGGTACCTTGGCCCAGGATTAAAGCCAGTCATCCGGTCAGGGGGCATGGGTGTTTCCGGTTGGGACCGAGAGGGGGGTCACCCCCTTATAGCGTGCGTATAGAAATTTGATCCCATGCTACGCGAGGTTGTAGCCTCCCCGTCTCAAGGTTTTTCTTGAAAGTTGCCGAGGGTGATCCCTGGCTTCGGATGGTTGAATTGGGTGTGTACTGGTTAGACGTGTTTCTTCCAAAACACCGTAGACGGAACTAGTCCCCGTGACTACTGAAATCCGTTGGCTGTGGTTAAGTACAAACTCTGCAGAGTCAATTCTTTCCAAATCATCGTACCCATGATCAAGCAGTGTAAGAATTATATCCATATCTATCTGTGTGACAAAACTTGCCCCGGTGAACAAGCTCAGGTGGTAAATCCAGATTTATTGTTATTCCTGTGGATGGACTAACTTTATATTGGTCTCATGCCTGTGATAATTTATGTTCCCAAACTATTGTATTAATGAGTTGTGATATAAGCCCTTTATGTGACGTCGCGCAGACGTCCGACTGTGGCGTGTACTTGTTTCTTACTTTAAATATAAGCCCTTTATGTGATGTCGCTCAGACGTCCGACTGCGGCATGTACTGTATATTTATTTTCTGTTAAAAGCCCTTTATGTGGTGTCGCCCCGACGCCCGACTGTGGCATTATTGTTCCGCATTTTCCGCTCGAGGAGTCTTTCAGACACTCGTTTGGCACCCGCATTAATATTCCGCATTTTCCGCTCGAGGAGTCTTTCAGACACTCGTTTGGCACCAGTACTACTATTCTGCAGTTTCCGCTCGAGGCGTCGTTCAGACCCTCGCTTGGCACCCAGTATTTATTACCGTTATGTCTAATCGCACCAGTTAACTTGTTCATATGTTTCATGTTTACATTTGTTATATCTTATGTCCGAACTGTCTTGCGAGTACTTTCATAGTACTCACCTGGCTTGTTGATTTGGCCAGATGTTGACGAAGGCGATCTCTTGGATGAAGAGTTTGATAGCGCGTCCGATGCCTAGAGGAGTCCCAGTCAGTCCTGCGCGATCCCGGATATTGGTCACTTGTATTGTATACGCTTCCGCCACCCGCAATAAGTCTTCTCGAGCCTCACTCCGACGCTCGAAGAGCTGTAGTCTTCTGGAATCATATCACTCGCTTCGCGGTGATATTTCCACCACCGTTATTATCGTGAGTTAGTAGTTGCCACCCTATCCGCCGTTTTGTTTTAACGGCGCGCATGTAATAAATTGTTGGGCAGTCTCTGCTCAACCTTGTATTATATTTAGTACTCCTGGTATTTTTCTTCTGTGACCAAGATATTGTCTACCAGTGAGAAGGAATTCTTCCTCGCTGGTCCGTAAAAGGGATTGGTCTCTCAATAATTATTTTATTGAAAAACCGGTCGTGACATAATATATATATATATATTATGAAATCTATTTTTCTATCTATTTTCGTATACTAATTTATATCTAGTTGCTATCATCCACATATACAGAATGGAAAGCATATACACACACACATTGAAACAGAACAATATATAGGAACGGAAAACAGAGTACACACATTGAAACAAAGCAATAAACAAAGCAATATTATGACTGTTGTGAATACACAACGATCCACGTCGAAACGACTCAACAAAATAGCATGCGTCCATGACCAGCAACCCTTGCCTAGAGTAGCTCTTGGCTCTGCCTGAACACGTGCAGGCGTTCGTCCAGGCGGTCAACACGCTCGCGGTACATCTGGAGCAGGATCTCGAGCTCCAAGTTGGCTATTTTTCATCGGAGATTACCAACTCGAGGATGCAACGGTCATGTTCCTCTACAGTGCCTAGGTGGACACCTGGGCCAAGGAGGCGGTCGAGCCTAGCGACCAGCGCGTTGGCATCAAGCGGGCCGCGGACAAGGCAAACGGTGCGGTGGGCGTCCGGTGCAAGTACGTCGTGGCCGACCTCTAGTGCAAGTACGGCGCAGACGGCCTCTGCCCACTCCTGACGAGAAATGGGGCTACCCACGGGCCATGTACCCAGCTACGATGCCCTGTCAACAGCAGGCAAGCGCCGATGGATCCGCTCTTGCTATGCGGCGAGCCGCGCCTCTCGCTCTGCGGTGAGCCGCAGCCTATCGGTATGAACGCGCCTAGCTTACTCTACGACGCACCATTGATCATGTTTTGTTGCAAGTTGCAGCCTCTCTGCGCTGACATGCCAATCTTGATCCACAACGCTGAAGCGCCAAGCGCCATGGGTCTGCTCAACCCTGGCAATGACGCACAGCATGGCGTCGTCCATCGCATTTCCAGGGACACCCTCGGCCTCGACGGATCGTGGCGCCTTCTCAGTCTCCTCGTCGAGGAGGTTGATGGCAGAGGCAGCGCTTCAGTGGGTTGGCATGCTTGGAAAAGGTGGATGGGCTAGGTTGCGCTTGTTGCCTCAGTGTGTCGCTCCTAGGTTTATGCGCAATATCGCTAGGTGGCGGGAGGGAACCAATAAGGAAATGGTGGGAAACTGTGGCGTGTTCATAAAACATCATCAATTAATGGAAACTTAGCATATAAGGAACATCGAGCAAGCACGACACATGCGGGCACATTGCTCGCCCAAGGCTATGACCATATACTTGTGTGCCCAACAGAGCACACTATTCATAGTCAAGAATATTGTTATGTACACAGAGAACATAGATGTTGTGCAGACAGAGCAAATCATGGCAAATGTAAACTAAGGAACAAGTCAATGGTGATTTCAAGAATGGCAGACAATAATTTACCAGCAAGCATCGTTTGCCAAGAACACACAGAGTTTATTAGCAGAAAATGTCTTTGTTATTATCAGTCTTCCCACACAATTAGCCGGTGCACTCCTGTCAGTTGCCCAAGTTCACCTCACTGTGCCGGCCGCTGCTCGCGTCCCTCGGCGTGCTCTGCTCGCCGTTAGGCGCCACGGCGCGCTCTGCTCGCGTCCCTCCACGCGCTCGGCTTGTGGACGACTTTTCCCTACGTGTTCAACTGCTATATGCATATGGTTGCTCGCCGTTGAGGCAGCCACAGAGCACTCCGCTGGCGTCCCTTCACACGCACGCGCGCTCTGCCCGCGGTTGGGGCTGGTGCATCAACTGATCACCTTGGGGGGCCGTATGCATGCGGTTGCGCCGCACGTGTCGGCACGATGCAGTTCCGTGCGACACGATGGAGTTCCGCGCTGCAAAAACTGCCATTCGGGCGTGCCGATATTCCAGGCCGTCTGGCTTCCCCATTAATTCCCGCGGCCATTATAACCTTAGTCTCTTGAACCTTTTGATCGCACCACACACCACAAAAAGCACACCCACGACGACACATACAGAGAGGATATCTAACGGCACTCCAATGGAGTTCGGCTTGCATCAAGTGGAGACCCACGCGAGAGAGACTGATCTCTCGGTGGTGTACACCATCTACCCGGCCATGGTGGAGGACTACATCAATATCGTGGAGCGGTTGCTTGCTCGAGACAAGTACAACGTTGTTGGCATCGACCTCCCGTACACCGGCGGTCATCCTAGGAAAGATTAGAAGGTTGTCGTCGCCCAGTTGTGCGTGCGCCATCATGTCCTCATCTACCACTACTGCATGGCCACAGAGCCTTTCGACCGCTTCGCCAGGTTTGTCAACAACAGCGACTACAAGTTCGGTCCGGTGGAAACCTCCGAAGATGTAAAAGCGTCAAGGTTACGGGCTTGTCCTGCAAGAATCTTGTCGAAATCCGTGGCCACTACAAGGTCTGGGGCAGCACGAAGAAGGACGTACTCCCTGGTTGAACTCGCCTCGGCCATCATCGACCCCTACTACGAAAACATGAAGCAGGATGCCAATAGAACACATATCCCGTATCCTGGCATAGGGCCTAGATGCGGCAATGGGATGAATTCACCTCAGGTTTGCGGCCAAGAACGTGTACACATGCTACGAGATGCACAGGTGGATCATTGACATGAGGGAGTGCCTCCTTCCCATAATCGACGAGGCCGGATTGAGCCACAGCAGAGCAGTGGCGGCAAGCGCACAAGAAGAAGTAGATGATGACCAGATGAGCATGTATGCTAGTTAATTATGCATGTAATAGTTTACTTTAGTGTGTGCAAATGTCATGCGTGCACTAGCCACCTATGTAATTGGATGTTTAATTTGGTTGTGCACGTTTCTGTTCTCTTGGCTCAACACAAACAGTTCATCTGAGTGAACTGTAAGTGCCCTTTACCGCACACACCTTGATATATGTGATCGTTTCTGTTGTGTTCCTTGATGTCTACTACGCAACCTTCTTCTTGTAGACGTTGTTGGGCCTCCAAGTGCAGAGGTTTGTAGGACAGTAGCAAATTTCCCTCAAGTGGATGACCTAAGGTTTATCAATCCGTGGCAGGCGTAGGATGAAGATAGTCTCTCTCAAGCAACCCTGCAACCAAATAACAAAGAGTCTCTTGTTTCCCCAACACACCCAATACAATGGTAAATTGTATAGGTGCACTAGTTCGGCGAAGAGATGGTGATACAAGTGCAATATGGATGGTAGATATAGGTTTTTGTAATCTTAAAATATAAAAACAGCAAGGTAACTAATGATAAAAGTGAGCACGAACGGTATTGCAATGCGTTGAAACAAGGCCTAGGGTTCATACTTTCACTAGTGCAAGTTCTCTCAACAATAATAACATAATTGGATCATATAACTATCCCTCGACATGCAACAAAGAGTCACTCCAAAGTCACTAATACTGGAGAACAAACGAAGAGATTATTGTAGGGTACAAAAACCACCTCAAAGTTATCCTTTCTGATCAATCTATTCAAGAGTCCGTAGTAAAATAACACGAAGCTATTCTTTTCGTTCGATCTATCATAGAGTTCATACTAGAATAACACCTTAAGACACAAATCAACCAAAACCCTAATGTCACCTAGATACTCCAATGTCACCTCAAGTATCCGTGGGTATGATTATACGATATGCATCACACAATCTCAGATTCATCTATTCAACCAACACAAAGAACTTCAAAGAGTGCCCCAAAGTTTCTACCGGAGAGTCAAGACGAAAACGTGTACCAACCCCTATGCATAGGTTCATGGGCGGAACCCGCAAGTTGATCACCAAGCATACATCAAGTGAATCAATAGAATACCCCATTGTCACCACGGGTATCCCACGCAAGACATACATCAAGTGTTCTCAAATCCTTAAAGACTCAATCCGATAAGATAACTTCAAAGGGAAAACTCAATCCATTACAAGAGAGTAGAGGGGGAGAAACATCATAAGATCCAACTATAATAGCAAAGCTCGCGATACATCAAGATCGTACCACCTCAAGAACACGAGAGAGAGAGATCAAACACATAGCTACTGGTACATACCCTCAGCCCCGAGGGTGAACTACTCCCTCCTCGTCATGGAGAGCATCGGAATGATGAAGATGGCCACCGGAGAGGGATTCCCCCCTCCGGCAGGGTGCCGGAACGGGTCTAGATTGGTTTTCGATGGCTATAGAGGCTTGCGGCGGCGGAACTCCCGATCTAGGTTATGTTCTGGCGTTTCCGTATATATATAAGAGGTTTTGGCGTCGGGAACAAGTCAGGGGGGTCTCCGAGGCGGCCACGAGGTAGGGGGCGCGCCCAGGGGGTAGGGCGCGCCCCCACCCTCATGGGTGCCTCGGGACTCCTATGCCCCATCTCCAGTTCTCCGTGGGCTTCTTCTGGTCCAAAAATAGTCTCCGTCAATTTTTAGGTCAATTGGACTCCGTTTGGTTTTCCTTTCTGCGATACTCAAAAGCAAGGAAAAAACAGAAACTGGCACTGGTCTCTAGGTTAATAGGTTAGTCCCAAAAATCATATAAAACAGCATATAAATGCATATAAAACATCCTAGATGGATAATATAATAGCATGGAACAATAAAAAATTATAGATACGTTGGAGACGTATCAAGCATCCCCAAGCTTAATTCCTACTCGTCCTCGAGTAGGTAAATGATAAAAACAGAATTTTTGATGTGGAATGCTACCTAACATATTTATCAATGTAATCTTCTTTATTGTGGCAAGAATATTCAGATCCATAAGATTCAAAACAAAAGTTTAATTATGACATAAGAACGATAATACTTCAAGCATACTAATAAAGCAATCATGTCTTCTCAAAATAACATGGCCAAAGAAAGCTATCCCTACAAAATCATATAGTCTGGCTATG
Organism: Triticum aestivum; assembly: GCF_018294505.1. Classification (NCBI taxonomy): domain Eukaryota; kingdom Viridiplantae; phylum Streptophyta; class Magnoliopsida; order Poales; family Poaceae; genus Triticum; species Triticum aestivum. The sequence continues at coordinate 319,569,871 of NC_057796.1, read as the reverse complement.
CTCTATCTTCATCACACAAAATATTTAAATCATGCACAACCCCAATGACAAGCCAAGCAATTGTTTCGTACTTTCGATCTTCTCAAACTTTTTCAATCTTCACGCAATACATGAGCGTGAGCCATGGACATAGCACTACAGGTGGAATAGAATGGTGGTTGTGGAGAAGACAAAAAGGAGGAGATAGTCTCACATCAACTAGGCGTATCAACGGGCTATGGAGATGCCCATCAATAGATATCAATGTGAGTGAGTAGGGATTTCCATGCAACGGATGCACTAGAGCTATAAATGTATGAAAGCTAAATAAAAGAAACTAATTGGGTGTGCATCCAACTTGCTTGCTCACGAAGGCCTAGGGCATTTTGAGGAAGCCCATCATTGGAATATACAAGCCAAGTTCTATAATGAAAATTCCCACTAGTATATGAAAGTGACAACATAGGAGACTCTATCATGAAGATCATGGTGCTACTTTGAAGCACAAGTGTGGTAAAAGGATAGTAGCATTGCCCCTTCTCTCCTTTTCTCTCTTTTTTGTTTTTTTTTGTTTTTTTGGGGCCTTCTCTTTTTTATGGCCTCTTTTTTCTCCTTTTTCTTTATTTTTCGTCCGGAGTCTCATCCCGACTTATGGGGGAATCATAGTCTCCACCATCCTTTCCTCACTGGGACAATGCTCTAATAATGATGATCATCACACTTTTATTTACTTACAACTCAAGAATTACAACTCGATACTTAGAACAAAATATGACTCTATATGAATGCCTCCGGCGGTGTACCGAGATGTGCAATGAATCAAGAGTAACATGTATGAAATAATTATGAATGGTGGCTTTGCCACAAATACGATGTCAACTACATGATCATGCAAAGCAATATGACAATGATGGAGCATGTCATAATAAACGGAACGGTGGAAAGTTGCATGGCAATATATCTCGGAATGGCTATGGAAATGCCATAATAGGTAGGTATGGTGGCTGTTTTGAGGAAGGTATATGGTGGGTGTATGGTACCGGCGAAAGTTGCACGGTATTAGAGAGGCTAGAAATGGTGGAAGGGTGAGTGCGTATAATCCATGGACTCAACATTAGTCATAAAGAACTCACATACTTATTGCAAAAATCTATTAGTTATCGAAACAAAGTACTACGCGCATGCTCCTAGGGGGATAGATTGGTAGGAAAAGACCATCGCTCGTCCCCGACCGCCACTCATAAGGAAGACAATCAATAAATAAATCATGCCCCAACTTCATCACATAACGGTTCACCATACGTGCATGCTACGGGAATCACAAACTTTAGAACAAGTATTTCTCAAATTCACAACTACTCAACTAGCATGACTCTAATATCACCATCTTCATATTTCAAAACAATCATAAAGAATCAAACTTCTCATAGTATTCAATGCACTTTAGATGAAAGTTTTTATTATACCCATCTTGAATGCCCATCATATTAGGACTAATTTTATAACCAAAGCAAATTACCATGATGTTCTAAAAGACTCTCAAAATAATATAAGTTAAGCATGAGATATCAATAATTTCTATAAAATAAAACCACCACCGTGCTCTAAAAAGGTATAAGTGAAGCACTAGAGCAAACGACAAACTACTCCAAAAGATATAAGTGAAGATCAATGAGTAGTCGGATAATTATGTAACTATGTGAAGACTCTCTAACGTTTAAGAAATTAAGATCTTGGTATTTTATTCAAACAGAAAGCAAAACAAAATAAAATAAAATGACGCTCCAAGCAAAACACATATCATGTGGTGAATAAAAATATAGCTCCAAGTAAGGTTACCGATGAACGAAGACGAAAGAGGGGATGCCTTCCGGGGCATCCCCAAGCTTAGGCTCTTGGTTGTCCTTGAATATTACCTTGGGGTGTCTTGGGCATCCCCAAGCTTAGGATCATGCCACTCCTTATTCCATAGTCCATCGAATATTTACCCAGAACTTGAAAACTTCACAACACAAAACTTAACAGAAAACTCGTAAGCTCCGTTAGTATAAGAAAATAAATCACCACTTAGGTACTGTTTTGAACTCATTATAAATTCATATTGGTGTAATATCTACTGTATTCCAACTTCTCTATGGTTCATACCCTCCGATACTGCTCATAGATTCATCAAAATAAGCAAACATCACATAGAAAACAGAATCTGTCAAAAACAGAACAATCTGTAGTAATCTGTATCAAACGTATACTTATGTAACTCCAAAAATTCTGAAATAAATTGGTCGACCTGAGGAATTTTTCTATTAATCATCTGCAAAAATAATCAACCTAAAATCACTCTCCAGTAAAAAATGGCAGCTAATCTCGTGAGCGCAAAAGTTTCTGTTTTTTACAGCAAGATCACAAAGACTTCACCCAAGTCTTCCCAAAGGTTCTACTTGGCAAAAACACTAACTAAAACATAAAAGCACATCTAACCAGAGGCTAGATGAATTATTTATTACTAAACAGGATAAATAGGCAAAGTACAAAAATAAAATTGGGTTGCCTCCCAACAAGGGGTAACGTTTAACGCCCCTAGCTAGGCATGATGATTTCAATGATGCTCACATAAAAGATAAGCATTGAAACATAAAGAGTGCATCATGAAGAATATGAATAGCACATTTAAGTCTAACCCACTTCCTATGCATAGGTATTTTGTGAGCAAACAACTTATGGTAACAATAATCCACTAGCATAGGAAGGCAAAACAAGCATAACTTTAAAACTTTAAGCACATAGAGAGGAAACTTGATATTATTGCAATTCCTACAAGCATATGTTCCTCCCTCATAATAATTTTCAGTAGCATCATGAATGAATTAAACAATATAACCATCACATAAAGCATTATTTTCATGATCTACAAGCATAGAATTTTTATTACTCTCCACATAAGCAATTTTCTTCTCATTCGGAATAGTGAGAGTATCGTAAGAAACTCGAATACTATAAATTGTTTCCACATTGAAAAAATAAAGTTCAGAAAAGGGTAATCATAATCATGACAAGTTTTATAAATATAATCATCGCTACTTTTTATAGCATAAGTATCATCACAATAATTATCATAAGTAGCAACATTGTTCTCATCATAATTGATTGAAACCTGTTCCGAAATAGTGGATTCATCACTAAATGAAGTCATGACCTCTCCAAATCCACTTTCATAATTATCACAATAAGATTCAACACCCTCCAAAATAGTGGGATCATTACTTCCTAAAGTTGACACTCTTCCAAACCCACTTTCATCAATATAATCATCATAAATAGGAGGCATGCTATCACCATGATAATTTTGCTCATCAAAACTTGGGAGGCTAAAAATATCATCTTCATTAAACATAGCATCCCCAAGCTTGGGACAAACATTAATTGTAGCAAATATATTCTCAAACATGTCATTCTCATAAAACATAGCATCCCCAAGCTTGGGCCTTTTCATATCATAAGCATAATCACTCTCATCATTAATAGTATGGATAGCACCAATAGTATAGCAATTATCATCATCACAATGAGTAATAGGAGCAATATCATTTGGGAGGGATACCTTTTTACCTTTGCTTCTCCGTCTTTTCTTTTTCTTCTTCACATCATGTGTGGGTTTAATCCTCTTTTTGGAGCTCCTTATTAATGAGATTGGTTGAATAGAAAGCTCCTCCTCGTCACCTGATTCATCATAAGAAATAATAGGAGAATATTGGGAAATCTCTTCCCTTTCATTATTATTCTCTTCCTCTTCTATTTGTTTTCTTGTCTTTATGTAATTGGAAATATAAGGATTTTCAATGCAATTCACCGCACAATACATAAAAATGTCTTCTAGATCAAAATCAAGAACTTTATCAATGACAAATTCTGGCATATCTTTAGTTATACGTTTCATTTCTTCATAACCCAAAAGCAAACTAAATTCATTATGATGTGCAAGGGAAATCAAGTCATCACAATTTTTGGACATGATACGATCATGAAACAATTTTCATTGGGGATTTAAATGGTCACGTTCATTGCAAAGTTCACCAGGATGGCAAACAAATTTTAAATTTTCAGCACAAGCATCTAGCCTCTCTTGCAACCATTTAGTTTCTAAATACTTATGCCTCTTGCAAAATCTATCTTCCCTATTTGGTGTGTACTTGCAAACTCTATGCACTCCACAAAAATTGACATGCTTATAAGAGACATTTTCATCATGACTAGTGCAATCATCATTAGTACTATGGATATTCAAAGAGTTCATACTAACAACATTGCAATCATGCTCATCATTCAAAGATTTAGTGCCAAACATTCTAATGCATTCTTCCTCTAGCAACTGAGCACAATTATTGGAATCCTTATTTTCATGAAAGATATTAAAAAGATGAAGCATATGAGGCACCCTCAATTCCATTTTTTGTAGTTTTCTTTTATAAACTAAACTAGTGATGAAACAAGAAACTAAAAGATTCGATTGCAAGATCTAAAGATATACCTTCAAGCACTAACCTCCCCGGCAACGGCGCCAGAAACTGCTTGATGTCTACTACGCAACCTTCTTCTTGTAGACGTTGTTGGGCCTCCAAGTGCAGAGGTTTGAAGGACAGTAGCAAATTTCCCTCAAGTGGATGACCTAAGGTTTATCAATCCATGGGAGGCGTAGGATGAAGATAGTCTCTCTCAAGCAACCCTGCAACCAAATAACAAAGAGTCTCTTGTGTCCCCAACACACCCAATACAATGGTAAATTGTATAGGTGCACTAGTTCGGCAAAGAGATGGTGATACAAGTGCAATATGGATGGTAGATATAGGTTTTTGTAATATGAAAATATAAAAACAGGAAGGTAACTAATGATAAAAGTGAGCACGAACGGTATTGCAAAGAGTTGAAATAAGGCCTAGGGTTCATACTTTCACTAGTGCAAGTTCTCTCAACAATAATAACATAATTGGATCATATAACTATCCCTCGACATGCAACAAAGAGTCATTCCAAAGTCACTAATAGGGGAGAACAAACGAAGAGATTATTGTAGGGTACGAAACCACCTCAAAGTTATCCTTTTTGATCGATCTATTCAAGAGTCCGTAGTAAAATAACATGAAGCTATTCTTTCTGTTCGATCTATCATAGAGTTCGTACTAGAATAACACCTTAAGACACAAATCAACCAAAACCCTAATGTCACCTAGATACTCCAATGTGACCTCACGTATCCGTGGGTATTATTATACGATATGCATCACACAATCTCAGATTCATCTATTCAACCAACACAAAGAACTTCAAAGAGTGCCCCAAAGTTTCTACCGGAGAGTCAAAACGAAAATGTGTGCCAACCCCTATGCATAAGTTCATAATGTTACAGAACCCACAAGTTGATCACCAAAACATACATTAAGTAGATCACGTGAATATCCCATTGTCACCACAGATAAGCACATGCAAGACATACATCAAGTGTTCTCAAATCCTTAAAGACTCAATCCGATAAGATAACTTCAAAGGGAAACCTCAATCCATTACAAGAGAGTAGAGGGGGAGAAACATCATAAGATCCAACGATAATAGCAAAGCTCGCGATACATCAAGATCCTACCACCTCAAGAATACGAGAGAGAGAGAGAGAGATCAAACACATAGCTACAGGTACATAACCTCAGCCCCGAAGGTGAACTACTCCCTCCTTGTCATGGAGAGCGCCGGGTTGATGAAGATGGCCACCGGAGAGGGATTCCCCCTGCCGGCAGGGTGCTGGAACGGGTCTAGATTGGTTTTTGGTGGCTACAGAGGCTTGCGGCGGCGGAACTCCCGATCTAGGTTATGTTATGGGGGTTTCTGTATATATAAGAGGTTTTGGCATCGGGAACAAGTCAGGGGGGTCTCTGAGGCGGCCACGAGGTAGGGGGCGCGCCTAGGGGGGTAGGGCGTGCCCCCACCCTCGTGGGTGACTCGGGACTCCTCTGGCCATCTCCGGTGCTCTATGGGCTTCTTCTGGTCCAAAAATAATCTCCGTCAATTTTCAAGTCAATTGGACTCTGTTTGGTTTTCCTTTTCCGCGATACTCAAAAACAAGGAAAAAACAAAAACTGGCCTGGGCTCTAGGTTAATAGGTTAGTCCCAAAAATCATATAAAATAGCATATAAAAGCATAAATAGCATATAAAATAATCTCCGTCAATTTTCAAGTCAATTGGACTCTGTTTGGTTTTCCTTTTCCGCGATACTCAAAAACAAGGAAAAAACAAAAACTGGCCTGGGCTCTAGGTTAATAGGTTAGTCCCAAAAATCATATAAAATAGCATATAAAACATCGCACGCACCTTCATCTGACTGCCCGTTTCTGTTTTTCTGGCTCATCGCAAATAGTTCATTCGAGTGAACCGTATGCTAGGCATCACACACGCAACTATAATCTGAATGGTGTTTGATGTCTCCACCATCACAAACGTTTCGTATAATTTTTTACGGTTATTTTACATCACCGTTTGCGAATAATGCACCGCACACATTTTCATCGAAGGGTCTCTGATTGTAGTGTCGCGTTAGCAGCATCCTACAGTAGTGCATATCACGGGGTTTGGATGCACCGGCGAAGTTTGCACCGACTCTCGAGGTGACAAAGGGCAATGCACGGTACCGAAGAGGCTAGCAAATTGCGAAAAGGTGAGAATGCGCATAATCCATGGACTCACATTAGTCATAAAGAACTCTCATACTTATTGCGAAAGTTTATTAGCCCTCGAAGCAAAATACTACTACGCATGCCCCTAGGGAGATAGATTGCTAGGAAAAGACCATCGCTCGTCCCCGACCGCCACTAATAAAGAAGACAATCAATAATAAATCATGCTCCAACTTCTTAGCATAATGGGGGACTATACGTGCATGCTTCGAGAATCACAAACCTTAGCACCAATATTCTTACTAGACCATAAGGAGGACATATTCCCATCTTTATATCTCGAAACTATTGCAAGGAATCAAACTTATCATATTCAGCGATCTACATGAAAGTTTTTGTTATATCCCTCTTGAATACCTATCATATTAGGACCAATTTCATAACCCATACTTGTTGCCATTACTATTTATTAGACTCTCAAAAATATATAAATGAACCACTAGAGCAACTGCCTAGCTCAAAAGATATATGTGAAGCACTTGGAGTATTTTAACAAATCACGAATAAGTGTGTCCCTCTCAAAAGGTGTGTGTGCAGCAAAGATGATTGTGTCAAACCAAAAATCAAACAAAGCAAAGACTCTTATAATACACGACGCTCCAATCAAAACTCATATCATGTGATGAATAAAAATATAGCTCCAACACTACAAAAAAAAGACACATCCGTGACATTTTGGGCCGAACGAGGAAATTCTGTCATAGATATGACACTTCTATGACGATAATTGTGACAAAACCCGGTATCATCATAGATGTGGTGGGCTCCTACTTCCATGACAGAAAATGGGCTTTTCGTCCTGGGCGGGCCGGAGACGCAGCTGCATGACATTCTTTGGGCCGTCCATGACGGAAAAAACCGTGGTAGAAGCGAGGGCGAGGAAAATTTCGGGGAGTTCCCGGTTATGGTGGGAGGTCGGGGGCCGAGCGATGCGCGTTTCTCTCATACACGTACGCGCGTGTGTGCGAGGCGTTGGCTCTAACTGAACCCGAGCGAGGCGTTGGGCTCTAACTGAACCCGAGGGATTGCACTGCAGGCTACGCGTTACTGAACCCGAGCGATCGATCGATGGCTGTTAACTGAACCCGATCGAGTGATTCCTTCGCTACTGCTGCTAACTGAAGCCGATCGATGCTGCCTCTGGATGAACAGTGAGCGTTGCTGGGGGGTTTGGATGAACAGTTCCCGGTGGGGGTGGATGAACAGGACCCCGTGGTGTTGCCTCTGGATGAACAGGACCCCGATCGATCGAGCCGGTTGGGGCTGGATGAACAGGACCCCGTGGAGGGCAGGATGAACAGGACCACCCCGTGGAGGGCAGAATGAACAGTAGATGGTGGAGGGCTGGATGAACAGTAGCCCGTGGACGGGTGGTTGAACAGGAGCCCGTGGAGAGGGCTGGTTGAACAGTAGCCGGTGGAGTAGCGCATGGTGGAGGCTGGATGAACAGGAGCCCGTGGATGAACAGTCACAGGTGCAGGCTGGAGGAGGTCGACGGTGGATGAACAGTAGCCCGTGGAGGCTGGAGGGCGTCGACGGTGGAGATGAACTATGTCCCGTGGAGTCCCGTTTTGCGGTACGCCACACCCCTCCCGATGAACAGGACCCCCGTTTCGACCGTAGCGCTCCAACACAAGTCCGTTTCCTACGTTTTGCGGTAGGCCACATCCCTCCCGATCAACAGGACCCCCGTTCGAACGTAGGAGGTCCGTTTCCTCCGTTTTGCGGTACGCCAGACCCCTCCCGATGAACAGGATCCTGTTTCAAACGTGGCCGGTCGAACACAAGGCCGTTTCCTCTGTTCTGCGGTACGCCAGGCCTCGTTTCCATCGGCTGTTCCGTCCAAGCCCTTCCGATGAACACGACGACGCATTCCGTTCCGACCCAGCCGGTTGGCTCCCCATGAACACGACGACGACGTTGTTTCTCCGTTTCGACCCAGCCATGTACACGAGCCCTGGCCGTACGTATGCGCGAGTAGGCGTTCGAGACCCTGCCCGTATGTACGTACGTGGCCGTATTTTCTTTCTTGCACACTGACCGCTGTACGTACGTGTACATGCTACGTGCGCGCCTCTACTACGACACGTGCGCGCCTCTACATCGACCAGTATGTACGTACACGTTCGCGACCAGAATGACAATGCTACGTACGCTTCGACCAGGTGGGTCCCGACTGTCAGGCACTTCCTTGCCTGCGAAGATGTAGCTGGTGGGTCCCAGCAGTCAGGGGGCGAATCATTTTTTTGCCCGGAGGCACTTCCTTGCGTGCGAAGATGTAGCTGGTGGGTCCCCGCAGTCAGGGGGAAACGTTTTTTCGTGAAATATGGTGGCCCGTCCGATGGGTCCCCGCTGTCAGGTGGAGGAATAATTATTTTCCACGTAATAAGGAGGCACTTCCTTGCTGCGGCAGTGGACCCAGCTGTCAGCCTCTCCATGTACAATCCACGTCCGATGGAAGCCGTTCCTTGACCACGTTGACCATGCCGCGCCGAGAGCACCAGGGCGGTGGACGACGGCGAGGCCTAGGAAGGGGATGACGCGGAGCCGGGGAAGACGCGACAGTGGAAGCCCGCGCGAAGAGGAGTACGAGGGTTCACTGGTTCGGCGGCGGTGTGAGGCTGCCGTCGCCGCAGGGCCTGGCCAGCGGTGGGAATAGTAGGGGGCGGTGAGTTCTCTACGGCAGCACAGCCGGCCACGGGAGGCAGGAGCATGCGGCACGACCGGCGCTGCTTTGGGCGGCTGGAGCAACAAGACCAGAGGTTGAAGAAGCACTACGGCCGTTGGATGGACATCATACGGTCACTGGAGCTAGAATCGTGCATATTGACTAAGTTGACAAGGCCCTCCATCCCCGTCAACTTAGTAGGCCCACAAGTCAGCCTGCCACTATACTGGGTCCCAGCTAGCAGGGGGAGTATTCATTTTTTTGTGCGTAATAAGGACGCACTTCCTTGCGTGCGAACATATAGCTGGTGGGTCCGAGCTATTAGCGGCGGTAACGTTTTTTTTCATGAAATACAGAGGCCCTTTCGGTGGGTCTCAGATGTCAGGTGGAGGAATCATTATTTTGCGCGTAATAAGGAGGCATTTCCTTGCGTGCGGCCGTGGACCCAGCTGTCAGCCTCTCCACGTACAGTCCACTTCAGATGCATGTCGGTCGTTGACCACGTTGACCAGGCCACGCAGGGAGCACCAGGGCGGTGGACGACGGTGAGGCCTAGGAAGGGAACGACACGGAGGCAGGGAAGACTCGGCAGTTGTTTCCCACGCGGAGGGGAGTACGACTATACGAGGGTTTACTGGTTCGTCTGCCGTCGCCGAAGAATAACAACAGGTGTGGGTGAGTAGAGGGATGGCTAGGCCAGGGATGGGAGTACGATGGGGCGGTGAAGCCTACGCGGTAGCACAGCAGGCCGCGGGGAGGAGGGAGCAGGCAGTCCTGCCGGTGCTTGTTTGAGCGGCTGGAGCAGGAAGAGCAGAGATTGAAGAAGCACGACGGCCGTTGGATGGACATCCAACAGTCACTGCTTGTGCGTCAACCTTTTTTTAGGAAAGCCTCAAATCTGTGCAAAACAGCATACAACCCATCTGCCATTATTTCTAATAATTCACAGCCCATTTGGTGATTCTGACGGTTTTTTTTGGAGCCCATATTCTTTTTGTTAGCATTACAGCCCATATTGTGGCCACGGTTAAAAAATTATACGAAATGTTGCATATTTCGGTGCGGTCCGAACTGTTTTTAATCCTGAAATTTCGAGTCACATTCAAACTGATTTTAAAAATAAATGTATATCAATATAAAATCCAACAAATTGTCCACGCATAAAAATTAATGCAATTTAAAATCTTGAAATAAAAAAAGAAATTTGAAAGTAATTGCCGGTTTGATGTGTTTTAAAAATGTACAGCCCATTTCTCATTGCTGATAGGCCATTTTCTCGTCTAGCCGAATGAAGCTCTCCTCGTCTTGAAAGATTTGTAGCCCAATAGACCTGACAAAGCGACTTATTTGCCAAATCACAAAAAAACAGGGCTAGCCATTTTCAGAAAGAAAAAAAACTACTGGGCTGGTCTATGGTAAACATAAAAGAGAAGGCTGTCTAGACATGCCAGAGTGCCCCGCACAGCCCAGTTGACACCCTGCTTCCGTCTCAAAAACAAATTAGATAAATGCCACAACAAATATGGCGTTTCATAAAAATGCCACTGCAATTTCCAAACTTTGAAAAATGCCACTGCAATTTTTGCAAACTTTGGAAAACGCCACTGCAATTTGCAAACTTTGAAAAACGCCACTCCAGACTTCAAAAAATGCCACTGGGGATGGCATGAAATGGCATTTTTCAAAGTTTGGAAGTTGCAATGGCATTTCTTAGAAACACTAGATTTGGAGTGGCATTTATCAAATTAACCCAAAACAAAAATAACTGGACAAGCTGCTGGGTCCCTGATGTCAGCCGCTCGTTGTGCAACTCTCTCGTTTATTGACTACGTTGACAATGGCATGGGACCCAGATGTCAGAAATCCATTACGAGGAGCCATTTTTTATTGGATTGAAATAAGGAGGCACTTTCCTTGCGTACTGCCATGAACTTGGCGGGTCCCTGCTGTCATCCTCTCCACGTACAATCATCTCCTGGTTGTGTACGCGTCAACTTGGTAGGCCCACAAGTCAGCCTCTAATCCCGTGGAGGACAAATACAACCCATTTAAAAAAAATAACAACCCATTCCATATGTTCAAACGGAAAGTTCAATATTCAGAGCAAAGTAACAGGTCTGATCCACATATAGAGTACTGAACTTCGACGTTGACAACCATCATAGCCAAGTTAACTATCTACTTCCACTAATACTCTAGTAGCGTACAAGTACTAACTTACTCTTAGCTAACTAGACGATGCCGGCCGCCATCTGCGGTACACGCTAAACGCCGGCACCAGCGTCCTTCGCCTCGCCTCGGACTTGCCAGAGGTGCGATAGGGCGCGTTGGCCCTTTCCATGCCGACGTGGTCCACCGAAGCTTCGGCTTCTAAGCGGGAAACCCACTTGACGAGCTGGTAGTAAAAATCGGCGTCGCGAACGCGTGCGTGCCCGACAGCCTCCAGGGCTATTTGCCGGGCGCCGACCTCCACGTAGTCGGCCCACGTGCGGGCGCTCTGCTCGCGACTCAGAGCGTCGGTGCGCTGCTGCTCCATGTCCCGCTGGCGGCACAAATCGGCGATACGCTGCTCATCCGCCAAGCGGTCGCGCTCCAACAACTCCTGCTCCTCCGCCAGGCGGTCGCGCTCCAACAAGTCCTCGATCTCCGCATTGCCATCTAAGGACTGATAGAATGCCTCCTCCCTCCGTCTGCCTTCCGGTGAAAAACCGAACACTAGTTCCGGCGGTGACCGCCTCCGGCCACGCCTATCGCGGACGGGCGGGGGCATGGCGGACGCGGCGAGAGCGAGGATAAGTGGCGAGCAACGTCGGGCCGGTGGGGGCTTATGAGGATAGGGCGAGTTGGGTCACGGTGCCACCATAGAAGGCCGAGAAACAGTACTTATAAGCGGAAGGTAGCGCGACGGTCATCGGAATTCAATGCATAATGAAGCAGGCATGGCTTAGCGCGCCAGCTTGCCGTGGAAAACTAGAGAAACTGAAATTCTAACTGTGCCGTCCCGTCCCGTCCGTGCTGGGTCGCACGCCGGCCTTACGGTCAAACGAGTGCACTCGAATCATCTCCCTCCTTGTCAATAATGATTCCACGGATTTAAAAGGCCCGCAACAATTAAAGCGCATCTTTTTTCGCATCAGTTAGCTGCCTTAATTACGGCCGGCTGCATGCGGGCACTCAAAATCGCTCGCAGCCAGTACGCGGAGCAGCATGCAACGAATCGCAGCCGAGGGCATTAATTGATGAACTTTAGGTGGGAGATAAGGCATTTGCGAACGTTTTTGCTAGCAGTTTCTTCAGATTCGCATGGCATTTTCTTCAGAGCAGCTTGTCAGTTTCTTCAGAGGTAGGCATTTCTATTCAAAAAACTGCCACTTCGGATCTTGCGTCGCAACTAAAACAACCAGGAGCGCATTAGTAGGCTAGCTAGTGAACGATCGGTAACTTGTAAACACTGAGCGAATAGATATAAGGAACTGTTAATGCATCTCAATGATTCACAGATCATATACAAATATGTAGCTCCAAAAGCAAAGATCAACCACAACTAAAATCAACTAGTACGATTCCCATACATAAGATCAACATGTTAATGCATCTCAATGATTCACAGACCATATACAAATATGTAGCTCCAAAAGCAAAGATCTAGAAAAAACATATGTTCTTCCTACTGACATGGATGCTTCTCTTGGCCAACATTCAGTACAAACTGAATGACAAATTTCTTTGTGAAGTCTACAATTCCTCTTGCAAACGTAAGTGGTTTCACCAACAGCTGGAACCATGGGAATGAACCACACATGATGGAGGAACATCCACTGCAATATGATTTTCTCTTCTCTTGATCACACGGCGAGACTATTTTCGGAATACAAACTTTAACTTAGGAAAAATGATGCCCATTGTATAATCAGACCAAAGCAATGAAGCACCTAGTGTTGGCCAATAAATAGTACAGTACTACTTTTCTGCAGTCCATGAAGTGACTATCCAATCTTTCTGTTTCTATTTTCAAATGGCACTGCATGCAGTGACTATACTATTCTCTTGTGCAATTCAACCAAAATTGCGGTCACTTTGTGTGTTTGCTAAATAGCAACGGGCAGACATCTCTGTCTGCACAAATATCAAGCAGCTAGTAAACATATACCCCACCTTGTATTTTCGGTTTAAACATGTCTCTTTCGCTTAGATCTGTCATGTTTTGCACTGGACAATTTGATACAGTCATGTTTTGCCCTGGACAATTTCATACTGAATTGATTTGCTTGTTCAGAGTAGAAATATAGCGCCTATTCTTCATCAGACCAAGGATATCCATGTTCGCAGTGATGGAAGAGGTGAAATCGATACAACCGAAATTGAGCATCCAGTCATTGAATCATGTCCTGCACCTCCAATGTAGGTCCACCCTGCCAATAAATTCACATGCAAACCACTAGTATTACTATCTAATGATAGTACAAAAAGAGTAGCAAGATAGTAGCAAACAGACGATGGGCTCCGTGTGTCAGCTGGCTGGCATGTGGCTGTACAAAAAGGTACTATCTAATGTCCAGTCATTGGATTTGTTTTTCATCACCAGCACGTCGAGGTGGAAGATGTGCAGGTTCAGTGGGTCCTCTTGCGTTTTCACTGACATGTGGGACCGCATATGAGCAAACAGACGATGGGCTCCGCGCGTCTGCTGGCTGGCTGAGAAGAGAGATAGAGGAGGGCCGAGCACGGACTCCAGGAAATTTGTTCTACGTACTCGATATAGTGGAGTAACCAGCACCTCGATATAGTGGGGTGGCATGGGCCATAACTAGCATTCATGTCTAGCAGTACGGCACACGCCACCCACACGAGTCCCATCCAACACCAATTTTCTGGAGTCCGTGCTAGCTATAGCCATCTCTTCTCCCTCCTGTTTTCTCAGCCATCGCGCGGTGGGCGGGGTGGGGGTTTGCCGATATTCGGTTTGCTCAACTGCGGTCCCACTTGTAAGTGAAAATGCAACACAGCACGCATTCCCCCTTGAGCGGCGTGCCGGACAAACCGTGTGGGGGTGCGACGCGAACACGGCAAGCTTTTCCTTTTGAACTTGTAACTTGTAAAATTTGGTTCTGCTCCATGGGGCGACCGATAGATAGAAATAACGATTTTCCCTAGAGTAATGAGAAGTTTGGTTTTGGCACGGTTCATGCATGGAGTACGTAGGAAAATTATGAAGTTGATGCGAAAGGTAAGATAATTACTAGTAGTACCATATACTACTACATGGATTTGACGGAAAGATAAAGATACATACGGATCCATCAACGACATCCTCACGCCCTAGTGCACCGGGTCACCAACCAACGTGTGAGGAGCAGCGGCATTGGCGGCAAGCTCAACGTGCTTCTAAACAATGCCGTCCAAGGTTGCCCTGCGGTCCAAGAAGGCCAGCGTCCTATCGTCCTCCTCTTGCATGTAGTAGTCCTTGTGGACGATTTGCGCGTAGACGTGGGTGATTATGTCGATGGTGTCTTGCTGCGCCAGGCGCTGCGCGGCGAGCGCGACCTCGAGGTGGACATTCTCCGACGCAACGGCGGGCAGTCGCAGGGCCACGAGTGCGTCGAAGAGGTTGTCACCATAGAGGCTGTTGAGGGTGGCAGGCATCACAGAGCCTGGGCGCATGGGCTGGAAGCGTACGTCAAGGTCGTCCGCGAGCTTCTTGACGACGGTGAACTTGTCGAGGAAGCCAACGAGGACCTCGTCGAACAAGGAGACGAAGCTGTCGTCCAAGCGGCCCCTCGCCCTGGCGGCCTCAAGCACTACCTGGAGACATTCCTCGGTGCCAGGATGCAGGCCGGCGTCGTGGACCATCTGGCACAGCCGGCTGATGCTCGCGCTCATCGCCTCCATGGGTCTAGCTTCTAGTCCACTGATCTTGCGATTGGAGTGATCACTCTTGCCCTTAGGTGCGTAGGTGCGTAGGATTTCGTAGATTGGACTGGCGGGAGCCTTTATATGAGAAGTGCAGACTGCATTGAATTCACGTGCGTGTTGGCCATCTACTCCTCTCCCCTCTACTGCACCTGCCTTTGGCTGTATGACAGGTTGGCCAGCCACCCGTTGGACCCACGTGTCATACACCCAAAGGCAGGTGCAGTAAGTCAATGAAGCTATGTCCCCCTCCGTGCCCATGCATGATTTGAATGACTTGAGACTACCAAACATCACATGCGGTGGTTAGTTCATTGCATGTAATCCTATTAAGTAGCAAAAAGACATTAAGTTACCTCGCCGATAGGAATAAAACAATACACCATGTATTTATTTACAGAGGGAGTATAGCCAGCATCCGGTTAGTATATGAAGTTGCCACATCACATAGAGCCAACCTAATATTGGAGTATGCTAGCCCTCCACCGGCGCGCCGCTTCAAATGGCGGAGGAAGTGAGAGGTCGCGTCACCTTGTGTCCAGATCTGAGATGCCACGTGTACCAGATGAATGACTCCAAGTTCGACCACCGTGATGCTAGGTGCGAGCCAAGGAACACTGTTGGAGAGACCCCCCTCATAATTTTCCTACATTGTCGACGACGAGGTGCCTATGGTGACTTCGTAAATTTCAAGATGATAGTACCGTACGTGTGTGCATTCATAGGGGTGAGTGTATGCGCGTGTATATGAGCGCTTGCGTCTGTACTGTGTAAAAAACGTAAATGCGTGTCAAAAAGAGACTAGTCAGTATACTCAATATTGTGCACCTCGGAGAGGAAAACGATAGAACTAGTACGTATTTATTTACAGTGCAGATTCACTCATTTTGCTCCATATGTACTCCGTCTCGGTGTAGTCTAGTCACTTGTTGAAATCTCTAGAAGGGCAAATACTCCTTTCTGGTTTACAGGGCTATACTAGCAAGTAGTTGTATGTACTAGTACAATAGTGGGCTCACATAGCAATTTTGTCTCATGCAAGAGCCTGGCTATATGCGTGCTCCAATGTTCGCAACTGCAACATTCGGTTTGCGCTTGGCTCTTCGCCTCTTCGAGAAGACGAACAATGATGTTACTACTACTACTACTTCTACAGTGTCGAATCCACTGCTGCATGTCCATCCACCGCGAGCGGGACGGATAGCTTGTTGTGGAAGTACTACTAAGCAAAAGCTTGTCCTCGTTTGCGAGAAACCGTGTGCATGGGTGAGGGAGAAGGCGTGTAGTAAAATCAAGCTTCTCTTCGTTGTACGAGTTGACGCGACACATCATAGCACTGGCCCCACATGCTTGCCTCTAAACTTGGCTGAAAGACCCGCAGTGTACAATATATTTGCTGCAACCTCTAACATTTACCCACCACAAATTAAAATATATGTGGCCGTATGCATCGTTCTGATGCAGAGGCCGGGGAGTCCCCCCTTTTCGAAAAAAACAAATTAAAATATATATTCCTGTCTTGACCAGATGAGCGTGCAAACTACAATCACCAGGGTGTCAGGTAGGGCCAGAAGACTATTTTAATTTTTTTTTTAAACTTCAAGACGACCACATAGCATGGAGCCGACCCCAACGATTTTAAGCTTACAGGCACGGTACACGCTATCCTAGACTACTCTACACATGAAACTGCCACACGAGCGTCCGGGCTGCGCTTGGCTCTTCGCCTCTTCAGGAAGTCGAACAATGATGGAGTACTACTGCACTGGAGGAGTACTACAGTATGCTTCTGGCCATCTGACACCGATTGAACTGCTGCATGTCCACCGCGTGCGGGAGGGAGAGTGTGTAGCGAAAGCTTATCCTAGTCTTTCCAGCCACCACGCTCATGGGCGAGGGAGGGACGCTCCTGCCTTTGCGTGTATGACAGGTGGGCCCGACAGGTGTGTGGCCAACCTGTCATACAGCCAACGGCAGGTGCAATTAAGTCCGCAAGGGAGAGGATAATCAAACTTCTCGTTGATGTACGAGTTGACGCGACACATCAAAGCACTGCACTCGATATATTTCAATAATTTGCGTTTACTGATGCATTAATTACAACGCATGCATGCATGCCATGACTCTCCTTTTGATACTTACATGTGTTGATTTAATGCACCTTGAAGTAGTATAAAATATGTGAAGGTAAAGCTTTGTAATACCCCGGCCCAAGTCGAGAGATGGTTGTGCACGAGGAGGGCGAGATCATGCAGACCGAACAGGACCCGACGATGGAGCTCTCTAAGGTCTCGATGGACCTCACCGTGTTCCACTGCCCCTTGTGCCTCCGCCCCTTGAATTGTGGTTTCTCAACGAGTTCTGCTGAACTTCTTGTGAATTGTGGTGGTTTTCAGTAATGAAAATCGGAAGGGGCAAGCCCTTCTTTGATCAAAAAAATTAATCGTCCTTATATATTCATCAGTCTTGCATATAGGTCCGTCGGATCTTACATCAAGATCCGTGCTTTCAGATTTTCTTTTTTCTCTCTTAAATCTCAGTCGAGTGAGACATAGCCACGCCATTAAACTGAGGCTCGGGCGCCATTAATGGAGACCTTGGGAGAGAGGTGGACGGCAGATGGAGGTCAAAGGGCTCTCCTCCCGATAAGTACGCGCAGGGGTCTGATCACACGCCTCTCGTACTCAAATAGCTACCCTGCACGGCGCCTCCTAGCTAATAAAATATGGGGACGCGTGGCGGCACGTAAATGGTACTAGTAAGTAGAACGCCCACGGTTTCAATAATACTTGTGTTTCCGATTGTAACGTGACAACACTTGTTCCAAAATGACTTTGTTGATTGTTAATGTGTGCGCCTTCGCAAATCGGACTGCAAATTTACCCCAGCATGTTGGTGCCATGTCATGGCACCAAGCCAAGTTTCATTATTTTCATGCGTGTTTTGGATTTACAGGAATTAAAAACTAAGTTTCTCAATGTCTCCAACCCAGCCACGACGCCCAGAATTTTGAATTTCATTCCCATTTCTTGCATGGAACCTAGAAATTTACCCGAGGACACACATGTGATTTTTCAACCAACTTTGGTGCACTGGAACATGTGCTTGTATTTCAAATTTGAATTATGCACACGAAGGTGACACGTTCCCTCCCAGAACCACGAGCCTTCTTGAGAGAAGCTCCGATTTGCAAGAAGCTTATACCAAAATTTATTCCTATTCGGCCAATTTTTTTACCACGGCATGGTACTACCATGACATGACACCATGCCAAGTTTCATGATTTTAAAACCAAGTTTCTCAATGTTCTTGACCGAGCACCGATGCCCAGATGTTTGAATTTTATTCTCATTTTTTGCATGGGACCTACTCCCTCCTTCCATCTATATAGCGCCTAATGTGTTTTTCAAGACAGCCTTTGACTAGTGACAAGATTAATAGCACATGAGATGTATACTATGAAAATTATATTATTGGGAGCTCCTTTGACATACAAATTTGAAGGTATGCTTTGTGTAAGTTGCATGTCATATATTATTGCTCTAACGTTTGGTCAAAGTTAGCCTCGAAAAACGCATTAGGGCCTATATAGATGGAAGGAGGGAGTAGAAATTCACCCGAGGACACAAATGTGATTTTTCAACCAACTTTGGTGCACGGGAGCATGTGCTTGTAGTTCAAATTTGAATTATGCACATTAAATGACCAAAAACTCAATTAATGTGTAAATAAGGCCAAACGAAGCCGGAATAATTCCAAAATTTAACAGGGCACTCATGTAGTTCTATGTTGCCTTTGTAAATAAACTCAAGGGGGACAACGTATATCGTTTCACACTCAAAGGTGGCACGTTCCCTCTCAGAACCACGAGCCTTCTTGAGAGAAGCTTCGGTTTGCAAGAAGCTTATACCAAAATCTGTTCCTATTCGGCCAATTTTTTTACCACAACATGGTAGTACCATTACATGACATCCATGCCAAGTTTCATGATTTTCAGATGTGTTTTGGATTTACAAGAATTTTAAAACCAAGTTTCTCAATGTTCTCGGCAGAGCCACGATGCCCAGATGTTTTAATTTTATTCTCATTTCTTGCATGGGACCTAGAAATTCACCCGAGGACACAAATGTGAATTTTGAACCAACTTTGGTGCACAAGAGCATGTGCTTGTAGTTCAAATTTGACTTATGCACATTAAATGACCAGAAACTCAATTAATGTATAAAAACGAAAAACAATCCTGGAATAATTCCAAAATTTAACAGGGCACTAATGTAGTTCTATGTTGCCTTTGTTAAGAAACTCAAGGGGGGACAGCGTATATCATTTCACACTCAAAGGTGGCACGTTCCCTCTTAGAACCACGAGCTTCCAAATCGGCCCAATTTTTTACCACAACATGTTAGTGCCATGACATGACACCATGCCAAGTTTCATGATTTCCAGGCGAGTTTTGGATTCACATGAATTTAAAATCAAAGTTTCTCGATGTTCTCGGCCGAGTCATGAAGCCCAGATGTTTGAATTTCATTCTCATTTCTTCCGTGGGACCTAGAAATTCAACCAAGGACACACATGTGATTTTTCAACCCACTTTGGTGCACCGGAGCATGTGCATGCAATTCATATTTAGATTATGCACATTAAAAGTCCAGAAACTCAATTAATGTATAAAAGGCCAAATGAACCCGAAATAATTCCAAAATTTAACAGGGCACTCATATAGTTCTATGTTGCCTCTGTAAATAAAATCAGGGGGGAGGCATCGTATATCGTTTCGCACACAAAGGTGACACGTTCCCTCTCGGAACCACGAGGCTTGTTGAGAGAATCTCCGGTTTTGCAAGAGGCTTATACCAAAACTTGTCCCAATTCAGCCAAAAATTATACGTATGAAAACAGGGTTTAGATTATCCCAAACATCTCGCTACCTAGACCAATAATGTACTATGATTTGAATTCAACATAAAATGGATACAAATATTTGAATTGGAGAGCGTATGGTACATGTAGTTCATAGTGAAATATGATTACTGCTATATGTATGTTTTTTGTTATCAAGATAATATTTAAATTATTGTATAACTTGACAACAATCGTATTCAAATAAGGAAAGTTGATTCAAATTTAGTCCATATGGTAGACGACAATATATATGTTCACATGGTGGAGTAAAATGTTCATATATGATGGAAGATCAAAATGTACGACTGCATCAATTATAAACCGCAAGGTCACCTAACGATATATTTGAATTCAACATAACGTGGATTCAAAAATTGAAATTCGAGATCATGGCATCTGTAATCATATAAAAAGGGACATTAATCTTTCTTTGGTGGGAATTGATTTGTTTTTTGTTGTTGTTGAGGGAAGTGCGAATCGATTTGGTACTGTGCAGGGTAATCTTGTTCTCCAGATTTTTTTTACATTTTTCTTGTAGTTTTTTCAATGGCATCTATAGCAATATAGTAAAAGGGGACATGACTCTCTTGTGTCTTGTATGAATTGTTTTTTTACACGTTAAGTTTGTTCTGCCGAACAAGGAATCCGCACCTTGTTATCCCGAAATTTTCAAGCTCGAGTATCTTTTGTCTCACCTGCTTTGAAACTCCCGCTTCTTCAACCCGCGCTGCGCCTTGTTATCCCGAAATTTGGACGCGCGCGAGAACTCCCTCCTCATCCGAAATCGCTCCCGCAGCCCAGACACGCGGAATCCCCCTTCTACCCCTCAGCCGGAAATGAAGCTCCACGTCGCGGTGTCAAAACCGGTGGGGGTACGCTGGTACCTTACCCTACATTTCGGACAAGCGCGTCCCTAAGCTTGGCTCCCCCCTCCCCCTTCACCCCCCCATTCGTACACCGAGGCCGCCAAAACCCGCGAAACCCCACGCTCCTCCGTCGGCCTCCCAACCGCCGCCCAGCCGGAGACTCTTCCCCGACTACGTCGTCCACCGCAACAGCTCGCCGTCCCTCATCCACCGCACTGGATGAGGATCCGTTGTCGATCTCTTCGTCCCGCCGGATCAGCCGCCCCGTCCTCCACCTCCAAGGAGCTGCCCCGACGTTTGCCTCGTCTATCGCGCCCCTCAATCCCCACAGCGCCGTCTTGACCTGCCCCACCGGAACCGCAGCACCCTCACCAATTCCTCTGATGAAGCCGAGGCCAACTCGGCGCCACCAAGGAGGTTCTGCACTCACCGCTGCATTTTATCTTTTATTCGATCTCACGGGGCTGCCGGTGCTCGATACCGAGCAGACATGGCGTGTCTCCATCAACGGCGCCGAAGCCGGCCACATCATCCATGACGTCTCTCCCCATGTTGTTGCTTCCTCGGCGGTGACTTCCAAAACGGCACTAGCTGCAGCTGCTACGGCTCTCGCTCGCGCTGCGGCTCTGTTCTTGCTATCGCTGCTGCACTGCTCCTGCTTTCGTTCGTGCTACTGCTCTGCTCTTGCTCTCGCTTGCGCTGCTGCTGCTGCTGCACGACCTCCGGCAGCTACAGGAGTTGCTGCTTTAGCACTCGCTCGCGTTGCTACTGCACGACTTGCTCTCTGCTAGTGCGTTCCCTGCTCGAGCGTCTACTGATTTAGATCACTGCTTCTCTACTACTAGTGCTCCAACGCCCTAAACATCTATTGCAATGCTCTGTTACTAGTTCAATCAGTTTCGACAGTAAAATTCAGTTTCAACTGTGAAGTTCATTTTCTTCAGTTAAGTTCAGAGTGAACGGTACTTACAGCATCTGTCGGAGCGGCCGTGGCGCGGCTGATGCGTTTTACATCTAGCACTTTTAGGTGATGTATTTTACATCATCTATTGCAGATGATATTAGGGTCCCACTTCAGATTAACGTTGTCTATCTTGTCATGCTTCAGCCTCGTCGCCGTACACCTTAGCGGAGCTGCTCCAACGACGGAACCGTCCATCACAGCGGAGCAGTACCCTCGGCGCCGTTTCCAGAGGCCTCGGATCTTCTTCCCCGCCTCCGACAGTCACACCAGCATCATCACCATCCTCCACGTCCAACCCAATGATGCTGAGGTCCACAAGGCTATGCCAAAGAGGTTATACACTCGTCGCATCACTTTGTTTCTCCATTCCTCTGTTCTTCCAATTCATGTGAGCCAAACACCCAGGTTGACTGAAATCCTATGTTTCCAAATGCTCTGTTTTGCACGTGCATTCCTATCCTATTCCTGTGTTTTTCCTGTCCCTGCGTTTATAGAATCCTCCAATTCTAAGGAGCCCTTACAGATTTACTTCATTTTCAGATAGGCGTCAAAGAAAACTCTGTGTGTTATGTCCTGCTCCTGCCGTGCCGTCATCCACCCCACCTGAGGTGCACCATCGACAGAAGCGTTCACTGCAGCAGAGATCCCCCCTGCAGACTTCCTTTCGCCGCCTCAGATCATCTTCCCCATTGCCGGCAGCCATGCCAACTGCATTACCATCATCGACTGAGCAGATGAACCTGAGGACTACACAGTTCCGGAAGAGAGGTCGCAGTCTTTCGTGTTTGCTTACGTTATACATCGGTTATTATTACCTGCTACTTTATTGTTCAATCTTGAGTTTTGAATTGCCCATGGGTCTCATATCGAGCCAGCAACGAATAGTATCTGTCTACTATCTGGTTCATCTGGGGTCTTCTATGTGGTTCATGTTGGGTGGGCAACAAACAATAGATAATCCATTGTCTATCTTTTTAAACTGAAGCTATAATCTACCTGCTATCATTAGTTTTGGATCCATCCACTCATTTGCTACCATCAGTCTTGATTTTTGCATGCACCCCTTAGGCCTTACAAAATCTAACTATTTTTTTATTATGCATGTCAGATATTGTACAGAATCGTACTGAACATGTAGAGAAAAAGAGAAGACCGTTGCGTGCGAATATAATGTCATGCAGACGCCGCTCCATGGTGGGCGAAGTGCCCCCCTCCTGCATTTCCAGATTGTATTCCAGAGGAAGATAACTGTTCAGATGGAGATTTAGAAGGAGCCGACCACGCCTGTTTACCACCTGAGGTGTTTGCTCTAACCTGGCATGCTGATGTTGGTCATATCATGCATATGGCGCCTTGCATTGCTTACATTATACATCTTATATGCCATCAGCTTAGTTTAGATTTGCTTTGTGTGACTGCCACCTGTTTGGTTTCTATATCATACTCCCACCATTCCTAAATATTTGTCTTTTTAGAGATTTCAACAAGTGACTACATACGGAACAAAATGAGTGAATCTACACTCTAAAATATGTCTATATACATCCGTATGTGGTAGTCCATTTGAATCTCTAAAAAGACAAATATTTAGGAACGGAGGGAGTATATGGGAATTATGCAATGCCATCTTCTTTAGCCAGGCATCATATACGTGAATCATGCAATGCCATCCTGTTTAGCCAGTCATCGTATATGTGAATTGTATTGTGCCATATTTTTTTCCATAATGTATTCCATCTGTCAACAATGTTTATACATTCATCTACTCTTCCTGTGCATCAGCCATTTGAGTCGGTCATGGGAAAATCTGGAGTGAAAACAAGGTCTTTTGAGTAGTCAGTGCTACCTGTCGATGCAGATTTCTTGCTGGTTACAGATAGCTCCTCAGAGGAGGATTCAGAGAGAGATGACCAGTCGTATTCCCCCCCTTGAGGTGCATGCTCTAACTTGGCTGGGTTATATTGCTCATATCATGCATATGGTGTCTTGCATTGCCATGCCATCTGCTTAGATTAGACATGCTTTGTGTGAATGCCTCCTGTTTGCTTTCTATATCAGATATGTGAATTATCCAATGCCATGTTTTTCAGCCAGTTATCATATATGTGAATTATGCACCGCCATGGAGCCAGGCATCATATATGTGAATTATCTCAAGCCATCTTTTTTTTCATTACGTATTCCATTTGTCGACAATCTGTGTATATTGAACTACTCTTCATGTGTATCAGCCATTTGAGCCGGTTATGGAAAAATATGGAGTGAAAACAAGGTCTTCAGAGCAGGCAATGGTACCTGTTGAAGCATATATCTCGATGGTTACAGGGAGCTCCTCAGAGGAGGATTCAGAGACAGATGACCAGTCCTATATCCCACCTGAGGTGTATGCTCTAAGTTGCAATGTTTATATTTCTCATATGATGCATATGGTGTCTTGCATTGCTTAGTTTAGACATCATATGCACAATATTGAATTCTATCTGCTTAGTTTAGAGATCATACATGCGAGTGCCAGCTGCTTAGTATATGAATCAATTATGTCAATTATATCATGCCATCCTGTATACTTAGACAACATGTATGTGAATTATTTCATCCCAACCTATTTTACAAAGACATCATATAGTTTTGTCATGTCATCCTGTTTAGGTACTCATCATATGTTGAATTATGCCATTATATCCTGTTAAGTTATCCATCATATATCTGAAACTGTGTCATGCTATCATGTTTAGTTAGGCATCATATATGTGAAATTGTGTCATGCTGTCCTGTTTGGTTAGACAACATATATGTGAATTACCACATCTATCTATCATACAATGTCTGTATGTTCAATTTCTTTTCTTGTTTATCAGCCATTTGAATTGGAGGGGGTGATGGCAGTATCTAAGGGAGCAAAAACCTGTTCTTCACAAAAGACAGTGCTACCCGTCGATGCAGATAGAACCATGGTTGTACTGGCCCATAAACTAGCCCCACCACACATAATCGAGACTCTTCCAGATTGCACACTTACACCGTTGGGTAGAGAACCAGCTACAACCCATCTAACTGCAACCCCAGCGGATAGTAACCCACTTATAGTTGACAAAGCACCATGTCCACCACAGAGTACCCCCACACGAGCAGTTTGTAAAGCTACTGCAGTGCCCAAAGCACGAAGACCACCACAGCTAACCCAAACTCCACGTTTAAAGCAGAAGAGCAACTATTCTCAGGTCAGATTCCGTAGCTATGGTCCATACTCCTTTGATGTTGCATCACTCTATTTACTCATACCAACTACTTTCGAATTTGAAGGATCCAATTGAAACTCCAATGGCGCAACAGGTATGTTTTAAACCTATTTCTTTAACTGGATTGTTGTTATAACTTGTTGCTCTATGTTGATTTCAGTTTAAGTTGTATAAACAGTTATGTTCTCATGTGATGCACATTACAAGTGCTGCCAATGTTGTGTAGTTTCTCACACTTATATTCTGTCTATGCTGCTGTGTCTTAAAAATATATGAGTTGAACTGTGTCTCTATCTTGATTAGGGAACATAAACTAGAATGATATGGACAATACAGTGACCATAGTACATAGATATATGTTTGTTTCATGCTGTTATCCTGTCCACCTTACTACTGAACCGGTTTACCAAAATGAGTTTCGTATACTACAAGCTAAACCTGTGATGTGTCTGCTTGTTTCTCTTGTAGTATGCAAACAGAATATTGGAGAAGAGCACCCCACTATGCAATGGTAGAGAAAGTAATGCAGATAAGGTTCAAGATAGTGAGACAACCCTGTTGGTCTCCAAGAAAGGTGATAAAAACGATCTTGTAGACAGTGAGAAAACCCCACAGTCCTGCGTTGATGTAGTGTTCGAGTTACTGGCCAGTACCGCTGGCACAAGCTCTTCGAACTCGCTGCCTGAATCACTTCGGCTTCTTCAGTCTCAGCTACAAGCTGAAAGGCATCAGTCAGTTGTGCTGCGGCAAGAAGCCGAAGGACTGAGGAAGTCCCTGCAGAATTCAGATGCATACTTTCTTCTGCAACAGCAAGCGCTGGAGGATTTAAGCGCCAAACAAGAGAAAGTTAATAAGCTTGCTAAGCATCTTGCCAGCATTATGGGTACCCAGGATATTGTTTCTTGAACTCTTCTGAAGTGGTTTCAGTTCTGGACTTGTTTTGCTGCGGCGTTTATATGCTGCTTTGTTCCCTATATTTGCACTGGTGGCGAACTTTGATGCCCAGTGGATGTAATATGCGTAATAGCCGTGATAGCCTAGCATAAGTTGCTTGCTTATTTATTTCCTTGTTGTCTTGTTTATTTGTTTGCTTGTAGTCAATGCAGTTCTTTTTCCGCGGTTTGCTAGTGGCTGCAATAACCTATTTTTTAAAACTAGGCCACAATAACCATGGGCTAGTATTTACTGTAGTGACACTGGGCCTCCTATGGGTCGTAGAAACAGTGGGCCTTCTACGGGCCGTAGAAACAGTAGGCCTTCTACGGGCCATAGAAACAATGGGCCTTCTACGGGCCATATCATCAATGGGCCTTATACGGGCCGTATGATCGATTGGCCAAACATGGGCCAATAACAGGCCGCATTATGGCCGTAAACGGGCTAGAGTTGGAATCGCCCGTTCATGGGCCGACCATAATGGGCCATCGTTAATAGGCCGTATTTGATGACGCTATGAAAACGGCCCAACGTATTAACGGACCACAAACGGGCCGACTGTAACCACGGGCTGAATTTGGCCCACAAGCAGAAAATGACAGTAACAGGCCGTAAGTAAACGAATGCTAGAAATGAGCCCAATAATAAATGGGCTCTAAGAAGGCCGAAAGATAACATGGGCTGGAAACGGCCCAACGGAATAACGGGCCGTTAATGGGTATAAAGTGATACACTGTTCATTACGGGCCAGTTTCACCACGGGCCGTTAATGGGTGTAAAGTGATACACTGTTAATTACGGGCCAGTTTCACCACGGGCCGTTAATAGGCCAAGAGTTACATAGGGCCTCATATGGGCCAAAAGACGTCATGGGCCATACATGGGCCAGAAGTGAAAACGGGCTGGAATCATATTGGATGGCCCAGATGACGCTACTGGGCCTAATACGGATAGGGCGTAACGGGCCTTGGGTTAGCGGGCTGTAAATGGGCTATATGCGAACAGGCCGTTAACAGGCTTTCCATGGGCCGGCCCGCCACCTTTTGACCAAGTCAAATGGGTCGGCCTTTTCACAGGAATGGGCCTCTGTTGGGCCGTGCCACGTGTCGACGTATCATAGGCGCCTTCTGTCCAATGAGTGGATGACATCTGTCCCAACGATGAGCCGACACGTGTTTCCTCCAGCCAATGATGATTTTACACGTGGAAAATCCCCATTGGTCGGGGCTGTTAACAGGTTATCGGATCCAAAACCCGACCCGATAGCTTAACGGCGTTCCGTTACGGTGGATGCCACGTGTCGGTCACCCTTGACGAAAGCACTTCTGTGACGCGCGATTTATCATCATGGAAGTGGACACTTCCGTGATGATAACTTTGGTAATGTCATGGAACACTTCTACGACAGCATAGGTATGACTATCTTGATTCTGTCATAAATTTGTCATGGATGTACATGCATGACAAAAAACGCTACCTACTGTGACAAACACGTATCATCACGGAAGTGTATTTTTTTGTAGTGCAAGTAATTTACCGATGGTTTGTAGACGAAAGAGGGGATGCCATCAGGGGCATCCCTAAGCTTAGACGCTTGGGTATCCTTGAATATTACCTTGGGGTTCCTTGGGCATCCCCAAGCTTAGGGTCTTGCTGCTCCTTATTCCTTAATCCATCGTGATCTCACCCAACACTTGACAACTTCAGCACACGAAACTCAACAGAAACTTCGTGAGATCCGTTAGTATAACAAGCAAATCATAAACTTTAGGTACTGTTGTAAACCCATTC
The DNA here is from genome assembly GCF_018294505.1 of Triticum aestivum. Taxonomy (NCBI): domain Eukaryota; kingdom Viridiplantae; phylum Streptophyta; class Magnoliopsida; order Poales; family Poaceae; genus Triticum; species Triticum aestivum. Next base: position 319,541,895 of record NC_057796.1, on the reverse strand, counting down.
ATATTTTATTATTGCATAATACCAACTGCATTCTAACTTCTCCATGACTTATACCCCCCGATATAATCCATAGATTCATTTAAACAAGCAAACTATGTAGCAAAAGCATAATCTGTCAAAAATAGAATAGTCTGTAATGATCCGAACAAATGCAATACTTCTGTAACTTCAAAAATTCTGAAAAACTAGGACACCATGGGAAATATATCAATAATGTGTAAAAAATAGAATTTTATAACGCTCCATTAAGCCATAGTAATTCAGGCACTGTGTGTAAAAGTTTTTGTTTCTTTACAGAATCAAGTCAACTATCAACCAAATGATCCCAAAGGCTTTACTTGGCACCAACACTTATTAAAACATAAAAATACAATCACAATAGTAGCATGATTGTGTGGATACAAGAAAACAGGAAAGAAAACAATAAAAATAAGATAGCAATTGGGTTGCCTCCCAACAAGCGCTATTGTGTTACGCCCCTAGCTAGGCGTAATGCATAATTTCAAGTATTATCATCCTTAGTGTTTAACCTATAGGTGGCCCTCATAATAGATTCATATGGTGGCTTAATTATATTTCTAGGGAAGTGTTTCATTCCTTTCTTTAATGGAAATTGGAACTTTATGTTTCCTTCTTTCATATCAATAATAGCACCTATGGTTCATGAGCAATTCTATCCATATTCCTAGCCATGTCATCAACTTTATTCAACTTTTCTTCTACCATGGCATTAAAAATCTTTGGAGAATCAATGAATTCTTTAATATTACTTTCAAGATCAGTGGGTATCCTATTATTATTATTATTATTATAAGAATTTCCATAGGAATTACCATAATTATTAGAGGAATTTCCAGGATAAGGTCTAGGATTAAAATTACCTCTATAAGCATTGTTATTGAAATTATTTCGAGCGACAAAATTCACATAAACGGAATCATTATTTTTCTCAATCATAGTATATAATGGCACATCATTATGATCAACATGAGCATTCTTACTAGCAACCATTTTCATAATAGCATTCATTTTATCACTTAACGTAGTAATTTCTTCAACAGAATTTACCTTCTTACCAGTTAGAGCTCTTTCGGTATGCCATTGAGAGTAATTTGCCATAATATTATCAAGGATTTTTGAAGCTTCTCCTAATGTGATTTCCATAAAGGTTCCACCTACAGCAGAGTCTAGAAGATTTCTAGAAACAAAGTTTAGTCCCGCATAGGAATTTTGTATAATCATCCATAAACTTAAACCATGAGTGGCATTATTTCTTATCATTAGTTTCATTCTCTCCCAAGATTGTACAACATGCTCATGCCTCTGCACGTCGTGAAAACACTCTGGTTGCTTCATTTGGACTATCGCGCTGATCTTTTCGAGGTTAGCATCGATCCCACGTTCAGAAATGAGGAAACCGAGTAACTTGTCGGTTGGACCCCAAAAGTGCACTTGGCCAGGTTGAGCTTTATTCTGAATCTACGAAACAAAGGTCTCGACGAGGTCAGCCAGGAGGTTGGAAACTATGCGGCCTCCATGTCATCTATGTAGGCCTCCATGTTCTGACTGATTTGCTTTTGCAAGAATTTCTGGATCATGCGGTGGAAAGTTGCCCTGGTGTTTTGCAGTCCGAATGGCGAATGGGCCGGCAAGAAGAAGAGCAACCCAAAGGGCGACATTCTTGATCAACCTTGTCAGATTCACACCAAAAGAGACGAAGATGGCAACCCGATCCCGCCAAAGCACACCACTCCGGAGTGCCAATTGCAAGCAAGAAATGCAAGAAGAACCCTCAGAAGGTAAAGATGAGGACGATGATAACGAAGGGAAGAAGCATGCTTCTGGCTATCCCAATGTCGAGAAAGTCCTGATGATATTCACAGACGTCGAGATCAAGCACAGGTTGGAGGTCATAAAGCGAGAGGTTAACATGGTTGTGCCGACTGTCACCAAGTATCTTGACTAGGCCTAGACGCCTATCAATTTTGACCAGTCAGATCATCCAGCTCACATACCGACCCCTTGACGGCAGGCGCTAGCAGTTGATCCAGCCACCAGTGGAGTCCGACTACGCAAAGTCCTCATGAACAGATGCAGTGGACTGAACATCATTTACGCTGACACTCTGAAGGCGATGGACATTCCGATGTCCCGACTGAGCAAAAGCAACATGTAGTTCCACGGGATCATCCCCGGAAAGAAGGCAAAGTCACTCGGACAGATAGCCCTGGACGTCATGTTCGGTGGCGAGAAAAAATTCAGGAAGGAGAGGTTGAGCTTCAAGGTGGTGGACTTCCATAGTGTCTATCATGCCATCCTGGGTAGACCCGCCTACACACGTTTCATGGCCAGACCATGTTACGTGTATCTTAAGCTTAAGATGCCAGGGCCGAATGGCGGGATCACCATCTTGGGGGACAGGAAAATAGCGGAAGAGTGTCTGCAGAAGGGTGATACGTCTCCAACGTATCTATAATTTTTTATTGTTCCATGCTATTATAGTATCAATCTTGGATATTTTATATGAAATTATATGCTATTGTATATCATTTTCTGGGACTAACATATTAACCCAGTGCCTAGTGCCATTTGCTAACTTCTGCTTATTTTTTGTTTTCCGGGAAATCAGTACCAAATGGAGTCCAAACGCTACGAAACTTTTTGACAATTTTTTCTATACAAGAGAGACCCTAGAAGCTTTGGGAGGAGACCAAACGAGAAGCAAGGAGATGACAAGGCAACTGGGCGCGCCCAGGGCTAGGCGTGCCCGGATGCCTTGTGGGCCCCATGTTGCTCCCTCTGACCTAATTCCACCTCCATAAATTCTCTAAAATCGGGAAACCAACAGAGAGCCACCCGAAACACTTTTCTCACCAACGCAACTTTCTGTTCTTCCATGATCCCTTCTGGAGGCCTTTCCGATAATCTAGCGGAGGGGGAATCGATCACGGAGGACTTCTACATCATCCTTGATGCCTTCTGATGATGCTTGAGTAGTTCACCACAGACCTATAGGTCCATAGCTAGTAGCTAGATGGCTTCTTCTCTCTCTCTCTGATCTTCAATACAATGTTCTCATCGATCAGCTTGGAGTTCTATTCGATGTAATCTTCTTTTGCGGTGTGTTTGTTGGGATCCGATGAATTGTGGGTCTATGATCAGTTTATTCATGAATATTAATTGAGTCTTCTATGAACTTTACTATGCATGATTGTTATAGCTTTGTATTTCTCTCCGATCTATCAGTCGGGTTTGGCCAACTAGATTGATTTATCTTGCAATGAGAGAGGTGCTTTGTGATGGGTTCAATATTGCGTTGTGCTATATCCCAGTGAAAGAAAGGGACAAGACATGTATTTGTATTGTTTCCATTAAGGACAAAATGATGAGGTTTATTCATATTGATTGGGTTGACTTTGTCTACATCATGTCATCTTGCTTAACGCGTTACTCTGTTTTATACTTAATACTCAAGATGTATGTTGGATAGCGGTCGATGAGTGGAGTAATAGTGGTAGATGCATGCAGGAGTCAGTTTACTTTTCTTGGACGTGATGACTATATACATGATCATTGCCTTGCATATCGTCATAACTATGCACTTTTCTATCAATTGCCCAACAGTAATTTGTTCATCCACCGTATGTTATGTGCTTGAGAGAATTCTCTAGTAAAAACTATGGCCCCGGGGTCTACTTCTATCATATATAAAAACTCAAAAATACCTTGCTGCAATTTTAATTTATTTATTTTGTTTTGCAATTTATCTTATTACCTTCCACTACGAGAGTTGATCCTTGCAAATAACCGCTGAGGGGATTGACAACTGATACGTCCATTTTGCGTCATGATTACCTACTGTTATTTATAATGTTTTTATGCATAATAATGCTTTTTGGAGTAATTCTAATGCCTTTTCTCTCATAATATGCAAGGTTCACACAAAGAGGGAGAATACCGGCAGCTAGAATTCTGGACCTGAAAAAGCTACGTCAGGCCACCTATTCTGCACAACTCCGAATGAGCTGAAACTTCACAGAGAATTTTTATGGAATAAATAGGAATTATTGGAGCAAATAACCAGCAGAGGGGGCCCACCAGGTGGGCACAACCCACCTGGGCACACCAGGGCCCCCAGGCGTGCCCTGGTGGGTTGTGCCCTCCTCGGCCCACCTCCGGTGCCCCTCTTCTGGTATATAAGTCATTTTGACATAGAAAAAAATAAGAGGAGGATTTTTGGGATGAAGCGCCGCCGTCTCGAGGCGTAACTTGGGCAGGAGCATTTTTGCACTCCGGCGGAGCGATTTCGCCAAGGGAACTTCCCTCCCGGAGGGGGAAATCATCGTCATCATCATCACCAACAACTCTCCCATATTTGGGAGGGCAATCTCCATCAGCATCTTCAACAGCACCATCTCCTCTCAAACCCTAGTTCATCTCTTGTGTTCAATCTTTGTACCGGAACCTTAGATTGGCGCTTGTGGGTGACTAGTAGTGTTGATTACATATTGTAGTTGATTACTATATGGTTTATTTGGTGGAAGATTATATGTACAGATCCATTATGATATTTAATACCCCTCTGATCTTGAGCATGATTATCATTTGTGAGTAGTTACTTTTGTTCTTGAGGTCACGGGAGAAATCGTGTTGCAAGTAATCATGTGAACTTGATATGTGTTCGATATTTTGATGGTATGTATGTTGTGATTCTTTTAGTGGTGTCATGTGCATGTCGACTACATGGCACTTCACTTTATTAGAGCCTAAGGGAATGCATTGTGGAGTAGTTATTAGATGATAGGTTGCGAGAGTGACAGAAGCTTAAACCCTAGTTTGTGCGCTACTTCGTAAGGGATTGATTTGGATCCAAAAGTTTAATGCTATGGTTATATTTTATCTTAATACCTTTCTCGTAGTTGCGGATGCTTGTGAGGGGTTAATCATAAGTAGGAGGTTTGTTCAAGTGAGAACAGCACCTAAGCACCAGTCCACCCACATATCAAATTATCAAAGTAGCGAACATGAATCAAACCAACATGATGGAAGTGACTAGATGGAATTCCCGTGTACCCTCAAGAACGTTTTGCTTATCATAAGAGACCGTCTTGGCATGTCCTTTGCCTCAAAAGGATTGGGCTACCTTGCTGCACTTTTGTTACCATTACCGTTACTTGCTCGTTACAAATTATCTTGCTATCAAACTACTCGTTACTTATAATTTCAGTGCTTGCAGAGAATACCTTGCTGAAAACCACTTGTCATTTCCTTCTGCTCCTCGTTGGGTTCGACACTCTTACTTATCGAAAGGACTACGATTGATCCCCTATACTTGTGGGTCATCAAGGCTCTTTTCTGGCGCCGTTGCCGGGGAGTGAAGCGCTCTTGGTAAGTGGAAATCGGTAAGGAAAAATTATTACTACCTGCTGAAATTTATTGTCACTTGTTACTATGGAGAACAATCCTTTGAGGGGTTTGTTCGGGGTATCTTCACCTTGACCGGAACCACAATTAGTTACCCCTCAACCTACTGCACCTACTGAAAATATTGGTTATGAAATTCCTTCGGGTATGATAGAACAACTGCTAGCTAATCCTTATGCAGGAGATGGAACCGAACATCCTGATATGCACTTGATATATGTGGATGAAATTTGTGGATTATTTAAGCTTGCAGGTTTACCCAGAGATGAAGCTAAGAAGAAGGTTTTCCCTTTATCTTTGAAGGGAAAAGCATTGGCATGGTATAGGCTATGCGATGATATTGGATCTTGGAATTGGAATCGTTTGAAATTGGAATTTCACCAAAAAATTATCCTATGCATCTAGTTCATCGTGATCGGAATTATATATATAATTTTTGGCCTCGTGAAGGAGAAAGTATCGCTCTAGCTTGGGGGAGGCTTAAGTCAATGTTATATTCATGCCCCAATCATGAGCTCTCAAGAGAAATTATCATTCAGAATTTTTATGCTCGGCTTTCTCGTGATGATCAATCCATGCTCGATACTTCTTGTACTGGTTCTTTTATGAAGAAGACTATTGAATTCAGGTGGGATCTTTTAGAAAGAATTAAATGCAAATCCGAAGATTGGGAACTCGAAGAAGGTGAAGAGTCAGGTATTAAGCTTAAGTTTGATTGTGTTAAATCTTTTATGAATATCGATCCTTTTCAAAAGTTTAGCACTAAATATGGATTTGACTCTGAGATAGTAGCCTCTTTTTGTGAATCATTTGCTACTCATGTTGATCTCCCTAAAGAGAATTGGTTTAAATATCACCCACCTATTAAAGAACCGGTTGTGGTTAAAGATGAAACTATCATTTATAATGTTGACCCAGTTGTTTCTACCGCTCACATCAAAAAACCACCTTTCCTTGTTAGGATAAAGGAACATGCTAAGGTTTCAACTGTGGTCAATAAAAGTTATATTAGAGCACATAAACCTGCTGAACAAATCAAAGTAGAACCTAGTGTTGCTACGATTAAAGATCTCTTGGTAGAAAATATAGATGGGCATGTTATTTACTTCTGTAATGAAGGTGCTAGAATTGCCAAACCTGATGAGAAAGATAAACATAGACCTGTTGTTGGCATGCCTGTTGTCTCAGACAAAATAGAGATCACTATTATCATGGTTTATGTGACTTAGGTGCTAGCGTGAGTGCTATTCCTTTTACCTTATATCAAGAAATTATGAATGACATAGCACCCGCTGAAATAGAAGACATAGGTGTTACTATTAAACTTGCTAACAGAGACACCATCACACCACTTGGGATTGTTAGAGATGTTGAAGTCTTGTGTGGGAAAATAAAATATCCTACCGATTTTCTTGTTCTTGGTTCCCCACAAGATGACTTTTGTCCCATTATCTTTGGTAGACCCTTCTTGAACACCGTTAATGCTAAAATGGATTGTGAGAAACAAACCGTCGGTGTTAGTTTGGTGATGAGTCTCATGAGTTTTTTTCCAAGTTCAGTAGAAAACATCATAAGAAAGAATTGCCTAGTAAGGATGAAATAATTGGTCTTGCTTCTATTGTCGTGCCTGAAAGAAATGATATGCATGAAAACATCATAAGAAAACAACTGATCCACTAGAAAACACCATGAAAATTAAAATGATATGCATATGCATGAAAGAAATGAGATAGATAAAATTTTCTTTGAACAACGACCGCTGCTTAAACACAATTTGCCTATTGAAACTCTAGAAGGTCCTCCTCCACCTAAAGGTGATCCTATGTTTGAATTCAAACAATTGCCAAACACTTTGAAATATGCTTATCTTGATGAGAAAAAGATATATCATGTTATTATTAGTGCTAACCTTTCAGAACATGAAGAAGAAAGATTATTGAAAATTCTGAAGAAGCACCAAGATGCTATTGGATATACTCTTGATGATATTAAGGGCATTAGTTCCACTCTCTATCAGCACAAGATTAATATGGAACCTGATGCTAAACCTGTTGTTGATCACCAACGACGTCTAAATCCTAAAATGAAAGAAGTGGTAAGAACTGAAATATTAAAGCTTCTGGAGGCAGGTATAATCTATCCCATAGCTGATAGTAGATGGGTAAGTCCCATTCATTGTGTCCCTAAAAAGGGAGGTATTACTATTGTTCCTAATGATAAAAATGAACTTATTCCACAAAGAATTGTCACTGTCTATAGAATGGTAACTGATTTTAGAAAATTAAATAAAGCAACGAGAAAAGATCATTACCCTCTGCCTTTCATTGATCAAATGCTAGAAAGATTATCTAAGCACACACACTTTTGTTTTCTCGATGGATATTCTGGTTTTTCTCAAATACATGTTTCACAACCTGATCAAGAGAAAACCACCTTTACTTGCCCTTTTGGAACTTATGCTTATAGACGTATGCCTTTTGGTTTATGCAATGCACCAGCTACCTTTCAAAGATGTATGACTGCTATATTCTCTGATTTTTGTGAAAAGATTGTTGAGGTTTTCATGGAGGATTTTTCCGTTTACGAAACTTCTTTTGATGATTGCTTAAGCAACCTTGATCGAGTTTTGCAGAGATGTGAATTGGGAGAAGTGACACTTTATGGTTAATGAAGGTATTGTCTTGGGACATAAAATTTCTGAACGAGGTATTGAGGTGGATAAAGCTAAAGTTGATGCAGTTGAGAAAATACCATGTCCTAAAGACGTCAAAGGTATTCGTAGTTTCCTCGGTCATGCCGGTTTCTGTAGGAGATTTATTAAAGACTTCTCTAAAATTTCTAGGCCTCTTACAAATCTTTTACAAAAGGATGTTCCATTTGTTTTTGATGATGATTGTGTAGTAGCCTTTGAAACACTTAAGAAAGCCTTAATTTCTGCACCTATTGTTCAACCACCTGATTGGAACTTGCCTTTTGAAATTATGTGTGGTGCTAGTGATTATGTTGTTGGTGTTGTTTTAGGACAAAGAGTTAATAAGAAATTAAATGTTATTCATTATGCTAGTAAAACACTAGACAGTGCCCAATGCAATTATGCTACTACTAAAAAAGAATCCTTAGCAGTTGTGTTTGCTTGTGATAAATTCAGATCTTACATTGTTGATTCTAAAGTGACTGTTCACACTGATCCGGCTGCTATTAAATATCTTATGGAAAATAAATATGCTAAACCTAGACTCATTAGGTGGGTTCTCTTGCTACAAGAATTTGACTTGCATATCACCGATAGAAAAGGAGCTGAGAACCCCATAGGTGATAACTTGTCTAGGTTAGAAAATATTCTTGATAACCCACAACCTATTAATGATAGTTTTCCTGATGAGCAATTAGCTGCAATAAATGTCTCTCATAACACTCCTTGGTATGCTGACTATGCTAATTATATTGTTACTAAAATATACCACCTAGCTTCATTTACCAACAAAAGAAAAAATTCTTCTATGATTTAAGACATTACTTTTGGGATCACCCACATCTTTATAAAGAAGTAGTAGATGGTATTATTAGACGTTGTGTACCTGAGCATGAACAGTGACCAATCCTAAAAAATGTCACTCCGAAGTTTACAGAGGGCATCATGCGGGAGACAGAACTGCTCACAAGGTATTGCAATCTGGTTTTTATTGGCCTACTCTCTTCAAGGATGCCCGTAAGTTTGTTTTATCTTGTGATCAATGTCAAAGAATTGGTAATATTGGTAAGCGTCGGGAAATGCCTATGAATTACTCTCTTGTTGTTGAACCATTTGATGTTTGGGGTTTATATTACATGGGGCCTTTTCCTTCCTCTAATGGGTATACACATATTTTGGTTGATGTTGATTATGTTACTAAGTGGGTAGAATCTATTCCAACTAGTAGTGCTGATCACAACACCTATATTAAAATGCTGAAGGAAGTTATTTTCCCAAGGTTTAGAGTCCCTAGATACTTAATGACTGACAATGGCTCACATTTTATTCACGGTGCTTTCCGTAAAATGCTTGCTAAGTATGATGTTAACCATAGAATTGCATCCCCCTATCATCCTCAGTCTAGTGGTCAAGTTGAACTTAGCAATAGAGAAATAACATTAATTTTACAAAAAAATGTCAATAGGTCCCAGAATAATTGGTCTAAGACATTAGACAGTGCACTTTGGGATTACTGAACAACATATAAAAATCCCATGGGTATGTCTCCTTACAAAATGGTTTATGGAAAAGCTTGTCATTTGCCTCTTGAGTTAGAACATAAAGCATATTGGGCTATTAAAGAACTCAATTATGATTTCAAACTTGCCAGTGAAAAGAGGTTATTTGATATTAGCTCACTAGATGAATGGAGAACCCAAGCTTATGAAAATGCCAAGTTATTTAAAGAAAAAGTCAAAAGATGGCACGATAAAAGAATCCAAAAGCATGCATTCAAAGTTGGAGAATATGTTCTTTTGTACAACTCTCATTTTAGATTTTTTGCAGGAAAACTTCTCTCCAAATGGGAAGGACCCTATGTTATCGAGGAGGTTTATCAATCTAGAGCTATCAAAATAAGTAATACCGAACGCATTAACCCGAAGGTTTTCAATGGGCAAAGAATAAAACATGATATCTCAGGTACACCCATTATTGTTGAAAGCAATATTATCCAAACTATGACACCGGAGGAACACATAAAAGAAACCTTCCAGAACACTCCAGAATAACCAAAAAAGAGGAGGTACGTGATACAGTAAGTAAACGGACTCCGAAAAATCCGTAAAAATATTTTCTGTCAGTTTTGGAACATATTAAAAATTAGGAAAATAAGAAACAACCAGGAAGGCACGCCTGATGGGCACAAGACACCAGGGCGGCCAGGCGCGCCCAGGTGGGTTGTGCCCACCTCGGGTACCTTCTGGACTCTGTTTTTCTCCTGTTTGCTTGTTTCCCAAGATAAAAAAATCTTTATATCCCCCCCGAACCTATTGATCACCATATCGTGGAGAAATCTTATGTTTTCTTTTCTTGTTGTTTTCTAATAGATTTGAGAATATGGCATCCCAAGACTCGGAGGGTGAGAGCTATGTTGCTGATTATATCTCAAACCCCAAGGTTTATGGTGATGAGGAGCACTATAGGTGGACTTCGGAGGAGGAAGAAGACTATGATCCTAAAGGGGAGGAGGAGACAAGCTCGGACGAAGATGAAGTTCCATTGCCGCGACCTGGGGACATGCACGTGGAATTCAAGAAGTCAAGTCTCCCCAACAAAGCAAAGAAACCTATGATCCAGTTTATCCCCTTTCGTCTCTTGCAGGAAAACAAGCAAGAATTATGCAAAAAGATATTAGAGCTCGAGCAGGAGATCAGTGACTTAAAGGAGGAAATTTTCATCCTCAAGCGTAAGCTGAGGAAGAAAGACAAACCAGCTACTACTTCATCACCACCACCTCCTTCTTCATCACCAAAGGAGACTTGAGTATCGGGTATGGGCACTCCCCTTGGCTTGTGCCAAGCTTGGGGGAGGAGCCCCGGTATCGTATCACCTCCATTATCTTTTGCCTTTACTTATCTTAGTTCAATCCTTAGTTATCTTTTGATTTAGTTGAATAAAAGTATAGTTCGATCCTTTCTTTTCGAGTGTTTGCTTAGTGATCTATCCTTGTAATCGTGTGCAAGATATATAATAATGTTTAGTTTGAGTTTTGTTTTCTTTACTTTCATGTTCAATAAAAAGAAAGGAAATAATGAAAAAGATCATATGCCAATCTTATCGTAAGTAATGACATCACATAAGGAAGAGTATAAGTAGAAAATTTTATTGGAGATTTACAAACATAGCATTGGTCAATGATGCAATTCATGAAAGAATTAATAAGGGAAGAGAAGATTCACATGCAAATACACTATCTTGGACATCTTTTATGATTGTGAGCCCCCATCAAAATATTATATGCCAAAATTGTTGATGTTGGAAAAGGAAGACAACGTAATGATTTATGTTTGTTCATATTCACACAAAAGTTATATTGTTGTAGATCCTTTAACATGTGGTGCTTGCCCCCATCTTTGCTAGCCAAAAATTCCGCACTAAGTAGAGATACTACTTGTGCATCCAAAACCCTTAAACCCAAATCTTGTTTTGAGATTCCACTATACCTACCTATGGATTGAGTAAGATCCTTCAAGTAAGTTGTCATCAGTGCAATAAGGCAATAAAAATTGCTTCTAAATGTGTTAGATCATTTAGTGTAAGAGAAAATTGAGCGTTGTACGAACTTGTGATGGCAAAATAATAAAGGTGACAAACTACATAATAAAGGTTGCTATCATAAGGGGCAATATAACGTGACGTTCTTTTGCACTAAGAGATTGAGCATACAACCAAAAAGCGCATGGCAACCTCTGCTTCCCTCTGCGAAGGGCCTATCTTTTACTTTTATGTATTTACTTTTATGCAAGAGTCAAAGTATCTCTGTATTCCTTTTTATTTTCTCTTTTGGCAAGCACTATGTGGTGAAGAAAGATATAGGCACATATATTCAGTTGGATATGGGTGGACATGAGTTATTGTTGTTGATATCACCCTTGAGGTGAATACTTTGGGAGGCGAAACTATAGGCCCCTATCTTTCTATGTGTCCGGTCGAAGCTTTTTGCTCATGTGTATGCGGTGAGTGTTAGCAATCATAGAAGACTATATGATGGTTGAGTATGTGGACTTGCCAAAAAGGCTCCGATACGTGACACTTCCTGAAAAGATGATGAATTGTAGTTGCAAAGTTGACGGAGAACATAGTTTGTTGATTTTCAATAGAGTTTATGCTTTATACTTCGATGTTGTGATGAATTGTTACTTGTTCATGGGAAGTTTATGATAAATGTCTTGCTATAAAAGTTCTATAAAAAGTTTGTTTCTGTTATAATAATATACATGATGCTTCTATGTCCGTATTTTGTTTTTATCGACACCTCTCTCTCTAAGCATGTGGACATGTTTTTCGATATCGTTTTCGCTTGAGGACAAGCGAGGTCTAAGCTTGGGGGAGTTGATTCGTCCATTTGCATCATGATTACCTACTGATATTTATAATGTTTTTATGCATAATAATGCTTTTTGGAGTAATTCTAATGTCTTTTCTCTCATAATATGCAAGGTTCACACAAAGAGGGAGAATGCCCGCAGCTGGAATTCTGGACCTGAAAAAGCTACGTCATGCCACCTATTCTGCACAACTTCAAATGAGCTGAAACTTCACGGAGATTTTTTATGGAATAAATAAGAATTATTGGAGCAAATAACCAGTAGAGGGGGCCCACCAGGTGGGCACGCCAGGGCCCTCGGGCGCGCCCTGGTGGGTTGTGCCCTCCTCGGCCCACCTTCGGTACCCCTCTTCTGGTATATAAGTCATTTTGACCTAGAAAAAATAAGGGGAGGACTTTCAGGACGAAGCGCCGCTGTCTCGAGGCGGAACTTGGGCAGGAGCACTTTTGCCCTCCGGCGGAGCGATTCCATCGAGGGAACTTCCCTCCCGGAGGGGGAAATCATCGTCATCATCATCACCAACAACTCTCCCATCTTTGGGAGGGCAATCTCCATCAGCATCTTCAACAGCACCATCTCCTCTCAAACCCTAGTTCATCTCTTGTGTTCAATCTTTGTATCGGAACCTTAGATTGGTGCTTGTGGGTGACTAGTGGTGTTGATTACATCTTGTAGTTGATTACTATATGGTTTATTTGGTGGAAGATTATATGTTCAGATCCATTATGCTATTTAATACCCCTCTAATCTTGAGCATGATTATCATTTGTGAGTATTTAGTTTTGTTCTTGAGATCACGGGAGAAATCTTGTTGCAAGTAATCATGTGAACTTGATATGTGTTCGATATTTTGATGGTATGTATGTTGTGATTCCCTTAGTGGTGTCATGTAAACGTCGACTACATGGCACTTCACCTTATTAGGGCCTAAGGGAATGCATTGTGAAGTAGTTATTACATGATGGGTTGCGAGAGTGATAGAAGCTTAAACCCTAGTTTATGCGCTACTTCGTAAGGGATTGATTTGGATCCAAAAGTTTAATGCTATGGTTAGATTTTATCTTAATACTTTTCTCTTAGTTGCAGATGCTTGCGAGGGGGTTAATCATAAGTAGGAGGTTTGTTCAAGTAAGAACAACACCTAAGCATCGGTCCACCCACATATCAAATTATCAAAGTAGCATCAAACCAACATGATGAAAGTGACCAGATGAAATTCTCGTGTACCCTTAAGAACGTTTTGCTTATCATAAGAGACCGTCTTGGCCTGTCCTTTGCCTCAAAAGGATTGGGCTACCTTGCTGCACTTTTGTTACCGTTACCGTTACTTGCTCGTTACAAATTATCTTGCTATCATACTACTCATTACTTATAATTTCAATGCTTCCAGAGTATACCTTGCTGAAAACTACTTGCCATTTCCTTCTGCTCCTCGTTGGGTTCGACACTCTTACTTATCGAAAGGACTACGATTGATCTCCTATACGTGTGGGTCATCAACAACCCCCTTGTTCGCATTGGGTGCAAGTATTTGATTTTGTGTGTGCGGGTACTGCTATCGAGGTTCTATGCGGTTCTCCTACTAGATTGAAAACCTTGGTAGTTAACTGAGGGAAATACTTATCTATGCTGTATTGCTTCATCCTCTCCTCTTCAAGGAAATCCCAACGCAGCTCACAAGTAGCAACGGGGTCTCAGATAGCCGATGAATAGATGGTGATGGCAGAGTTGGACGAGTACAAGAAAGCAGCCGATTCGAGTGAGCTGTTGAGGTCAAAGAAGCCGATGTGGAATCTGCGTTCCACTCGCCCAGAGAGACGAAGCAAGTTTGCATCCATCCATAGGATCCGAATGCCCAGCCAACAAACATCTCCATGACGCTGGACAACAAATAGGAAGGCAAGCTCATCCAGTTCCTCCATGAGAACTGGTACATTTTCGCACGGAAGCCTTCTGACATGCCAGGTGTTCCCAGGGAACTGGCTGAGCATCGACTCCGAGTCGACCTAGAAATCAAGCCTATTAAAGAGCACCTCCGACGCTCTTTCACGGAGAAGCGCAAGGCGATTGGTGAGGAGATCGCAGGGCTACTAGCCATCGATTTCATCCGAGAGGTGTACCACTCCTAGTGGCTCGCCAACGTCGTCATGGTGCCAAAGAAGAAAAACTCCCTCTGAATGTGCAAAGATTTCAGGCACATCAATCAGGCTGCCCGAAGGACCACCTTCCTCTCCCCCGCATAGATTAGATAGTAGACTCTACTCCGGGGTGCGAGCGCTTGTCGTTTCTGGTGCGTGCTCTGGGTACCACCAGATCCGAATGTATAGTCCAAATGAAATAAAAAACAACATTCATCACCGCCATTAGTCTGCTTTTGTTATATCTTCTTCTGCTTCAGCTGACCTTTGCCCTTGCTTTGCCCGGCCAGGACCGCAACTTCAGCATTATCTGCCGAATCAACATTTCGCTTTTGCTTCCGACTGGAGTATTGCTCGACTAGTGGGCCTCTCCAGCTCGCCCCTTGCCGCTTCTCAGTCAGTCTTCTTCTTCGTCGTTGGCATATCGACTGATGATCTCCATTGCTTAGCTCAAAGTTAGGATCTCGGTCCGGCCAAACATCAGAATAAGCTCTCGGTATTTGATACCCGCCTTGAAGGCGCAAATGGCTTGGTGCTCAGTGACATTCTCCACGGTGTTGTGCAGAGTGGTCCACGGTTGGATGTACTCTCGGAGAGTCTCATTGTTTTTCTGTACGCAGTTTTGCAGCACTGACAATCCACCCGGCCGCTTGTACGTGCCCTTGAATGTTTTCACAAAGACTCGGGCCAGGTCATCCCAGCAATAGATGATGCCGGGTGGGAGCTGGTTCAACCAGGCTCGCTGACCCCTGAAGCATCAGTGGAAGATGTTTCATAGCCACATTGTCATTGCCATCACCTATCTGGACAGTCACTCGGTAATCCTCCAACCAAGTCTCTGGCTTCGACTCGCCAGTGAACTTGCTAATCCTCATCGCCAACCTGAAGTTGGATGGGATATCAGCAACGCGGATATACCTGTTGAAGCACTCAGGTCCTGAAGGTGTGGATCCACTCGGGACATCCCTGTCAAGGCCATCTCTTTGGGCTTAGCCCCTGTCGACCAAGCTCTGAGCGAGAATAGATCTCACGTTGAACTGTGGGTCCCGGAGACCTCCCGGGCGGTGCGGAGGACTCGGCCTACGATCATCTTTGTACGGTTGCCTCACGTCATAGGGCTGGCACCCGTATGCGACGTCTCGCGGAGGAGGCGTCCAAGTGCGACGATAATCGCCGCATCACCGGGGAGGAGTAATCTGGTCACATCTCCGGTCTCCGTACTGATCTCTCAGAGGAGGCGATGGTCTACGCCTTCCCGATGCGATCGGGCTGTGAGCCGACTGGACTGTCTTGACACGAACAGACGCGCTATGGATGCGATCCCGAGACTATGACACAACCGCATTTTGCGTCAAAGCTATCTTCAACATGGCCCAGATTTGTCAAATCCCTTCTTCAGCAGCTGAGCCGGGGGCTGGATGGAGTCAGCGATTCAGGTCGCCGCCACTAAATTCTGCAATGCGGCCACCATGTCGCAAAGGGGCTGGAGTTGGAGCTGAACCATCTCCACCAAACGAGAGGCGGTGAAGGCTTGCAGCTCAACTCTCCAAAATGGATATCAACCTTCAAAATAAAACCAAGCGTTCTAGAAGCCCTACTATCCAGTCGTAGCTGCCTGCGCTAATTAGCTTCCATTTCTCGGTAAATGTGTCATCCCAAACACCAGTTTCCATTCATAACAAAGAACTGGGGAAAGAAAACCCGACTGTTTGCCTTCGTAACAGTTCAGGACTATACTTCTATATCCAATGTGATCTTTTTATAGTGATAAAACATCCAATTTGAAATTATGGGTTAAGACGGCGCACATTTTCTTTTTTCATATCAATTTCCATATATGCCTGCCTATTGAAAATTTTAAATTACCTGCAAATGTGGCGCCCGATGCGCGGAAAAGGCACAGACCATGACTAGAAAAGGCGAATCTGCTGATCCAATCACTTCAGACATCGTTGACTGATTTCGTTGATGCCTAATCTTCTGTACTTGGGGCCGCATCCTGGATTTGCATTTTCGCTTGTCAGGGTCGTACCCATTTGGAACCTATGTGGCATGTCACTTATGTTTACCGCTCATGCGTTGAGTTTGCATTTTTGTAAGGCCATGTATGGTGGTTTGCTGCTTTATTATTTATATGACCTTTCATCTAAAAATACATGTTCCAGGACGAGACAAGAACCACAACGTCTTGCATACGCAATTTCTGCATCCTCCAACAGCTCCGACCAATCGTTTTATGTCTTCCTTAACACAACATCAATACACGATATAAGAAGCTTAGTTGCGGATTGCCAACTACTTATAACTAGCAAAAAGCAAATAGCATTAAAACTGGCGCCAAACTGGCTAGTGAATTTTGATTGCACACAACACAAGTATTGACTCAATACATTCAACATAGTCATGAACATGTGTTAAAGGTCTTCCAAAACATTCAAATGAGAGACATACTGCAATGTTTGCACATAAAGGGGAGGGATCAGCCACGGACAAAACATGAAGAGCTATCGACCTGCTCAGGCATCTCTGCAGTGACTACAAGAAGAGCTATCGAAGGGATTAGCCATGGACAGGACATGCTCATTGTGGTGATTGCCCCTTCGGATACATCCAGTAGGATATGCATGACCAGAGTAAGATCTAAAATCCAATAGAGCATTTGGAGAAGCCCTACTATCAAACTGTAGGCACTTGTACTGATCAGTTCTCCATTTCTGAGTGCATCTGCCTTCGACAACAAATTTCATCAACTCGAGCGCCTTAGCATTGAGAACAAAGAACTTAGCAAAGTCAACATCCAGCTCCGTGCCCGTGTAACACTTCAACTCAACATATCTGATATGGTCAAGAGACTCAATCAGAGCTGTTGGCTCATGATGATGCGCATTTTGCATATCCGTCTGCAGAGATGACTGGAAAGAGTATAAACAATTCAGAAACAGTTATTACAAAGCTAGAAACTAAAAATTTCTAACTGGCAATGTCAGGTAAAACAATGACTGATTGGATAATATATAAAATAAGTAAAACAGATTTTAACACTACTGAAGAAGAGATTCAACAACTCACCATTATGTATAGCTTCTCCAAGAAAGGAAAGACTCTGAGGAAGCCAAGAACTGCATCAAGATTAGGGCCACTAGATGTGATATGTAAAACCTTAACACCGCGCATCAACATTTCCAAGTTACCGGCAACCATTTCCTGCTAATAGGAAAACATTGCAAAAAAGTCAGTGTATGCTTCGTGGAATGTGGAATATGAAATGGCCATCCGTAGCTACCTGTGAAACTCTGGTTCCAAGATTGAGTTTATCAAAGTTGTCTGTCAGTGAGCCCAAGATCGCCAGTTTCGGCGCACTAATTACCCGGAAGACTGGTGCTTTGCGCAGTGGGCTGGTTCTGCGAAATAAATCTGATCTGGCGAATCTTTCCAGGCAAGGGGCATTCTCGATGACTATCTCACTCATGCTGCCCATATGTTCACAGACACCGATGCTTCTAAGTGTCGGTGAGTTGATCACCAAGCGCCTGAAGCCATCACAACTGTCAAGCAGCAGGCCCTCGAGGACAGGACAGCCAGAGAGAATGTTGTGGAGGGTGCCTTCATATACAGAAAGAAAGCCCAGAACGAGTGTTCTCAGGTGTGGGAAGTTAAATACTGGGACCTCCTCATCCTCAAAGAAGCTGCAGTGGGCAATGCGGGCCACATGGAGGGTCGGTGCGAAGCGGAGCACAGACAGCGGCAGCACATCATCGAATTTAGCAACATAGATGTCGAACTCCTGAAGATTAGCAAGGGCTGGGGACCTGAACCAGCCATCAAGATCAGCAAAATAGAGGCTGTCGAGGTGAAGGCGGCGTATGGGGCCCTGGTGCTCAGAAAGGATCTGGGTTACAACCTCAATTTTCTCGGGACAAAACCAGGGATGTGGGCAGTGTCAGGGTTGATGGGAGCGGAGCGCCACAGGTGACGCTAGCGGCGAGAGAGGGCAGAAGTGTGCACGGCATCATCAGTGCGGAGGAAGGAGATGATGGTGCAGAGCGTCTCATCCGGGAGGTCACTGATCATATCGATTCCCTCCAGTTTCACCTTCTTCACTCCCCAGTCTGCCGCCGCCTCCATGTTGGAGCATGCAAGCGCACGCACGGCTTCAGCTACTCGTTCACGAATAACTAGTTTGGGGTCGCTCAAAGCTATCAGTATAACATCAACAAACTCAGGGATATAATTCTTGAAAACTGTGAATGCATTTTCAGCCATCTCCTACAACAAGAAAAGGAGGAACTTTATACAAATCATAATGTAGGTCATCTAGAAAATATGTTGGCATAGAGTCAAACTACTATCATCATATACACCTTTGTTCCTAAATATAAGACGTTTTTTGCAGTTCAAAAAACATCTTATATTTAGGAACAGAGGTACTCCCTCCGTCCCATAATATAAGAACGTTTTTATCACTAGTATAGCATAAAAACGCTCTTATATTATGGGACGGAGGGAGTAGTAATTTGCAAACTGCAACAACTCAGGATGCTAGTTGTGCTGTGCATAGGGTTCTTTTCAGGGCATCTTGGAGTGAAAGAAATGGTACAAATGGTTTAATAAGACAGCTAGCACGAACCAATATTATTTAAGTTCTACACTCAACTTAATATTATTTGTGACTTCCAGATCAGTCATGACTAGTCATAATTAGTTGTCCACTAGTTGTTGTTGATCATTACTTGCTTGCTACAAATACTATATATGCAGAGAAAACAATCATACACACACTACAAATCAGTGGTACACAGCCACACATCCTAAGAATCAGGGGTGCCCTCATGATCTTGATTGTTGATTAAACACCACAGAAGCAGTTGATCGGTTTGACTTACTTTGAGAATAAGGAGAGCTGCAAAGCGATGATATTCCACTCGATCCCCACCAAGCCACCCTAACGCAGTCGTAATAATCTAAAAGAAGTGCTTCTTAGAGAACTGGAAAAGTATTTTCATGGAAACTGGAAGCAGTAATAAGTTATAACTTACCTGTCGCTCAACTTCGTGTCCAGTTAATGCTCCCCCAACATTTGCCAAATGACCAAGCACTGTGCTAGCTGGAACTAGGATTTCAGGGTCATGCTTGACTTCAAAGACATTTTTTAAGACATTAGCGAGCTTAGAAACCTTTGAAGGGCCTCCGGCGGGTAAATCAACCAAAGCATCGATAGCATGAAGAGCCAGTAAATTTTGAGTAGCATCAGTGCTTTGCAATAAGCTAGATATTTGCTCATAGAGCTGATCCATAACCCTTAGAAGATCTTCACCGCTGAGATGTCGAGCTTCCTCTTCAACATGTTTCCGCAGGGCAGCGGCAATAACACCCTATTATAGATGACAACGACAAACTATATCAACCAAGAAAATATCATTGTTCGACATAAACAAAAGTACAGTTAACATAGAGAGTGTGTGGGTTAACATCCCAGGAAGCTAAACCTCCCAATGAACAGCAAAGGTACCAAATTTACAAATGCATGTATTCTGCATTACCATACACACAGGCATACATGTCATGTGAACTATGCACTTCACGTTATCCCCCACAACAAATTCGTAATATCAGCATTTGTTGATAAATCATAATGTTATCTGACAGGCCAGCACATCCATAGAACCCAACAGTACCTTAACAATCAAGTCCTCAACAAAATATATATATATAGTGCAAAAATCTACATAATTACAGTACCCCAGAGTAGGCACCAAAAGCACTGACTTTTATGTACCGCTACTAAGATTGACACAAGAAAAACAGCATCAAAAGGATCGCAAGCCCCAATTACCAATACCCACAACCACAAAAGGCACCAACCCAAGCAATTAACTTGGCAATTGATCGTCCCATGCCCATCCATCCATCCATTCCACACTGGCTCAGCACCGATGCAGTGCCCTAACAAGAAACAGCCAACTGGTTCAATTCACACCCTCGGCTGATTAGCCTGTACACGCACAGAACCCCGCACGCAAACCCAACACCACCGGCCAAAACCGAAGTCTACCATAACCGCACCACATCGAGGACGGCGATATCTCACAGCATGAGCAAGAGGAGGCGATCGAGCGAGGCACGAACCTCTCCAGATGAGATGTAGGCGGCGATGCTGAACAAGCGGTCCTTGGCGATCAAACCTGCGCGCCAGGCAAATCGACGGTTTAGCCACGGCCAGAAGAGAAACCCCGGGCGATCGAGATCGGCGAGGAACAATCCGGAAGCGAGGGAGGCGTACGGCGGCGCCGGGATCTGAGGAAGGAAGGCGTACCTTGAGGCTTGCCCGCGGCCTCCGGGGGGAGCCGCGAGGGTTCCATGTCGACGGCTCCTCCAGAACCGAGCCGGCCGTGCCAAGGGAGGCGGGAGGTTTTAGGCAATCCCAGCCTCGGCCGGGCGCAGACGCAGTTACACCGCGAAATGATGGAAAGACTAGCACCTAAATCACATTTTTTTAAAAGGCTCCCCGGTCTCTGCATCAGAACGATGCATACGGCTAACTTTATAAAATAGCAAATAAAACAAAGGTCTTAAAGTCACAATGAAAGTAAAAAAAAGCTCACAGAGAGCACCTAAATCACATAAAAACGTTAAAATCAAAGTTTTTTTTAGAATCAAAATCAAAGTTATTGGTTGTGATCTTAATGGTAGATTCACATCCATCTTCTAATCTCCTAGGAATAGAGATTTCTTGTTCAACTTTTTTTTTTAATTTTCTTGTTCAACTTTTTCTTTCAGCTCTGCAATGTGTTGTGTAAAGGCTTTAATTTTTTGCCCAAAATATGAACAAATTTGGACAGAAATTTGAAATTTTATTTTCTCTTTGGTCCTTGACCAGAATCGGCTGAAATTTGAACAATAAACTACTATGATATTCTTGTTTTCTGTAGTTTATTCAGATTTTTCTGGGCATGTTAGGTGTTCGACCAATTTTGAATTATTTTTGACATTCATACAAAGATTGCATGAGCTATTAACATCTTGTTTTTTGCTCGAGGTTATTTGGTCTTGTCCAACCTCTCATTTCTGTCATCTAGCAAAGATACACCATCAAATAAAATGTATGCCATTTTGTCTACAAGCAGAGTAAAGATGTGGCATATGATCAATTGCAATATAAGGTGGGCATTTTTACCCGCGCACAACAAAGGTGGGACAAATCATCAATTGGTCCCCATGCTAACAGGCAAAGGGCTAGCAACTACACTTCCTTCCACAGACATAACCTCAACCACACCAGCAAGGGGCTCAGACGAGCAACGAACCTGACCAGTCTCCAAGCTATCCTGACCACCAGCATCGCTCTCGACGACCCTTCCAATAGGACACACATGAGATCGAAGCATGTCTGACTTAGAAGCTAAACTGTCAACGACATCTTCCGTCTGCTCCAAGAAACCTTCGACCCGAGCCTTTCAACCCTGTAATGCAGCTACCATGTCGCGATGGGGATGGAGTTGGAGCTGAACAATCTCCACCAAACGAGAGGCGGTGAAGGCTTGCAGCTTAGCTCTCCAAAAGGGATATCAACCTTCAAAATAAAATTGAGTGCTCTAAAAGCACTACTATCCAGTCGTAACTGCCTACGCTAATTAGCTTCCATTTTCTTGGTGAATGTGTCATCCTGAACACCAACTTCCATTCTAAACAAAGAACTGGGGAAAGAACATCCGACTGTTTGGCCTGATTGAGGTGGCTTCATGGTGTTGCCCACGACAACATCCTCAGCGGTAGTGCGCCCCGCGACCGCGTCACCCCTATCCAATTTGGTTGGCATGGTAAATGGCATGTAGCGCTTCGCCCTCTCGTCTGCCTCGTTGTTGTCCCTATCTCGACGCCGATGTTGTCCATGGCCACAGCAAAATCGGTGCCATCGCCTTCCCGCACCAATGTCAGCCTATGAACCTTTGGGTATGTATAGTCGTACAGTACCCATGTTGGCATGGGTCCTGCAGAACAGATCGAGCAAGAGAAGGAAAAAATCATGAATCCTCGTCAGATGATGAGGTCGTTGCTACTTATTAGAAGAACTCTTGTGAGAAGGATATGTTATGAGGGAATGAAGTGATGCCTTCAGCTGATACTCCTAGACGTGTTTCTTGGAGAAGTTGAATATCAATGAGACAATGGGGATGTGAACAACCAACGTTTCTCTTTCTTCTTTTTGCACGGAGAAGATAATGGACTCACTGTTAGTAAACTGAAGCAAACAAACAAATAAAAACATAAGTGGTGACATGTCATCACGGTATAGCAGGGAAATTCGGTAGTTTAATTGCATGCTTGCTGATATAGCATGATAGCTGTGTTGGCATATGTGCATGTCAAGATAAATAGAGTAGTGAGGATGACTCTCTCCCCGCACATTGTTGTGGTAACTTTGCTAAAAGATGAGTATGTAGTTGCTAAAAATAACTAAATCTAATGAAAAGAAAGTATAAGCTTGAAAATCAATAAAAGAAAGTGTCTAAAAATAGAAATAGAACTTTTGAATTACAAAAATGTCATTTCGAACAAAAATGTGAAGGATGACTAACATGAGTATATGATGTGGCGGTATTACATGCATAGACTAATGCAAAAATAATTGTAATCTATTAGTTAAATGCATGACTCACTTATGTGGCAGATTTTGCATGGCTTAGTGGGAGAGAAGACTTAAATGCATTGATTAGTGGGGATGTTGAGGTGGACACTTTGCAGCGTTACATGCATAGACTAATGCATTTTTTTGCAGTTTATAAGTTAAATGCACGAGTCCTGGACACCGTTGCATGACTCACCTCTTCCTGCAGACCTGGACACCGTTGGGGAAACCGCGTGATGAGGAGCGCATGATCGAGACGATGGAGCGGATCCGGAACATTCAGGTGGAAGCTCGACAAGTGGTGGCTCAAGACTGATCTCATTTTGAATCTCGTTTCATTGCTTATGCTTGCCGATGACTTGATTCTAGCTTGCATGCTGATGATGGTGGACCTCTGTTTATTTTGGCTAGTACTGTAATGCCTATGCTTGACTGCCGTGCTGTATGTCTTTAGACTTTGTTACCCTGCCTTGTTGGCTTTATTAATTTAAAGCAGGACGCCTTTGGTGTCTTCATTCCAAAAAAAACACGAGTCCTTTATTGTGACAGATTTTGCATGGCTTATTGGGAGAGAAGACATAAATGCATTGCTTAGTGGGATGTTGAGGTGGACACTTTGCATGTTGAGAGAATTGGAACCAACTTCTTAAGAATATAAGATAGGACAATGTCTGTGCATTGCAACGGAATATAAATATTCTAGAATATTAACTTATGATTTACCTACGCATATTAATGTGATTATGTAAATAGATATTTCGCAAATTTTGCCCATGATTTATCTTATATTTTGATGAGAAGTTTGATAAGTGAATCAAAATGGAATTGGTTCAAAAAGTAACTAAATTAAGCTGATTGATTATCATACAAGGAATGTTGGACGAAGGGATGGTGGGAATAAAAGTGAAACATTGAACATTACATTCTTTTTAAATAAAAAGTAGAGAAGTAGAGATACAGATAAAGCCATTCTATATGCCTTTCATCTAAAAAGAAATGTTCCAGGACAAGATTATTTATATAAAGCCATTCTATATGCCTTTCATCTAAAAAGAAATGTTCCAGGACAAGACAAGAACCGCAAGGTCTTGCATACGCAATTTCAGCATCCTCCAACAGCTCCAACCAATCGTTTTGTGTCTTGCGTAACAGAACATCAATACACAATATAAGAAAGAAGCTCAGTTGCCAACTATAGTACTTATACTTAACAAGAAAAAGGCAATATAGCATTAAACCTGATGCCAAACTGTCTAGTGTATTTTGATTGCACATAACACAAGTATTGACTCAAAACATTTAACATAGTCATGAACATGTGTTAAAGGCCTTCCAAAACATTCACATGAGAGACTTCTTGCAATGTTTGCACATAAAGGTAAGGGGGCAGCCATGGACAAAACATGAAGAGCTATCAACCTGCTCAGGCATCTCTGCAGTGACTACAAGAAGAGCTATCGAAGGGATTGGCCATGGACAGGACATGCTCATTATGGTGATAGCCCCTGCGGATACATCCAGTAGGATCTGCATGACCAGAGTAAGATCTAAAATCACATAGAGCATTTGGAGAAGCCCTACTATCAAACTGTAGGCACTTGTATTGATCAGTTCTCCATTTCTGAGTGCATCTGCCTTCAACAACAAATTTCATTAACTCGAGCACCTTAGCATTTAGAACAAAGAACTTGGCAAAGTCAACATCTGGCTTCTTGCCCGAGTAACACTTCAACTCTACATATCTGATATGGTCAAGAGACTCAATCACATCTGTTGGCTCATGATGTTGCACATTTTGCATATCCATCTGCAGAGATGACTGAAAAGAGTATAAACAATTCAGAAACAGTTATTATCAAGCTAGGAAATAAATTTTCGACGTGGCAATGGCAAGTAAAACAATGACTGATTGGTATAATCTATAAAAGAAGTGAAATAGATTTCAACACAACTGAAGAAGAGATTCATCAACTCACCATGATGTATAGCTTCTCCAATAAAGGAAAGACTCTGAGGAAGCGAAGAACTGCATCAAGATTAGGGCCACTAGACGTGATACGTAAAACCTTAACACTGCGCATCAACATTTCCAAGTTACCAGCGACCATTTCCTGCTAACAGAAAAAACGTTGCAAAAAAGTCAATGCATGCTTAGTGGAATGTCGAGTATGAGATGGCCAGCCGCAGCTACCTGTGAAACTGTGGTTCCAAGCTTGAGTTTACCAAAGTTATCTGTCAGTGAGCCCAAGATCTCCAGTTTGGGTGCCCTGATTACCCAGATGACTGGTGTTGTGCGAAATGAATCTGATCTGACGAATCTTTCCAGGCAAGGGGCATTCTCGATGACTATTTCACTATCGCCGTACTGATCATTACAGACACCAATGCTCCTAAGTGTCGGTGAGTTGATCACCAAGCGGCTGAAGCCACTACAACTGTCAAGCAGCAGGTCCTCGAGAACAGGGCAGCCAGAGAGAATGCTGTGGAGAGTGTCTTCATCTACATAAAGGAAGCCCAGAACGAGTGTTTTCAAGTGTGGGAAATTAAATACTGGGACCTCCTCATCCTCAAAGAAGCTGCAGTGCGCAATGCGGGCCACACGGAGAGTCGGTGCAAAGCGGAGCACAGATAGCGGCAGCGGATCATCGAATTTAGCGACATAGATGTCAAACTCCTGAAGATTACCTAGGGCTGGGGACCTGAACCAGCCATCGAGATCGGCAAAGTAGAGGCTGTTGAGGTGAAGGCGGCGTATGAGACCCTGGTGCTCAGAAAGGATCTGGGTTACAACCTCAATTTTCTCGGGGCAAAACCCAGGGATATGTGCAGTGTCAAGGTTGATGGGAGCGGAGCGCCACAGGTGACGCCAGCGGCGAGAGAGGGCAGAAGTGCGCACAGCATCATCTGTGCGAAGGAAGGAGATGATGGTGTAGAGCGTCTCATCCGGGAGGTCACTGATCATATCGATTCCCTCCAGTTTCGCCTTCTTCGCAGCACAGTCTGCCACCGCCTCCATGTTGGAATGTGCAAGCGCACGCATGGCTTCAGATGCTCGTTCACGGATAACAAGTTTGGGGTCGCTCAAAGCTATCAGTATAACATCAACAAACTCAGGGATATAATTCTTGAAAACTGTGAATGCATTTTCAGCCATCTCCTACAAAAGAAAAGAAGGTACTTTATACAACTCATAATGTAGTTCATCTGGAAAAAATATTGGCATAAAGTTAAACTACTATCATCATATACACCTCTGTTCCTAAATATAAGACCTTTTTTGCAGTTCAAAAAACGTCTTATATTTAGGAACAGAGGTAGTAATTTGCAAACAGCAACAACTCAGGATGCTAGTTGTGCTGTCCATAGGGTTCTTTTCAGGGCATCTTGGAGTGAAAGAAATGGTACAAATGGTTTAATAAGACAGCTAGCACGAACCAATATTATTTAAGTTCTACACTCAACTTAATATTATTTGTGACTTGCAGATCAGTCACGACTAGTCATAATTAGTTGTCCACTAGTTGTTGATCATTACTTGCATGCTACAAATACTATATATGCAGAGAAAACAATCATACACATACTACAAATCAGTGGCACACAACTACACATCCTAAGAATCAGGGGTGCCCTCATGATCTTGATTGTTGATTAAACACCACAGAAGCAGCTGATCGGTTCAACTTACTTTGAGAATAAGGAGAGCTGCAAAGCGATGATATTCCACTCGATCCCCACCAAGCCATCCTAACGCAGTCGTAATAATCTAAAAGTGCTTCTTAGAGAACTGGAAAAGTATGTTCATGGAAACTGGAAGCAGTAATAAGTTATAACTTACCTGTCGCTCAACTTCGTGTCCAGTTAATGCTCCCCCAACATTTGCCAAATGACCAAGCACTGTGCTAGCTGGAACTAGGATTTCAGGGTCACGCTTGACTTCAAAGACATTTTTTAAGACATTAGCGAGCTTAGAAACCTTTGAAGGGCCTCCGGCGGGTAAATCAACCAAAGCATCGATAGCATGAAGAGCCAGTAAATTTTCAGTAGCATCAGTGCTTTGCAATAAGCTAGATATTTGCTCATAGAGCTGATCCATAACCCTTAGAAGATCTTCACCGCTGAGATGTCGAGCTTCCTCTTCAACATGTTTCCGCAGGGCAGCGGCAATAACACCCTATTATAGATGACAACGACAAACTATATCAACCTAGAAGATATCATTGTTCGACATAAACAAAAGTACAGTTAACATAGAGAGTGTGTGGGTTAACATCCCAGGAAGCTAAACCTCCCAATGAACAGCAAAGGTACCAAATTTACGAATGCATTTATTCTGCATTACCATGAACACACAAGGCATATACATGTCATGTGAACTACGCACTTCACGTTATCCCCAACAACAAATCCGTAATATCAGCATTTGTTCATAAACCATAATGTTATCTGACAGAACAGCACATTCATAGAATCCAACAGTACCTCAACAGTCAAGTCCTGAACAAAATGTATATATAGTGCGAAAATCTACATAATTACAGTACTCCAGAGTTGACACCAAAAGCACTGACTTTTATGTACTGCTACTGAGCGTTGACACAAGAAAAACAGCATCACAAAGATCGCAAGCCCCAATTACCAATACCCACAACCACAAAAGGCGCCAACCCAAGCAATTAACTTGGCAATTGATCGTCCCATGCCCATCCATCCATTCCACACAGGCCCAGCACCGATGCAGTGCCAACTGGTTCAATTCACACCCTCGGCTGATTAGCCTGTACACGCACAGAACACCGGCCAAAACCGAAGTCTACCATAAGCGCACGACATCGAGGACGCCGACATCTCACAACATGGCGAAGAGAAGGCGAGCGAGACACGAACCTCCCCAGATGAGATGTAGGCGGCGATGCTGAACAAGCGGTCCTTGGCGATCAAACCTGCGCGCCAGGCAAATCGATGGTTTAGCCGCGGCCAGGAGAGAAATCCCGGGCGAGATCGGCGGGGAACAATCCGGAAGCGAGGGAGGCGTACGGCGGCGCCGGGATCTGAGAAAGGAAGGCGTACCTTGAGGCTTGTCCGCGGCCTCCGGGGGCAGCCGCGAGGGTTCCATATCGAGTTGTCGACGGCTCCTCCGGAACCGGCGGTGCCAAGGGAGGCGGAAGGTTTTAGGCAATCCCAGCCTCCGCCTGGCGCAGTTACACGGCGAAATGACTCGGGAATGGGGCGATACCGGCCTCGCACGGGCTTGGGCCGTGACATCATGGGTTGATGATCGTGCCCCAGATCGCTCCACCTCAAAAAAAAAAAATAGATCGCTCCAGCAAAACTGGCCTGCTATTTTGCAGTTTTTTAGCGATAAAACAATACAGTTTTGTACCACTGTTTTATCCCTGTCTCATCCTATAGAGAACTCTCTCTATCCAAGGTTTTTTTCGCCAATGTCGTTGACCCTCAAGAAATTTCGCTACCGTTCAAAAAAAAAAGATTGCAGATGCACGCGTGCTTCATGCACTATGCGCCCCTCTTGTTGTGGTCGTGGTCGCATTTGGAGCGTGAAACAGAGGTTGCCTCAATGCCAAGCTTAGGCAAGAATGAATCTAGGTCGCTCGATTTAGCTTCAGTGGGGCTACCTTCAGCCTAAATCAAGGAAGGCGGGGCTTCTAACTTTGCTGCAGCGAGGTTAGTGAATTTAGTATGAATTTATGTTGCACAGGTTATTTGCATGTGTTGCAAGCATGCACATTTTCTTATTGCGTACACAGACATTGTGTTGCAATAGTTGTGGTATGCTGCAAAAAACTCGTTTAATACTGCAAATATTTTTGGCGTAGCACATCTTATATTTATATATTGTTTAGTGGAAAGAGAAGTGTATGATGTTATTCAACGATTGGTGAGCTGAGCCACGCGCCTGCCTTCACCACATCAGAGGAGTTGCTTCACAAACCTTTATATCCAATGGCTCGTGCAGTTCAACCAAATTTTGCAAAAGGAACGATCCTTCTGTACCCTTGCCAATATTTAGATTGCAAGCGACAAATCCTGATCAATTATGTTAGCACAGCTCACCTGGTTACTCCTATGGTTGGCTGACAACATCTCTACTATGGAAGTCTTTCACAAAGAAAATTACATTTCATTGAATGGTTACAAATAAATTTGGTTACACGACCTGGCATCAATCATATTCTCCCAGATATGTAAATAACCAATGCATTTGTTCTAATGCTTGAATGATGAAACGTGTGTACATTTTGCACACACCTCTGCTGATAAAAGCACCCAGGACTCTGAGGGATTTTATTACACTTTACTAGAACAAACAGCCCGAACTGTTTCAGCAAACCATATTATGTAGCACATCCTCCTGTAGGAACTGCTGATTTCTTCAGGTAAAAGAAAATAAACTGCTGAAGCAGAACCACATTCAACTGAACAGTTCACCCATAATTTCCAAAACCCAACAACCTATTTCCAGAAATACAAGCAGTTCATAACCAAGGGTAAATTGCTAAATTAAAGTAGCCTGATGAGGTTGTCCTCGGGCCTTTTGCAGTTCTAAAATGAAAACAAGTGCTGGTCGTACTACATGATAAATAACATAGTTGCATACAGAAAAAGTTCGGATTACACATAAAGGGAGATACCATCAATCAGTATGCCCACAAACTCCGCAAGAGGTACCAACAGGATCAGCCATGGTCAAAACATGAGCATGCTTGCTGCATGCAAATGTAGTAAACGGATAAGCTTCTCCAAACTCAAACCGAGCATTTCTAGAAGCCCTGCTATCCAGTTTAGCCGCCTACACTGATTAGTTTCCCATCTCCTGGTGAATGTGTTATCCTGAACCCGGAGTTCCATTGACTCAAGCACCTTAGCATTCAGAACAAAGAACTTGGCAAAGTTTAGATCCGACCGCTTGCCCTCGTAACCCTTCAGCACTACTTCTTTGAGACTGAGGTCAAGACATTCAATGCGATCTTGTGGGTCGAGAAGGCGTACATTTTTCTTTTTCATATCAACTTCCAGGTATAACTGAAAAGAGCAGAAGTGCATTGTATTAGTTGTATGTTTGTTATATAAAGGCTAGTTTCTACCTGGATTGATGGATGACATATGAACTGAATGGAGTTCATTCGGCGCTACAAGCTAGCCAAAAATGAAGAGATTTACCGTGATGACGAGCTTCTCCAAGCAAGGAAAGTATTTGATGAAGTTTAGAACTGCATCAAGATCAGGACCAACAGTATCAAGAATGAAAATCTTCACACTGCGCAGTGACATTGCCAAGTTTCCACCAGAAATTCCCTGCAAACAAGAAGCACACAACATGAAACACGACAGTATTCCCTGAGGAATGAATGTGATTGTTCAAGGAAAGCAGTAGTTACCCGAGAAGCCATGGTTCCAACATGGAGTGTAGTCTTGTGGCTATCCAGAAAGCACACCATATGCAGTCTAGGCGCTGTGATGACATGGATGTCGAAATTATCAAATGCAATCAATCTCTCCAGGCGAGGGGCATACTGTATGACCAGCTCGCCCACGTAGCTGTCCGCGACAATGCCGAAGCTCTGGAGAGTCGGCGAGTCGATGACCACTCGGTCGAAGCCGCCGCACCAATCCAGCTGGAGCACCCTGAGCGCGGAACAGGCGGCGAGCAGGGCGTGGAGGGCGTCCTCGGAGGTCTCGACCTCGGTGAGGGCGAGCCGCGTCAAATGCGGGAATGCGAGGGTCGGGGAAATGTGCTCGGGGAAACGGCAGCGGGCGAAGCTGGCGACGCGGAGGGTCGGCGCGAAGCGGAGGGCGCACGGCGGCAGCAGGAGGTCGTAACGGTAAGAGATATGGATCTCCTCGAGGCCGTCGAGGGCGGGGGACCTGATCCACTCCGCGAGATCGGCGATGCTGTTGGGGCCGTCGAGGTGGCGGAGGCGGAGGCGGCGGCCGGGGCCGCGGTGCTCGGCGAGGATCTTGGAGATGCAGTCCCAGGACCGTCTGGGGAGGCGGGCGTCGTCGAGGTTGAGCGGGGAGGCGCGCCAGAGGGGGCGCCACCGGCGGGCGAGGGCGGTGGTGCGCGCGGCGTCCTTGATGGGAGGCGGGTGATGACCTCGGAGAGAATACTGTCGGGGAGGAGGCTGATGAGGTCGGCCCCTTCGGCTTTCGCCTGCTTGGACGGGCGAACCGCCGCATCCTCCATTGCCGGCGCGCCGCGCGACGGCGGAGGGTCGCTGCTGAGTTTTGGGGGAGGTGCGGTTGCTAGGTTCCGAGGAATCCACTCCTTTTTCCCTCCTCTTTCTGCGAGTGGGTTTCCGGAGAATCTGGCTCGGCCGAACGGCCGAACGCCGCAGCACCACCCACATTGCTGGGCCACAACTCCAAGGCCTCCAATTGGTTTATTTTTTAGTTTTTAGGATTTTTTTAGACAAAGGCCTCCAATTGATGATGATCGTTGTGCTTGTGCAACGCTCTGGCTTGGGACGTGGCCCGCAGTTATAGAACAGAAGGGCGTTTTTTTAGATGAGACAAGGGTGCTCTTCCAAGTGCATACTTTTTGTTTGGGAGCGAGTCAACCTTCTGACTCGCTGAAGCGACTCACAGGTACTCCTTCCGTCCTGAAATACTTGTCGGAGAAATGCATAAAAATGGATTCTTGCAATTCTGCGAACTTTGAATGCATCATTTCCTCCATTTCTCGGAACTTATCGCGGAATCTAGGCCCACTAGGACTCGGCGGGATTTCTGGTAAATCAAGCTCTCTCAGGGGTGGAAGCCAGCACCCTGTTTGCAATCAATGCAAATTAACATTGCTCAAGACCCCGAGAAGGCCCTGATAGAAGTGGGACCGTCTCTTCTGAGCTTTGAAGTCCCTTTTCCATTTCCGTAATTCCTTTACGACAAAATCCCCTGCTAATCCCCCAGCACCTAGAACTAAAATATGTCTAGATACATCCATTCCTCTGACAAGTATTTCCGGACGGAGGGGTAGTAACCAAATGGTGAAATCTTTTGATCATGTATATATAAAGAAAATTAATCAACATTTGAAAAAATGTTGAATAAGTATTTCAAAAGTGTTAACCAAGCATTGGGAAAATGTTAAATGTAAATAAAGAAAATGCTGATCAGGCATTAAAAAATAATATTTTTTATTATAAATGTTAATCATGCATTTGAAAATTGTTAAACAAAATTTCAAAAATATTAATCAAGCATTTGGAAATTGTTAAATGTGTATATAAAAAATGTAACATCCCAAATTTTTAATTTGGAATGTTATACATATGTCATCATATGCATATCATATTTTATTTGCATTTCGTTTGCGATCTAAGAAATTCTAAGCAACTCAAGGACCCACGGAGAGAGTTGGGGATTTCGTTTATCTTTTCATATTTGAATTTTATCAAATATTGAAAAGAGGATCATTTTGGTTTTAATTATTTTCCTCTCCGAAATATTTCAATATCAAAATATATGAGATGAGATAATATGACTTCTCCAAAACAAAGAAATATCGGAGGAAAAATATTAAAATCAAATAAATAATTTTATTTGGATTTTATTGCTATTTTATTTGAATTAGAAAAATATGTATTTTTCAAAATTGCATTTTTAGGCCAAGAAATGCTCACTTGTTCTAAATATTTTATTTAGACCGTGAAAATTATTTTTGGCATTTTTAGAAAAAAATTATATTTCATTAGGATTTTTCTTTTGACGGAATTAGTAAAAAAGGTTCCGGACAGACTAGGCCGAAGCCCAGCCGGCCCACTCCCGCGCCCCCATCGCCTTCGTCCCTGAGCCGGACTCCCGAAGGAGTCCGACGCCGCCACGCCGCCGGCCGGCCCCCTCCCCTCCTTATAAGCCGCCCCTCGCCTCCCCACCTCGAGCCCCGCACCACCCACCGCAGCCGCCGCCTCGCGCCGCTCGCCGCTGCCCTGCGCCGCCGCCTGCAGCCCCGCGCCCTCGCCGCCGTCACCCACGCCGCCGCACGCCGCCCCGCCCGCCGAATCTCGTTGCCCCGCCGTCGTCGTTGACCTCGCGGATCCGTCGCCAGTTTTTTTCGGTTTCAGGTAAACCGCCAGTTTTTATAAAACCCTAGGTTCTTTTTTTTGATCGATTTGGTTCGGTTCGTTTTATTCGGTTTCGTTATTTAGCGAGCGTTTGCTCGTTAGTTCGTTCTCAACGAACGTTTTCGTTCATTCGTCTCTGTTAGCGGACGTTCGTCCGATAGATTTTTCTTTTTATTTTCTTTTTCTGCCAGAGACCTATCCGTGATTACTTTTATCGCAGATTAGCCCCTGATTTTCAAACCCTCGTAACTTCTCAACCGTTTGTCCAAATCCAGTGAAACCAACGCCAAAATCTTCGTCTCGAGCCCCTCTTTCTGTTTAATCAACGTGAACATGATTTTGACAATTTAAAATTTGGTTTCAAGCAGATTTGATTTTGAAGTTCTTTTGACCGTCGTTTCAGTTCCGTAGCTCCGATTCGATTGATTCTTTTTGCAGATCAAGTCTCTTCAGCTGAACTTTCAGATTTGATCTTCTTATTATAGTTTTACCCTTGCATCTATGCTTGATTGCTTATGTATGATATTGTTTGTTTGCGATAGAATTCCCGGAGTGCGAAGCGTGCTACTACGAGTCTCTAGGGTTTGCAGATCGTCAGCAAGGCAAGTAACACATTGATCATACTCTTTTCATACCCAGTTTTATGCATTGGTTACAATCCTCAAACACTGCATGATTAGGATGTGATTAATTTGTGGGTATTTGGAAGTAGTTGATGAGGTAGAACCTAATACCTGTTTTATTATCAAACCCCTGGGAGTTACTTCTACGATATGCCTATATTGTCATGCTATGCTCGTGGACGTGGTTTGGGTTTGAGTGTATCCATGACAGATGTGAGATTATATTAATTAATGGTTAACATAAGGTGGCTACTAAAATACACATCTGGGTGGATTGGTTGCGGGCACCTAGAGAATCCAGTGTTGTCCTAGGATATCCCGTAGGACCCGTGTGATCATCCTATGGTTCGCCACCCAGACTCAAGGGGATCATAAGATTATTCATGCTAGAAACTTCTGTGTGCAGCCACAAGCTATTATGGGCTCTAGCATAGTTGAGTATGTTGCATGACCTCTTCCAGTGATAGGCTAGCAGATGTAGGCGATGTAGGTTGGTACTGTCTACCCAGGGTTAGAGTTATTTGTAGCGACCAGACCTCAAATGGTCTGTGCTGCTGTGCACCAGTGTCATCCCTGGATCAGTAATGCTGACACGCATAGTACAAATGGAGGATTTATAACAGAGTAGCAATCACACACTTATTACATCGAATATCTCCGAAGAGATTAAATATGATAGACATGGCTTAAGGCCATCTAAAAACGATAACAGCGGAAGACTTGGAAGATAAGTGAGTCCATCAACTCCAGCGGCATCACTGAGTATAAGACCACGACCTAAGGCACCTTACTCGTCGTCTGAAAAGTCTGCAACATGAAACGTTGCAGCCCGAAAACGGGTCAGCACATAGAATATGCTGGCAATGTAACACATAGAGGATAATGAACAATAACAAGGCTATACTACATGCATATAAGGCTGGTGGAAAGCTCTATGGTTACAGTTTTGCGAAAAGCCAATTTTTCCCTACTTCAAAGGAATAAATTTTATTTAACTATCATGGTGGTTGTTAAACATTGAGAAGGTACCTCCAACTCAATCCCAATTAAGTGTCATCATTAACCCACAGAATTAATTAAAAGTAACATGGTGATGAGATTCAAATGATAATCCAGAGACTAGATACTCAAGTTGTCCATAACCGGGGACACGGCTAACCATGATTAGTTTGTACACTCTGCAGAGGTTTGCGCACTTTTCCCCACAAGACTCGATCGCCTCCGTTTTATTTCTCGCACTGCATGGTGTTTGAGAAACGGATGACCGAGACACAGTCGTTCAGAAACAATCACTCTTTACTCTGGATGGACCGGTACACCTACTTTCCCCTACATCTGCTAGCCCACCTCTTCAAGAGATCATGTAACCTACTCAACTATGCTAGAGCCCATAATAGCTTGTGGCTGCACACGGAAGTTTCTAGCATGAATAATCTTATGATCCCTTTGAGCCTGGGTGGCGGTCCTTATACAAACAGACAACACTGGATTCTCCAGGTGCCTCAATCCACCCAGATGTGAGTTTTAGTTGCCACCTTAGGTAAACCATTATTAACAGTCTCACATCTATCATGAATATCTCTCAAACCCAATCCACGTCTACGAGCATAGCATGGCAATATAATAGCAACGTAGAAGTGACTCCCAAGGGTTTGATAATTAAACAAGTAATAGGTACTACCTCAACTACTTCCCAGAACCCACAGTTTAATTAGATCCTAATCATGCAATGTTTGAGGAATAGATCTAATGCAATAAAAACTGGGTACGGAAGGTATGATCAAAGTGTTACTTGCCTTGCTGATGATCCGCAAAACCTAGCGATTCGAAGTAACAAGCGGCACACTCCGGGTACTCTATCGCAAACAAACAAGCAAACAATAAGTACTCATCTAATGCACAGGTAAAACTCGAATGAAAGATCCAACCAGAAAGTTCAACTTAAGAACTCCGGTTTGCAAAAAGAATCAACTCGAAAGAAGCAACGAAAGTCAAACGGCAAAAGAAACAAGCTTCGTTTACTAATCTGGATCTAGGTCAAATTTTACTGTAGTAAAAACTTGTTTGAGTAGGTTAAACAGAAAGAGAATTTCGAGATGAAACTCTAGGCGCTTGAATCGCCTGATTCCGATAAACGAGCGAGAAGTTAAACAGAAACGAAGATTCGATCAGAAATCGAATCTGAGAAAATAGCGGAATAATCCGACGAAAAAGAAAAACGGACGAACGGTTAAAGAACGGACATTCGTTAACAGAGAAAAACAGACGAACGCGTTCGTTAAAACGAACGGTTCGGTGAACGCTCGCAAAATAATAAAACCGAAAAAAAACCGATCTAGGGTTTTTTTTAAACGAATGGTTTTTTTAAAGAAAAACCGGCAACGAACGGGGCAGTACCTCGTCGGGGGCGGGGCTCCGGCGGGGCTCGGCTGCTCCGGCGAGGGCGGCGGGGTGCGGCGGGGCTCGGGGGGGCGCGGGGTGGCGAGGGGCGGCGGCCTCCCGGCGAGCGGCGGCAGCGCGGGTGCAGCGGCGGCGGCGAGTGCGGCTCCGGCGGCGGGGTGAGAGGGAGAGGGGGGGTGCGGGGTATATATAGGAGGGGGGCAGCAACTTGGGGGAGGGGCAAGGTGCGGCGGCGGGGTTCCCGTGTCCGCCATGGACACGGCGCGGCGGCGGCGTCGTGCGAGGAGAGGACGACGCGGGGCGGGCCGGCCTGCAGCTCGGCTGGGCTCGGCCCAGTCGGGCGCAGTGCAATTTTTTTTAAATACGTTCCGCGGAAAATAATTCGTAAAAAATAAATAAAAGTCCAAAAAAGATAAAACAAATTTTCCCCGTCTAGCTAGAAGAGGAACTCAAGTCTACATGTGACGGATACGAGGAGGAAATCGCAATACTAGAGGAGAAGAATGACGACCTGACAAGGAAACTAGGAGTATTCATGGGAGACCCCGCGCCAGGAGGAGATGACGACCATCCTGAGGACTACATCATCATCGACGACACTGACTTCGACCCCGACAGTAGTGATGATAATTATGAAGACGAAGCTGGAGCAGATATCATGGAGTCTTCCACCGATCAAAATTTCTAGTAGACCACCATCTTATTAGTAGTATTCCCCCATGTATATAGTAGTAGTCCGAGCACTTTTGTACGATAGTTCGATCGATTGTATGCCCTTGTTTCAATCGATTGGTGTGATATGAATGTGTTTGTCTCATGTGCATATGGGTAGTGCTTTCTCATTAGACCTCATTCTATTCTAATCTCTCCCCTCACCCATCAGATGCCTCCGAGACGTGACACCGGATTTGTCTTCCCACCAGAGATCACCCAGTTGATCCAACAGTAGATGCCTTGATACAGCAATTAGTCCAGAACCAAGGCAACAACAACAACAACCCGCCGCCACCACCTCCAGTTGACAACTTAGCTCGTTTTCTGAGGTTGCAGCCGCCGGTGTTTTCCAGTAGCACCGAGCCAATAGTTGCTGATGATTGGCTACGTAGGATTGGAAGGGAGTTGACCACCGGAGGTTGCACAGATGCTGAGAAGGTGCATTTTGCCGCACATCAATTGCATGGACCCGCAACCGCATGGTGGGAGAATTACACGACCACTTTCCCTATAGCCAATGTCACTTGGGAGCAGTTTCAGCAAGCATTTCGTACTGCACATGTCTCAACTGGAGCTATGAGCATGAAGAAGCGTGAGTTTCACAACTTGCGCCAGGGAAACCGTACTGTGGGGCAGTAGGTGGATGAGTTTGGCAAGTTAGCCCGCTATGCCCCAGATGATGTGGCCACCGACGCCGCGAAGCAGGAGAAGTTTATGGAAGGGTTGAATGATGAGATGAGCATGCAGTTGATGGTAGTGACATTCGCTAACTATCAGGAGTTGGTAGACAGGGCTCTTATGATTGAAGGGAAGCAGCAGCAAATTGAGAGCCGCAAGAGGAAGTATGGACAAGGGAAGTACAATTCAGGAGCTCAGCAGAAGCCTCGTTTCACCCCGAACTCGGGAGGATTTACCCATAACCATGGAGGCCATACCCACAATTGAGGAAGTTTGCATAACCACAGTGGCCCCAAGAATGGAAATGGGAATGGAGCAGGCAGTAATCAGAACCGTTCTAACCCCTCTACACCCGCCAAGAAGGATCTAAGTCACATTACTTGTTTTATGTGCGGGAAGACTGGACATTACGCCACTGAGTGTTCTGAATCAAAGAATGGTAATGGCAATGGAAGCTCTGGGAAGAAGCCCAACCCTTTCAATAGGGGACAGGTGAACCACGTGAACGTGGAAGAGGTTGAAGAGCAGCCAGATGCAGTTATCGGTAAGTTTTTGGTTAAGTCGTTTACTGCAATCGTTCTTTTTTATACTGGTGCATCGCATTCATATATTTCAAGGGGATTTGTGGACAAGTTTAAGTTACCCACCTTAGCCCTTAGGACACCCTTATTAGTAAGCTCACCAGGAGCAGAGTATATGGCCAGCCGATGGTGCGATCGGATACCCTTAACCATTGGTAGCCGTATTTTCCCCTCAGACCTAATAATTTTGGAGTCACAAGGATTGGATGTGATACTAGGTATGGATTGGCTATCGAAGTATGGAGGAAACATTGACTGTGCTAGCAGGTCAATTCTGCTCACCACCCCGGAGGGAAAAAGGATCAAGTATGTATCCAGGCATGCGCCGAGGAGGACCCAAGTAAATTCTCTCACGGGAGTTGTTCAGGAGGAAGTGCCTGTAGTGAAGGATTACCCAGATGTATTTCCAGAGGAACTACCAGGCAAGCTGCTGGATCGAGACATTGAGTTTTTGATAGAGCTGTTGCCAGGCACCGGACCAATATCGAAGAGACCATACCGGATGCCCGCGAATGATCTGGAGGAGATTAAGAAGCAGATCAAGGAGTTATTGGAGAAAGGTAACATTCGACGAAGTTCGTCACCATGGGAGCCCCAGTGCTCTTGGTTGAGAAGAAGGGTGGATCATTGAGAATGGTTGTTGATTATCGTGCATTGAATGAAGTGACGATCAAGAACAAGTACCCACTGCCGATGATCAATGATTTGTTTGACCAGTTGCAAGGAGCTAAAGCATTTTCCAAGATTGATCTATGGTTAGGATACCACCAGCTGAAGATCCGAGAAGAGGATATACCTAAGACAGCCTTCACCACAAGGTACGGGCTATATGAGTACACGGTTATGTCATTTGGATTGACTAACGCCCCTGCCTATTTTATGAGTATGATGAATAAGGTGTTCATGGAGTTCTTGGATAAGTTTGTCATGGTGTTCGTTGATGATATCTTGGTATAATCGAAGAATGAAGAGGAACACAAGGAGCATTTGCGTTTGGTTCTCGAGAAGCTCAGAGAACATCAGTTGTATGCCAAGCTCAGCAAATGTGAGTTTTGGTTGAAGGAAGTTGGATTCCTTGGACATGTTATATCAGGAGAAGGTATAGCAGTAGACCCTACTGATGTCTACTACGCAACCTTCTTCTTGTAGATGTTGTTGGGCCTCCAAGTGCAGAGGTTTGTAGGACAGTGGCAAATTTCTGTCAAGTGGATGACCTAAGGTTTATCAATCCGTGGGAGGCATAGGATGAAGATGGTCTCTCTCAAGCAACCCTACAACCAAATAACAAAGAGTCTCTTGTGTCCCCAACACACCCAATACAATGGTAAATTGTATAGGTGCACTAGTTCGGTGAAGAGATGGTGATACAAGTGCAATGTAGATGATAGATATAGGTTTTTGTAATCTGAAAATATAAAAATAGTAACGTAACTAATGATAAAAGTGAGCACAAACGGTATTGCAATGCTAGGAAACAAGGCCTAGGGTTCATACTTTCACTAGTGCAAGTTCTCTCAACAATAATAACATAATTGGATCATATAACTATCCCTCAACATACAACAAAGAGTCGCTCCAAGGTCACTAATAGCGGAGAACAAACGAAGAGATTATTGTAGGGTACGAAACCACCTCAAAGTTATCCTTTCTGATCGATCTATTCAAGAGTCCGTAGTAAAATAACACGAAGCTATTCTTTCCGTTCAATCTATCATAAAGTTCATACTAGAATAACACCTTAAGACACAAATCAACCAAAACCCTAATGTCACCTAGATACTCCAATGTCACCTCAAGTATCCGTGGGTATGATTATACGATATGCATCACACAATCTCAGATTCATCTATTCAACCAACACAAAGAACTTCAAAGAGTGCCCCAAAGTTTCTACCGGAGAGTCAAGACGGAAACGTGTGCCAACCCCTATGCATAAGTTCACGAGGTCACGGAACTCGCAAGTTGATCACCAAAACATACATCAAGTGGATCACGTGATATCCCATTGTCACCACAGATAAGCACATGCAAGACATACATCAAGTGTTCTCAAATCCTTAAAGACTCAATCCGATAAGATCACTTCAAAGGGAAAACTCATTCCATTACAAGAGAGTAGAGGGGGAGAAACATCATAAGATCCAACTATAATAGCAAAGCTCGTGATACATCAAGATCGTACCACCTCAAGAACACGAGAGAGAGAGAGAGAGAGAGATCAAACACATAGCTACTGGTACATACCCTCGGCCCCGAGAGTGAACTACTCCCTCCTCGTCATGGAGAGCGCCGGGATGATGAAGATGGCCACCGGTGAGGGATCCCCCCTCCGGCACGGTGCTGGAACAGGGTCCCTATTGGTTTTTGGTGGCTACAGAGGCTTGCGGCGGCGGAACTCCCGGTCTATTCTGTTCCCCGATGGTTTTAGGGTATATGGATATATATATAGGCGAAAGAAGTCGGTCAGGGGAGCCACGAGGGTGGGGCGCGCCCAGGGGGCAGGCGCGCCTCCCTGCCTCGTGGCCACCTCGAAGCTTCCCTGACGTCTACTCCAAGTCTCCTGGATTGCTTCCGTTCCAAAAATAACTCTCCTGAAGGTTTCATTCCGTTTGGACTCCGTTTGATATTCCTTTTCTTCGAAACACTGAAATAGGAAAGAAAACAACAATTTGGGCTGGGCCTCCGGTTAAAAGTTTAGTCCCAAAAATAATATAAAAGTGTTTAGTAAGGCCCATAAACATCCAAAACAGATGATATAATAGCATGAATACTTCATAAATTATAGATACGTTGGAGACGTATCAGCATCCCCAAGCTTAATTCCTGCTCGTCCTCGAGTAGGTAAATGATAAAAGAAATAATTTATGAAGTGTGAATGCTAGCAGGTGCACAAGTTTGATCAATGATAATTTCAATCACCTTTTGTAGCATCATCATATGTTATAATAGTAGCTCATCTCATAAAACTTTGCATGATCATGTAACAAACTATTCACATGTTAAAGTATAGATCATAAACTTTCTTGAAAACTAACAAACCGTGTTATTAGTCATCAAACAATTACAATTCATCTTATTTTCAGGAAGAGTCTATGTCAGAGCTTTGATTCAGCAAACTTCACATACTCAACTATCATTTAGTCTTCCATGATTGCTACCACTGAAAGCATATTTTTAGAACAAATAGTATTCATCGAACACAGAGAAAGATAGGGGCTTAATGTTTCGCCTCCCAACCTTTTACCTCAAGGGTAATGTCAACAATAATAATTCATGCTCAAATATATTTGAATGGCCATATATGCTTAGATCTTTCCATCACATGATGCTTGCCAACTAAAGAGTGGGTTGGAATGAGAAGGAATACTACTGACTCTTGCATAAAAGTAAAAGATAGGCCCTTCGCGGAGGGAAGCAGAGATTTGCAGGGATTCTGTTCCCCGATGGCTTTAGGGTATATGGATATATATAGGTGAAAGAAGTCGGTCAGGGGAGCCACGAGGGGCCCACGAGGGTGGGGGCGCGCCCAGGCGGAGCAGGCGCGCCTCCCTTCCTCGTGTCCACCTCGAAGCTTCCCTGATGTCTACTCCAAGTCTCCTGGATTGCTTCCGTTCCAAAAATAACTCTCCTGAAGGTTTCATTCCGTTTGGACTCCGTTTGATATTCCTTTTCTTCGAAACACTGAAATAGGCAAGAAAACAACAATTTGGGTTGGGCCTCCGGTTAATAGGTTAGTCCCAAAAATAATATAAAAGTGTTTAGTAAGGCACAGAAACATCCAAAACAGATGATATAATAGCATGAATACTTCATAAATTATAGATACATTGGAGACGTATCACCTACCAAGGTTCAGTCAGTCACTGAGTGGTTGGCACCCACCTCAGTAGAAGAGATCCGCAGTTTTCTAGGACTCGCGGGATACTATCGGAGATTCATTGAGAACTTTTCCAAGATTGCAAAGCCAATGACGGAGAAAAAGGACACCAAATTCAAATGGACCGAAGAATGAGAAGCAAGTTTCCAGGAGTTGAAGAAACGTTTGGTTACAGCCCCAGTGTTGATTCTGCCGGATATACGCAAGGATTTCCATGTGTATTGCGACGCTTCTCGCTTAGGACTTGGAGGTGTACTTATGCAGGACGGAAGAGTTGTTTCATATGCCTGACGTCAACTTCGACCGCATGAGTTGAATTATGCTACGCATGATTTGGAATTAGCAGCTGTAGTTCATGCACTCAAGACCTGGAGACATTTTCTTACAGTGTACATGGATCATAAGAGTTTGAAGTACATTTTCACACAGAAGGAGCTGAATCTCAGGCAGAGGAGATGGTTGGAGCTTATAAAGGATTATGATATGAAGCTGCATTATCATCTAGGAAAGGCCAATGTCGTAGCAGACGCTTTGAGCCGGAAGAGTTATATCAATACCCTCGTAAGCGGAGGATTGCCAAAGGAGTTAGCCGAGGATCTCAGGGAGCTTCGTTTGGAGATAGTCCCTAGAGGTTTTGTCGCAGCAATGGAGGTTCAGTCGACATTATTGGGAAAGATTCGTGAAGCTCATAAGGATGACAAAGAAATTGCTAAGATAAAGGAGAAGATGATCAAAGGAAAAGCCAAAGGTTTTTGTGAAGATGAGCACGACACCTTGTGGTTTGAGGACCGTGTTTATGTGCCCAATAATGCAGAGATTAGGAAGTTGATACTTCAGGAAGCTCATGACTCGCCATACTCGATACACCCCGGAAACA
The DNA here is from genome assembly GCF_018294505.1 of Triticum aestivum. Taxonomy (NCBI): domain Eukaryota; kingdom Viridiplantae; phylum Streptophyta; class Magnoliopsida; order Poales; family Poaceae; genus Triticum; species Triticum aestivum. The sequence goes on along the minus strand of NC_057796.1, from coordinate 319,498,813 downwards.
CCAAGATGTATTTGGATTTGAAGGAGCGTTTCTGGTGGACAGGAATGAAGAAGGATATTGCCGAGTATGTAGCCGTATGTGATGTATGTCAGAGAGTGAAGGTAGAACATCAGAAACTAGCAGGATTACTGCAGCCTATGCCGATATCCGAATGGAAGTGGGATGAGCTTGGCATGGATTTTATCACCGGATTACCCAGGACCCGATCGGGATATGATTCTATCTGGGTAGTAGTGGATCGTTTGACCAAAGTTGCTCACTTTATCCCAGTGAAGACCACTGTTGGCGTTCTGGGAACGGGGGTCCCCAGACTTGCCTGCCTGCGGCCCACGGCGTGGCTCTGCGAGCGGGCCCATACGACCCATCTTCACCAGCAAGCATTCAAGACCCTCGTCGGGGGCCAAGCCTCGCGAGGCGGACGACACAAGACCTCCTCAGGAGCGGCCTCACCAGGTTGGCTCGCGAGGGGTGGAGAGTTCAAGGCAAGGCAAACCTCGTGAGGTTCTCGTGACTTGAGCCATGACGATCGAGACCAGGCTGGCGCCAGGCGGGCGCCAGCGCGCGCAGTGTCCTTGTTTCCTCTTTGGTGCTAAGGAGGCAAGCGCAGGCGCGGAGTACCGAGGCATCAAACAAAGGTTTCCATATCGGTGCAACGAGACCAAGACCAGCAGGACGGCAAGACGGAGGTCACCATGGAGCCCAAGGCGGCGTCACCACCAAAGCCTTTTGCAGGCGAAGACTGCTTTTGTCCGGATAAGCTGTACTAGCTGCCCCCTTTCAAATTGGCCGTTGTTGGCTCCCTTCCCGCTCAATATTTGGGGAGAGGACCATGGCCTCTATAAATAGGACTAGCCACCACAGTAGGAGGCATCTGATCTTTAGCCAATCCTAGCCACACACCGAGCACAAGAACACCTCAACCTCAGGAGGCTGTTCTTCCCCTTGTAACTGTTCATCCTCAACCCGAGAGGCAATCCACCACCACACTAGAGTAGGGTATTACACCACAACGGTGGCCCGAACCAGTATAAATCTTGCATCCTTTGTGTTGTGAGTTCGTCGAGTTAGCCCATGAGATCTTAGTGAAGCTAGGACGTGGATCGGTAGGGGAGATCTTCGTGCGCACCCCATTGTTCGAACCTTGAGGGTTTTGCCGGAACCCGTGATCCGACATTTGGCGCGCCAGGTAGGGGTGCGTCAAAGCTTCCCTTCCATCGCTCCGCGTCCCGTCACTTCATCGTCTCCATGGCGAACGCACGCCGCGCTCGCGCCGAGCGTCGGGCTGCCCTCGCCACCCGCGTTGCTCAGACGGCTCCCGTCGGCGGGCCACCCTGTCGTTCTCCATCGCCTGCCGCCAACGCCGCCACCGGCCCGGCGGGGAACGAGCAGCAAGCCTCCTCGTTGCACCCCTCGGTGCGGCAGGACGGCCGCACCGCCACTCCGTCGCTGATTCCCGCTGGTTCGTCATCCCACACTCGTCGCGCTCCCACAGACACGCGGGCCGCGCTCCTCATGGCGCACGAGCTCCTGCGCTACCGCCCAGTCGACGACCTCTACGAGGACTGGCTCGACCGCATCGCCGAGCTCGTCAGCGCTGCAGGGGGCTCCCCTGCACCGTCCCTCTCGCTGCCTCGTCCACCGCCGGCTACGGGTGACGTAGCTCATGGAGCACCTCCACCACCTCTGCACCAAGACGGCGCCCTGGCGCCAAGGCACGCGGCTCCGCGGCGTGACCCACCGCGCCCGGCGCCCGCGCGTGAAGAAAGAAGTTGTCAAGAAGTCCCTCGACCGCAAGAGAACGCTCCACCACTCCCTGCACCGCCACGCCAGGATCGCTTGCTGCGGCAGGGCCCCGCGCCGCTTGCCGTGGCGGCGCGCGGGCGCCAAGACCAAGCCCCACCTCCAAGATGGGCCCCGGTGACCACGGCCGGCTGCCGCGCCTTCACCTCTGATCTGCGTAGCGTCGCCTGGCCGGGCAAGTTCAAGCCGGACCTGCCTCCTCGCTACGACAGCACCCCCGACCCCGCGGAGTTCCTGCAGCTCTATGAGCTGAGCATCGAGGCGGCCAACAGCGACGAGAAAGTCATGGCGAACTGGTTCCCCATGGCTCTCAAGGATGGTGCCCGCTCCTGGCTCCTGAACCTGCCTCCAGGCTCGATCTCCTCCTGGGACGAGATGCACGACCGTTTCGTTGCCAACTTCCAAGGCACTCGCGACCGCCCGCCGGCCGCGAGCAACCTGCGCCGCGTCAAGCAACAACCAGGAGAGACCCTCCAGAAGTACATCCAGCGCTTCAACAATGTTCGCCTCAAGATTCCCAAGGTGACGGACGAGGCCATCATCTCCGCGTTCTCTGATGGCGTCCGCGACGTCAAGATGAAGGAGGAGCTCGCCATCCATGAGGAGTTGTGCACGTCTCTGGAGCTGTTCAACCTGGCGACTAAGTGCGCAAGGGCCGAGGAGGGGCACCTCTCCCTCCTCGAGCTCCCGGCTGTGGACCCGGAGGAGAAGAAGGCCAAGGCCAAGGATGTGAAGTGCAAGGGAGCAGTCGTGCTCGTGGAGGAGCCAGACACCAAGCGCGGCAGAGACCAGCCTGAGTCATCCAAGATCAGCCGACCGTTCTGTGCCTTCCATAACCTGCATAGCCACAACACCAGCGACTGTCAAGAGCTCAGAGCCATTCGAGAAGGACTCTTCGGTCGACGCCCCGAGCGCAACGACTGGGGCTACGACGGAGGAGGAGGACGTGGTGGCGGACGCTGGGATGACCGTGGCCCGCGCCAGGAGTGGCGTGACCGGCCTCGTGAGGACCGCTGGCAGGATCAGCCTCGCGAGGGCGCCTGGAGGGATCAGCCTCGTGAGGAACGTCCTTAGGGCAACGTCGGTCTTCCTCCACTACCGCCACCACCAAGAAGGAATGACGACCACCATCAAGACGAGGGGGTTGGGGGCTTCCAGGAGCCGCGTGCTATCGCCTGCATCTTGGGCGGAGCTCAAGCCCCAGCCTCGCAGCGTGTCTTTAAACAGTTTGCCTGTGAAGTGAATGCTGTCCTCCCCAAGCTCGAGGCCACGCGCCCGCTCAGATGGTCCAAGTGCGCCATCACGTTCAGCTCGGCAGATCAGCTCAAGTGCGCGGCTACCGCTGGTGCCCTCCCGATGCTTTGTTCACCACTCATCAGCAACGTGCAAGTCACCAAGACCCTCATCGATGGTGGCGCAGGGCTCAACGTCATGTCCGTCGACACGTTCGACAACCTCCAAGTGCCGTATGACCAGCTTCAGCCCACCAAGCCTTTCTCAGGAGTGACTGACGGCTCCACTACCCCGATCGGGCAGGTCCGCCTTCCCGTCACCTTCGGAGAACGCAACAACTACCACACCGAGCTCATCGACTTCAACATCGCACACATCCGTCTGACGTACAATGCCATCCTCGGGTATCCAGCCCTGGCCAAGTTCATGGCGGTGATGCACCACGGCTACAATGTCCTCAAGATGCCGGGGAGCGGCGGGATCATCACAGTCACGTGCGAAGAAAGAGACGTGGTGTGCTCCCTCGAGCGTGCCTTCCAAGCTGCAGCAATCGACGACCCCGATAGCAAGGGCAAGTGCCCTCCTGAGGCCACCCCCAAGAAGAAGAAGCAGCTACACCGTGCAGGACCTCAGGAGGGTGGCGTCGCGAGCGGTACCTCGTCAGGATCAGTGCCCGCGCCAGGGGCGCCTCCCTCCATCGCATAGGAAAGCGTGCCCGGCACCCTTCTCGGGCAGGGCTCGGGGGCTCTCTTCTGGAGGGACTCAGACCTTGCCAACATCGCGAGGGAGGCGCTCGGGCACCACTTGGAGGCGTGCTTGACGGCACGTTTCCCTCAGGAGAACACAGGGCGAGGAGCGCCCACCACTCAGGAGTTCATCACCAGGACCACTCAGGAACTGCAAGACGCAAGGGCCATGCGTGGCGACCGCCGCTCACCAGGCGCAACTCCCCATCCAGGCGAGGATGTCGGGCTGCGCATCTGCATCGACGTCCCAGGGCTCAACAGGGCCGCATCTCAGGAGCCCTTCTGGCCTTCACGCGTGGGACGCTGCGAGGGTCCACCGCATAGCTACATTCGCATGCCTTTTGGCCTGCCGAGCGTGGCGTCCGCTTACCAGCGCAACTTGTGGCGCGACCTGGCGACTCAGGAGGCCAGGTCCCACGCCGTCCTGACGGAGATGGAGACGGTCCTCAAGAAATCGCCTGGACCCCCAGAGCCTCCCGAGGCTCAAGGCCCCGGTGGCTCGTGAGGAGCGACCGCTTCGCCGCGTACCTTCAGCTGCCCCAACATCCCTTCATCAATAGAACCAGGTGACATCTTCCAAGTTTATTTAGCTGGGAGCGCCCCCGGGCTGCATCATTCCCAGGCCACGTGGGTCCGTCCCTGTGGCATGTATCCCTTTTCATGTCTTTAGCTTACCTTGCTGGGGGCGCCCCTCAGGCTGCATCATCCCCAAGCCGCTTGGGCCTGACCCAGTGGCATGTATCTTCCCTGCATTTACTTAAGCCAGTATGCTTTCCATGCTTAATCTACCTATGATTATCACCTGCTTGATTCTCACCCGCCACGGGGGCTACTCACGCTGGCACGACGCTTGTGCTCGGGCTCGTCCCTGCAACGTCGACAAATCTGAGCGGTCGAGCTCTGACTCGCGGCACGCCCCGCGCACGTCACCTCACCAGGCCCTTAGTGCCTTCATCTCTTCGCGGAGCAACCGGCGGCAGACCGGCAACCGTAATGGCAAACTGTGTCTCTCCTTGTGTTGGCTCGCAGGAATCTCCTAAGGATGCCGGCAGGCGGAACCGCGAGCTCCCTCTTCTCCGATGCAATCCGCTTGCGCATTAAAAGGGGGGCTCCTGAGCATCGCGACTCAGGAGCTCCTACTGGCTCTCCAGCCCTCACCCCCTGGCCTTGACCACGGCACGCGACCTGGCATACCAGCGGCGGCTGGGCTCGCTCGAGGGCCGGGACCTGAGGACGTAGAGCACGAAGGAGAGCGTGGAGAAGGGGGGAGGCTCGCATGGACCTGGCTTAGCTGTGCCTCGGACGCCTATACACGAATCTGGTGCATCATGAGGAATCGACCCCGGACCGCCAAGATAAGTCCCGAGCCCGGGTTGGCTAAACCACTAAGGATTATGAACCATACTAACCGCAACCCTGCTGCAGCAACGTCACCCCCCTTCCTCTCGACGGCTGCTTGAGCGCTAAAGGGGACCTCCTGCGCATCGCGCCTCAGGGGCTCTTACTGGACCTCGGGCTGCTCACCTCCTGGCCTTGACCACGGCACGCGACCTGGCATACCAGCGACGGCTGTAGCCTGCCTGGGGACCAGGACCTGTCAGCGTAGAGCACCAAGTCGTCGCGAAGTTGGAAAGGGGAGACCGAGCTGAAGCAGGACTCGCGCTCGCGCAAGTTCATAATAAGGACAATATTGACAAGAGACATTACAAAACCTTTACACGCCCCCACGGGGCACTTCTTGATTCCTCGCAGGGAACAAAAGGAAAAGAGCTAGGGAAATCCTATCTACACGTGCCCCTGTGGACGATGCCATCATCAACAGTGGGCCGCAAGAGGCCGGCGCCAACCTCATCCAGATCAGCGGCGGTGGCGGCCAGACGCTGTAGCGCTGCTCCGGGCTCAGCGAGAGCTTGGGGGCACGTAGCTGTCATCGCTCGTCTCCGAGGTCTCGTAAAGCTCGGGAGAATCGTTGAACTCCCGAGTGTCGTTGCGGCTTCCAGAGGAGCCACCGGCGACGCGGGCAGCAGGCCCTGCCCCAGCTGTGGCACCAGCCTGATGACCCCACCTGTGGCAACACTCCAGAGGACGGCCTTCTGCGTCGAAGACCTTGAAGAATAGCGTGGAGGCGCCGTCGTACACGAAGTGGATCGCTAGGGCGCCCTCCGCACGACACACTCGGGCGACCTCACCCTAGCCTCGGGTCATGAAGATCTTCCCCGAAGAGACAGCCTCAACTTCCACTCCAGTCGCTGGTGTGTCGCAGTCGGCATGCTGTAGCCAAAGCTCAAGAGGCCCCCTCAGTGGCATCTCGGCTGAGAAGAAGGAAGGAAAGCGGATCCAAGTGCTCGGGGGCATCGCCGCCCACAGCACGAGCTCGCGCGAGGAGTCCGCAGCAGGGGCGGCAACGCGCGCCACCACAGTATGGCGACCATGGCCACGGCGCGCGCGCCGACGCTCGTCGCCTCCCTCTCCTGAGCCCCCGGCTTGGGCATACAGGGGTAGTGGATACCAAGGAGGAGGCCGCTCGCACCAAGGCCTCGTAACCACCTGCATCGTCGCCGTGTCGTGGCGGTGGACCGGCCTCTTCTTCGGCGGGAGCGGCACCGGCCGGTCGAGGGGAGTCTTTCCTTTCTCCGCAGCGGAAAACCTTCGGATGGGCGCCATTGGTGTCGACGATAGAGCAGAGGAGAAGAAGCAAGTGGAATGGGAAGAGATGGGCGATGGGGGCTCTGCCCCCCTCCCCATTTATAGCAGGAGAAGGCCAACCAGCGCCCCCCCACGATCACAGGTAATGATGGTTTTTCCTTGCATGTCGCAGGGACTTGTCAAGTCGGGCAGTTGCCGAGGCAGCGTGGGGAAGCGGAGACGCCCACATCCAATCAACCGCCACGCGTCGACCGAGGCCGGAAGCTATTGGGGCCCACGGTGCTCCACACTTGACCTTTGGCTTCGCCTCGAAGCCAAGCCCGAGCGCGCCTTGGGCCCGGGGGCTACTGTCGGCGTTCTGGGAACGGGGGTCCCCAGACTTGCCTGCCTACGGCCCACGGCGTGGCTCTGCGAGCGGGACCGTATGGCCCATATTCACCAGTAAGAATTCAAGACCCTCGGGGGGGGCCAAGCCTCATGAGGCGGACGACACAAGACCTCCTCAGGAGCGGCCTCACCAGGTTGGCTCACGAGGGGCGGAGAGTTCAAGGCAAGGCAAACCTCGCGAGGTTCTCGTGACGTGAGCCATGACGATCGAGACCAGGCGGGCGCTGATGAAGCCATGTACCTAGGGTAGGGTCATAGGCCTGACCTAGACACCCTCCCCAAGGGCATCACCCTAAAGACAGAAGCATTCAAAGGGTACCATCATCCACTCGACCAGAGACATTCCACTCGGAAGAATCAATGTCACTCGACGGTCATAGAAACCACTCGACATACAGAAGATCTAAAGTCACTCTACGCAGCAATGGTCGGGCATTTACTCATAGACTTAATTACCATTTATAACACTTTATTGCGGAGGTTACCTGTAACGCTTACTCTTTATGAACATTGAACCCTGTGTAACGGAGGGGAGATGGGGTCCTGGCGCACTCTATATAAGCCACCCCCCCTCTGGGACAAGGGTTCGCACCCCCTGTAACTCACACGCGCATAATCCAGCCGACCGCCTCCGGGCTCCGAGACGTAGGGCTATTACTTCCTCCGCGAAGGGCCTGAACTCGCAAAACCCACGTGTACAACTTCGCCATAGCTAGGATCTTGCCTCCTCATACCTACCCCTCATTCTACTGTCAGTCTTAGATCCACGACAGTTGGCGCCCACCATGGGGCAGGTGTCTTAGCAATTTGTTGGAGAAGTTGCGATTTTTCCGATCCCCATCATCATGGTTTCCGGCGGAGGATTGGAAGAGGGCCGCGAGATCCGTCTCGGCGCGCTCGTGTTCATCGCCGACGACTCCGCTTGGCTCCAAGAGGCTCCACTTGACGTCGAGGCGCTCCCCGTCCGCGGGGCGACGCACTTTCGCACGTGCGTCCGCGGCGTCCTTCTTTGGCAGCCGTCGACTCAGTATCGGTTGGCTCCTGTGGCGTCCTCGCTCCCCGCTATTCGCCGGCGCAAGCATTCCGGTCAGTCGCGGCTCCAGCGTTGGGTGAGGCACGCAGTGGCCCGCCAGTCGGCCACCCCACAAGTCGCAGCAATTGAGCCCGACGAGACTCTCTACGGCATGTCCGACTGGCTCCGTCGAGACTGCATCCGAGTGCGACAGCAGTGACACCGCGGCGGAAGTCCTGATGGTCAACGGACCACGCCGTCCTCCTGGCTTCCCCCGCGATGACGGTGGCGATGGCGGTGGCGATCCGTCGCGCGTCCACGAGGAGTACCGCCCCGAGCCCCTCTCTTCGCAGCAGAGGGAAGAGCTTCGCCGCCGTAACATGGATGCACTTCACACTCCTATCGTTGGAGAAACCCCCGAGGCCCGGGCCTTGGAGGAGGCGCGCCTAGCCAACTTGGCTAAGCGCACTCGACTGGAGAACCTCCAGCACGCACTCGACGAGCGTGCTCGGCAGTGGATTCCTAAGTCCAGTCGACGACAACTTTTTCCGCCTCCAACTCAGGTATACCAAACTCCGATTCAAAATCTCACAGCTGCAGCCCGAATAGCAGAGTCGATTCAGCCTTCCCAATCGGAAGCTGGCAGAGGTTTGATGCAGATCCGGGCTTTACTCCAGGCCGCAGGAGAGCAGAACACAGCAGTATCACAGTCATGGAATAGAATTCATAGCAGATATGTGATGGCAGACACAGTTCAGTCGGCTCACAGCCCAAGATCGCCCCCGCTGGGTGAGGGACGTGAAGACCGGCGAGATCAGTACAGAAACCGTGAGCAATATGATCACCGACTCGACCACGATGACCGTCGTCGAGTGCCCACACCTCCCCCGAGGAGTGGGTCATATGTGCCTCGGCAGCACGATGACAGACGCCCTCACAGTGGCGGGCGAAGAATTCCAGTCGACCCCAAGGAGCCGGGCTTTGATGCGAGATCTTTTCTTGTTCAAGGTCTGGTCGACAGAAACAGAGCACACAGAGAGGGTCATGACAGAGATCACCCGACTGGCAGCAGAGTACATGTTTCAGGCCCAAAGTGCTTTAGCAGAGCCATCAGGGCTGTGGTGTTTCCTCCCAACTCCAGGTTGGCGACTGGAATCAGCAAGTTCACTGGTGAGTCCAAGCCTGACACTTGGCTTGAGGACTACCGAGTGGCTGTACAAATCGGTGGCGGCAATGATGAAGTGGCCATGAAACACCTTCCTCTTATGTTGGAAGGCTCAGCCAGAGCGTGGTTGAATAAGTTGGCACCTGGCAGCATATACAGTTGGGAAGAACTCGCCCGAGTGTTTGTCAGAACCTTTGAGGGTACTTGCAAACGGCCGGCAGGGTTAACAGAATTGTAGTCCTACGTGCAGAAACCGAATGAGACCTTGAGAGATTACATTCAGAGATGGATCACATTGCACCATACAGTGGAGAATGTGTCAGATCACCAAGCAGTTTGTGCCTTCAAGGAGGGTGTTAAGTATCGAGAGTTGAATCTGAAATTCAGTCGGACAGGAGATATGTCTCTGTCACGGATGATGGAGATCGCCACCAAGTATGCTAATGGTGAAGAGGAAGACCGACTCCGGAGCGGCAAACATAAAACAGTCGCCCAGGAAACCGGAGGAGGGAATTCCAATCAGAAGCAGAAGCGCAAGGCCGAACCAGCTGCTCCTGGTGAAGCTTTAGTGGTGGCTCAAGGAAAGTTCAAGGGGAAACCCAAAGGACCCTAGAACCCCAAGAAAGTGAAAGATCAAGCTGGAAATGATGTGTTGGATTTACCCTGTCACATCCACATCAAGAAAGATGAAGAGGGTAATCGGATTTACCCTAAACATACCACTCAACAGTGTCGACTCCTGATCTAGCAATTCCGAGAGAAACAACCCAAGGAGAAGGAAAAGGAGTCGGACAAGGGTGAAGATAAGGAAGAAGATGATGATGGTTTTCCCAACGTCAATTCCACTCTGATGATTTTTGCTGATGTTGAAAGCAAAAGTCAACTGAAAGTTATAAACAGAGAGGTGAACATGGTTGCTCTGGCAACACCAAGTTATCTGAAGTGGTCCCAAACTGCCATCACATTTGACCAGTCTGACCACCCAGCACGTATAGCCACCCCTGGGAGGCAAGCGCTGGTGGTCGACCCAGTTGTTGAAGGCACTCGACTGACTAAAGTGCTGATGGATGGTGGTAGTGGCCTAAATATCCTGTATGCGGAGACCTTGAAGGGAATGAGCATTCCGATGTCCAAGCTCAGTGAAAGCAATATGAGTTTCCATGGCGTCATACCTGGCAAGATGGCTGAATCACTCGGCCAGATCGCCCATGATGTGGTTTTCGGTGATTCCAAGAATTACCGCAAAGAAAAGTTGGCATTTGAAGTAGTGGATTTCCAGAGTGCTTATCATGCCATTCTGGGTAGGCCTGCCTATGCACCTTTCATGGCTCAACCATGTTACGTATACCTCAAGTTGAAAATGCCTGGTCCTAGAGGAGTGATCGCTATCACTGGCAATCGGCAGAAGGCAGAAGAGTGCTTCCAGAAGGGCTCAAAAATCGCTGATGCACAAATGGCAGCAGTCGAAATGGAAGAATACCGGAAGAACGCGGATCCGAGTGATTTGTTGCGCTCGAAGAAGCCTGCCACTGATTCTGCATTTTAGTCGTCCGGTGAAACCAAGACGATTCATATTCACCTGACGGACCCTAATGCTGCTCCTACTCATATCTCAACATCACTCGACGGCAAATAGGAAGAAGCACTCATCCAGTTCCTCCGTGAGAACTGGTACATCTTTGCATGGAAACCTTCTGACATGTTGGGCGTACCCAGGGGACTGGCTGAGCATCGTTTGCGAGTCGACCCGGAAGTAAAACCAGTCAAGGAACATCTTCGACGGTCCGTCGTACAGAAGAGAAAAGCAATTGCTCAGGAAGTGGCTCGACTCCTGGCAGCTGAGTTCATCCGAGAGATTTACCACTCTGAGCGGCTCGCCAATGTTGTCATGGTCCCTAAGAAGGACGATTCGCTTCACATGTGCATTGACTTCAAGCATATCAATCGGGCCTGCCCGAAAGATCATTTTCCTCTCCCCCGCATCGACTAAATCGTCGACTCAACTGCGGGGTGTGAGCGATTGTCTTTTCGGGACGCCTATTCCGGGTATCATCAGATCCGACTGTATGGACCCGATGAGATAAAAACGGCTTTCATCACTCCATTCGGATGTTTCTGTTATGTCACCATGCCATTCGGCCTGAAGAACGCTGGAGCCACATTCATGAGGATGATTCAAAAGTGTCTGCTCACTCAAATCAGTCGGAATGTGGAAGCATACATGGATGACATTGTGGTCAAGTCACGAAAGGGTTCCGACCTGCTGGCTGACCTTGCTGAAACTTTTTCTAACCTCAGAAGGTATGATATCAAGCTTAATCCATCAAAGTGTACATTCGGAGTTCCTGGCGGAAAGTTGCTCGGTTTCCTCATTTCCGAACGAGGGATCGACGCGAACCCAGAGAAAGTTGGTGCCATACTCCGGATGAAGCGCTCTGTGCGTGTACATGATGTCCAGAAGCTTACTGGTTGTTTGGCCGCCTTGAGTCGATTCATATCTCGTCTCGGTGAAAAGGTCTTGCCTCTTTACGGACTGATGAAGAAATCTGACAAGTTCGAGTAGACAGATGTGGCTGACGCAGCGTTTGCAGAACTCAAAGCCCTGCTTTCCACCCAGCCGGTGCTTGCTGCCCAATCAACAAAGAGCCTTTACTGCTTTATATTGCAGCCACAGGACAAGTTGTCAGTACGGTGCTCACAGTCGAGCGGAAAGAAGAAGGAAAAGCCTATAAAGTTCAGCGCCCAGTGTACTATGTTTCTGAAGTTCCGACTCCATCCAAGCAAAGATACCCGCATTATCAGAAGCTTGTTTATGGGATTTACATGACCATGAAGAAGGTTGCACATTACTTCTCTGATCACTCCATTACAGTCGTCAGCGACGCACCATTGTCAGAGATTCTGAACAATGGGTGCATTAGCCGCGAATCCGTTTCGCCTAAGTTTAAAAAATCCTACCGAGTGGTGACAAGCCTCTCACTCGGGGGCTTAGCTGCGAATCCGTTTCGCCTAAGTTTAAAAAAATCCTACCGAGTGGTGGGCAAGCCTCTCACTCGGGGGTTTAGCTGCGAATCCGTTTCGCCTAAGTTTAAAAAGATCCTACCGAGTGGTGAGCAAGCCTCCCACTCGGGGGCTTAGCTGCAGTCCAGTACTCGCCTAAGTTTGAAAAATCCTACCGAGTGGTGAGCAACCCTCCCACTCGGGGGCTTAGCTGCAGTCTAGTACTCGCCTAAGTTTGAAAAATCCTACCGAGTGGTGATCAAGCCTCTCACTCGGGGGTTTAGCAGCGAATCCATTTCGCCTAAGTTTAAAAAAATCCTACCGAGTGGTGAGCAAGCCTCCCACTCGGGGGCTTAGCTGCAGTCCAGTACTCGCCTAAGTTTGAAAATTCCTACCGAGTGGTGAGCAAGCCTCCCACTCGGGGGCTTAGCTGCAGTCCAGTACTCGCCTAAGTTTGAAAAATCCTACCGAGTGGTGAGCAAGCCTCTCACTCGGGGGCTTAGCTGCGAATCCATTTAGCCAAAGTTTAAAAAAAATCCTACCGAGTGGTGAGCAAGCCTCCCACTCGGGGGCTTAGCTGCAGTCCAGTACTCGCCTAAGTTTGAAAAATCCTACGGAGTGGTGAGCAACCCTCCCACTCGGGGGCTTAGCTGCAGTCCAGTACTCGCCTAAGTTTGAAAAATCCTACCGAGTGGTGAGCAACCCTCCCACTCGGGGGCTTAGCTGCAGTCCAGTACTCGCCTAAGTTTGAAAAATCCTACAGAATGGTGACCAACCCTCCCACTCGGAGGCTTAGCTGCAGTCCAGTACTCGCCTAAGTTTGAAAAATCCTACTGAGTGGTGAGCAACCCTCCCACTCGAAGGCTTAGCTGCAGTCCAGTACTCGCCTAAGTTTGAAAAATCCTACCGAGTGGTGAGCAAACCTCCCACTCGGGGGCTTAGCCGCAGTCCAGTACTCGCCTAAGTTTGAAAAATCCTACCGAGTGGTGAGCAAACCTCCCACTCGGGGGCTTAGCTGCAGTCCAGTACTCGCCTAAGTTCGAAAAATCCTACCGAGTGGTGAACAACCCTCCCACTCAGGGGCTTAGTTGCAGTCCAGTACTCGCCTAAGTTTGAAAAATCCCACCGAGTGGTGAGCAACCCTCCCACCCGGGGGCTTAGCTGCAGTCCAGTACTCGCCTAAGTTTGAAAAATCCCACCGAGTGGTGAGCAACCCTCCCACTCGGGGGCTTAGCTGCAGTCCGGTACTCGCCTAAGTTTGAAACACATCCCTATCTGCAAGGACGACGAGGTGCAGGTCGACTGCAACCTTCTCCTCGGAGCTACGCCACAAGTATAACGCACGCTCCATCCTCATCCGCAAGGACGACGAGGTGCAGGTCGACTGCAACCTTCTCCTCGGAGCTACGCCACAAGTATAACGCACGCTCCATCCTCATCCGCAAGGACGACGAGGTGCAGGTCGACTGCAACTTTCTCTTCGGAGTTGCGCCACAAATACAATGTGCGCTCCATCCTTATTCGCAAGGACGATGAGGTGCAGGTCGACTGCAACCTTCTCAGAGCTGTGCCACAAGTATAACGTGCGTCCATCCTCATCCGCAAGGACGACGAGGTGCAGGTCGACTGCGACCTTCTCCTCAGAGCTGCGCCACAAGTATAACGTGCGCTCCATCCTCATCCGCAAGGACGACGAGGTGCAGGTCGACTGCGACCTTCTCCTCAGAGCTGCGCCACAAGTATAACGTGCGCTCCATCCTCATCCGCAAGGACGACGAGGTGCAGGTCGACTGGAACCTCTTCCCCAGAGCTGCATCTCAAGTACAAAAAAATATATTCCGAATGAAGAACAAATTCCACTCGAAGGCAAGCACAAGCATATTCGGAGATAAACCAAATTCAGATAAATCCTAAGGTTCCGACCATGGATTAAAGTACTCGGGCATCAAGCCCGAAGGAGTTTAACGGTTACAAAATCACTCGGCATTCCAAGGCAAATTTAAGGTGGGGCATAAAAGTTTGTTCACTCTGCACGAGGAGGGCTGGCAGGCTCGACGAATTCGTCGAGATTGATTCCGTCGGCAATCCGAGTGGCAGCAGCAATGAAGGTCTCCATGAAAGATTGGAAGTCATGCTTCTTGGTGTTAGCGACCTTGATCGCTGCCAGCTTCTCTTCTCGCACTTCCTTGTAGTGGACACGAACCAAAGACAGAGCCACATCAGCGCCGCACCGGGCAGAAGACTTCTTTCATTCTTGCACTCGACCGGGAATCTCATTAAGTCGAATCATCAGAGACTCGAGGTCATTTTGGAGCGTTGCCCCTGGCCAGAGTGTTGTGTCGATCCGCGACATTGCGACCTTCAGTCGAGCAAGATAATCAACAACACCCGCAACACGAGATTCCAATCGGAGTACATTCATGGCAGCCTCGTCTTTCACTGGAGAATGGATGGTGTCCAAGCTTGTCTCAACTCGCCCAGTTTCTTCCTCGAAGTTCCGGCAAAATTCTGTACATACAATTCAAAGATGAGTCAGCGATTGTATATCGAGTCGACAATGACAAGTCAGTCGGTTCAAAGAAAATACCTTCAAGCATGACGAAGCTTCTTGGCAAGACCTCCAAGATAATTCTCCAGATCGTCCCTCTTGCGAGCAATGCCTTCCATCTTCTCATTCAGATTGTTCTTGTCCTTCTTCAGGCGATTCGCTTCCTTATTGGCTTCATCAAGGGCAGTTTTCAGCCTGGTGTTTTCTTCCTCCAGTTTGCCGACTAAAGCTAGCTTCTGTTCGGCGAGTGCAGTTTTCTCGTCAGCTGCTTTCTGTGCGGCCGCAAGATCTTGGTCCTTCTTCGCCAGAGCTTGATTATTTTCTCTAAAAAGAAACAACGCTCGGTTCAGAAAAAGCAAAATAAAATCCGGTCCAGAGACAAGTCAGTCGGCAAGTTTTCTCTTACCAGCAGCTTCATCCTTGGCCTTCTGCAGATTTGTCTTGGCCAGTTCCAGATCGAGGTTGAGCTGAATCTGTTTTTTCTCCAATTCAGCAAAGCGAACTCCGAGTTCACAAGACTTCTGTAATCAAGAGACAGTCAATCAACAGATGGAAAGATTAGTTACTTCAGAACAATAGTTCGATAAATCCAAGTTGTTTTCAGACCGTAGTCGACTGCCCGCAGTCAACCACGGTCTCGGGGACTACACCCAGTGGGTGCACTTAGCGTGCCCCCACCGGTCCAGTTTCCACTCGACGTGGTCTGTCCAGGCCGAGTGTAAAAAAAAGGATCTAAGACCGTAGTTGACTGCCCGCAGTCGACCACGGTCTCGGGGACTACACCCAGCGGGTGCACTTAGCGTGCCCCACTAGTTCGGATTCCACTCAACATGGTCCATCCAGACCGAGTGGAAAATTTAGCTTCTCGGACCACAGTCGACTACCCGCAGTCAACTATGGTCTCGGGGACTACACCCAGTGGGTGCACTCAGCGTGCCCCCACTAGTTCAAAAATCCAATCGACACAACCTAGTCGACCTAAGATACAAGTTTGCTCAACGGCAAATCAGAACACCCACCGGGTGTACAGATGCGAAGTTCAGGTAGCATATCCTAACAGAACAAGCTAAAAGAGTCAGTCGGCAATCTGCTAACCTGGACGTTGCTCTGGAGAGCGGAGCTGGCATCATAAGCAGCTTGGCTGGCTTCTCGCACCATCTTCATCTTCTCCATCATAATGCCCGCCTGGCGTATAGCCTCTTTGGCAGCACCCACCTGGTCCTCTAGGACGTGATGTGCAGCAAAAAGTGAAGGTGGATCGGCGGGAGTTTGCGCGGCTGACGATGAAGGCTGAGCACTCGACAGCGGTATGGCGAAGGAGACGGAAGTCCGATTGGCATCGCCGGCGTCCTGAATTACCGGTTCCGCCACCAGCGTCGACTGAGGCGTCTTGCCAGCGGACGTTTTCTTGTTTCTTCTCCCCAAGGGCCTCTGTGGCTCGTCCTCGTCGTCGTCGGGGAGATCAATGACGTTGAGAGGAGCTGTAAAAAGATCAGTTGCCAAAAGTTCATCCTTGATTGGTTATATCGCAGTTCAATTGACAAAGCAAAGACAAGATCACAAAGATTATACCTGGGTTGGAGGTGACCGCATCTTCCATGTCCTCATCCTCGTTTTTGTAAGCAGAGGTCCCAAAGGTAGCGGCACTGCTAGTTTCAAGATCCATTCGGTCAAACCAAGGAAAAATAGACAACGCAGAATTTCGGGTAAAACTGAAGACAGGACACTTACGCAGAGGCAACAGGGATGTCGATTTTGATTCTGGGCAGCGCCTTTCGGGTCTTCTGCGGCACGACCTTGGATTGTTTCAGAGCCTTTTCAGTCGGCGCCGGAGAAGACGTCCGAGGATGCTTTGACGACTGCCTAGTCTGAACGGTTGCCTTGTCACGGGCGCTTGCGGGGTCGTGGGTGAGCTTGGATCGCCTTTCCCTACGGGGAGGTGAGTCGACCTCTTCTTCATCACTCGGGTCGGAGCTCTTCTCATCCCCTTCACCATCAGAATGCCACTCGCCGCTCTCGCCTCCGCTCGCCTCTCCCTCCGGATCCTGCTCCTGCTCTCCGTTGGGCATCGAATACATCTCAGTAAGAGCCTAGAAGACAACAAGCAAGACAAAAGTCAGTCGGTTGATTGCAAGCAGTTACATGATAAATCAAGATAACACTCGGCAATTCAGAGTTGGATCTTGTCTGTTTGGTGCGAGTTGTCAAGTGTAGGGACTCTCCTGGCCCCCCTGGGGTTATCTTTGTTGCCAGTGATACCCCTCAACCACTTCTCCACCGTATCCTCGTCGACTTCTTCTGGATGGATCCGAGTGGAATCGTCAATGCCCGAATACATCCACATCGGATGGTCACGGGCTTGAAGCGGCTGAATGCGTCGCCTGAGGAAGACTTCCAACAGATCCATGCCGGTCACGCCATCATGGATGAGTTGGACCACTCGCTCGACCAGCACCTTCACCTCTGCTTTCTCCCCCGGGGTCACTTTCAGGGCGGAGGGCTTCTCTACTCGAGCCATGGAAAAGGGGGGAAGTCCAGTCGACTGACCGGGAGTCGGCTGGTCTTTGCAGTAAAACCAGGTCGACTGCCACCCTCGGACTGACTCGGGTAGGATTATGGCTGGGAAAGAGCTCTTACCCCTCATTTGGATTCCAAGACCCCCACACATCTGGATCACTTTTGTCCTCTCATCACTTGGATTAGCTTTTTTGACCGACTGGGAGTGACACGTGAAAATGTGCTTGAAGAGGCCCCAGTGTGGTCGACAACCCAAGAAGTTTTCGCACATGGACACGAAAGCGGCAAGATACACGATGGTGTTGGGGGAAAAATGATGAAGTTGTGCTCCAAAGAAGTTCAAGAAATCTCGAAAAAAAGGATGGGGAGGCAAAGAAAACCTGCGGTCGACGTGGGTGGCAAGGAGGACGCACTCACCCTCCTGCGGTCGGGGCTCAGTCTCGTCAGCCGGGAGCCGCGCGGATCCATGGGGAATCAATCCCTCCTCCGCCAGATCATCGATGTCGTCCTAGCGAATCGTCGACCGGATCCAATCTCCCTGGATCCAGCCGCACGATAGATCGGACCTCGAGGAAGATCCGCCCCGGCTGGACTTCTTCCCCTTCGCCTTCGCCGTCGCCTTCTTCGCGCGCTCCAATGCCACCGTCTTCTCCTTCCCCATCGCAGCAGACGGAGCCCGAACGGAGTAGCGGCGCCGGGGCAGGAGTGGATGCGGTGGAGAAAACAGAGAAGGAAGAGGAAGAATGGGAGCGCACTGTTCAAAAACCCCGGACCGACGTCTTATATGAGGTTGCTTCCGAGTGACTGACTTGTGGACCCGGGCGATCTTATCAAATCCCGCAACAGTCGCGCGAGCGATACGTGGCGAAAAAGGCGGCGCGGAAATCGAGGCGGCCCTGCCTTATGCAGCCCGATTGCTGCGGCGCCCCGCGCGCTTCCCAAAAATTCGAATCCCGCGAGATCCGCGGGCAAAAGAGCAACCTGTCAGACGGAAGATTTTCTCCATATCAACGCTCGAAGCTTTTCAGTAAAAGTTCACTCCGCAAAACCAAGAATGGATCAAGGCGACTGAAAAAGAAGTTGATGTCACCGTGTTGATTCATCGATCCCAACCAGACACTCCCAAAGTGCAAGAGCTGAATCGGAAGTATTTTCAACTCCTTCTCCACTCAAACCCTGAACCATTCGGGGGCTAATGATGAAGCCATGTACCTAGGGTAGGGTCATAGGCCTGACCTAGACACCCTCCCCAAGGGCATCACCCTAAAGACAGAAGCATTCGAAGGGTACCATCATCCACTCGACCAGAGACATTCCACTCGGAAGAATCAATGTCACTCGACCGTCACAGAAACCACTCGACATACAGAAGATCTAAAGTCACTCTACGCAGCAACAGTCGGGCGTTTACTCATAGACTTAATTACCATTTATAACACTTTATTGCGGACGTTACCTGTAATGCTTACTCTTTATGAACATTGAACCCTGTGTAACGGAGGGGAGCTGGGGTCCTGGCGAACTCTATATAAGCCACCCCCTCCTCTGGGACAAGGGTTCGCACCCCGTGTAACTCACACGCGCATAATCCAGTCGACTGCCTCCGGGCTCCGAGACGTAGGGCTATTACTTCCTCCGCGAAGGGCCTGAACTCGTAAAACTCGCGTGTACAACTTCGCCATAGCTAGGATCTTGCCTCCTCATACCTACCCCTCATTCTACTGTCAGTCTTAGATCCACGACAGGCGCCAGCGCGCGCAGTGTCCTTGTTTCCTCTTTGGTGCTAAGGAGGCAAGCGCAGGCGCGGAGTACCGAGGCATCAAACAAAGGTTTCCATATCGGTGCAATGAGACCAAGACCAGCAGGACGGCAAGACGGAGGTCACCATGGAGCCCAAGGCGGCGTCACCACCAGAGCCTTTTGTAGGTGAAGACTGCTTTTGTCAGGATAAGCTGTACTAGTTGTCCCCTTTCAAATTGGTCGTTGTTGGCTCCCTTCCCGCTCAATATTTGGGGACAGGACCATGGCCTCTATAAATAGGACTAGCCACCACAGTAGGAGGCATCTGATCTTTAGCCAATCCTAGCCACACACCGAGCACAAGAACACCTCAAGCTCAGGAGGCTGTTCTTCCCCTTGTAACTGTTCATCCTCAGCCCGAGAGGCAATCCACCACCACCACACTGGAGTAGGGTATTACACCACAACGATGGCCCGAACCAGTATAAATCTTGTGTCCTTTGTGTTGTGAGTTCGTCGAGTTAGCCCTTGAGATCTTAGCAAAGCTAGGATGTGGATTGGTATGGGAGATCTTCGTGCGCACCCAAGTATTCGAACCTTGAGGGTTTTGCCAGAACCCGTGATCCGACAACCACCTATACAAGTGCGAAGTTGGCCAAGATATATATGACCAGGATCGTATGTCTACACGGAGCTCTGAGGACCATCGTATCAGATAGAGGAACACAGTTTACTTCGAAGTTCTGGCACCAGCTGCACCAGACCTTGGGTACCAGGCTGGAATTCAGTACAACTTTTCATCCACAGACAGATGGACAAACCGAGAGAGTCAATCAGATTCTGGAGGACATGTTGAGAGCTTGTGCGCTAGATTATGGATCTAGTTGGGATGACAATTTGCCTTACACGGAATTCTCATACAACAACAGTTATCAAGCCAGTCTAAAGATGGCACCTTTCGAAGCCATGTATGGAAGGAGGTGCAGAACACCGTTGATGTGGGATAAAGTTGGAGACCGTCAGTTGTTTGGACCAGATTTGATTAAAGAGTTCGAAGAGAAGGTTAAGCTGATTCGAGATAAACTGAAGGTAGCTCAGTCCAGGTAGAAGAGTTGCGCAGACTCGAAATGCAAGGAGGTAGTCTATGAAATCGGAGACAGAGCATATCTTCGTGTATCACCACTATGAGGAGTTAAACACTTTGGAGTTAAGGGAAAGTTAGCCCCGAGATTTGTAGGACCATACCGAGTTTTGGAACGTATGGGAGAAGTAGCCTACAAGTTGGAGTTACCCGAAGGACTGTCAGGAGTTCCTGATGTGTTTCACGTTTCTCAGTTGAAGAAGTGCCATGCTGAGATAGCCGACATTCCTCTGAGAGATACAGTGCCCCTGGAAGCAATTCAGTTGGATAGTGATCTGACCTACGAGGAGAAACCAGTCAAGATTCTCGAGTTTGCCAGCCGAGTCACACGCAGCAAGGTTATTAAGTTTTGCAAAGTTCAGTGGAGCCACCATACCGAGGATGAAGCCACCTGGGAACGAGAGGAAGATCTACGGAAAGACCACCCACACCTATTTTCTAGCCAACCCGAATCTCGAGGACGAGATTCATCTTAAGGGGGGTAGGTTTGTAACATCCCAAATTTTCAATTTGGAATGTTATACATAGGTCATCATATGCATATCATATTTTATTTGCATTTCGTTTGCGATCCTAGAAATTCTAAGCAACTCAAGGACCCACGGAGAGAGTTGGGGATTTCGTTTATCTTTTCATATTTGAATTTTCTCAAATATTGAAAAGAGGATCATTTTGGTTTTAATTACTTTCCTCTCCGAAATATTTCAATATCAAAATATATGAGAGGAGATAATATGACTTCTCCAAAAAAAATCAGAGGAAAAGTATTAAAATCAAATAAATAATTTTATTTGGATTTTATTGCTATTTTATTTGAATTAGAAAAATATGCATTTTTCAAAAAAATATTTCTTTTGGATTTTTCTTTTGGCGGAATTATAAAAAAAAGGTTCCGGACCGACTGGGCCGAAGACCAGCCAGCCCACTCCCGCACCGCCATCGCCTACGTCCCCGAGCCGGACTCCAGAAGGAGTCCGACGCTGCCACGCCACCGGCCGGCCCCCTCCCCAAGGCACACCCCCTTCCCTCCTTATAAGCCGCCACCGCCCCTCGCCTCCCCACCTCGAGCCCCGCACCACCCGCCACAGCCGCTGCCTCGCGCCGCTCGCCGCTGCCGCCACTCTCCGCTGCCCCGCGCCGTCGCCTGCAGCACCGCGCCGCCGCCAGCCACCCGCACCGCCGTCGCCCACGCCATCGCACGCCGGATCTCGCTGCCCCGCCGCCGGCGTTGACCTCGCGGATCCGCCCCCGGTTTTTTTCGGCTTTAGGTAAAACCGCCAGTTTTTATAAAACCCTAGGTTTGGTTTTTTTAGATCGGTTAGGTTTGGTTCGTTTTATTCGGTTTCGTTATTTAGCGAGCGTTCGCTCGTTAGTTCGTTCTCAATGAACGTTTTCGTTCGTTCGTCTCTGCTAGCGGACGTTCGTCCGATAGATTTTTATTTTTATTTTCTTTTTCTGCCAGGGACCTATCCGCGATTACTTTTATCGCAGATTAGCCCCTGATCTTCAAACCCTCGGAACTTTTCAACCGTTTGTCCAAATCCAGTGAAACCAACGCCAAAATCTTCGTCTCGAGCCCCTCTTTCTGTTTAATGAACGTGAACATGACTTTAACAATTTAAAATTTGGTTTCAAGCAGATTTGATTTCGAAGTTCTTTTGACCGTAGTTTTAGTTCCGTAGCTCCCATTCGATTGATTCTTTTTGCAGATCAAGTTTCTTCAGCTGAACTTTCAGATTTGATCTTCTTATTTGAGTTTTACCCTTGCATCTATGCTTGATTGCTTATGTATGCTATTGTTTTTTTGCGATAGAATTCCCGGAGTGCGAAGCGTGCTGCTACGAGTCTCTAGGGTTTGCAAATCGTCAGCAAGGCAAGTAACACATTGATCATACTCTTTTCATACCCAGTTTTAAGCATTAGTTACAATCCTCAAACACTGCATGATTAGGATGTGATTAATTTGTGGGTATTCAGAAGTAGTTGATGAGGTAGAACATATTACCTATTTTATTATCAAACCCCTGGGAGTTACTTCTACGATATGCCTATATTGCCATGCTATGCTCGTAGACGTGGTTTGGGTTTCAGTGTATCCATGACAGATGTGAGATTGTTAATTAATGGTTAACATAAGGTGGCTCTTAAATACACATCTGGGTGGATTGGTTGCGGGCACCTGGAGAATCCAGTGTTGTCCTAGGATATCCCAGAGGACCCGTGTAATCATCCCATGGTTCGCCACCCAGACTCAAAGGGATCATAAGATTATTCATGCTAGAAACTTCCGTGTGTAGCCACAAGCTATTATGGGCTCTAGCATAGTTGAGTATGTTGCATGACCTCTTCCAGTGGTAGGCTAGCAGATGTAGGGGATATAGGTTGGTACTGTCTACCCAGGGTTAGAGTTATTGCTTCTGAAAGACTGTGTCTCGGTCATCTGTTTCTCAAACACCATGTAGTGCGAGAAATCTAACAGAGGAGATCGAGTCTTGTGGGGAAAAGTGCGCAAACCTCTGCAGAGTGTATAAACTAATCATGGTTAGCCGTGTCCATGGTTATGGACATCTTGAGTATCTGGTACTTGAATTATCATGTTGATCTCAACACTCTAAATTAATTTGCTGGGTTGTTAATTACCTTCTTAATTGGGATTGAGTTGGAGGAACCTTCTCAATGTTTCAACCACCATGATAGTTAAATAAAATATATTCCTTTATTGTAGGGGAAAATTAGCTTTCCGCAAAACATTATAACCATAGAGCCTCCACCAGCCATATATGCATGTAGTGATAGCATTTATCTGTTCATTGCTCTATTGTGTTATATTGCCAGCATATTCCATGTGCTGGCCCGTTTTGGGCTGCAACATATCATGTTGCAGACTTTTCAGACAAAGAGTAAGGTGCGCTAGGTCGTTTGTCGTGCACTCAGCTATGCCGTTGGAGATGATGGACTCACTTTATCTTCCAAGCCTTCCGCTGTTATCTTACTTAGATGGCCTTAAGCCATATTTATTGTAATAAGTTCTCTTTTGAGACAATCGATGTAATAAGTGTGTGATTGCACTCCGTTATAAATCCTTCAAGTATTGTGTGTGTCAGCATTACCGATCCAGGGATGACACTTAAGCACAGAGATTTGACGGCCTGAGCTCAGATCGCTAAAAAAATGTTGACCATGAATTAAAAAATATTAATCTTGCATTTGAAAAATTATTGATGAAGAATTTGAAAAATGTTAAATGTGCATAGAAACATGTTGGCTATGTATTAGAAAAATGTTAATCTTGTATTTGAAAAATATTAATCAAGCATTTCAAAAAAATTAAAATGTGGATAAGAAAAGTGTTTACCATGTATTTAAAAAATATTATTATTGTATTTGAAAAATGTTAATATATCATTTGAATAACGTTTCAAATGTGTATAGAATTTTTTTACAATGTATTAAAAACTTTTTTTATTGAAAAATGTTGTTGACATATATAAAAAATGTAGCATGAAAAACCAAAAAACAAAGAAAACCAAAAAACAGATAAGAAATAAAATAAACAAAAAGATAAAAGAAAATGAAATTAAAACCGAAGAAACAAATGAAAAAAACAGAGAAGAAAAAAGAAAAGAAACAAAGGAAAACGAAAAAGAAGAAGAAAACCCGAAGAAAACCAAATAAAACAAGATAAATGGAGAAAGAAAAGAAAAACAGAAAACTAGTGTAAAAACCGGATCTTTTCCTTCTAGTAGGTTGCGCCCGACTAATTTAACACAAACTCGATGTTGGCTCAGTGACTAATAGTGCTACGAAGCAACCAGGAGATCCTAGGTTCGATCCCCCGTGTGTTGCCTTTTTTACTCTATTTTTCACAAATATATGCGCTAGTGGGCCGGCCCGATTAGTCAAGACGCTTCAACGGGAGAACCTTCGGTCTCGCTAAATGTGAGATATAGTGCTCGCGTTTTTGTTTGGTTTTTCTCGACCCAACTGGGAGCTCATATTGAGATCACCAGGTGAAGGAAATATGCCCTGGAGGAAATAATAAAGTTGTTATTTATATTTCCTTATATCATGATAAATGTTTATTATTCATGCTAGAATTGTATTAACCGAAAACTTGATACATGTGTGGATACATAGACAAAACACCGTGTCCCTAGTAAGCCTCTACTAGACTAGCTCGTTAATCAAAGATGGTTAAATTTCCTAACCATAGACATGAGTTGTCATTTGATGAACGGGATCACATCATTAGGAGAATGATGTGATGGACAATACCCATCCGTTAGCTTAGCATAATGATCATTAAGTTTTATTGCTATTGCTTTATTCATGTTATATACATATTCCTTCGACTATGAGATTATGCAACTCCCGGATACCGGAGGAATACCTTGTGTGCTATCAAACGTCACAACATAACTGGGTGATTATAAAGATGCTCTACAGGTATCTCCGAAGTTGTTTGTTAGGTTGGCATAAATCGAGATTAGGATTTGTCACTCCGAGTATCGGAGAGGTATCTCTGGGCCCTCTCGGTAATGCACATCATAATAAGCCTTGCAAGCAATGTGACTAATGAATTAGTTGTGGGATGATGTATTACGGAACGAGTAAAGAGATCTCGGGCAAGTAACATACTGATGACAAAGGGAATTACATATGTTGTCATTGCGGTACGACCGATAAAGATCTTCATAGAATATGTAGGAACCAATATGAACATCCAGGTTCCGCTGTTGGTTATTGACCGGAGAGGTGTCTCGGTCATGTCTACATAGTTCTCGAACCCGCTTAACATTCGATGACGATTTGGTATTATATGAGTTATGTGATTTGGTGACCAAATGTTGTTCAGAGTCCCGGATGAGATCACAGACATGACGAGGAGTCTCGAAATGGTCGAGAGGTAAAGATTCATATATAGGACGATAGTATTCGGACACGGGAAGTGTTCTGGGGGTACCGGGTACGTATCGGGTCACCAGAAGGGGTTCCGGGAATCCCCCCGGCAACTACATGGGCCTAATGGGCCAAGAAGGGGACATACCAGCCCCTAGGGGGCTGGTGCGCCCCATGTAGGATGAAATAGGGGGGAGGAAAGAGGATAAGAGGGAAAGGAAGGGGAGGGATTCAGCCTCCCCCTTCCTTCTCTCCTCCCTCCTCCTTCCTTCCCCCTCCGGATGAATATGGAAGGGGGAGGCCGAATTGGGAGGCGCCCAAGTAGGATTCCTCCTACTTGGGGCGCCCCCTTGGATGCCTCTCCTCCCCTTCAACCTATATATATGAGGGGGGCACCGCTAGAACACACAACATTGATTCCTAGCCGTGTGCGGCGCCCCCTCCATAGTTTACGCCTCCGGTCATATCTTCGTAGTGCTTAGGCGAAGCCCTGTGTGGATCACTTCACCATCACCGTCACCACACCGTCGTGCTAACGGAACTCTCCCTTGACACTTTGCTGGATCAAGAGTTCGGGGGACGTCTAATGCGTCTCCAACGTATCTATAATTTTTATTGTTCCATGCTATTATATTATCTGTTTTGGATGTTTAATGGGCTTTATTATACACTTTTATATTATTTTTGGGACTAACCTACTAACCAAAGGCCTAGTGCAATTTGCTGTTTTTTGCCTATTTCAGTGTTTCGAAGAAAAGGAATATCAAACGGAATCCAAACTGAATGAAACCTTTGGGAGAGTTCTTCTGGAACAAACGTAATCCAGGAGACTTGGAGTGGACGTCAAGGAAGCAACGAGGCGGCCACGAGGCAGGAGGGCACGCCCAGGGGGGTAGCCGCGCCCCCACCCTCGTGGCTCCACCGACCTACTTCTTTCGCCTATATATTTTCATATACCCCGAAAACATCCAGGAGCACCACGAAACCCTATTTCCACAGCCGCAACCTTTTGTACCCGTGAGATCCCATCTTGGGGCCTTTTCCGGCACTCTTCCGGGGGGAATCGATCATGGAGGGCTTCTACATCGACACCATAGCTTCTCCGATGATGTGTGAGTCGTTTACCACAGACCTTCGGGTCCATAGTTATTAGCTAGGTGGCTTCTCCTCTCTCTTTGGATCAGTACAAAGTTCTCCTCAATCTTCTTGGAGATCTATTCGATGTAATACTTTTTGCGGTGTGTTTGTCGAGATCTGATGAATTGTGGGTTTATGATCAATTTTATCTATGAACAATATTTGAATCTTCTCTGAATTCTTATATGCATGATTTGATATCTTTGCAAGTCTCTTCGAATTATCAGTTTGGTTTGGCCTACTAGATTGATCTTTCATGCAATGGGAGAATTGCTTAGCTTTGGGTTCAATCTTGCGGTGTCCTTTCCCAGTGACAGTAGGGGCAGCAAGGCACGTATTGTATTGTTGCCATCGAGGATAAAAAGATGGGGTTTATATCATATTGCTTGAGTTTATCCCTCTACATCATGTCATCTTGCCTAATGCATTACTCTGTTCTTATGAACTTAATACTCTAGATGCATGCTGGATAGCGGTCGATGTGTGGAGTAATAGTAGTAGATGCAGAATCGTTTCGGTCTACTTGACACGGACGTGATGCCTATATACATGATCATGCCTGGATATTCTCATAACTATGCGCTTTTCTATCAATTGCTCGACAGTAATTTGTTCACCCACCATAGAATTTGCTATCTTGAGAGAAGCCACTAGTGAAACCTATGGCCCCCGGGTATATTTTCCATCATATTAATCTCCCATCAACTAGCTATTTCTATCGCCGTTTATGTTGCAATCTTTACTTTTCAATCTATACAACAAAAATACCAAAAATATTTATCTTATTATCTTTATCAGATCTCACTTTTCCAAGTGGCCGTGACGGGATTGACAACCCCTTTATCGCGTTGGTTGCAAGGTTCTTGATTGTTTGTGCAGGTACTAGGGACTTGCGTTTAGCCTCCTACTGGATTGATACCTTGGTTCTCAAAAACTGAGGGAAATACTTATGCTACTTTGCTGCATCACCCTTTCCTCTTCAAGGGAAAACCAACGCATGCTCAAGAGGTAGCAAGAAGGATTTCTGGCACCGTTGCCGGGGAGATTTACGCCAAGTCAAGTCAAGATTTGATCTCCCGCCAACGTGCGATTTCTGGCGCCATTGCCGGGGAGATCTACGCACAAGTCAAGACATACCAAGTACCCATCACAAACTCTTATTCCTCGCATTACATTATTTGCCATTTGCCTCTCATTTTCCTCTCCCCCACTTCACCTTTGCCATTTTATTCGCCTTCTTTATCGTTTGCCTTTTTCTCGCCAGATCTATTGTTTGATTGTGTTACCATGTGCCTTCTATTTGCTTGCATCTTTGCTCGCTAAAAATCTATTGATATGGATCCACTTAAAGTGTTCTACTTGGATCATCTTCGATCCTTATGCGTTCGTGCTGAAACCCCAACTAGCCTAGTTGATGGGAAATCTTTAGATGAGCATGCTCATTTTGTGTGTCACCGTTTGTCTGAAAAAGGGAGACTCCTATGGGATCAAATAAACAGATTATTGTGTTATGCTTGGAATCTTTGTGAAATTTATGATTTTACTTGTTGCTCTAAGAACCCTAAAAAACACCTCCCCTACCTATGTGAGTTTAATGATAATGAAATCTTATCTTCTTATGCAAAGGGTGTTTATAGTTACTACGATCTCGAACAAATTGAAGAATTTGTTGCTTTTAAGGGTGCTTATGAAGTTGCTTCTTTGATTGAAAAGTATGATATTACTCTCTACGAATCTGAAAATTTTGACATACTTAAATATTGCTATGAAAACTATGCTCATAATGTCTATGTCAAAGAATTTATTGAAAGAATGACCGTTGCTTTTGAAGAAAATAATAATATGCATGAATCTATAGATAATTATGATTCCGATGATTTGATTGAAATATCCCTTGATGAACATGATGCTTGCTATTCTTGTGGCCATGATGCCAATATTTATGAAGATGAATTTGCTATAGTTCCTTATTTTAAACATGAGATCGTTGCTATTGCACCCATACTTGATAGTTCCTACGATGAAAAGCATGATTGCAATGATGTTACCATAAATTCTCTTGATTTCAATTGTGCTAATAATATGCAAAACCCTAAGATTGGGGATGCTAGTTTTGCTATGTCTACTAGTTGCAATGATCATGATTGGGGTGATTGTTCTTATGATCTTGAAAATTTATTTAACCCCATGATGAATATGAGATTGATAATAGTGTTTGCAACAATATTGAAAGTGGGTTTGTAAGAGTGTCAACTTTAGATCCCACATATTTGGAGAATGTTCAATCTTATGGTATTTTTGATAAAAGTGGGTTTGGAGATGTCATGACTTTAGTTAATGATAATCCCACTATTTTGGAAGAGTGTCAACTTCGCATGCATGTGGATCGTGTTGAGAATATGTTATGTGATAGCTATTTTGTTGAATTTGCCTATGATCCTACATGTAATTATTATGATAGAGGAAAATATGGTTGTAGAAATTTTTATCTTACTAAATTACCTCTCATCATGTTGAGATTGCTATCGTCTCTTTCTTCTTCCTTGCATATGCTAGGATTTGCTTGCCTTGATAATTTGTTTGCCTATAAGATGCCTATGCATAGGAAGTATGTTAGACTTAAATGTGTTTTTCACATGTTTCATGATGCTCTCTTTATGTTTCAATTGCTATCTTTCATGTGAGCATCATTAAAATTATCAATGCCAAGCTAGGGGCGTTAAACGATAGCGCTTGTTGGGAGGCAGCCCAATTTTATTTTTGTTCCTTGATTTTTGTTCCTGTTTAGTAATAAATAATTCATCTAGCCTCTGGTTAGATGTGGTTTTATGTTTTAATTAGTGTTTGTGCCAAGTTAAACCTATAGGATCTTCTTGGATAACAAGTATTTGACCTTGCTAAAAAAGTCAGAAACTTTCTGCTCACGAAAACAATTGTTAAAAATCACCAGAAAGTGATAAAATACTGATTCCAATTGCAGTAGATCAATAATCAAATTATCTAGGTCTTCCTATTTTGGTAGAATTTGTGGAGTTCCAGAAGTTTGCGTTTGATACAGATTACTACAGAATGTTCTGTTTTTGACAGATTCTGTTTTTCGTGTGTTGTTTGCTTATTTTGATGAATATATGGCTAGTATCGGGGGGTATGAACCATAGAGAAGTTGGAATACAGTAGGTTTAACACCAATATAAATAAATAATGATTTAATTACAGTAATTTATGGTGATGGTTTGTTTACTTGCACTGACGGAGCTCATGAGATTTTCTGTTGAGTTTTGTGTTGTGAAGTTTTCAAGTTTTTGGGTAAAGATTTGATGGATTATGGAATAAGGATTGGCAAGAGCCTAAGTTTGGGGATGCCCAAGGCACCCCAAGGTAAAATTCAAGGACAACCAAAAGACTAAGCTTGGGGATGCCCCGGAAGGCATCCCCTCTTTTGTCTGCGTCCATCGGTAACTTTACTTGATGTTATATTTTTATTCACCACACGATATGTGTTTTGATTGGAGCGTCTTGTATGATTTGAGTCTTTGCTTTTTAGTTTACCACAATCATCCTTTCTGTACACACCTTTTGGAGAGACACACATGAATCAGTATTTATTAGAATACTCTATGTGCTTCACTTATATCTTTTGAGCTAGATAATTTTGCTCTAGTGCTTCACTTATATCTTTTTAGAGCATGGCGGTGGTTTTATTTTATAGAAATTACTGATCTCTCATGCTTCACTTATATTATTTTGAGAGTTCTTTAGAATAGCATGGTAATTTTCTTTGGCTATAAAATTAGTCCTAATATGATAGGCATCCAAGATGGGTATAATAAAAACTTTCATATAGAGTGCATTGAATACTATGAGAAGTTTGATACTTGATGATTGTTTTGAGATATGAAGATGGTGATATTAAAGCTGTGCTAGTTGAGTAATTGTGAATTTGAGAAATACTTGTGTTGAAGTTTGCAAGTCCCGTAGCATGCATTTATGGTAACCGTTGTGTAACAAATTTGAAACATGAGGTGTTCTTTGATTGTCATCCTTATGAGTGGCGGTTGGGGACGAGCCATGGTATTTTCCTACCGATCTATCCCCCTAGGAGCATGCGCGTAGTGCTTGGTTTTTGATGACTTGTAGATTTTTGCAATAAGTATGTGAGTTCTTTATGACTAATGTTGAGTCCATGGATTATACGCACTCTCACACTTCCATCATTGCTAGCCTCTTCGGTATCGTGCATTGCCCTTTCTCACCTTGAGAGTTGGTGCAAACTTCGCCGGTGCATCCAAACCCCATGATATGATACGCTCTATCACACATAAACCTCCTTATATCTTCCTCAAAACAGCCACCATACCTACCTATTATGGCATTTCCATAGTCATCCCGAGATATATTGCCATGCAACTTTCCACCGTTTCATTTATTATGACACGCTTCATCATTGTCATATTGCCTTGCATGATCATGTAGTTGACATCGTATTTGTGGCAAAGCCACCATGCATAATTCATCATACATGTCACTGTTGATTCATTGCCCATCCCGGTACACCGCCGGAGGCATCCATGTAGAGTCATGTTTTGTTCTAGTATCGAGTTGTAATCTTTGAGTTGTAAATAAATACAAGTGTGATGATCATCATTATTAGAGCATTGTCCCGAAGAAAAAAAAAAGAAAGGCCCAAAAAAAGAGAAAAAAAGAGACAATGTTACTATCCTTTTCCACACTTGTGCTTCAAAGTAGCACCATGATCTTTATGATAGAGAGTCTCTTATTTTGTCACTTTCATATACTAGTGGGAATTTTTCATTATAGAACTTGGCTTGTATATTCCAACAATGGGCTTCCTCAAATGCCTAGGTCTTCATGAGCAAGCAAGTTGGATGCACACCCACTTAGTTTCTTTTGTTGAGCTTTCATACATTTATAGCTCTAGTGCATCCGTTGCATGGCAATCCCTACTCCTTGCATTGACATCAATTGATGGGCATCTCCCTAGCCCGTTGATTAGCCACGTCAATGTGAGACTTTCTCCTTTTTGTCTTCTTCACACAACCCCCATCATTATACTCTATTCCACCCATAGTGCTATATCCATGGCTCACGCTCATGTATTGCGTGAAAGTTGAAAAGGTTTGAGATTACTAAAGTATGAAACAATTGCTTGGCTTGTCATCGGGGTTGTGCATGATGAGGGCATTCTTGTCTGACGAAAATGGAGCATGACCAAACTATATGATTTTGTAGGGATGAACTTTATTTGGCCATGTTATTTTGAGAAGACATGATTGCTTAGTTAGTATGCTTGAAGTATTATTATTTTTATGTCAATATTAAACTTTTATCTTGAATCTTTCGGATCTGAACATTCATGCCACAATAAAGAAAATTACATTAAAGATTATGTTAGGTAGCGTTGCACATCAAAAATTCTATTTTTATCATTTACCTACTCGAGGACGAGCAGGAATTAAGCTTGGGGATGCTTGATACGTCTCCAACGTATCTATAATTTTTCATTGTTCCATGCTATTATATTATCTGTCTTGGATGTTTAATGGGCTTTATTATACACTTTTATATTATTTTTGGGACTAACCTACTAACCAAAGGCCCAGTGCAAATTGCTGTTTTTTTTGCCTATTTCAGTGTTCCGCAGAAAAGGAATATCAAACGGAATCCAAACGGAATAAACCTTCGGGGGAGTCGTTTTTGGAACAAACGCAATCCAGGAGACTTGGAGTGGACATCAAGGAAGCAACGAGGCGTCCACGAGGCAGAAGGGCGCGCCCAGGGGGTAGGCGCGCCCCCCACCCTCGTGGGCCCCTCGTGGCTCCACCTACCTACTTCTTTCGCCTATATATACTCATATACCCCGAAAACATCCAGGAGCACCACGAAACCCTATTTCCACCGCTGCAACCTTCTGTACCCGTGAGATCCCATCTTGGGGCCTTTTCCGGCACTCAGCCGGAGGGGGAATCGATCACGGAGGGCTTCCACATCAATACCATAGCCTCTCCGATGATGTGTGAGTAGTTTACCACAGACCTTCGGGTCCATAGTTATTAGCTAGATGGCTTCTTCTCTCTCTTTGGATCTCAATACAAAGTTCTCCTCGATCTTCTTGGATATCTATTCGATGTAATACTTTTTGCGGTGTGTTTGTCGAGATCCGATGAATTGTGGGTTTATGATCAAGTTTATCTATGAACAATATTTGAATCTTCTCTGAATTCTTATATGCACGATTTGATATCTTTGCAAGTCTCTTCGAATTATCAGTTTGGTTTGGCCTACTAGATTGATCTTTCTTGCAATGGGAGAAGTGCTTAGCTTTTGGTTCAATCTTGCGGTGTCCTTTCCCAGTGACAGTAGGGGCAGCAAGGCACGTATTTTATTGTTGCCATCGAGGATAAAAAGATGGGGTTTATATCATATTGCGTGAGTTTATCCCTCTACATCATGTCATCTTGCCTAATGCGTTACTCTATTCTTATGAACTTAATACTCTAGATGCATGCTGGGTAGCGGTCGATATGTGGAGTAATAGTAGTAGATGCAGAATCCTTTCGGTCTACTTGACACGGACGTGATGCCTATATACATGATCATGCCTAGATATTCTCATAACTATGCGCTTTTCTATCAATTGCTCGACAGTAATTTGTTCACCCACCATAGAATTTGCTATCTTGAGAGAAGCCACTAGTGAAACCTATGGCCCCCGGGTCTATTTTCCATCGTATTAATCTCCCATCAACTAGCTATTTCTGTCGCCGTTTATGTTGCAATCTTTACTTTTCAATCTATACAACAAAAATACCAAAAATATTTATCTTATTATCTTTATCAGATCTCACTTTTGCAAGTGGCCGTGAAGGGATTGACAACCCCTTTATCGCGTTGGTTGCAAGGTTCTTGATTGTTTGTGCAGGTACTAGGGACTTGCGTGTAGCCTCCTACTGGATTGATACCTTGGTTCTCAAAAACTGAGGGAAATACTTACGCTACTTTGCTGCATCACCCTATCCTCTTCAAGGGAAAACCAACGCATGCTCAAGAGGTAGCAACGTCATCGAGCTGAACGTGTGCAGAACTCAGAGGTGTCGTACGTTCGGTGCTTGATCGGTCGGAACGAGAAGAAGTTCGACTACATCAACCGCGTTGTCAAACGCTTCCGCTTTCGGTCTACGAGGGTACGTGGATACACTCTTCCCCCCTCGTTGCTATGCATCTCCTAGATAGATCTTGCGTGAACGTAGGAATTTTTTTGAAATTGCATGCTACGTTTCCCAAAGTGGCATCCGAGTCAGGTCTATGCGTAGATGATATGCACGAGTAGAACACAAAGAGTTGTGGGCGGTGATAGTCATACTGCTTACCACTAACATCTTATTTTGATTCGGCAGTATTGTTGGATGAAGCGGCCCGGACCAACCTTACATGACCACGTTCATGAGATCAGTTCCACCGACAGACATGCAACTAGTTTTGCATAAAGGTGGCTGGCGGGTGTCTATTTCTCCTACTTTAGTTGAATTGAATTTGTCTGCGGTCAGTCCTTGTTGAAGGTTAAAACAACAAACTTTACGAAACACCGTTGTGGTTTTGATGCGTTGGTAAGAACGGTTCTTGCTAGAAGCCCGTAGCAGCCACGTAAAACTTGCAACAACAAAGTAGAGGACGTCTAACTTGTTTTTGCAGGGCATGTTGTGATGTGATATACGTTATTGTATGAGATGATCATGTTTTGTAAAAGTTATCGGCAACTGGCAGGAGCCTTATGGTTGTCGCTTTATTGTATGAAATGCAAACGCCATGTAATTCCTTTACTTTATCACTATGCGTTAGCGATAGTTGTAGAAGCAATAGTTGGCGAGACGACCACGACGCTACGATGGAGATCAAGGTGTCAAGCCGGTGTCGATGGAGATCATGACGGTGCTTTGGAGATTGAGATCAAAGGCACAAGATGATGATGGCCATATCATGTCACATATTTTGATTGCATGTGATGTTTATCTTTTATGCATTTTTTTCGCTTAGTACGGCGGTAGCATTATAAGATGATCCCTTACTAAAATTTCAAGGTATAAGTGCTCCCTAAGTATGCACCGTTGCGACAGTTCGTCATGCTGAGACACCACGTGATGATCGGGTGTGATAGGCTCTACGTTCACATACAACGGGTGCAAGATAGTTTTGCACATGCGGAATACTCGGGTTAAACTTGACGAGCCTAGCATGTACAGACATGGCCTCAGAACACTGGAGACCGAAAGGGCGAACGTGAATCATATAGTAGATATGATCAACATAAAGATGTTCACCATTGAAGACTACTCCATCTCACGTGATGATCGGACATGGTTTAGTTGATTTGGATCACGTGATCATTTAGATGACTCGAGGGATGTCTATCTAAGTGGGAGTTCTTAAGTAATATGATTAATTGAACTTAATTTATCATGAACTTAGTCCTGATAGTATTTGCAAATTATTTTGTAGATCAATAGCTCGCGATGTAGTTCCCCGTTTATTTTTGATATGTTCCTAGAGAAAAATAAGTTGAAAGATGATAGTAGCAATGATGCGGACTGGGTCCATGATCTGAGGATTATCCTCATTGTTGCACAAAAGAATTATGTCCTTGATGCACCGCTAGGTGACAGATCTATTGCAGGAGCAGATGCAGACGTTATGAACGTTTAACAAGCTCGGTATGATGACTACTTGATAGTTTAGTGTGCCATGCTTTACGGCTTAGAACCGGGACTTCAGAAACGTTTTGAACACCACGGAGCATATAAGATGTTCCAAGAGTTAAAATTGGTATTTCAGACACATGCCCATGTCAAGAGGTATGAGACCTATGACAAGTACTTTGCCTAATAGATGGACGAGAATAGCTCAGCCAGTGAGCATGTGCTCAGAATGTCTGGGTACTACAATCACTTGAATCAAGTGGGAGTTAATCTTCCAGATAAGATAGTGACTGACAGAGTTCTCTAGTCACTATCATCAAGCTACTAGAACTTCGTGATAAACTATAATATGCAAGGGATGACGAAAACTATTCCCGAGCTCTTCGCGATGCTGAAATCGGCTAAGGTAGAAATCAAGAAAGAGCATCAAGTGTTGATGGTTGACAAGACCACTAGTTTCAAGTAAAAGGGCAAGGGAAAGAAATGGAACTTCAAGAAGAATGGCAAACAAGTTATCACTCCCATGAACAAGCCCAAAGCTAGACCCAAGCCTGAAACTAAGTGCTTCTAGTGCAAAGGAAATGGTCACTGGAATCGGAACTGCCCTAAATACTTGGCAGATAAGAAGGATGGCAAAGTGAACAAAGGCATATTTGATATACGTGTTATTTATGTGTACTTTACTAGTGTTCATAGTAACCCATGGGTATTTGATACCGGTTTAGTTGCTAGGATTAGTAACTCAAAATAGGAGTTGCAAAATGAACGGAGACTAGTTAAGGGCAAGGTGATGATGCGTGTTGGAAGTGATTCCAAGGTTGATAAGATCACCATCGCACACTCCCTCCACCTTCGGGATTAGTGTTGAACCTAAATAAATGTTATTTGGTGTTTGCGTTGAGCATAAATATGATTTGATCATGTTTATTGCAATACAGTTATTCATTTAAGTCAGAGAATAATTGTTGTTCTATTTACATGAATAAAACCTTCTATGGTCATACACCCAATGTGAATGGTTTATTGAATCTCGATCATAATGATACACATATTCATAATATTGATGCCAAAAGATGCAAAGTTGATAATGATAGTGCAACATATTTGTGGCACTGCCGTTTAGGTCATATTGGTGTAAAGCGCATGAAGAAACTCCATGCGGATGGACTTTTGGAATCACTTGATTATGAATCATTTGATGCTTGCAAACCATGCCTCATGAGCAAGATGACTAAGACTTCGTTCTCCGGAACAATGGAGCGTGCCAATGACTTATTGGAAATAATACATACCAATGTATGCGGTCCGATGAGTGTTGAGGCACGCGGCGGGTATCGTTATTTTTTGGCCTTCACAGATGATTTAAGCAGATATGGGTATATCTACTTAATGAAACACAAATCTGAAATATCTGAGAAGTTCAAAGAATTTCAGAGTGAAGTGGAGAATCATCGTAACAAGAAAATAAAGTTTCTACGATCTGATCGCGGAGGCAAATATTTGAGTTACGAGTTTGGCCTTCATATAAAACAATGTGGAATAGTTTCGCAATTCACGCCACCTGGAACACCACAACGTAATGGTGTGTCCGAACGTCGTAACCGTACTCTATTGGATATGGTGCGTTCTATGATGTCTCTTACCGATTTGCCTTTGTAATTTTGGGGTTATGCATTAGAGACAGCTACGTACATTCACGTTAAAAAGGGCACCGTCTAATCCGTTGAGATGACACCGTATGAACTGTGGTTTGGCAAGAAACCTAAGCTGTCATTTCTTAAAGTTTGGGGTTGCGATGCTTATGTGAAAAAGCTTCAGCCTGATAAGCTCGAACCCAAATCGGAGAAGTGCATCTTCATAGGATACCCAAAAGAAACTGTTGGGTACACCTTCTATCACAGATCCGAAGGCAAGATCTTTGTTGCTAAAAATGGATCCTTTCTAGAGAAGGAGTTTCTCTCGAAAGAAGTGAGTAGGAGGAAAGTAGAACTTGAAGAGGTAATTTTACCTTCTCTCTAATTGGAAAGTAGCTCATCACAGAAAACTATTCCCGTGATGCCTACACCAACTAGAGAGGAAGCTAATGATGATGATCATGAAACTTCAGATCAAGTTACTGCCGAACCTCGTAGGTCAACCAGAGCACGTTCCACACCAGAGTGGTACGGTAATCCTGTTCTGGAAGTCATGTTACTAGACCATGACGAACCTACGAACTATGAAGAAGCTATGATGAGCCAAGATTCCGATAAATGGCTTGAGGCCATGAAATCTGAGATAGGATCCATGTATGAGAACAAAGTGTGGACTTTGGTTGACTTGCCCGATGATCGGCAAGCCATTGAGAATAAATGGATCTTCAAGAGGAAGACGAACGCTGATGGTAGCGTTACTATCTACAAAGCTCGAATCGTCGAAAAAGGTTTTTGACAAGTTCAAGGTGAGATTTTCTCACTCGTATTGATGCTTAAGTCTGTCCGAATCATGTTAGCAATTGCCGCATTTTATGAAATCTGGCAAATGAATGTCAAAACGGCATTCCTCAAATGGATTTATTAAAGAAGAGTTGTATATGATGCAACCAGAAGGTTTTGTCAATCCTAAAGGTGCTGACAAAGTGTGCAAGCTCCAGCGATCCATCTATGGACTGGTGCAAACATCTCGGAGTTGGAATATACGCTTTGATGAGTTGATCAAAGCATATAGTTTTATACAGACTTGCGGTGAAGCCTGTATTTACAAAAAAGTGAGTGGGAGCTCCGTAGCATTTCTGATATTATATGTGGATGACATATTGTTGATTGGAAATGATATAGAACTTCTGGATAGCATAAAAGGATACTTGAATAAGAGTATT
The DNA here is from genome assembly GCF_018294505.1 of Triticum aestivum. NCBI lineage: Eukaryota > Viridiplantae > Streptophyta > Magnoliopsida > Poales > Poaceae > Triticum > Triticum aestivum. Next base: position 319,461,274 of record NC_057796.1, on the reverse strand, counting down.
TAATGAAAAACCTCGGTGGAGCTGCTTACATATTGGGCATCAAGATCTATAGAGATAGATCAAGACGCTTGATAAGATTTTTCAATGAGTACATACCTTGACAAGATTTTGAAGTAGTTGAAAATGGAACAGTCAAAGAAGTAGTTCTTGACTGTGTTGCAAGGTGTGAAGTTGAGTAAGACTCAACCCGACCACGGCAGAAAATAGAAAGAGAATGCAAGTCAGTCCCTATGCCTCGGCCATAGGTTCTATAAAGTATGCTATGCTGTGTACCAGACCTATTGTATACCTTGCCATGAGTTTGGCAAGGGGGTACGATAGTGATCCAGGAGTGGGTCACTGGACAGCGGTCAATGTTATCCTTAGTTACCTAAGAGGACTAAGGAAATATTTCTCGGTTATGGAGGTGATAAAGAGTTCGTCGTAAAGAGTTACGTCGATGCAAGCTTTTACACCGATCCGGATGACTCTGAGTCTCAATCAGGATACATATTAAAAGTGGGAGCAATTAGCTAGAGTAGCTCCATGCAGAGCATTATAGACATAGAAAAATTGCAAAATACATACGGCTCTGAATGTGGCAGACCCGTTGACTAAACTTCTCTCACACGCAAAACATGATCACACCTTAGTACTCTTTGGGTGTTAATCACATAGCGATGTGAACTAGATTATTGACTCTAGTAAACCCTTTGGGTGTTAGTCACATGGCGATGTGAACTAATCACATAAAGATGTGAACTATTGGTGTTAAATCACATGGCGATGTGAACTAGATTATTGACTCTAGTGCAAGTGGGAAACTGAAGGAAATATGCCCTAGAGGCAATAATAAAGTTGTTATTTATATTTCCTTATATCATGATAAATGTTTATTATTCATGCTAGAATTGTATTAACCGGAAACTTGATACATGTGTGGATACATAGACAAAACACAGTGTCCCTAGTAAGCCTCTACTGGACTAGCTCGTTAACCAAAGATGGTTAAGTTTCCTAACCATAGACATGAGTTGTAATTTGATGAACATGATCACATCATTAGGAGAATTATGTGATGGACAAGTCCCATCCGTTAGCTTAGCATAATGATCATTAAGTTTTATTGCTATTGCTTTCTTCATGTCATATACATATTCCTTCGACTATGAGATTATGCAACTCCCGGATACCGGAGGAATACCTTGTGTGCTATCAAACGTCACAACGTAATTGGGTGATTATAAAGATGCTCTATAGGTATCTCTGAAGGTGTATGTTGGGTTGGCATAGATCGAGATTAGGATTTGTCACTCCAAGTATCGGAGAGGTATCTCTGGCCCTCTCGGTAATGCACATCATAATAAGCCTTGCAAGCAATGTGACTAATGAGTTAGTTGCAGGATGATGTATTACGGGATGAGTAAAGAGACTTGCCGGTAACGAGATTGAACTAGGTATGAAGATACCGACGATCGAATCTCGGGCAAGTAACATACCGATGACAAAGGGAATTACATATGTTGCCATTGCGGTACGACCGATAAAGATCTTCGTAGAATAGGTAGGAACCAATATGAGCATCCAGGTTCCACTGTTGGTTATTGACCGGAGAGGTGTCTCAGTCATGTCTACATAGTTCTCGAACCCGTAGGGTCCGCACGCTTAACGTTGATGACGATTTTGTATTATATGCGTTATGTGATTTGGTGAACGAACGTTGTTCGGAGTCCCGGATGAGATCACGTACATGACGAGGAGTCTCGAAATGGTCGAGAGGTAAAGATTCATATATAGGACGGTAGTATTCGGACACCGAAAATGTTTCGGGGGTACCGGGTACGTATCGGGTCACCAGAAGGGGTTTCGAGAATCCCCCCGGCAACTACATGGGCCTAATGGGCCAAGAAGGGGACAGACCAGCCCCTAGGGGGCTGGTGCGCCCCATGTAGGACAAAATAGGGGGGAAGGAAAGAGGAGAAGAGGGAAAGGAAGGGGAGGGATTCGGCCTCCCCCTTCCTTCTCTCCTCCCTCCTCCTTCCTTCCCCCTCCGGATGAATATGGAAGGGGGGAGGCCGAATTGGGAGGCACCCAAGTAGGGTTCCTCCTACTTGGGGCGCCCCCTTGGCTGCCTCTCCTCCCCTCCAACCTATATATATGAGGGGGGCACCGCTAGAACACACAATATTAATTCCTAGCCGTGTGCAGCGCCCCAATCCACAGTTTACGCCTCCGGTCATATCTTCATAGTGCTTAGGCGAAGCCCTGCGCGGATCACTTCACCATCACCGTCACCACACCGTCGTGCTACGGAACTCTCCCTTGACACTTTGCTGGATCAGGAGTTCGAGGGACGTCATCGAGTTGAACGTGTGCAGAACTCGGAGGTGCCGTACGTTCGGTGCTTGATCGGTCGGAACGAGAAGAAGTTCGACTACATTAACCGCGTTGTCAAACGCTTCCGCTTTCGGTCTACGAGGATGCGTGGACACACTCTTCCCCCCCTCGTTGATATGCATCTCCTAGATAGATCTTGCGTGAGCGTAGGATTTTTTTTGAAATTGCATGCTACGTTTCCCAACACCAGGGTCATCACGAGGATTTTGAGACCGCTGTGCAGAATGGAAACAATGCCTAGAAATTTGAAACTTAATATAACTAAGGAACCTATATAACTAGAGCATATATGCAGGTTGAACCGTTAGGCGGGTACAAGTGCGGAGTGCTTCCTGCTCCAATGCCCTAACTTCATGTCGACAGCGATCGATTGCGTAGGACATCTGTGAAGCATTGGTCAACTGTCAGACGTGATAGTGGATCGCACATCTTGTGGTTGATCAGAGTTTTGACTGTCAATTTCTATACAATACAAGATTTTTTTTTCATACAAGCATTCTCACAAACACCCTGCAAACAAACTCCATTCCATGGTATAAACTCACAATATACACTCCAAAGCAAGTAATCATCACAATTCACAAACACAACATGCGTTGGAAGCATATAATCTCACTATACACAATAAATTGCACAATTACAGCGAGAAAATTTGGAAGAAAGAAAGTAATAAGATAAAGGAAAAAAGGACATGAAGGAAGGAGAAGGGCAGAGAGATTACCTGGCCGGGGCAACGAGAAGTTGGCGTGGTAGCTACCACTTCGGATGATCAGACATAGGAGAATGAGGCTAGTACAAAGAAGAGGGCGATAGGTCAATATGGAGCAGAGAAGGCTGGCATGGGGTCTTGGAGATATAAAAAACGAAATGGTGCACTGCCCGTCTCCTTGGGTTTTCTTTCAGTATAAGCTGTTTTTATGGTTTTGTCTCGTGGATCGGGTTGGGGGGGGGGCTGCGATTTTTGGGCCCTGTGGCCTCACTGCTCGCATATGCTCGTTGGCGGTCTTGGAGGTCACGTTACAAATGTTGCATATGCACTATGTCTAGGGGAAATACGAAACATGTGTATTATCAAAAAGGGCGCACAATGGTGACACAGAAAGACGGTGACATGTCATTTGGCATACGTACACCACATCTTTGAAAATAGTTATATTTAATTAAATTTCACCCTCTCTTTTGTTAATTTTGAAACTGATTGCCTCATTTAAGCAAACGTTTGCCATATTTCACATTTTTCTCGAAATTGTGCACATTTTGTCAAGGTGACACCACATGCCGACGCACACATGATGCACCATTGTGACAGGTTTTTCTTTCAACAACCAGTTTCTCCAAGGGATCAAACAAGAACATCTCAGGTTTTTCCGACGATGTTCGTTCAGTGGGAGAAGACGTTTCCGTCGCCTATGAGGCGCCTGCGATGACCTCATCAATCATGAGATGTGGTGCCAACATAGTATCTCAAAGGTGCTCATAGGGGTACGGTGTGTGTGCACGCGTTCATATGGGTGATTGTATGTGCGTGTATATAAACATCTGCGTGCGTGATTGTATATTGTGTAAAAAAAATGAATAGTAACAGAAACCGTAATCGTGCTGGTAGGCTGGTGTGCCTAATTTCTCCCGGTCGATTTCCAAGTTGTTGTCATTTTCTATATTCGGGTAAATACAAGCCACCATCAGTATACCTCAAAAGAAAAGACGCTCAAGATCGAGATCTCCGGGAGCCGAGTCATGGCCGTTACATGAGCCCATCATCCAGCTGTATGTCCATCACGGTGCCCAGTCCAGCCGTGCTCCAAGCCGAGCACCACTTGGCTTAATTCTGACTCTTCCCGTCTCCACTCTCCAGGCCCTACTCCTACTAGCACTAGCACACGCACCAGCAAACAGCACTGAGCTGAGCAGATCACATCGAACCTTCGACGCGGCGTGTGCACGCACGGCTGGTGTCCCATGGCAACGTACAGTACCGAGCCCTCCATGTCCATCCCACGAGGCCATGATCCCATCCTGTGCCGTGCCGACGCGACTGGTGGTAGCTCGATCGCGTGCGCGAGCGAATGAATGAATGAATGAGTACCATCGCACTCGCCACAGTGAAACAAAACACATGGGCTGGCGTAAAAGCGCAGGTGCCGCTCGCAGGCGCGCATTGATGGCGGTCTGATCTGATCTGATCGCCGGTGGCGGATCGACCGGTGGCGGTGGGTGTGGTGCCAAACCGGGACCGGACATCACGCCGCCGGGATCCGTTGGCGGGCTTCGGCGTGTGGTCGCTATCCGGCAATGAACAGGAGCACCACGTACGTACGCCATATTTATGCCGCCGCTCACAGGCACCGTCAGCAACGAGATGCCTGGTTTGTCTTCCCGGAAACGCGTTTGTTCTCGTCTACCATTCTACTGTTCTGTCCATCAGTCCATGACCATCATCTTTGTTTTGTCTCGTTGATCCGCGTTGTTCACTTTTAAATTAGGCGATCAAGTGGCCAGGGACTGAACAGCGGATGGTACTCCTGGTAGTGGACTGCCCCTGGAAAATCACACCAGCGTCGATATGATCGGAAATGATATGGTATATCTTATCATATCTCCTTCAGTTCTTCAATCATTCGCACGACCTGGTGCTTTGGCAAAGTGACGTTCCCCAGTGCGGGCAATCGAGCTATATTCAGACAAAAGTTTGACTTCGGCGGTTCGGCCCCTAGCGTGTCTAGTATACAAGTATTTTCATGATCGGTTACACCGGGACGATATAAATATGTTTGTACACCACTACATGCAATCTCGAAAATAAAATGTTTGTGTCCAAAATACGCCCATCCATATGACCCAAGAGCTACAGAAAGATGAGTAGAGTTATCATATGCGTGCTAAAAGACGCACTGATGCATGCGTACGCTACAAGGTACTGTACTTAATTAGCATGCATGCACAGCACGGTGCCACCAAACGCCCTAGTCTCAACACGTTGGCTCATCAGGATTGGATATAAGCCGCATCATGAATGACGTGCTAACGGAATAAGTGGCCTAGTTAATTTTGATGGCGACCACCATCACATTTTGTAAACCACTTCTACCATAGCAGCCTAACAGCATGGTCCGTCATTCCTTTGCCTCGTGGGCTCGATGACCAAGATGCTTTTCCATGAACTTTTTTTTACTGCAAGGTGCTAGTGAAAACCGTAGAAAATTCAGGTAACTTGGATGAACAACTGCCTACATCTGCCTGGCTATCTACACACGAACCCATTAATCCCACCATACCGGCGTACCGCGGTGCCCAGAGAGTGAAGGCGCTAATAATCGACAGATCTCCACGAGTTGCTTGGAGCGCCTTGAATTATCCAGGAACAGAAAATTACTAGTACTTTACAGGCAAAGCAGGCAACACAGAAATACCTAATGCTGTACTGAAACTGTAGTCGATAACTTGATGTTAACCGGCGCCATGCATGACGTATAACAAAATTGGCCGGCTGATTAATTGTGACGGCGACCACGCCACTTAACGGAGTCAAGCGAGCAAGCTTGCAGTCATGTTCATTTTCTGTCCAAATTTTGCAACAGATGGAGATTACTTGTGAAATATACTAGTAACAAACTTTGCCCGCACCCTTAGCCACCGGAAATCAGAACTCAGATTTCAGGCCTTGAGTGTTCCTTTTATCAAAAACGGACCTGTCGTTTATTTTAAACTCTCTGCAACTCCATTTTCAAGTAGATAGGATGGAAATGCACTATGTAAACTAACATAAGATCGTTTAGATCACTATTTTAGTGATCTAATAAATAATTTTATATTAAAGCATCTACAACCAGGCACACCAAATCATCCCAAACATCCGGGCGGACGGCCTGGTTACTATGAAAACCGATTCAGATGGGCGCTTTAAATGTCCTTGAACGTCCGGGCTGTCGGGCGCCTTTCATATCCAACCCAAATGGGCGGATATGTGGCGGCCCGGGTGCGTCTACCATGTCGGCTTAGCCCAGCCTGGCCCATGTGTGCCCCACAAATATCCCCATCCGAAAAACCCTAGACCGCAATCAATCTGTACTCCACTTCAGTCCCCTCTCCATCCACTTCACTTCTGATCCCCTCCGAACCCATTCGATGGCCGGCGAGCGAAGTTGTGTTGCCTCCGGTGGGAAATCCGGCTCTCACGACGACTGTAGGGGAGCTCAACGATGTAGAGGAGGTCGCCCTCCGCATCGCGTTGAGGCTTTCGCAGCTCGACCAAGGCAGATCCGGCTGCGGCGGATCTACTTCGTTAGCGCAGCGCTAGCGACATCGCCGGTCCTTCCCGCCCGACACGCTACTTCGGCCGCTACGCTCCTTCAGGTACGCCGCCCTACCACCACCATCCTCTGCTCCGGAAGTGATACCTGGTCACCGCTGGGTCCTCTTGCCCACATCAAGGCCGGCGCACACGAGGACAACCGAGTCTGAGGCACGAGCAGCCCGATGCGAGAGATAGCGTTTGAGGGAGAGGGCGGCGGCGGGGGAGGGGGGCGAGGGGGCGCTCTCCGCACGTCGGGCATGCACGAGCGCGTCGGTCGATCCCAAGGCCGCGCTCCTCACATCGGTCCTTCGCCGCTCTCTCACGACGGCAAAGACGGATGCACGGCGCCTCCGCCGCAAGAATGCCAAGGCGCTCTGACTCGCCATCGAGTTGTCGGAGTGCGATGCAAAGAAGGAGGCGGCGGCGAAGGCGGCCTGCCATGCAAAGGAGGAGGACCGCCTGCTCCGTAGTCTGTCGAGCAAAAGGTGCAGCTCCGACTCCGATCGGACGGACGACTCCACCTCCAGCTCCGACGACGATGCACCTCTGCACGCCGACGCCTACATGGAGGAGGGGCACAACCGCGCCGATGATCGAAAGAGGAAGGGGTCGGCAAGGAAATGATGATTTCCTCCGCCATTTCCCGTTCTATTTATATTTTATCTATGTTTTAAGTAGTTTGTAGTATGAATTTGCACTGTCCGCCGTTGAATTTCGATGAACTATGCTTCTTTTGTCCAGCGATGAAATGTTGATCCGATGAACTACGTGTTAGATTGTGTTTTATGGAGCGTTGTTGAGGTTTCGGATATAAGGGACGCGGATGTGGAAGCCAATATATGAGGCGTGCTCGGGCAGTGCCCGCGGACGCGGGCGCGTTGGTGGGCGTCTGAGGACCTAAATTTGCTATGTCTTGCTGTAGATGCTCTTATAGCTTACAGGAAATACTTGATGTTTAAAAATAAATCGTCTATAGAATGTATTTTCTTTTTGCACGAGATGACGATTTTCTGTGCAACACTAATAATAATGGAAATAAAACGATGTACTGAACGCCGTAAGTTGGTACAATCTGAGATAAGGTTAAATCCCAGTAATCTAGAATCTACGAAGGCATCGTGCTTACTTTAGTACACAAAAGGGGGGGAAAACTCACTCTGTGGTGACACACGTATAAGTGCAGGGCAGCAAGCTGGTGCTACTACTAGCAGAGCATACATACACCCCTCCCGCCTGCCATTACAAACCACCCACCATTTTCGTACACCACGCGAGATCAGGGCACCCAGGCCAGCCTCCCCCAGCTCCACCAAGGAACCAAGAAGCCCGAGGGCAGCCATGGCCGGCGCGTCCGCCACCAGCACCCGCAAGGGCGGCATCAAGGCCTACTGGAAGCACCGCGGGTACGACCGCCTGGACGCGGCCGCCGCGCAGCGCCGCCCGGCCCTCGCCACGGCCGAGCTCGGCGCCGGGGGCGGGGCGGGGGCGGCGGCGACCGCGGGCCGGCGGCGCGGGTGGCGCGTGCGTCGCCGCGGCCTCGGGCGGCGGGTCCTGCGCGCGCTCTCGCCGCGGCGGCTGCTGGCGCGGCTCCGGGACGCGTACGTGAACGCGATGCTCCGGCTCGCGTCCTCCGCCGCCGTGGGGTACGGCTCCGCCCCGTTCTGCGCCGCCCCCGAGCCCTTCGCGCGGCCGCGGCCGCTCAAGGAGTACGACGAGAAGGTGCTGGTGGAGATGTACCGGTCCATCCTGGCCCGCGGCGGCGTCATCCCTCTCTCCGGCGACGCCTCGCTGGTGGTCGGCCCCGCCTCGCTGCCGGCCCCGGCCACGGCCACGGTGGCCTGACCGCCCACCCATCGGTCCACTGGCGCGGCGCGGACGCTACTAGCTTGTCACGCCATTTGCCCCTTGGTTTCGCCGCGCAGAAGGCGTGAAGTGCACTATCTAGCGTGTATGCTACAAGTTCTGTAGTACTATGTCTTGCTGAAATTTGCAAAATACCTACAGTTTCTTCTTCTTCATCTTTTTACGCATTTTACTCCATGAGACTAGCGCAGAACCCTCGGAAGCTGGCTGTGCTGTCGGGTGTCGGCGATTGTTTACTGGAATTCGCAGGATTTTGCGGGAATAAGTTTCAAGCGGTGGCATTTTACGGTTGGTCGCATATAATTAAGCGTGGATGGTAACAGAATTAGTGTGCAAGAATCAGGAAGCGGGCAACGCGCAACCCTTTAGCTTTATACTAGAATATTGTTGCTGTTGACGGTGCTAGCCATACAGACTGGCGGGGCTGCCGGTATTTAAAGTTCAGTACCGCCACAACAACTTACGTGGGGGGCCGGCGCTAGCCGCCCGCTCACGCTCTTCGCGACTTGGTTAATAATAATTGTTCGTGTCCTTACGTGCATGGCTGAAGGTTTCTGGTGTGATTATCAAGTTGGAGATTCTGAGAGCACCATCTGTAAGATTTTCGGTCCATTGGTGATGCTGTACCGCCTTCAGGGATATAGTGTACCGCCTTCAGTTGGATTTTGCCGCTCGGTACTCTTGCGCCGGCGATGAATACCTTCAGAGTGGATCGTCTTAATATTTTGTCTCAAAAATCATTTTCTTTTGGACAAAAAAAAGATTTAGATCTATTAACCAGATCAGCAATACTCCCTCCACTTTTATTTACTCTTCATATTAGATTTGACGGAAGTCAAACTTCGTAAAGTTTGACCAAGTTTATAGAAAACAATATAAACATTTACCGTAACAAGCTGAACGTGGACGGTTCCTACTGCGCGAGCACCGGAACGGCCGGCCGGGGCAGGAATGATCCTACGGGACAGCTCTGGCGAGATCATATTTTCATCCTGCAGGGAGTTGAGGACGTGTGCTGAACCTTTGGAAGCTGAGCTACACGCATGCATGGAGGGCCTCAACCTTGCACTGCAATGGTCGCAGTCCCCATCAAAATCGAGACGGACTGTCTTGTGGCATTTAGGGGCTGTTTGGTTTGAGACTAAGTTTGCCTAAGGTTGCCACATCTAAGGTTAGGCAAGCTTGATAAACTTAGGTGGGTGTTTGGTTCAAGCCACATCTTAGGCAAGCCACATTAGGGTCCCACATTACATACACTCAAAAAATATGGCAAGATTCCCTTAGGCTTGCCAACTTGTTGCTCTCATTTTGAAGAACTAACATTAGGCAAGTATGGTAACATTGTATGGTAAAGTGTGGCATGGTTAGGCCTATAACCAAACAGCCCCTTAATATGATCAAGACGTCGGACGGAGACAGATCTCGTCATGCTATGCTAGTTGAGCAAATCAACAGACTCATGAGGGGAGGTAGAGCCATCAAGCTAGCTCATGTGTGTGGAGAGCAGAATGGCATCAGCCACTATTTAGCTGCTTTTGGTAGAAGGAACGACGCACTGTTGTGTGGTTGGGATCAGGACCGGGTGAAGTCCCTGAACTTTGTAAGAAATAACTTGCTCCTGGTTGATTGAATAAAACCTTCTTTCATCCGCAAAAAAAAACAAGTCTATATGATGTGTAAATACATTCAATAATGAATCTAATGATATGTATTTGTTATTGTATATATTAATATATTTTTTTATAAACTTTGTCAAAGTTTACAAAGCTTGACTTTGACCAAAGGTAATACGCGGACTAAATAAAAACAGAGGGAGTACAAACAACCCTAGCAAATAAAGAAATTGCATTGAAATCCCTGAAAATCGACCTTCTACTTCCTCTAAAAAATGGTGCACAATCGCAAGCCACTACGATGTTGAAGTCAGCCTAACATTGTTTGTTCGTCAATGAGAAGTCATCATGGTAGAGTCCTAGCAGAGCATCGCTTTGGCTAAGCCATACCACCAACAGAGTCGCAGATCAAGAGCCCGGCCTCCTCAAAGGCCCGTAGTCCTTAGGAGAGCACACCAAAGTGAAGGACGTAAGTGTGTGAGGCCGGAGGACCCAACTGCGTAGGGTTGTTGCCGCCATCGCCTCGAAAAAGCTCACGAACCTAGCCTCACTATCCAGAATGGACAACATGAATCTAGGCCCGCGAAGCAGTGACATTGCCACACATAACACCGTTGAGATGTGCTGGCTTAAGAAAAAATTATACGTCAGGCAGATGTCACGACCCCATCAACGACACACCATAAATATTGGACGCACCGCTGGAAGCCCGAAGCAAAGAACAACAACGAAGGCATATCTTAAATTAGTCTCAAAACAGTGAAATTATGTCATAATTCGGTAAATCAAGGTATCACAACACTCCCACATTAACGAGGCTAGTGGAGGAGGGAAGGGGCCACAACCTACCGGCGGAGGAAAAGAGGCGGCAAAGATCGCCTATTGAGAGTTCACATAACCATAATTGATTTTTTGGAAAGCACCTTAATTGATGGTAATCTAAAAAAACTTAATTGTGTTTTCCCCCCAAAAGAAAGCTGAATTAGAAACCAAAATTGGCGGAGGAAAGTGGTGGCAAAGATTTTTCCTGTTTTAACTTAGAATCCAAAACTACATACATGTTGCAACCACCTTGCGTATAGCTGATTTAAAGTTGCTGCCCTGCAATAGCACGACACATCTCTCTTGCGTGCATGCCAAGAGTTGCGGTCGGTTGATAATGGAAAACAAAAGATGCCTGGTGCCTCTACCAGTAGTTGCAGGTCAACTAGATCAGCACCGCAAAATAATACTACAAGCAGGGGAACTGAAAGCTGAACCGATGTACTCGTAGTACTGTACGTACGTAGGGCGTGATGTCTTCTCATCGCCATGTGTCTGTATAGTTTAAGTCGCGCGAGGGAGACAGAAGTTGATCACGATGTGGCGCGTATGCGTCTGCGTACGCACAGTGGGTGCGGTTTTCTTTTCATGATTCGATTGAGCATAGACGAAAAAAGAAAAGCGTAGCTGCCTGTGCCTTCTAGTAGGTCTGCCTGTGCCTTCTAGTAGGTCTGCCTGTGCCTTCCAGTAGGTCATGGGAATCAAATCCACGTCCACTGATTTTATTTTCATTATCCGCCGCACTGATCACGAATGTGTTGGTCTCGAGGAAAGCAAGAGGAGAGAACGATTCGCGTGCTGCGTTCGGGCATGTTACTCTACTTTTTTTTTTTTGAGGGAGGCATGTTACTCTACTAGTCCGTTGAGGTGAAGTTGCTCTCCACGGCCCTTATTAATCACGAATCATGTTCCTCGATTCCCGGCAAAAAATAATACTTTCTTTGTCTCAAAATAACTGTTGCTGATTTAGTACAACTTTAATACTAAGTTGTATTAAATCAACGACACTTGTTCTGAAACGGAGAGAATAATATCCATGTCTCTTATGATAAAGAATCAAGATCCAAGTTGTCATTTCCTCCCCAGATGAAGTGGGATGGAAAAAAAAAGAGGCAACAGAAGATGCAGAGATGCCATGTTCCTCGAGGCAACTGCGCGCGTCCAAGATTTGGCTTTGGGGCCTTGACCTGAACGCAAACAAGCTATCAGGAGCTGCAATAAAGAACATGTTCATCCAATCATTATATCAAAGCTTATACAACCGCACTAAGCGAATGCCCAGCCTCTTCATAAGAAGATGGACGCAACCAACAAAAATTGGTATGCACCCAAGCGTAAAGTTTCTAAGTCTGTGTATTCCTTAAATACCTACGGGTCGTCATGTATAGCTCATTTTTGCTTCGTGAGATTGCTTTTATAGAAATCTTGCTAGGATAAAGCAGTCAGCAGGGTTCTAAAACAAGTGCAATTGCTACATAAAAAAATCAACAAATGGACAATTCAAATACGATATTTTGCGCGTATAAGAAGATCGGACGGACGACTCCACCTCCAGCTCCGACGACGATGCACCTCTGCACGCCGACGCCTACATGGAGGAGGGGCACAACCGCGCCGATGATCGAAAGAGGAAGGGGTCGGCAAGGAAATGATGATTTCCTCCGCCATTTCCCGTTCTATTTATATTTTATCTATGTTTTAAGTAGTTTGTAGTATGAATTTGCACTGTCCGCCGTTGAATTTCGATGAACTATGCTTCTTTTGTCCAGCGATGAAATGTTGATCCGATGAACTACGTGTTAGATTGTGTTTTATGGAGCGTTGTTGAGGTTTCGGATATAAGGGACGCGGATGTGGAAGCCAATATATGAGGCGTGCTCGGGCAGTGCCCGCGGACGCGGGCGTGTTGGTGGGCGTCTGAGGACCTAAATTTGCTATGTCTTGCTGTAGATGGTCTTATAGCTTACAGGGAATACTTGATGTTTAAAAATAAATCGTCTATAGAATGTATTTTCTTTTTGCACGAGATGACGATTTTCTGTGCAACACTAATAATAATGGAAATAAAACGATGTACTGAACGCCGTAAGTTGGTACAATCTGAGATAAGGTTAAATCCCAGTAATCTAGAATCTACGAAGGCATTTATACGTGCAGGGTTAGATCGATATGTGCACCAAACACATGCATTAGGCCATCATCCTCGAAATCACGTCACATTAACTAACGAAACTTGCGAAATACGACTGGATAATGCATGGTACTACTCCGGAGTAGCTAGCCTTGCCGGGTTGCAGCAATAAGTGCCTCGAATTCTCTATGGTCGTCACGTCCATGTCCGGTTCAAGGTCGGAGAAGCGAAGTGCGGTGCGGTGCATGGCCAACCGCCAACGACCCGATGTCCATCGTAATTAGTGCCAGCCTCCACAATCGATCACGATCGTCCCCTCTAGTCTCCTCCGCACGCCGCGGCATCATGCATGACGTGACGCCTGATCGATCAAGGTCGGCCTCCCTAGAATATTTCTTTCTTTTCCGCGAGGGAAACTCCTTTCTTTTTTCTTCGGCGAAAACACTGCACGTACGGCCCTCTCTAGGGGTTCTCATTCCTCCTGGTCTCGTCGACCCCGTGAAGCGTGTCGGCCATGGCCGGCTGCCACGTCCGCGTACGCGGCGTAGAACGACGACAAAGGTGCAGGCCAGCTTCCGGCCGGGTGAGGAGTAGACCGGGTGCGCGCATCTTTCACCAGAGCGATGCGAAACTGAGGGTTGTGATCTGGTTCGCTGGCAGACGAGACGGAACAGGACGAGCGGAGACTAGTCAGTGAAAGAGCGCTGGTTTGACACTTTGGAAAACAACCGCACTTCACATCACTTCTCCGACCTTGAACCGGACATGGACGTGACGACCATAGAGAATTCGAGGCACTTATTGCTGCAAGCCAGTCGAGCTACTCCGGAGTACCATGCATTATATCCAGTCGTATCTCGCAAGTTTCGTTAGTTAATGTGACGTGATTTCGAGGACGATGGCCTGATGCATGTGTTTGGTGCATATATCGATCTAACCCTGCACACCAAACCCAACCCTGTGCTTACCAAGTTAATTGACATTTCCACTCTGCCACTATCTAGCGTCATGCCATATATATCTCTCTATAGAAATATAAGAGCGTTCAGATTAAGGATGGCAATTTTATCCATGGACATGGGTACCCGTGGATATCCGACCCGAATGGATAGGGTTTGGATACATTTTTACGCCCATGGACAACACCCGAATCCGACCTGATTACTCGTGGATAGGGCATGGATATAATTATGTATCCATGGATATACCCGAAACCGACCCGATAGTATGACATGTGTGTCAAAATTCAGTGATCCCCGCTATCCCATGTTTCAATGTATTTTTTATTTATAAAGAGGAAATAAAAATAAAGTGTACAATCCCTCCTCAGTCCCCACCGTAACTTACTCTGCCTCTTCTTATTCTTTGTATCTCCTCCTTCAACGACTCACCATTAATCACCAGACCATCTCCATGTCCTCGGCCTACTACTCACGCAGCCCTAGATGCAGCCGCCGGCGCCGCCAGCTTTTACCTCTACATATGGCGCAGGCATGCAACACTTCAGCATTCAATGCCATTGTACAGTCGCAGCCCAACTCCAAATCCCCTCGACCCTCCGTCTCGACTTCTTCTCGCACACACATACAACAGCGGGCGGCGCAAGTCTCTGAGCTGCGATGCAGAGCACACCTATGCGGAGCAGCGCGACCTACAACAGCGTTGCTGCGCGCAGGACCAGGAGCACGGCAGCACCGAAGTGCCGGTCGATGAGCGCAGGCCCAGAAGAGGACCATGACGCTGCCAAGGAGGTGATGAACACAACAAACAGCCGGCGTTCAGGGTGAGTTTCTTTTGTTCCCTGAATCTCTCTCATGTACGGCTGGTGTTCCTGTACGTGGGTGTGCAAGTTGTGCTTCTTCCCTGAATCCCTCTCATGTATGTCTGCAAATTAAGTATTTCTTTCATTTTACAGTAGTATTTGGAGCAGTAGTAATTTTTTGTTCCGGAATCCCTCTCATGTATGTCAGCAAGTTAAGTATTTCTTCAGTTTATAGTAGTGATTGGGGCAGTAGTAGATTTTTTGTTCTGTGAATCCCTTTCATGTATGTCTGAAATTAAGTACTGTATTTCTTTCAGTTTACAGTGGTAATTTCAGCAGTAGTAATTTTTTTGTTTCCTGATGAATACCTCTCATGTATGTCTGCAAATCCAATTTTTTTTGCAGCTTACAGTAGTAACTGGAAGATATTTATAGAATTAGGTAAATTTTCGTTGGTTACCAAATGAGCACATATCATATTTGGATACATGGCGTGGTCTGTAGCTATGCATGTTAATTAGTATTAGGTTTTACCACATCTCAGTGTATTTTAATCTATAGGATTGTGAATGATTAAGATTCATAGAATCTGACGTGTAATCTAGGCAGTTCTATCTTATCCATAAAAGAAAAAAGATAGAGTAATTAATTTAGGTTCGTAGTGACCATTCACTACGATTTAGAGATTACAATATTTCCAAATTGATACAGTTTACACATTATGTACCTTGGATCACTTTAACTGAAACTGAAGATTGTTACTTTTTTTGCATGTACAACTCAGTAGCTTCTCATGGTGGAGCATAAGGAACCAACTGGATCCTCTAACATCCTTAAGGGATGTCACGTAAGCTACAGTAACCGTGACATCCCTTCTTCATATCCATATGGTTAAGCCTAAAATGATTATAATTAATTTGCAAATTACAAATCTACTGTATAAATTTACAAAAATTACATACAAACAAAATTATGGTGCAATAAAATTAGTTTGTGATTTTTTTACGTGCTACAGTAAATGCGCACAGTAGTTGCTACAGTACCCTGACATTCCTCCTTTGCTTTACACACGCATTTCACTGTAGCTTCGTGACATCCCTTGAGGATGTTAGAGGATCCGCTTCCGGAGCGTAAGGCCCTGCTGCCGTTAGCCCTGGAAATGTTAACTCTGTAGGGAGCCCAACATAACAGAAGCCTGAAGATGATGCCTAGAAGATTGAGGTGAAGAATGGAAGATGATGCATGGTATTACATGTGCTTACTTGATGTTGTTCTATGCCATTTTGTGAGAAATCAAGATTGAGAAATGATCTTGTTTTATTTCTATGTCATTCTGCGAGGACGGATAATTGTGAACTTATGTTTATTTGATGTTACATCATTTTGTGAGAATCTGAGAGCTTATTTGGTGATGTAAACTTGTCCTATGTCATTTTGTGAGAATCTAAGAGCTCATTTGATCTTGTGCACTTTTGCTATGTCATTTGGTGAGAACTTGGGAGCTTATGTGAATGTTGTGCTATGTTTTATGTATACGTGTTAAGAGAACCCGATGGATACTCATTGGGTTTGGATATGGACATAATTTTTCGCCCATGGATATTTTTATGGATGGGCACACAATGTCTTCATGGATTTGGATATGGATTTGATATCGTTCAACCAGAGCCGAACCCGATCCATTGCCATCCTTAGTTCAGATCAAAGAATAAGGAGTATCGTGGACAAGCGGAACACGATGAACTGAGTGTTTGCTTGGCTCTTTGGCGCTTGTGTATGCCATGTAGTGCTTAGACCTAGTTTGGCTAGGCGCGGTGTGTCCTTCGTAGAGGTTTTCGTCCGGTTTTTCTTTAATAAACCGAGCAGTTTCAGCCATCGGTTTTTTCTTCTGCAATGGAATCTTAGCAGCTCTCCTACTAACTTTAAAAAATAACTTAAAAAAAAAGAAAACAAAAAGAGAGAAGTCTGTAAACTTTTATATAAGACTTTTTAGATAACTTTACATAGGAAATATACATTCCAAAAATTCAAAAAAAAAACAGGCGCCATGGAGTAAATATACATTTACTCCATAACTTTTTAAGAATAAATATACATTTTTGATTCATCGTGGACCCATATAAACAGGTACTAGTAAATTCATTGATTGCATATATAATCAAACGATAAAGAGGCAACCGCAAAAAAAAACGGTAAAGAGACACGTGGTATTTTTCTTCTCCAATTATTTTAAAGTTGAACAGGACATCATCAGCCAAGAATTGAAAGTGTCCAGGGCCAAACTAATCAGCCAGAGACACTGGTGTCATGTGATTTATATTCCGGTTCATTCATTTTGGTACAAACATTTGGGAGGAATTGTCTAAAAAAAAGAGGAAAGAACGCCTTGCACCTGGATGGAGAGCTCCTGTTCGACGCTCGTTTGCGTCAAACAGAGGAGGTTTCGCTGAAGGATTCGCGCAAACGGGCCGGCCCATTCCTAGGAGCCGAGCGAACGTAATAAAAACGGAAAAATACTAGCGTAGAATGGAGTCAAAACCTCGACCTAACTCTGGATAACAGCGTTGCCAACCACTGCATCTAGGGACTGCGCCTGTCTTAAATTACGGCGCCACTCTTAAAGTGCTATGTGCACCGGCAGTTCCGTTTTTTAAACTTCCTTCAAAAAAATGAATGATGTTTTCTTGAACAAATTTCAAAACTAGAACAAAACTTTAAACGTATTTTTTTAAACATGAATACAATTATGAAATTCCAAACATTTATTGATTCTTTTATGTAGGATAAACAAATTTTAGTTATATATTGAACTTTTTCTAATATACACTGAACAACTTTTAACTACACATTGAACATTTTTGTATAAACACCAAACAAATATTTAAAACACATTGACCTTTTTTGTGATATACAATGAACAATTTTTAAATATACATTGAACATTTTGTGTAATATACGCATTATAATTTTTAAATATACATTGAACTTTTTGTGTAATATACGCTGAACAATTTTTAACTACACATTGAACAATTTTGTGATATACGCTAAACAAAATGTAAATACATGTTGAACAATTTTGTGATATACGATGAACACTTTTTTGAATTGTGAACAATTTTTAGAAAGTGGACCAAATTTGAAACTATGAACAATTTTAGAAATCATGAACAAAATAAAAACGTTTTTGAAAGCAAAGGATAAAATAAAAAAGAAAAAGAAAAGGAAAAAAGAGAAAGAAATAGAAGCAGAAACAGAAAAAATGAAACACAAACAAAAAAGAAAAAGAAAAGAAAACAGAAAACAGAGAAAGCCAGAAAATCGGCAAAAAGGAAAAAAAACAGAAAAAATCGGTTGAGGGGCTTTTCTAGAAGGTTCCCAAAACCAGTTTGCCTTCTTTGACGCTGGAACTGGGCCGGCATGTTCGGCGGTGCTCTCTCGAGCGCTTCAGCGGAAGCGCAGCACCTCGACCGAGTGCTCCTCGCTGGCGCCTTATGCGCCCGTAGAGGAAACCAGCGCCCGTGCGCTCGGCTACCTGGGCCGGCCCAAAAACAAGCCGACGAGCTCGCGTACCATGCGCGCTTCCCTGGCTTTCCTGCTCGACCGTCGTGGTTGACTGGTAGTGGTAGATCGGTCAACCGTTGGTGATTGACTTTTGAGATTTTTTTTCGAAATTTCAGAGAAAGAATTAGAAAATAAAATTCTCACGGATTCTAAAAAGTTCACTGATTTTAGAAAAAAGTTCATCAAACTTATAAAAAAGTTCATGAATTCGAAAAAAAGTTCACCGATTTTCAAGAAAAGTTCATGACTCTGGAAAAAAGTTCAGCGATTTTGGGAAAAAGTTCACAATATTTTAAAAAAGTTCATCGAGTTTGAAAAAAAGTTCATCGAATTTGAAAAAAGTTCATCTACTTCGAAGAAAAAAGTGCACAAATTTTTTAAAAAGTTCATGGATTTTGAAAAAAGTTCATCTACTTTCAAGAAAAAGTTCACGAATTTCTTTCGCAATTATTTTTCACGAATTTGATAAAAGAAGATAAAATGAGCAAAAGGCAGAACAACCCACTTGTAGGAAGAGCGTCGCGGGTTCGAAGTCTGGCTCGCACACGCTTTTTGCAGTTTACAGAAAACAGAGAAAGAAAACAAAAGGAAGTGGGATGGGCCGGCCCGCTATAAAACTAAGCATACAGGAGGGGTGTGCGCCCTGTACCAAATACACTATATTCGGCGCTTAAGGCGCTGAATAGGATTTGGCCGAATCTTTATCAGCGTGGGAATTTTTGCGGATTAAAAACATAGAAGGGAAAAATTTATATGGGCCGGCCCAGCGCGGAACGCTGCAGGCGCCCGTTTGCAAAATACACATTAACGGGCGCCTGCAGCGCTAAATAGGATTCGCCCAGAAGGGCACGCCTTTGTCTCTGGCGCTCCTTAAATGGGCCTAGCGACAAAATGTTCTACGTGATTTTTTTTGCTTTATTACAATTTTCTTATATTTCTGAAATTAAAATTATTATATAGAAATTTCAAAAACCATTCACGAATGTAAAAATGTCAATATATTCCGAAACTTTCAAAAATGCGAAAAATTGTTCAATAATCAGATCCCAAAACATAAATTTCATTGAAGTTGAAAAAACATGATTTTATAAAATGTTAACACAGTGTACAAATTTGCTAGCATAGTTTAGAAAAAAATTATAGCATTAAATATACTGTTTTAACGAAAATAGTTTCTTGTGCTTCAAAAAAATTGTTCTTGATATTATAAGAAAGTGTTAATTATGTATTCAGAAAATGTTAAACATGCATAAAAACATGTTTCTGATGGATTCACCAAAATGTACAATGTGTGTCATAAAAAGTAGATATTAAAACGTATATTAATAAAATGTAAATTCAAGTATTTAAAATGTTACGGATGTATACGGATAATGTAAAACAAACATGAAAAATAAATAGAAATTAGAACATATATTTGTAATAATATTAGTCATGTATTTAAAAAAGTGAAACATGTATGAATAAAAATATTCCTCGTGTATATGAAATATGTACAACATGCATAAAAATGAATTATACATTGTTAATAACATATATTAGTCGGTCATGTTTAAAAAAAATGTTAAACATGTATAAAAAATATCACTGGTGTATAAAATACATTGTGCGTGAAAAAAGAATTTTTTTTTTTGAAAGAGACCCGAAGACCCCCCCTCCCCCCCAAAGAAAAACGAAACCAAAAAAATAACAAGGAATACCAAAAGAAACCACAAAATAAAGAAAAGGGAAAGAAATAGAAGGAAAACAGGAGAAAAAACGACAGAAGAACCTAAATGCTATCTGCTAGCTGCCCCCCTAGGCGACTCCTAGGTTAGAACACAACCCGTGCCATTCTAATTTCGTTGCAGATCGTCTCTCCTGGTCAAAACTTTGGCAGCTGCAGATCCCGTCGAAGATTCGGGTGTTTGCCTGGAGACTTTCTAAGACGTCGCTACCCACCGGTGATGTGCGACATCACAGAAGCATGACGGATACATCCGAGTGCTCTATTTGCCACGCGGTAGTTGACACGTGGCGGCATTCCCTCTGGGACTGTCGGATGGCAAAATGCGTATGGGCCCTAGCGGACGAGGAACTGACGGACGTGGTTATTTCAAACTAAACTGAAGACGCCAAGTTGTGGATTTTTTGGCTACTTGATACTTTACCTCTGCCAGATCTCGCCGAAGTACTGGTTATTGATGTGGGCGATATAATGGGCCAGACGTCGCGCTATCCATGATGCACAATTTCAGAGCCCTATGAGTACGCGTTGCTTCATTCTGAAGTTTTTAGAAGACCTTGAGTCAGTCCCAGTGAAGAATGCGCATCACGACAGGAACCTGTATACTGATTGCAATGTGAAGTTTGACTTTGACTAGCACAATACTCTTGCGTTGCTACGAAATTATGAATTGCGAGGAGCTCGGCCACTGGCTTAGGAAGTCGTCAATATATTGTGCCATGCAACTTTTGCACGCAGTCACAATTAAAAAAGAACAAAAATACAATGAAAAATTAATGACATGCAATGGAGAATCTTAAGCAATCTTTGTGAGGCACAACATTTTGAATGTTGAATTTTTTTTTCTCGAATAAGCACAAGCATGATGGATAACCACACCCAGGTCCACCTAGATTACATAATCGGATTACTCATGACCGATCCACCGTGACAAACTACAAAAGAAACCATCCATGTCTCCTTTGAGAAGACCGGCTCTAGCCCACGTTCTCTCCTCCTCCAAGATCCTAGTCCCAATGTGTGTGATTGATGGAGAATCTCCATCGAACATAATGCCATTCCTATGCTTCCAAAGCTCCCAAAGGACGAGCACTAAGATCGTGTGATAATCCCTCAACCGCCCATCGGTGGTGCTCTTGTTTTGGCACCACGCGGTCAAAGAGTCGACCGGAGTCGGCACCCAATCTGGCCTACCGAGAGCCCTACACACCTCGTGCCACATCGACCTAGCAAAAACACACCCCAACATAATATGGTTGATTGTCTCCTCACTCTGGTTGCAAAATGGGCACAAATCTTGGTGCGGTAGGCCCCTCTGTGCAAGCCTGTCCGAGGTCCAACATCTGTTCAGCAGAGCCAAGCAAGAAAAGAAGCGACACCTCTGAGGCGCCCTCGATCTCCAAATATAGTCCGCCGTCGGACTGACCACCCTTCCAACAAACTTGGCTGCATATGCCGACTTGACGGAGAAGGCACCATTATTCTCCCATGCCCATGAAAGCTTGTCTGGTGAGCCTGGCTGTAACTGCACTAGGGCCACCCGATGCCAGAGATTCATGTATTCACGCAGCTCATCCAGGTCCAGATTCGGATTGATATCCATAGGCCATGTGCCCTCCTGTATGGCCCTACTCACTGTCATACCATTGCACTTGCGGGGCGACACCCTAGCGTATATCCTCGGAGCAAGGTCTTGAACACGTGCTCCGTCTAGCCACCGGTCCTCCTAGAAGATAGATGTGGAGCCGTCTCCAAGGGAGGTGTGGGCAGCCGAGTGGAATAGCAGTAGAGATTCATTCGGAACCTGAATGTTGAACTCATTCCAGGGCATCATCTCATCAGCTCGGCGCAACCATGGCCATCTAGCCTGCATGGCTATATTTAGCCATCGCAAATTAGGAATTCCTCGACCGCCTGCCCACTTGGGAGTGCACACTATATCCCACGCCACCGAGCACTGTCCTCCGTTCGCCTCCGCTTTTCCACACCACAGAAAGGCCCTGATAATTTTGTTCCTGGCTGTTATAGTCTTGGGTGGCAGGTCCAAAGCCATCATGGCACGGATAGGTATAGCGCACAACACTGCTTTTACTAGAAGAAGCCGGCCACTCTTGGGCATTGCAGAACCGCGCCATGTGGGAAGACATCCCGCCAGCTGCTCCACCAGGTATTGCAATTGTGCATGCGTCTGCTTAGGATGGTGAGGGGGAGTCCTAAGTATTTGCATGGAAAATGGCCGAACAAGAAGCCAAGCGCTTGCCCAACCAACAACATCTGATCATCGGAGCAGCGGATAGCGAATGCCGCGCTCTTGCTCTTGTTGACCCGCAGGCCAGAAGCCTCTCCAAAAGCCTCCAAGATATCTATCGTGACTGCCAAATCCGTCCGGTCCGGCTTGAGAATAGCATCACATCATCTGCAAAATATGGATATCCGCTGCTTCATACCAACCCTCGCCAGCGGTGCTAGCAACCGGCGCCCAACAGCCAACTCGAACAGCCTATGTAATGGCTCCATAATCAAAAATGAAAAGTAGCGGTGACACCGGGTCCCCTTGCCGTAGCCCACAACAGTTGAAAATATCGTTCCCAGGCACTCCATTTATCAACACCCGTGTCGCGGATGTGCTTATAAGACCGGCAATCCAGGAGATCCATCTTTGGCCAAAGCCCATGCGACTCAGGACCTCAATCAAGAAAGGCCATTGGACGGTATCAAAGGCTTTGGTGATGTCCAGCTTAAGCATTACCGCAGGGTCCCTTAACGCATATAGCCTCCGCGTCGTGCATTGCACCAACATGAAATTATCATGCAAAGATCTCCCTTTTACGAACGCGCTCTGATGGATTCCAACTAGCCTGGGGAAATCGGCCGCCAGCCTGACCGCCAAGACCTTGTCGAATAGCTTGACGGCTCCATGAACAAGGCTAACCGGACGGAAATCCTTAATGTCAACGGCCCCGTAGACCTTGGGCAGCAAGGATATAAGAGCTTTGTTGATCGCCTGGAGGCCGCGCATATCCCCCAGATAGAACATGTGGAAAGCGCGCATGATATCCTCCTTAATGATTCCCCAACATGTGGCATAGAATCTCCCAGTGAATCCATCCAGCCCAGGAGCTTTGTCCATGGGCATGCTCTTGACTGTTCGTTCCACCTCCTCAGCCGTAAAAGGAAGTTCCGGATGGGAGAAGTCCAGGGAGGGTAAGTCTAGTATGTCGAGATTGAGTTTATGTACTCGCTGTGTGGGCGTGCCCAGAAGATTACCATAGTAATCATCCACCATCTCTGCAATGTTATCCTGGCCCATCAAAGTCTCCCCATCCTTAGTCAAGCGAGTCATATAGTTTTTCCTTTTGCGGTGTCTCGCATGTTGATGGAAGAACTCTGTATTTGCATTCCCTTTAAGGGAGTGCTTGATTAAGGGGTCCTCGGATGGCCGGGCTATGTGTCATGGGTCGGACTGATGGGCCGTCAAGATACAAGATAGAAGGCCTTCCCCCGTGTTCGGATGGGACTCTCCTTTGCGTGGATGGCAAGCTTGGCATCCGGATGATTAGTTTCCTTTCTCTGCAAACCGACTCTGTACAACCCTAAGCCCCTCCGGTATCTATATAAACTGGGGGGTTTAGTCCGTAGAGGCTAAGACAAATCATACAGGCTAGACATCTAGGGTTTAGCTATTACGATCTCGAGGTAGATCAACTCTTGTAACCCCTATACTCATTGAAGTCAATGAAGCAGGAAGTAGGGTATTACCTCCATTAAGAGGGCCCGAACCTGGGTAAACATCGTGTCCCCTGCCTCCTGTTACCTTCGATCCTCAGACGCATAGTTTGGGACCCCCTACCCGAGATCAGCCGGTTTTGACACCGACATTGGTGCTTTCATTGAGAGTTCCTCTGTGTCTTCAATAAGAGATTCGATGGCTCGCCTTGTCATCAACGACAAAATCACCGCTAGAAGGGCCCTGGCTCCTAGGCAGATCCTCCAGCTCGGCAGTCTTACCATGGGTGCCCGCTCGGCCATTAAGCTGAAGGCGGTCCCCCAAACTGCCAATAACCTCCTCCGCGTTGGCCTCGAACACTCCGATAAGATGGATCCGGCGGATATCTCGTCTTTGAACGAACTACTGGATCGCATCGCTGCCCTGGGGATCGCAACAGACTATGATCGGATTGGGCTTAAACCCGATCAAAGGAAAATCAGATCTCCGCCGATCACCCACCAGGTAGCGGTTGTAGAGGAGCAAGCCGCAGACACCTCTCCCCCCACACTGAGAACACGCTATGTTCGGATCTCCGAGCCCTTCAAGCCGGACACCCATCTTCGGGAAGAGACTCTCTGTCCTCCGAACATAAAACCAGGCGTCGAGCCTGAAAGCCCCCAGGACACTCCGAATCCCGGGCCAGTAACCTGAGAAACTCTTCAAACTCCGGATCCCTCAGTGGGTCAGGGTTCGGATTTAAGTCCGCGCACCCAGCACAAGCAATACTTCCCAAGCAACTCCGGTCCTCCGGATATTTGCGACCTAATGTACGTACGACAGCAACCTCAGGAAACAGTCCATCACTTTTGGGCAAGATTCCTCCTTGTTAAAAACAAGATAAAAGATTGCTGCGACGACGAAGCAGTTTCAGTATTTTGCCGCAACTGTACGGACGAAGGGATCCTTAATGCCCTCAACCGACGCCGCATACTGCACTTTGCAGATTTGGCACATATAGTACAGAAGTATTGTGCAATGGAAGCACTTGGAAAGCCCAGACAGCCTGTTGGGAACCACCCGCCTTTAAGCCACCCACCGAACGGGCAAAAAGGATGCACCCTCATGGGGCACCTGATCATCATCCCATGGACAAGAAAATTAAGCCCTTAACGGGACGTAGAACTGTCCTTGATGAATGGCTCGACAAGCCCTGTCGGATACACATGATGCCGAATTTCGAACCAACACATAGCCTTTGGGCATGTTGGGTACTCCGGCAGGTGGCCAAGAGCTGTGAGGCTATCCTCACCAATACAACCTCAGAAAAACACTCTTCGGAGGACGACACCCTCAATGTCTTTACGGTCTTCGAGACCTTTTCTTCAAATAATCGACGTAAAAGGGCGCTTCGCGACCTCGCCGAAATCAACCAGGTGGCCACAGTTAATCTTTGGAACGATACAGCGATAACTTTCACCGCCAATGACGAACCAAGGGCTCGATCAGTCCGCGCACCAGTCGCTCTGATGGATGGCTTTCGGCTCACCAAAGTACAAATGGTCAACCAAGGCCATTTGAAGTAGGCTCTACCTAGCACACGGCACCGAGCTGGCGGAGGAGCGTACGAACGCCGGCCGGCGCACGCGAGCAGGGGCCCTGCATGGAGCGAACCCGCGGCGGTGGCGACGCGATCTCGACCGTCCGCGCCTGCGGCGACTGCCCTGCAGCCCATCAGAATCCTCCTCGGCCAACGACGGCGGTGATGGTGGCGAGCCGCCCGGTGGCCACGCCCCCATAAGCCTTGGGGCAACCGGCGGCGCCTCCTGCACGATCTCCACCGGGTACCAGAGCGCGTCTGGAAGTCCATCTTTGCATCGAATCGAGCGCCTCCTAGCCTCTTCCACCACAAGAATGCACCGGGAAGGGATCCTCGCAGGGTCATCTGTGCGCAACCACATCTGAAACACAGACATGTCGTCATGCCGCGAAGTACTATCGGCCACCTTAATGACGATGCCGAGTCCCCAGAGCAACGATTCGGCCGCCCGCCGGGTCCAAGCATTGGCTGGAATGCCCATGAGAGCCAATGGCACTAGGAAAGGCATGGAGATGGCCGTCACACGTGTAGAGCGCATCTAGGGCCGCAGCAAGAGCATGCAACGACCCGCCGGAGCATGGCCCCTATCCACCAACAGATTGCGCGTAGCCATGTCTCTACAGAGTACGAGGAATTCCTTCGGGAAGAAAGGAGGGATGGACATGTCTATGGCCCCAATGCCGAACTCCGCATGAATCGCCGCCGCCGCAGCCGCCAGGTCGAGGCCGTCCACCGGCCGAGCGCCAGACACCGAAACCACCACTGCCCCATCCAGCTCTGCCTCCAGGGCTACCGTCTCCGCCGAGGCCTCCAGGAAGCAGCAGTCCACGGGCTCCGAGAGATGCCCGCCGACGGAGACCTCCAGGAGCTGAGCGGTGGCCGGGCGTGCCACGAAAACGGCGCTGGCAACCTGCGACCAAGAGCGCCCAACGCGGACGGCGCCCGCGGGAAGGGGGCCGGCAGTGGAGCAGGCAGCACAGGGGCAGGGCGGACGGCGTGGGCAGGCGGCGGGCCCGGCGGAGGGGGCGGCAGGACCGAGCGCGGAGCAGGGCGGCCTGCGGCCAACCGGCAGACGGGCCGAGACGGAACGCCGGAGGGGGGCGCAGGGGCTGCGACACCGTTGTAGCAGCACCCGTACAACTCGGCCGAAAGCCTCGAATCAGGCCGCAGGCGAGCAGCCGGCAGAGCCCGCGAGCGTCGTGGAGGGGCGGGGCGCCGGCGGACGTCCCGAGGCAGGTGCCCATCGAACTGGCGATTCTGCCTTGTCTGCCAAGCATGCGGCATCGGAGGAGGCGCACGGGAGGGACCAGACCCAGCGGCGCCGCCTTGCATGATTGGGCCGAGTGCCGTCCCCAGGACCGGAGGCACGACAATGGAACGGAGCTGCGGCCAAGGCGGAGGAACCGGGAATGGGGGGTTGGAGGAGAGAGAGCCCGAAAGAGAAACCCGAGAAGCCATGCGCGCGAGAGGGGGGTGGACGCCGCCTCCGGAGTGGAGAGCGACGGGTGTGGTGGCCGCCGGGGCCGGGTGGCCACCGGCGCAGCGCGCATGCACTAGCAGGTTATCTCTAATCCTCCTGCCTGAATGTTGAAATATATGGGAGGCATTAGTAAGTTAACTTCACAAGATCGTGGATCGGGTAGAGGGACAATGCCTATCGTTGCTTTGAAAATGTAATTCTCATATTTCTGCGATGTAGAACTGGAAAAAGTCATTAGGAAGTGTTGAGTATATGATTATTGGGAAGTATACTATAGACTAGGATTTGGTCCTGCCTTGTCTTGTACTTCAATATACTCCCTCCATTCCTTAATATAAAGTGCATTATTTTTAGTGACCAAGGCACATAATTATGGACAATCTATAACGAAACTACCCTTGGCTAATTAGTAGATTATCTGCAAGTAAATCATTTAGCCTAGCAAATTAAGAGATACATGCAATCGGGAAGGAGACACTTTCCTTTTTATTTACAAGGAGATATACGTGCAATCAGGGGAGAGATTACTTTACTTTTTCTAGAGGGCTAAAACAGAATTACAAAGACTTAGAAGAAATGCACCTTACATTGTAAAATTTTATCAAAAAACTAATACACCTAAAATAAAGGAATGGAGGGAGTATATGTCCATGAGGCTGAAGCAATACATAATCGATTCCACCAATCTGTCGGAACCGGGCCTCCGCCGACCCAAGAAAGGTTCGAACACTGGGGTGTGCTCAAAGAACTCCGCTAAGCCCTAGCTTGCTGCCCACTACCTCACGGTGATGCTCTGTCATGCTCAAGCTAAAGGAAAGAAAAAAACAGACACGCCAGTTTACCCAGGTTCGGGCCACCTTGCGGTGTAAAACCCTACTCCCGCTTTGTGGATGGATTGCCTCGCAAGGGAGGATGAGTATGAGTGTGTACAAGGATGAACTGCCTCGGGAGGCTCGAATGGCTCTAGGGATCCCGGGGTTGGGGGTCGATCTCCCTCTACGGTGGAACCTAACCTGTACTTATACTGGCCTCGGTCCTCTTCCCCCGAAAACTCCAGGCGGGAAGGGTTGCCACAACGGCCAATTTTGAAGGGGGACAGGAGTGCAACTTATCCTAATTAAAGGTGGTCTTCGTCTGCTAAAACTTCCTGCCATGACGCGCCAGTGGGCTCGGTGAGCCCGCCGTCCTGGTCATCTTGCACCAAAGTGGCAACCTTTGGGAACCGACGCATTGTCCTTGCTCCCTTAGCACGAAAGAGGAAAACCTCCTTATCCGCTCCTGCTGGCACCCTTCTGGCTCCGCTCATCGTGGCTTGCGTCACCCACGTGTGGTGTGAGGCGGGGCATGGCGAGCCTAGACATATCTGCCCCGCGAGGGGCCTCGGGAGGCTGCCCTACGTGAGGCCCTCAGGGAGCTCTTGACGACGCTTGCTAATGTACACCTCGCGAGGATCCTGCTCGTGAAGCCTTGAGATGGGCCTGCTGGGCCCACCTCATGCGCTGCACACTGGGCCGCAGGTAGACGGGCCTGAGTACCCCCAGTCCTAGAGGCCCGGTAGTAGCTCCCGAGCCCGCACGACTCTGCTCGCAGCGGAGGAAGAGAGGGGGGGGAGCGAAGCGACGCGGGCTCCAACCGCTTGCGGGCCAGGCTCGACGCATGGCGCACAATGGGGCGCAGGACGGCCCCACTTCCTCATGATGCCTCGGCAACTGCCCGGGCTGACATAAAGCAGAGCGGACGCTGCGGGGCCACTGTTGCCCCGAAGGCGAAGGGGCGCGAACGAGCCCGCGTCGAAGCTATAAAAGGGACAAGAGGTTGGACCCTCAGCCCATCTCCTTCTTCTCACTTCTCCATTCCGACCCGCCGTTGCCGTAGCCATGGTGCCCTTAAGGAGGTTCTCTGCAGCCGAAAAAGGGAAAGCAGTAGTAGAGGAAGTGGAGCTGCCGAGACCAGCGAGGGGGCGGGGCCACCCCCGCACAACTGGCACCGCGCCCAGGACGGCTCCACTGGGACGCGGGCGTCCCCCGCTAACGCCCTACGCCAGCTCCGGTAGCCACGGGAACCACTTCGCCCGTGGGCGCGGGCGAGGGGGACGAGGCAACCGCGATTGGGAAGGGTGAAGCGGCGCCGCTCGGCCGCTCGGCCGCCCTAGGCGTGGAGCCACTCCGCCGATGCGGCCCACGAGTTTGTGGTGAGCATGCACCGTGATCCTTGCACCTGGCTCCGGCTCCCCGATGCCTTCGCAAGGGAGATGGCGTAGCACGCACCCCTGGGCCTGTGGCTGTAGCCGGACGACTGCTACAACGGGCCCTCCTGGGTGGCAACGGACTTCACACCCTTTGGCTTCATGTTCCTGAGGTGGGGGTGGAAGTCGTTCGCCCTCGCCGCGGCTTGAAGGAAGGGCACACCCTCCTCTTCAAGTACGACGGGACCGCCACGCTCTTCATGAAGATCTTCGGGATCGCCGGGTGCCGCCTGGGCTGCTGCATGGAGCGACAACATCGGCCCCTCTGGCTACGGCAGCGGCAGCAACAACACCTCCTCCGGGGGGAGTGGAAGTGATGACGACTCCGACGACTCCCCGCACCCCCGCGTCAAGGAGGAGGACTCCGACTAGGTGCGGGCGGCGCTTGAGTCGGTGCTCCGGGAGCGGCGGCCTTCACGGGGAGGTTCCTTTTGTTTTTATTCCTGCATCAAAACAGCATGGGCCCCATTGGGCCGTGTAAGAAACTCTGGCGCTTGCGCCTTATCTTTAGTGCTTTTGTCGTTTGTGGTTAAGTTTGATCATGGTGCTTCTCGTTTAGACTTAGCCCCTTCTTCGGGATCGTAGTAGTGCTTTGCATCACTAGGAACCAGCCTCGGGCAAGCCTGAGTTGCCGCTGGTATGTCAGGTCGCGATGCCTGGGACAAGGCCAGGAGGTGAGGGGCCTGAGGACAGGTAAGATCTCCTAAGGCGCGATGCTCAGGAGGTCCCCTTTGACGCGCAAGTGGCTCACACGAGAGAAGAGGTTTTTGCCTTGGACGAGATCACAAAGAGAAAGAACGAAATTTAGAAAGACCTCCGCACCGCACGGGTGCTACCTCTTGAGCATGCGTTGGTTTTTCCCTTGAAGAGGAAAGGGTGATGTAGCAAAGTAGCGTAAGTATTTCCCTCAGTTTTTGAGAACCAAGGTATCAATCCAGTAGGAGGCCACACGCAAGTCCCTTGTACCTACACAAACAAATAAGAACCTTGCAACCAACGCGATAAAGGGGTTGTCAATCCCTTCACGGCCACTTTCAAAAGTGAGATCTGATAGAGATGATAATATTTTTGGTATTTTTATGATAAAGATTTAAAGTAAAGATTGCAAAGTAAAAATAGATTGGAAACTTATATGATGGAAAATAGACCCGGGGGCCATAGGTTTCACTAGTGGCTTCTCTCAAGATAGCATAAGTATATTACGGTGGGTGAACAAATTACTGTCGAGCAATTGATAGAAAAGTGCATAATTATGAGAATATCTAGGCATGATCATGTATATAGGCATCACGTCCGCAACAAGTAGACCGACTCCTGCCTGCATCTACTACTATTACTCCACACATCGACCGCTATCCAGCATGCACCTAGAGTATTAAGTTCATAAGAACAGAGTAACGCATTAGGTAAGATGACATGATGTAGAGGGATAAACTCAAGCAATATGATATAAACCCCATCTTTTTATCCTCGATGGCAACAATACAATACGTGTCGTTTCCCCTACTGTCATTGGGATCGAGCACCGCATGATTGAACCCAAAGCTAAGCACTTCTCCCATTGCAAGAAAGATCAATCTAGTAGGCCAAACCAAACTGATAATTCGAAGAGACTTGCAAAGATAATCAATCATACATAAAAGAATTCAGAGAAGATTCAAATATTGTTCATAGACAATCTTGATCATAAACCCACAATTCATCGGATCTCGACAAACACACCGCAAAAAGAGTTACATCGAATAGATCTCCAAGAAGATCGAGGAGAACTTTGTATTGATATCCAAAGAGAGAGAAGAAGCCATCTAGCTAATAACTATGGACCCGAAGGTCTGTGGTAAACTACTCAGACATCATCGGAGAGGCTATGGTGTTGATGTAGAAGCCCTCCATGATCGATGCCCCCTCTGGCGGAGCGCCGGAAAAGGCCCCAAGATGGGATCTCATGGGTATAGAAGGTTGCGGCGGTGGAATTAGGTTTTCGTGGTGCTCTTCGATGGTTTCGGGGTACGTAGGTATATATAGGAGGAAGAAGTAGGTCGGTGGAGCCACAAGGGGCCCACAAGGGTGGTGGGCGCGCCCAGGGGGGGTAGGCGCGCCCCCGTGCCTCGTGGCCTCCTCGATGATTGCTTGACGTCCACTCCAAGTCCTCTGTCAGTGGAGCCACGAGGGACCCACGAGGGTGGAGGGCGCGCCCAGGGGGGTAGGCGCGCCCCTACCTCGAGGCCTCCTCGATGATTGCTTGACGTCCACTCCAAGTCCTCTGGATCATGTTTGTTCCAAAAATCACGCTCCCGAAGGTTTCATTCCGTTTGGACTCCGTTTGATATTCCTTTTCTGTGAAACACTAAAATAGGCAAAAAAACAGCAATTTGCACTGGGCCTTGGGTTAATAGGTTAGTCCCAAAAATAATATAAAAGTGTATAAATAAGCCCATTAAACATCCAAAACAGAATATATAATAGCATGGAGCAATAAAAAATTATAGATATGTTGGAGACATATCAAGCATCCCCAAGCTTAATTCCTGCTCGTCCTCGAGTAGGTAAATGATAAAAATAGAATTTTTGATGTGGAATGCTACTTAGCATATTCTTCAATGTAATTTTCTTTATTGTGGCATGAATGTTCAGATCCGAAAGATTGAAGATAAAATTTTAATATTGACATAAAAATAGTAATACTTCAAGCATACTAACTAAGCAATTATGTCTTCTCAAAATAACATAGCCAAAGAAAGCTCATCCCTACAAAATCATATAGTTTGGCCATGCTTCATTTTCGTCACACAAAATGCTCTCATCTTGCACAACCCCGATGACAAGCCAATCAATTGTTTCATACTTTAGTAATCTCAAAAAATTTCAACTTTCACGCAATACACGAGCATGAGCCATGGATATAACACTATGGGTGGAATAGAATATAATGATGGGGGTTGTGTGGAGAAGACAAAAAAGGAGAAAGTCTCACATTGACGCGGCTAATCAATGGGCTAGGGAGATGCCCATCAATTGATGTCAATGCAAGGAGTAGGGATTGCCATGCAACGGATGCACTAGAGCTATAAATGTATGAAAGATCAACAAAAGAAACTAAGTGGGTGTGCATCCAACTTGCTTGCTCACGAAGACCTAGGGCATTTGAGGAAGCTCATTGTTGGAATATACAAGCCAAGTTCTATAATGAAAAATTCCCACTAGTATATAAAAGTGACAAAACAAGAGACTCTCTATCATAAAGATCATGGTGCTACTTTGAAGCACAAGTGTGGAAAAAGGATAGTAGCATTGTCCCTTTTTTGGCCTTTATTTTTTTATTTGGCCTTTCTCTTTTTTTGGGACAATGCTTTATTAATGATGATCATCAGACTTCTATTTATTTACAACTCGATACTAGAACAAAGTATGACTCTATATGAATGCCTCCGGCGATGTACCGGGAAGGGCAATGAATCAAGAGTGACATGTATGAAATAATATGCATGGTGGCTTTGCCACAAATATGATGTCAACTACATGATCATGCAAAGCAATATGACAATGATGTTGCGTGTCATAATAAACGGAACGGTGGAAAGTTGCATGGCAATATATCTCGGAATGGCTATGGAAATGCCATAATAGGTAGGTATGGTGGCTGTTTTGAGGAAGATATAAGGAGGTTTATGTGTGATAGAGTGTATCGTATCACGGGGTTTGGATGCACCGGCGAAGTTTGCACCAACTCTCAAGGTGAGAAAGGGCAATGCACGGTACCGAAGAGGCTAGCAATGATGGAAGGTTGAGAGTGCGTATAATCCATGGACTCAACATTAGTCATAAAGAACTCACATACTTATTGCAAAAATCTACAAGTCATCAAAAACCAAGCACTACGCGCATGCTCCTAGGGGGATAGATTGGTAGGAAAAGACCGTCGCTCGTCCCCGACTGCCACTCATAAGGATGACAATCAAAGAACACCTCATGTTTCAAATTTGTTACATAACGTTTACCATACGTGCATGCTGCGGGACTTGCAAACTTCAACACAAGTATTTCTCAAATTCACAACTACTCAACTAGCATGACTTTAATATCACTATCTCCATATCTCAAAACAATCATCAAGTATCAAACTTCTCTTAGTATTCAACGCACTTTAAAGTTTTTATCTTGGATGCCTATCATATTAGGACTAAGTTTATAACCAAAGCAAATTACCATGTTGTTCTAAAGGACTCTCAAAATAATATAAGTGAAGCATGAGAGATCAATTATTTCTATAAAATATAACCACCACCGTGCTCTAAAAGATATAAGTGAAGCACATAGAGCAAAATTGTCTAACTCAAAAGATATAAGTGAAGCACATAGAGTATTCTAATAAATTCCGAATAATGTGTGTCTTTATCAAAAGGTGTGTACAACAAGGATGATTGTGGAGAACTAACAAGCAGAGACTCAAATCATACAAGACGCTCCAAGCAAAACACATATCATGTGGTGAATAAAAATATAGCTCCAAGTAAAGTTACCGATGGACGAAGACAAAAGAGGGGATGCCTTCCAGGGCATCCCCAAGCTTAGGCTTTTGGTTGTCCTTGGATTCACCTTGGGGTGCCTTGGGCATCCGCAAGCTTAGGCTCTTGCCACTCCTTTTTCCATAATCCATCAAATCTTTACCCAAAACTTGAAAACTTCACAACACAAAACTTAACAGAAAATCCCGTGAGCTCCGTTAGCGAAAGAAAACAAAACACCACTTCAAGGTACTGTAATGAACTCATTCTTTATTTATATTGGTGTTAAACCTACTGTATTCCAAATTTTCTATGGTTCATAAACTCCATTACTAGCCATAGATTCATCAAAATAAGCAAACAATACACAAAAAACAGAATCTGTCAAAAACAGAACAGTCTGTAGTAATCTGTACCTAACGAAAACTTCTCGAACTCTAAAAATTCTAAATTTCTGGACGTGAGGAATTTATCTATTAATCATCTGCAAAAAGAATCAACTAAATATCACTCTCCAGTAAAAAGTTGTAGCTAATCTCGTGAGCGCTAAAGTTTCTGTTTTTTACAGCAAGATTGCAAAGACTTTCCCCAAGTCTTCCCAAAGGTTCTACTTGGCACAAACACTAATTAAAAAAAAACCCACATCTAAACAGAAGCTAGATGGATTATTTATTACTTAACAGAACCAAAAAGCAAAAAACTAAAATAAAATTGGGTTGCCTCCCAACAAGCGCTATCGTTTAACGCCCCTAGCTAGGCATAAAGGCAAGGATAGATCTAGGTATTGCCATCTTTGGTATGCAATCCATAAGTGGCTCTCATGATAGATTCATAAGGTAATTTTATTTTCTTTCTAGAAAAATGTTCCATGCCTTTCCTTAACGTAAATTGGAATCTAATATTTCCTTCCTTCATATCAATAATTGCACCAATCGTTCTAAGGAAAGGTCTACCAAGAATAATAGGACATGAAGGATTGCAATCTATATCAAGAACAATGAAATCTACGGGCACATAATTCCTATTTGCAACAATAAGAACATCATTAATTCTTCCCATAGGTTTCTTAATGGTGGAATCCGCAAGGTACAAGTTTAAAGAACAATCATCAAATTCACGGATACCTAGCAAATCACACAAAGTTTTTGGAATTGTGGAAACACTAGCACCCAAATCACACAAAGCATAGCATTCATGATCTTTAATTTTAATTTTAATAGTAGGTTCCCACTCATCATAAAGTTTTCTAGGGATAGAAACTTCCAATTCAAGCTTTTCTTCATAAGATTGCATTAAAGCATGAACAATATGTTTAGTAAAAGCCTTATTTTGACTATAAGCATGCGAAGAATTTAGCACGGATTGCAACAAGGAAATACAATCTATTAAAGAACAATGATCATAATTAAATTCCTTGAAATCCAAAATAGTGGGTTCATTGCTATCTAAAGTTTTGACCTCTTCCATCCCACTTTTACCAAATTTTGCATCAAGATCTAAAAACTCCGAATCAATGGGACGCCTTTTAACTAAAGTTGACTCATCTCCAGTCCCATCATTATGAAGATTCATATTGCAAAACAGAGATTTAATAGGGGACACATCAATTACTTTTAGATCTTCATCTTTATTATCATAAAAACTAGAAGAACACGCTTTTACAAAGCAATCTTTCTTAGCACGCATCCTAGCGGTTCTTTCTTTGCACTCATCAATGGAAATTCTCATGGCTTTGAGAGACTCATTGATATCATGCTTAGGTGGAATAGATCTAAGTTTCAAAGAATCAACATCAAGAGAAATTCTATCCACGTTCCTAGCCAATTCATCAATCTTTGGCAATTTTTCTTCAAGCAAAGCATTGAAATTCTTTTGAGAAATCATAAATTCTTTAACACTAGTCTAAAAATTAGAGGGAATCTTAATAAAATTTCCATAAGAGTTGTTGTAGGAATTACCATAATTATTAGAGGGATTACTAGGATACGACCTAGGATTAAAGGTTCCTCTATAAGCGTTGTTACCAAAATTGTTCCTACCAACAAAATTCACATCCATAGATTCATTATTATTCTCAATCAAGGTAGACAAAGGCATATCATTGGGATCAGAAGAAACACTCTTATTAGCAAACAATTTCATAAGTTCATCCATCTTTCCACTCAAAACATTAATTTCTTCAATTGCATGCACCTTTTTACTAGTAGATCTTTCAGTGCGCCATTGAGAATAATTAACCATAATATTATCTAGGAGTTTAGTAGCTTCTCCTAAAGTGATTTCCATAAAAGTGCCTCCCGCGGCCGAATCTAAAAGATTTCTAGAAGCAAAATTCAATCCGGCATAATTTTTTTGTATAATCATCCATAAGTTCAAACCATGTGTAGGGCAATTACGTACCATTAATTTCATTCTCTCCCAAGCTTGTGCAAAATGTTCATGATCAAGTTCCTTAAAATTTATAATATCGTTTCTAAGAGAGATGATCTTAGCCGGAGGAAAATACTTAGAGATAAAAGCATCTTTGCACTTATTCCATGAATCAATACTATTTTTAGGCAAAGGCGAAAACCAAGTTTTAGCACGATCTCTAAGTGAAAAAGGAAATAGTTTCAATTTAACAATATCATTATCCACATCTTTCTTCTTTTGCATATCACACAAATCAACAAAGCTATTTAGATGAGTAGCGGCATCTTCACTAGGAAGGCCGGCGAATTGATCTTTCATGACAAGATTCAGCAAAGCAGCATTAATTTCACAAGATTCAGCATCGGTAAGAGGAGCAATTGGAGTGCTAAGAAAATCATTGTTGTTGGTATTGGCAAAATCACACAATTTAGTATTATCTTGAGCCATCGTGACGAGCAAACAATCCAACACACAAGCAAACAAGAAGCAAGCGAAAAAGAGGCGAACGGAAAGAGAGGGCGAATAAAACGGCAAGGGTGAAGTGGGGGAGAGGAAAACGAGAGGCAAATGGCAAATAATGTAATGCGAGGGATAAGAGTTTGTGACGGGTACCTGGTATGTCTTGACTTGTGCGTAGACTCCCCAACAACGGCGCCAGAAATCCTTCTTGCTACCTCTTGAGCATGCATTGGTTTTTCCCTTGAAGTGGAAAGGGTGATGCAGCAAAGTAGCGTAAGTATTTCCCTCACTTTTCGAGAACTAAGGTATCAATCCAGTAGGAGGCCACACGCAAGTCCCTCGTAACTACACAAACAAATAAGAACCTTGCAACCAACGCGATAAAGGGGTTGTCAATCCCTTCACAGCCACTTGCAAAAGTGAGATCTGATAGAGATGATAATATTTTTGGTATTTTTATGATAAAGATTTAAAGTAAAGATTGCAAAGTAAAAATAGATTGGAAACTTATATGATGGAAAATAGACCCGGGGGCCATAGGTTTCACTAGTGGCTTCTCTCAAGATAGCATAAGTATATTACGGTGGGTGAACAAATTACTGTCGAGCAATTGATAGAAAAATGCATAATTATGAGAATATCTAGGCATGATCATGTATATAGGCATCACGTCCGCAACAAGTAGACCGACTCCTGCCTGCATCTACTACTATTACTCCACACATCGACCGCTATCCAGCATGCATCTAGAGTATTAAGTTCATAAGAACAGAGTAACGCATTAGGTAAGATGACATGATGTAGAGGGATAAACTCAAGCAATATGATATAAACCCCATCTTTTTATCCTCGATGGCAATAATACAATACGTGCCTTGCTGCCCCTACTGTCACCGGGAAAGGACACCGCAAGATTGAACCCAAAGCTAAGCACTTCTCCCATTGCAAGAAAGATCAATCTAGTAGGCCAAACCAAACTGATAATTCGAAGAGACTTGCAAAGATAACCAATCATACATAAAAGAGTTCAGAGAAGATTCAAATATTGTTCATAGATAATCTTGATCATAAACCCACAATTCACCGGATCTCGACAAACACAACGCAAAAAGAGTTACATCGAATAGATCTCCAAGAAGATCGAGGAGACTTTGTATGGAGATCCAAAGAGAGAGAAGAAGCCATCTAGCTAATAACTATGGACCCGAAGGTCTGTGGTAAACTACTCACACATCATCGGAGAGGCTATGGTGTTGATGTAGAAGCCCTCCGTGATCGATGCCCCCTTCGGCGGAGCGCCCGAAAAGGCCCCAAGATGGGATCTCACGGACAGAAGGTTGCGGCGGTGGAATTAGGTTTTCGTGGTGCTCCTCGATGGTTTCGGGGTACGTAGGTATATATAGGAGGAAGAAGTAGGTCGGTGGAGCCACGAGGGGCCCATGAGGGTGGAGGGCGCGCCCAGGGGGGTAGGCGCGCCCCCCCTGCCCCGTGGCCTGCTCGATGATTGCTTGACGTCCACTCCAAGTCCTCTGGATCACGTTTGTTCCAAAAATCACGCTCCTGAAGGTTTCATTCCGTTTGGACTCCGTTTGATATTCCTTTTCTGCGGAACACTAAAATAGGCAAAAAAACAGCAATTTGCACTGGGCCTTGGGTTAATAGGTTAGTCTCAAAAATAATATAAATGTTTATAAATAAGCCCATTAAACATCCAAAACAGAATATATAATAGCATGGAGCAATCAAAAATTATAGATACGTTGGAGACGTATCAGCGGGGCGGTTAACTTTGCTTTTCATGACGCAACGCAGAATCACCGCGACTCGTGTGAAGTCCTCGCGGTGTGAGGGCGTGCTCCCTCAAAGCTTAGCTTTCTTTCCGTATTTTATCTATGGCAAGTCAATACAGGCCCCGTGAGGGGAGCGTGAAAAATCGATGCCCTTCGTGCCTCAACCAATGCCTTTGCTGGTGAACCGCAAACTCCCTTCCTCTGCTCCCTCGCGAGGCTTGCCCCTTTTTTTCTTGTTTGCCAAAATGCTCTACGTCCTCAGGAACCGGCCCTCGAGCGAGGCTCAGCCGCTGGTGAAAGTGCGTTATATCGACTAGAGGGGGGGGGGTGAATAGGCGATTTTTATGAATTCTTCACTGAGGAATTTGCGGGTGAGGAAATTCCTTAGCGAAGAACTACTTGCAGCGGAATAAGTACTCAAAAGTAAACATAATAGAACACAAGCATGGTCATCATGATGAAATGAAGACAAGCACAGAGTACAGAAAGCGTAAGCTCAGGATAACACAGGGTGAAGACAAACAGACTGAAGAAATTGAACTGAGGAAATTGAGAAAGTCTTCAGTTAAAGTCTTCAAACACAGATATGAACAAGTGCACAACACAATTATGAGGAAATGAAAGAGTTGAGGAAATAGAACCAGTAAGCTTCGTGAAGACAATGATTTGGTAGACCAGTTCCAACTGCTGTCTCAGTTGTACGTCTAGTTGGAGCGGCTAGGTATTTAAACCTGAGGACACACAGTCCTCACCGTATTCTCCTTGAGCTAAGGTCACACAGACCTCGCCAAATCACTCGTGGTAAGTCTTCAGGTGACTTCCAAACCTTCACAGACTAGGTCACTTGGCGATCCACAATTCCTCTTGGATGCTCTAGACCATGACGCCTAACCGTCTGGAAGAAGCACAGTCTTCAAAGGTAACAAGCGTCGGATCCACGCAGGATCAATCTCTTCAGTGATGCTCAATCACTTTGGGTTTGTAGGTGTTTGGGTTTGGGTTTTTCCTCACTCGATGATTTTCGCTCAAAGTCCTCGGAGGACGGGATGCTCTCAAATGACAAGTGTCAGTTTCTCTCGGAGCAACCAACCAGCTAGTGGTTGTAGGGGGCGGCTATTTATAGCCTAGGGAGCAGCCCGACATGATAAGACATAAATGCCCTTCAATGATATGACCGTTAGGTAGGTAGATATTTTGGGACAGCTGGCGCGTAGCATAGCCACGGTCGGATATTTGAGGCTCAAATTCCTTAGGGCTATCATGTTCCTCACTGTGTAGGCAACCCGCACTGGCGAATTCCTAACTCCTCAGTCAGAACAAATTCCTCAGAGACCAGAAGAACTTCGTCTCTGTCACTGAAGAATATGACTGAACTATATGAGATTTCCAATGGCTTCACTCGAAGGGATTGGTAGGTGTAGGATTTTGAGTTGAGCATCACATGGAAATTTTTCCTTAGTATTTCCTCGACCCCCTTTAACAGTACGATGTTTCCTATGACTCAAGAAAGAGAAAATGAAACTACGAAAACAAAGTCTTCACGCTTCATGTTCCTCGAATGAAATACCAAGTCTTCAGGATCACACCAATTTCTTCACTTTCAAAGTCTTCAGAAAGTCTTCAGAATTCCAAAGTCTTCAGTCGAAGAACTTCATTTTTAGGGGTCGACTTTCTCTGTAAATATCAAACTCCTCATAGACTTATAGACCTGTGTATACTCACGAACGCATCAGTCCCTTAACCTATAAGTCTTCAATACACCAAAATCACTAAGGGGCACTAGATGCGCTTACAATCTCCCCCTTTTTGGTGATTGATGACAATATAGGTTAAGTTTTCAACGGGGATAAACATATGAAGTGTAAATACTGATATTGAGGAATTTGATTGCAAGATATAGAAGAACTCCCCCTGAAGATGTGCATAGTGAGGAATTTGCTTTTGAAGCAATGCACACTTGAAGAGTTAAATCATGGAGATCTCCCCCTATATCTTGTAATTCATACATGCATTTGACATATAATATGAAGAATTTGAAATGCATGATGAAATATGGTGACTGATGTAATTCAACATGCGGGCATTAACATTAGCGAGGAATAAGCATGCAGAAAATCACAGCAAAAGTATCAGGCCACCATAGAGTTTAAGTTTACAACTCGACCCAGCAAAGTCATCAGAAGAACGAGAGTTGTAACTTAGCAAAAAACGCCCATATATGATAGACCCGCTTGAAGACTAACTCAAATTTCTCCCCCTTTGTCATCGAATGACCAAAAGGGTTGAAAATGAGGACTAACGCCCCTGAAGAATATCAAGTTGATGAAGGAGTGCCAACGTTGTTGGGGTCGTTTGTTGATGTTGGGCCTGCCGCAGTGTCGTCCAAGTCTTCATGCTCGTCGGTGTCGCACGATGAAAAATAGGAGCTGGCCACCAAGGAAGGAACCTTGACCTTCTTGTACTTCTTCGGTGGAGGAGCAGACCAGTCAAAATCTTCCTTGAGACCCATTTTCTTCAGATCTTCTTTGTTGTAGATGTGAGACAGAACAACCCAGGTACGGTTGAAGGTTTCATGGAGGTAGTAGTGGTTTTTCTTCACTACATTGTGAGTAGCAGTCATGTTGTGAAGAATTGAACCAAACTGATGCTTGACCC
The DNA here is from genome assembly GCF_018294505.1 of Triticum aestivum. Taxonomy (NCBI): domain Eukaryota; kingdom Viridiplantae; phylum Streptophyta; class Magnoliopsida; order Poales; family Poaceae; genus Triticum; species Triticum aestivum. The sequence continues at coordinate 319,420,271 of NC_057796.1, read as the reverse complement.
ATTTGTGATTGCGATCAACCTTCTGGTGAAGACTGAGGAGAAGCTCACGATCAGTCATCACCCTGGGAGCTGTGCCTTGAGGATTTGGCTTGGTTGTGTTGGCGGCAGAGTCATGAGTGGCAGAGTCGTCATTGGTGGAGTAGGATGGAACCTTGCGAAATTGACCATCCAATGGACGAATGCCTTCATCAATAACAGCAGCGGCCTTGCCCTTGTCATCAGGTGAGGAAAATGTCCGTTTGAGGACTTCAATCGGGGGCAAGTAGCTGAGGTGATTCTGAAAATCAGCTTTGTAGTTGAGTGAAGACCTTGTTCTGATGAATCTCATAATCCATGGTGCATAAGGCTTCAGCTCAAATGGTGACATTGCGACATTTGCCATAGTCCTCATGAAGAAATCATGGAAGTTGACGGGAACGCCATGCATGATATTGAAAAGCAGATTCTACATGATGCCAACGACTTCTTCTTCATTCGAGTCGTGGCCCTTGATAGGACTCAATGTCTTCGTCAGAATGCGAAAGACAGTCCGAGGCACATATAGTAATTCCTTCACGATAGACAGTTCGTGGGGCCTGACCTGGCTTCAATGGCTGCATCAGCACTTGCATATAGTGATCTGTCAGCTCAGGCTCACTGTAGACGCAACGAGCAGCTTCAAGGGGAGGATTGAGAGGCAAAGCACGAAGCAATTCAGTAGCTGGTGCTTTGTAGTGAGTGTTTTCAGTCATCCAGTCCAGCACCCATGAATTCACATCTTCAGAGTCTCTCGTGATATGCAGCGCTGCATAGAATTGAAGAATGAGTTCTTCATTCCAATTACAGATGTCAGTGCAGAAGTTTAACAGTCCAGCGTCATGAAGAACACTGAGGACTGGAGTGAAGCACGACAGATATTCCATATCCATGTGAGGAATGTGCTCATGATCGAAGACTTTGTCTTTGTTGAACAGCACTGAGGAATAAAAGTTTGCCTGGCTGGCAGTCCAGAAACGCCTCTTCCTAATGCGAGCAGAGTCATAGGGGTTGTAATCAGTGAAGAATACATGATCGCCGAAGAAATCATCAGTCTTGAATTTTTGTTTCCGTGAGAATGGATCCTTTGGTGTGGGTTGAGGAGTGTCAGTCAGTTGCATCACAACCTCAGGAATTGCAATCTCAGGTTCTTCAGGCTGAGAAATTTCTGGTTCCTCTTCAGTGGCAGTCTGAGTCTCCAATCATTCAGCAGCAGCAGTTTCTTCAGCACTAGTGGCTGGAATTTCTTCACGAACAGACGAAGTGGGGTGAGTTTCTTCAGAGCCCAATGGAACAGTATGTGCTGGGGACTGAGGGATTTGTTGCAATGGCGTGAATAGAGGAGAGTTGGGATGCTGACTTTCCCAAAAGTCATCATTCATCAATGGAGTAGTACTCCCAATGTCCACGTCAGAATTTTGTTCATCCAATTCCTCAACGCCGGCCTCTTCAGCAGTGAACTGAGGCATGGGCGAGGAGACAATCGGAGTTGAAGGGATTGCGTCCACTTCAATTTCTTCATCCATCTGCTCTGAGGAAGCAGCAGAGGGAATGTCTTCATCAGATTCACTTGGAATCACATAATCTTCATCAAAAGGAACAAGGTCCTTTGATGGCATGGTTGAGATCGGAACAACATCAATTGGGTTTGCAAATGAGCTGGTCAAAGGCTTCATCTTCTTCGGAGCTGAAGAATCTGATGAAGTTGATGCCTTCCTTTTCTTCACTGCTGCACGCTCTGCAGCTTGGTCTTCTTCACATCTTATGCAGATGGAAGGATCAGAGTTGGGGTAGGCGCAGGAGGAGCAGAGGAATTTGGTTGATTTTCTTCAGGCACAACTGATGCAGTTGCCCTGACTTCTTCATTTTCTTCAGGCGCACCACTAGTGGATGCCCTGGCAATTTCTTCAGCGGCTGGAATGCACTCATCAGCCCTGGAACTCACATTTTCTTCAGCAGCCTAATTTTCATCAGTGGTGCTGGCGTGCTCTTCTGTTGGTTGAGCAGATGCTTCGGCTTGAGGAATTTCTGGTTGCGATGGTGCTGCAACCTTTGAAGTGAATTTCTCAATCAGTTTTACAAACCTGACTTTGGCTCCTTGCCAATCAACATAGTAAGCATTGAAGTCATCACTGAGGCCTTTGATTTCAGCCTGAATCTTCACAATTTCTTCAGTTGTCATAGAGATAACGTGTTTCTTCAGGAAGCGCTCTTTCTTGTACTGAGCTTTCTTCAGCTGTCTGGCCTTCTCAAATTTCCATTTTTCTTCAGCAATGAAAGCTGACAACATGTGACTTTGACCAGGTGAGAGATTCAGCTCAGGCAGGGGAGTGTTTGGATCTTTGTGCCACAGATCAATGAAATCCAAGATCTTCTTTGGATCCAAAAGCAATGGCACATTGCTTCCTTTGGCTCCAGCGGCCTTGACTTGTCCGTCTCTGATGATTTCGGCTAGTTCTTCTTCATCAGCCTCATCATCATCAGAGGGCATTTGGAAAGCAACCTGCTTCTTGTGAGGACTTGGTCGAGGACCTCGTCCAGCAGAGGCCTCAGCAGAGGCTTCTTTGTCATGGCCTTCTTTGGCTTGCTAGCAGAGGCCTCAGCAGAGGCAGCAGCAGTAGCAGAGTCCTCGTTGAATTTCCTCACTGCTTCTCTGGCTTGTCTAGCCAGCTTGGCCTAGCGCTTGGCCCATTCGTCAGGATAATCCTCACCGCGCTTGAGGCTAGTGGGATCTGCTTCTTGGCCAGGTGCCAATGGAGTTCTTGAGCATGGAGGATTGAGAGCGAATTTCTTCATGTACTTGGGAGTTACATACCTGTACTCCCTCCATTCCCGTGCCCATCTCCTCTCTATCCTTTGGATGCGCACCTTGCGCTGATTTTTATCCTCCTTTCCAAACTTGGCCTCATCAGGAGTGCAGTAATCCTTATAAATGTCATCGGGGATCTCAAAAGCAGTGTTGATTTCAGGCCTCTTTCCTCCCTTTTGTGGCTTCTTTCCATCAGCCATTTTCTTCAGATGAGGAATTTGAACAATGGAATTCTCTGAAGATGTATGCAACTTTTCTTCGAGGAATGCTGCAAATGAGTTAAGTTGACGAGAACCTAGAGATTCAGCAGCGGACATGAGTACCTGTGAACAGAGTATAGTTGCGAGGAATTTGGAGAGGTCATATGCGTTCTCAGAAGGTTTTTCAAAAAGAACAAGTTTGAGGAATTTGACCAGATGAGTCTTGAAGAATTTCACTAAGCGTTCTTTGTCTTAGGTTCTAGAGTTGTATAGATCAGAAATCCACACAATTGAGGAATCTTGAAGAAAAATGTAGCTTAGAGAAACGAATCAAGAACAGATGACATGTGAGGTGTTTAGTGTGTGAAGAATTTGAAGAATAAACACCTTTGAAGATTTTGTAGAAACCATTTGAATCAAAGAGGGCAGTAAAAGTAACTTTTAATTACCCTGGACAAAGAACACGACGAACTGAGATGTGGAGATGTGAAGTTCGTCAGTGCAGATCTTCCACGACCTAACTCGGCTGAGGAAGACAACTACGGCGGCAGCAGAGTGAAGAAATCCGCAGCCGGCGCGAGTACGACGGCGACGAGGTCAAGGCAGTGAAGCTCTTCCTCACCGGCGACGATGAAGTAGCGGCGGCGCTAGGGTTTGAGAAGCTTGAGCTGGAGTGAGGTCGAGCAGAGTAAAAAAGAGAAGTGAGGAAGGGGAGGGGTATTTATAGCCACGGTGAAAAAACTGTTCGCCTGAAGAAATTGGACGAACGTGCCCCTGACCCTTCTCATTCGCTTGACATGTGTTACCCACGTACTGAGAAGTGGAGATCGTGGGTGAATAGATAAGTGTTATCGTGGGATGCGGAACGGTTTGAGCGGCAAAACCGAAATTTTTGGATAAGCTAAGTTAAAAGTTCCGTCCACAATTTCTTCAGCTGACAAGGACACAGTGAAGATTTTGAACGAGTTTCAAATAGAACGCACATGAAGAATTTGTGAATAGATTGGGTTGAGTTTAGCATAGAGGGGGAAGGGTCCGATCACATTCACTTAACAGAAAACACAGCTTGAAGAATTAGCAATAAGTGAATGCTGTAGAGGACATAAACTCACACACACACACACACACACACACATATAGCCAATGAAGAAAAACGACGGAAACAGTGAAGACATTGCAAAGTTGAAGAAAATGAACAACTGAGGAATTTCAAAACTGAGGAAAAACTCAAATTGAAGATTTTCAACTTTTGGTGGTGTCGTGACCCACCGTATAAGAATGATGATTTCAGACACCGCATACAATTGTCGTAGGGTTCTGAGAATCAAATTCTTCGTTAATTTCTTCACACTTAGAGTGTTATTCTTCATTGATTGAAGAAAAACGTTTCTTCATGTGTTGCACATCTAAGTCATCAATTTTGCATAAGTGTTAGGATGAGTGTCCTTTTCAAAGAACATTCGAAGATTCTAGGATATTTAGCTCACATCGCAACTTGCTAGATCTCTTCTCATCCAAGGGCTTAGTGAAGATATCGGCTTGCTGTTCTTCAGTCTTCACATGCTCAATAGAAATGTCGCCCTTCAACACATGATCACGAAGAAAATGATGACGAATCTGAATGTGCTTTGTCTTCGAGTGCTGAACTGGGTTGTGAGCAATCTTGATGGCACTCTCATTGTCATAGAAGAGAGGCACATTCTTCACGTTGACGCCGTAGTCCTTGAGAGTTTGCTTCATCCATAGCAATTGAGCACAGCAAGAACCAGCAGTAATGTACTCAGCTTCAGCAGTAGACAGTGATACGCAGTTTTGTTTCTTCGAGGACCAACAGACCAAAGATCGTCCGAGGAAATGGCATGTGCCAGATGTTGACTTGCGGTCCACACGATCACCAGCATAGTCAGAGTCAGAATATCCAATGAGATCAAAAGCCGAGCCCTTGGGGTACCATAATCCAAGTGTTGGTGTGTGAGCTAGATACCGAAGAATATGCTTCACATCCTTATGGTGTGATTCCTTCGGTGTAGCTTGAAATCGGGCACACATGCAAACACTAAGCATAATATCTGGCCTAGATGCACATAAGTACAATAAAGAACCAATCATGGAGCAGTATACCTTATGATCGAAGTCAATACCATTTTCATTAGTGCACAGATGGCCATTTGTGGGCATAGGGATTTTGACGCCTTTGCAATCTTGCATGCCGAATTTCCTCAGTACATCCTTGAGGTATTTCTCCTGAGATATGAATATGCCATTGCGTTGTTGACGAATTTGAAGACCTAAGAAGAATTTCAATTCTCCCATCATAGACATTTGATATTCTTCACTCATCATATAGGAAAATTCATCACTATAACGTTGGTCAGTACAACCAAAGATAATATCATCAACATATATTTGGCACACAAACAATTCACCATCATAAGATTTAGTGAAAAGAGTAGGATCGAGTGAACCGGGTTTGAAGCCTTTCTTCATGAGGAATTCCTTCAAAGTATCATACCACACCCGAGGGGCCTGCTTGTGGCCATAGAGGGCCTTATTGAGTCTGAAGACTTTGTCAAGATGCTTTGGATCTTCAAAACCTGGGGGTTGAGCAACATATACTTCTTCCTCAAGCTTACCATTGAGGAATGCACTTTTCACATCCATTTGATATAGAGTGATATCATGATGGTTAGCATAAGCAAGTAATATGCGAATAGCCTCAAGTCTAGCAACAGGTGCAAAAGTTTCATGGAAATCAATTCCTTCAACCTGTGTGTAGCCTTGAGCTACAAGCCGTGCCTTATTCCTCACCACAAGGCCATTTTCATCTTGCTTGTTGTGGTAGATCCACTTTGTGCCAATGATATTGTGCTTGCGAGGATCTGGATGTTTGACAAGTTCCCAGACGTTGTTGAGCTCGAACTGATGTAATTCTTCTTGCATAGCCTGAATCCACTCAGGCTCCAGAAATGCTTCATCTACCTTAGCGGGCTCTGTGATAGAGACAAAAGCAAAGTGCCCACAAAAGTTAGATAAATGTGAAGCTTTTGAGCGTGTGAGAGGACCTGGTGCTTCAATGTCATCGATGATCTTCTCAATTTGCACTTCTTTTGCAACGCAAGGATGAGCTGGTTGTTGTCGAGGAATTTGATCAGCATTTTCTTTAGCACCATTTTCTTCAGGTGCCTCAGCTCGACGTTCTTCATGTTCTGGAATGAATTCTTCAGCAGATTCTTCGATAGGAATGACATCCTCAGTAGCCTTGAACTTGATAGATTCCTCAGGTGCTGGTTCATCTATCACAGAAGGTAGGTGCTCTCTTTGCGAGCCATTAGTTTCATCGAACCGCACATCTACAGTTTCAACAACCTTGTGAAGAACGTTGTTGAAGACTCTGTAGGTGTGCGAGTCCTTTCCGTACCAAGCATAAAACCCTCATGTGCTTTCGGTGCAAATTTAGAGTTGTGATGAGGATCTCTAATCCAACATTTAGCACTGAAGACTTTGAAGTAACTCACATTGAGTTTCTTGTCAGTGAGGAGTTCATAGGCAGTCTTCTTGAAGAATTTGTGAAGATATACCCTGTTGATGATGTGGCAAGCAGTATCAATTGCATCAATCCAGAAACGATGAGGCGTTTTGTATTCATCAAGCATAGTGCGAGCCATCTCGACAAGAGTCCTATTCTTGCGCTCCACGACGCCATTCTGCTGAGGAGTATAAGGAGCAGATAACTCATGAGTAATACTAAGTTCATCAAGATAGTCATCAAGACCAGAATTCTTGAACTCAGTTCCATTGTCACTTCTGATGTGCTTGATTTTCACGCCAAAGTTGGTTGAAGCCCTCGAGGAAAATCGTTTGAAGACTTCCTGCACTTCATGTTTGTAAGTAACAATGTGTACCCATGTGTAACGAGAGTAATCATCAACAATAACAAAGCCATATAGAGATGCATCATTTGAAACTGCAGAATAATGGTTAGGACCGAAGAGATCCATGTGAAGCAGTTCAAATGGTCGAGTAGTAGTCATGATAGTCTTCGCTGGATGCTTGGCCTTGGTCATCTTTCTAGCTTCACAGGCTCCGCATAAGTGATCCTTGAGGAATTTTACATTCTCAATGCCAATGACATGCTTCTTCTTTGCAAGCGTGTGCAAATTCCTCATGCGTGCATGACCAAGTCGTCGATGCCATAGCCAGCCTTCTGAAGCTTTTGCAAGTAGGCACACAGCTGGTTGTGGTCCTGTGGAGAAATCAACAATATACAAGTCTCCTCTCCTAAAGCCTTCGAAGACTTTGGAATTGTTAGCTTCCATGATCACAACACAGCGATACTTGCCAAAGACAAGAACCATATCAAGATCACAAAGCATTGAGACAGACATGAGGTTGTATCCTAAGGACTCGACGAGCATGACTTTGTCCATGTGCCGATCCTTTGAGATAGCAACCTTACCTAGACCCAATACCTGACTTTTGCCTTTGTCAGCGAAGATGATATGCTTCAGATGCGATGGAGATAAGGGAGCATCCATCAATAGATTCTTGTCACCATTCATGTGATTTGTACATCCACTATCGAGGACCCACTCAGTGGCTTTGGGTTGATCATCCTGCAGATGAATTAGTGCAGCTTACGAACTCATATACTTCATCAAAGAAGAATATGACATCAATTCATCAGATCAATTTCATCAAGCAATAAAATAGATAAAGCAGTATGAGGACGTGAGAAATGAAAGTTCATTTCTTCATGATTAGCCTGCGTCCTTTCAGGCACTTTCAGGTCTCCAGCAAATTCTTCAGACGTTTTAGCACGTCTGGAGACCTGACCCTGCATAAGAGATTAGTTCTTTTTCTTCACCACCCACATCTGAATGGGTGGCAAAGAGTTCATCACTCTGCGAGCTCCATATGAGAAAGGTGGCATAGAGGCCAGTCCATTTTGTTTCACATATGAGGAGTTAGGATAAGCATATGAATAAGCAGAGAAATTCTTCGAGGACTTATGAACATAATGGTTAGAAGAATAATGCTCATATTCATAGCCCTTAGCTCTTCCCTGCGCAACAGAGGGGTTAGCACGATGATGATCATATGAGGATTTGGATCCTTTTGAGGAATTTGATCCACATGAGGAATTTGGTCCGTATGAGGACTTGGATCCATATGAAGAATTTGATCTGGGGTTCCTATTCTTCACTGGTGGTGTCATGATGGCATTCACCTGAAGATTTTCAAGGCACCTTTTGGGAACCCAGATTTTCTTCATAGGGGAACCGTTCCTGCAGTTAGTGCCAACATATCTAGCAAATAGTTCACCATTCTGATTTTTGAACAGTTTATAGTTGGAGTCAAATGACTCATCAAAAGAATGAGGAGATTCACATGTAAAGCCAGATAAATTGGATGGATCAACTGGAGGTCCCTTTGCAGCAACCCATGAGGTTTTGGGGTACTGCTCAGGCTTCCAATATGTACCATCAACATTGAGTTTCCTCTCAAAGGCAATACCCTCTTTCCTAGGGTTCCTGTTGAGGATCTGCTTTTTAAGCACATCACAAAGAGTCTGATGCCCTTTGAGGCTTTTGTACATGCCTGTCATGTACAATTCCTTCAGCCCTGCATCATCAGTGATACTAGCAATGTCCTCAGATGAGGAATTAGCGATAGCAGAGACAGTTGAAGAATTTGTAGCATTAGCAGCATTTGAACATTCAGGTGAAGAATTAGCAGTTTCACGTTCAATGCACTTCAAACATGGAGGAACAAATTCTTCCTGAGAAGCGCTGATTTGTTGAGCAAGTAATCAATTGCACTCCTTCCGAAGATCTTCATAACTCACTCTTAGCTTTTCAAGATCTTGCTTTCTCTGAAGAAATTCATAAGAAAGCTTCTCATGATCAGATAAGAGAGTGTTATGATGGCCTTGAAGGTTGTCAAACCTAGACTGAAGTCTCTGAAGATTTTCAGCTAAGGTTTTAGTGCGATCCATTTCTTCACCCAACATATCATCACTCTTGTCTAGCATGTTTTGAACCTTTTCCAACGCCTTTTGTTGTTTAGTGGCAATACAAACAAGCTTGGTATAGCTAGGTCCAAAATCATCATCAGGTTCATCATCACTAGACTCGGATGAGGAACATTCGGTTACCTTGGCACCTTTTGCCATGAGGCATGGTGCAGAAGATGATGGTTCAGGTTCGAAGTCATCGTTTTGAGTGATTCCTTGAAATCCTCAAACCAGGGATCGTGACAAGTTCGATGACCTTCATAGACGTCAGAGATTCGGTCCCAGATAAGCTTCGCATTGCAAAGATGCATAATGCGCCTGAATTCATCTCTGGATAGGCAGGAACATATGATATCCTTCGCCATGATGTCAAGTCGAGTGTACTTGCGAATATCATCAGTGTCTACCATCTTGCATAGATCGGTAAGACCAATCTCACTGATGGTCCACAGCTCGCTGTTCATTGCCATGAGGCGCTTCCTCATCATGGCCTTCCACTTGGGATAATCATGATCGTCAAAGATGGGGCATGTCACTTTCTTCATACCTGCGGTCGACATAACTAAAACTCCAGGCGGTTAAACCAAAATCACACAGAACAAGGGAGTACCTTGCTCTGATACCAATTGAAAGTGCGTTATATCGACAAGAGGGGGGGTGTATAGGCGATTTTTATGAATTCTTCACTGAGGAATTTGCGGGTGAGGAAATTCCTTAGCGAAGAACTACTTGCATCGGAATAAGTACTCAAAAGTAAACATAACAGAACACAAGCATGGTCATCATGATGAAATGAAGACAAGCACAGAGTACAGAAAGCGTAAACTCAGGATAATACAGGGTGAAGACAAACAGACTGAAGAAGTTGAACTGAGGAAATTGAGAAAGTCTTCAGCCAAAGTCTTCAAACATAGATATGAACAAGTACACAACACAGTTATGAGGAAATGAAAGAGTTGAGGAAATAGAACCAGTAAGCTTGGTGAAGACAATGATTTGGTAGACCAGTTCCAACTGCTGTCTCAGTTGTACGTCTGGTTGGAGAGGCTAGGTATTTAAACCTGAGGACACACAGTCCCGGACACACAGTCTTCACCGTATTCTCCTTGAGCTAAGGTCACACAGACCTCGCCCAATCACTCGTGGTAAGTCTTCAGGTGACTTCCAAACCTTCACAGACTGGGTCACTCGGCGATCCATAATTCCTCTTGGATGCTCTAGACCATGACGCCTAACCGTCTGGAAGAAGCACAGTCTTCAAAGGTAACAAGCGTCGGATCCACGCAGGATCAATCTCTTCAGTGATGCTCAATCACTTTGGGTTTGTAGGTGTTTGGGTTTGGGTTTTTCCTCACTCGATGATTTTCGCTCAAAGTCTTCGGAGGATGGGATGATCTCAAATGACAAGTGTTAGTTTCTCTCGGAGCAGCCAACCAGCTAGTGGTAGTAGGGGGCGGCTATTTATAGCCTAGGGAGCAGCCCGAAATGATAAGACATAAATGCCCTTCAATGATATGACCATTAGGTGGGTAGATATTTTGGGACAGCTGGCGCGTAGCACAGCAACGGTCGGATATTTGAGGCTCAAATTCCTCAGGGCTATCATGTTCCTCACTGTGTAGGCAATTTGCACTGGCGAATTCCTAACTCCTCAGTCAGAACAAATTCCTCAGAGACCAGAAGAACTTCGTCTCTGTCATTGAAGAATATGACTGAACTGTATGAGATTTCCAATGGCTTCACTCGAAGGGATTGGTAGGTGTAGGATTTTGAGTTGAGCATCACATGGAATTTTTTCCTTAGTATTTCCTCGACCCCCTTTAACAGTACGGTGTTTTCTATGACTCAAGAAAGAGAAAATGAAACTACGAAAACAAAGTCTTCATGCTTCATGTTCCTCGAATGAAATACCAAGTCTTCAGGATCACACCAATTTCTTCACTTTCAAAGTCTTCAGAAAGTCTTCAGAATTCCAAAGTCTTCAGAACTTCATTTTTAGGGGTCGACTTTCTCTGTAAATATCAAACTCCTCATAGACTTATAGACCTGTGTATACTCACAAACGCATCAGTCCCTTAACCTATAAGTCTTCAATACACCAAAATCACTAAGGGGCACTAGATGCACTTACAACTGGTGGTATGTCAGGCTGCGATGCCTGGGACAAGGCCAGGGGGTGAGGGGCTCGAGAGCCAGTAAGAGCCCCCGAGGCGCGATGCTCAGGAGCCCCTATTTTAACATGCACGTGACTTAGACGAAAAATAGGAGACAAGCTTCACCAGGATCATAGGGAGGGGGGATATCAATTGGCGACAACGTGCCACATGAGGTGGTTGTACTTTGCTTTTCGTGGTAGGCAATGTAGACCGGGCCGTCGCCTGCTCGAGGCTGGGCCTCCTGAAGCGATGCGAGGTGCTACTCGCATGACGTCCGAACGTCTGGCTCCTGATGCCTACGCATGTTGACATGTTACAATACGGGGCAGTGCATGCTAGCTGGCCTGCTCATGATTGTTCTGTGAGGAGACATGGCACCAAGGACCTGATGAGGTGACGTGCACGGGGCCGGCCCACGAGCCAGAGCTCGATCGCTTAGGTTTATCAGCATTGTAGGGACAGACCCAAGCACAGGTGCCGTGCCCATAGCCCCCGCTCATGGGACGTTCAGGAGGAGAGCTGCGAGCGCGCGGAGCCCCAAAGGGGTGGCGCTTCCAGTTGTGATGTGGCACCAAGCACGAAGTTTAAGAAAGAAGAGTAAACTCATGAAAGCATAATTCGGGTTTAGTACATGATGACCCAGAAGTATAGGGGATAAATCGTAGTCCTTTCGATAAGTAAGAGTGTCGAACCCAACGAGGAGCAGAAGGAAATGACAAGTGGTTTTCAGCAAGGTAATTTCTGCAAGCACTGAAATAGTCGGTAACATGTAGTTTGATAGCAAGATAATTTGTAACGAGCAAGTAAAAGTAACGGTAAATAAAGTGCAGCAAGGTAGCCCAATCCTTTTGTAGCAAAGGACAGGCCAAAACGGTCTGCTATGATAAGCAAACCGTTCTTGAGGGTACACAGGAATTTCACCATGCTACTTTCACCATGTTGACTTAATTCGTGTTCACTACTTTGATAATTTAATATGTGGGTGGACCGGTGCTTAAGTGCTGTTCTTACTTGAACAAACCTCCTACTTATGATTAACCCCCTTGCAAGCATCCGCAACTACGAGAAAAGTATTAAGATAAAATCTAACCATAACATTAAACTGTTGGATCCAAATCGGCCCCTTACGAAGTAGCGCATAAACTAGGGTTTAAGCTTCTGTCACTCTAGCAACCCATCATCTAATAACTACTCCACAATGCATTCCCTTAGGCCCAAATATGGTGAAGTGTCATGTAGTCGATGTTCACATGACACCACTAAGGGAATCACAACATACATATCATCAAAATATCGAACATATATCAAGTTCACATGATTACTTGCAATGTGACTTCTCCCGTGACCTCAAGAACAAAAGTAACTACTCACAAATAATAATCATGCTTAATATTAGAGGGGTATTAAATAGCATAATGCATCTGAACATATAATCTTAAACCAAATAAACACTATAAGATGTAATCAACACTACTAGTCACCCACAAGTACCAATCTAAGGTTCCGGTACAACGATTGAACACAAGAGATGAACTAGAGTTTGAGAGGAGATGGTGCTATTGAAGATGTTGATGGAGATTGCCCTCCCAAAGATGGGAGAGTTGTTGGTGATGACGATGACGATGATTTCCCCCTCCGGGAGGGATGTTCCCCCGGCGGAATCGCTCCTCCGGAGGGCAAAAGTGCTCCTGCCCAAGTTCCGCCTCGAGACGCCGGCGCTTCGTCCCGAAAGTCCTCCTCTTATTTTTTCTAGGTCAAAATGACTTATATACCAGAAGATGGGCACCCGAGGTGGGCCGAGGAGGGCACAACCCACCAGGGCGTGCCTGGGCTCCCTAGCGTGCCCAGGTGGGTTGTGCCCACCTGGTGGGCCCCCTCTGGTAGTTATTTGCTCCAATATTTTTATATATTGCAAAACAATTCTCCATAAATTTTTAGCTCATTTGGAGATGTGCAGAATAGGTAACTATGACGTAGCCTTTTCGGGTCCAGAATTCCAGGTGCCGGTATTCTCCCTCCTTGTGTAAACCTTGCTTGTTATGAGAGAAAGGGCATTAGAATTACTCCTGAAAGTATTATTATGCATAAAAACATTATAAATAACAGTAGGAAAACATGATGCAAAATGGACGTATCAACTCCCCCAAGCTTAGACCTCGCTTGTCCTCAAGCGAAAGACCTATATCGAAAACATGTTCACATGCTTAGAGAGAGAGAGAGAGAGATAGAGAGAGAGAGAGAGGTGTCGATAAAAACAAAATACGGACATAGAAGCATCATGCTTATTATTATAACAACAAAGAACTTTAACATAAAAATTTATCATACAACTTTTATCATATAACTTCTATGAACAAGTAACAATTCACCACAACATTGAAGTATAAAGCATAAACTCTATTGAAAACCACCAAACTATGTTCTTAGTCAACTTTGCAACTACAATTCATCATATTTTCAGGAAGGGTCATGTGTCGGAGCCTTTAGGCAAGTACACATACTCAACCATCATATAATCTTCTATGATTGCTAACACTCACAGCATACCCATGAACAAAAAGTTTGAACCGGACACATAGAAAGATAGGGGCTTATCGTTTTGCCTCCCAACGTATTCACCTCAAGGGTGATGTCAACAATAATAACTCATGTCCACTCATATCCAACTGGATATATGTGCCTAGATCTTTCCTCACCACATGATGCTTGCAAAAAGAGAAAATAAAAAGAAATAGGGAAGAATACTTTGACTCTTGCGTAAAAGTAAATACATTAAAGTAAAAGATAGGCCCTTCAGAGAGGAAAGCAGAGGTTTCCATGCGCTTTTTGTTTGTATGCCAAATCCCTTAATGCAAAAAGAACGTCACATTATATTTCTCCTTGTGATGGCAACCTTTATTATGCAGTTTGTCGCTTTTATTATTTTGCCATCACAAGTTCATACAACGCTCAATTTTCTCTTACACTAAATGATCTAACACATTTAGAAGCAATTTTTATTGCCTTATTGCACCGATGACACTTACTTGAAGGATCTTACTCAATCCATAGCTAGGTATGGTGGACTCTCAAAACAAGATTTGGGTTTAAGGGTTTTTGGATGCACAAGTAGTATCTCTACTTAGTGCGGAGTCTTTGGCTAGCAAAGATATTGAGCAAGCACCACATGTTGAAGGATCTATGACAATATAACTTCTATGTGAATATGGACAAATATAAATCATTATTTTGTCTTCCTTGTCCAACGTCAACAATTTTGACACATAATATTTAATGGGGGCTCACAACATAAAAGATGTCCAAGATAGTGTATTTGCATGTCAATCTTCTCTTCCCTTATTAATTATTTCATGAATTGCATTATTGACCAATGCTATGTTTGTCAATCTCCAATAAATTTTACCACTTATACTTTTAATTATGTGATGTCATTACTTACAATAATATTAGCATATGATCTTTTTCATTTATTTTCCTTTCTTTTTATTGAAACATAAAAGAGTAAAGAAACAAAAATCAAACTAAAATTTATTATATATCTCGCACATGATGACATAGATAGATAGATCACTAAGCAAGCACTCAAAAAGAAAGGATCGAACTAAACTTTTATTCAACTAAATCATAGGATAACTAAGGATCGAACTAAAATAGATAAAAGCAAAGATCATGGTGGTGATACGATACCGGGGCACCTCCCCCAAGCTTGGCACAAGCCAAGGGGTGGCCATACCATGAACTCAAGTCTCCTTTGTTGGGGAAGATGGTGATGGTGGTGGTGATGAGGTAGTATCACACTTCATGCTCAGAATTCTGGAGTATTCCGGAAGGTTTCTTTTATGTGTTCCTCCGGTGTCATGGTTTGAATAATATTGCTTTCAACATTAATAGGCGTACCTGTAGTGACCCGACCCGAAATCGGTCAAGTCTCTGTGTATCTGTACCATCCCAAGATCATGCTGGCACACACAGTACATTGATGAAAAGATTCAAAGTTCAATCACACCTGAATTTATTACACGATTCTCATATCGAGTCTTTATTACATCATAATAAATTCGGCCGAAGGCCAACTCATAAGAAATAAACTAAAATAAAGCTGCGGAAACGTAGACGATAAGCGAGTCCATCCGACTCCATAGGGCAATCACCGAGTGAAGATCGTAGCCTCACTCCTGGTCGGAAAACTCCTCTACAACATGAGACGTTGCAGCCGTGTAGGTCAGCATTTTGAATATGCCGTACAAGTCATAGAGAGAACAATAATAACAACGCTAATACTATATGCAATTTGGCTGTGGGGCTCTAAGTTTTATGTTTTTGCGAAAAAGCCAATTTTTTCCTACAACAAAGGACTTGCTTGCAATTACTACAAATTGTTGGTTGTTAATGAGATGGTTCCACCAACCAGTGTCTCATACCCGAAATCATTAATAACCCATCAATTAATTAATTATGTTCGGTGTTGAGATTTTTGAAATACTCCAATTCCAGAGGCTCAATTGTCCGTAACCGGGGACACGACTAATCGATTAGGTTTCTACTCTGCAGAGTCTTGTGCACTTTACCCGCAAGAATCATTCCCTCCTTTATGTCCTCGCACTGCCTGGTGTTTGAAGACGGGACGAACGAAACAGGGTCTTTCGTAGAATTCCTCTGGGCCACTGCCGGTGCCCATCCAATCCTACCGTTTTTCTACATCTCGTAGCACCGTCCGGCCAGAGTCACGCCTAGGGTCGACCAAGCCAGAGCCCATAATGGCTTGCGGCTGCACAGGTAAGCTTCGGGTCAAGGGGTATCCATCCGTCTCTTCGTGGCTGGGTGAAGCTTTCCGCAAGATGTCATGGCGCTTCTCCATGCATCCCGGCCATCCGCTGGTTGCTCTAGGGTGCCCATCAACCGTCCTCCACCCAGTAGTGAATTTGAAGTCCATCTTGACCTTGAAGTCATGGGGTTGTCATCATCTGACTCCCACATCTCCCTTATGAATCGCTCAACCGACCCCGTCTACGGGCATAGCAAAATAAACCACATGATACTACTCAAGACTTAATCAATTTATCCTACTGCATGCATGGTGGGGAGAAAATATTACTAATAATGCAACAAATCATAGGTATTGTAAAACATGATCAAATGACTTTCCTTGCTGACAATCTTCGAACGCTAGCGACTCGTGATAGCAAGCTTCGCACTCCGGGATATCTATTCGAAACAAACAATAAACACATAAGCATACAACTATATTTACGTAACAGCAAGCTAACGTAAATCACACATAAGCAATCAAACCAAAACCAAGGAAAACCAATTGAACTCCAAGCCAACAACTAGCAAGAAAAGAAAATAAATAAATAAAATAAACATTTTCTTTTTTCTGCTAGTTGTTTGCTTGGAGTTTTTTATATGCTGTTCTGTAGGCCCAAAGTGCATCATCCAATTTCTTAGACCAATTCTTTTGGGACCTATTAACAGTTTTTTGTAATATTAATTTTATTTGTCTATTGCTAAGTTCAACTTGACCACTAGATTGAGGATGATAGGGTGATGCAATTCTATGCTTAACATCATATTTAGCAAGCATTTTGCGGAAAGCACCATGAATAAAGTGTGAACCACACCATCAGTCATTAAATATCTAGGGACTCCAAACCTCGGGAAAATAACTTCTTTAAGCATTTTAATGAAAGTGTTATGATCAGCACTACTAGTTGGAATAGCTTCTACCCACTTAGTAACATAATCAACAACAACAAAAATATATGTGCACCCATTAGAGGAGGGAAAAGGTCCCATATAATCAAAACCCCAAACATCAAATGGTTCAATAGCAAGTGAATAATTCATAGGAATTTCTTGACGCTTACCGATACTACCAATTCGTTGACATTCATCACAAGATAAAAAAAACTTACGGGCATCCTTGAAGAGAGTAGGCCAATAAAAACCAGATTGTAATACCTTGTGAGCAGTTCTATCTCCCGCATGATGCCCTCCATAAGCTTCGGTGTGACATTTTTGTAGGATTTGTTCCTGTTCATGCTCATGCAACAACGTCTAATAATACCATCTACTCCTTCGTTATAAAGATGTGGGTCATCCCAAAAGTAATGTCTTAAATCATAGAAGAATTTTTTCTTTTATTGGTAAGTGAAACTAGGTGGTATATATTTAGCAACAATATAATTAGCATAGTCAGCATACCAAGGAGTATTATGAGAAACATTTTTTGCAGCTAGTTGTTTGATGTCGCTTGAAGCTACGTCGGTATTTTCCCAAAGAGGAAGGGATGATGCAGCACAGCGGTGATAGGTATTTCCCTCAGATATGAAACCAAGGTTATCGAACCAGTAGGAGAACCAAGCAACACAATGTAAACAGCCCCTGCACACAGATAACAAATCCTCACAACCCGACGTGTTAAAGGGGTTGTCAATCCCTTCCGGGTAACGGCGCCTCAAGATAGGCAAACGGACGTGAATAAAATTGTAGTAGATTGATAGATCGAACGTCAACTAAAATAAATAATAATAAAACGCAGCAAGGTATTTTTGTATTTTTGGTTTAATAGATCTGAATAAAAAGAGCAAATAAAATAGATTGCAAAGGCAAATATATGAGAAAGAAGACCCGGTGGCCGTAGGTTTCACTAGTGGCTTCTCTCGAGAAAAATAGCAAATTGTGGGTAAACAAATTACTGTTGGGAAATTGATAGAACTTCAAATAATCATGACGATATCCAGGCAATGATCATTATATAGGCATCACATCCAAGATTAGTAGACCGACTCCTGCCTGCATCTACTACTTACTCCACACATCGACCGCTATCCAGCATGCATCTAGTGTATTAAGTTCATGGAAAAACGGAGTAATGCAATAAGAACAATGACATGATGTAGACAAGATCTACCTATGTAGAGATAGACCCCATCATTTTATCCTTAGTAGCAACGATACATACATGTCGTTTCCCCTTCTATCACTGGGATCAAGCACCGTAAGATCGAACCCACTACAAAGAACCTCTTCCCATTGCAAGATAAATAGATCAAGTTGGCCAAACAAATCCCAAATATCAGAGAAGATATACGAGGCTATAAGCAATCATGCATATAAGAGATCAAAGAAACTCAAATAACTTTCATGGATATAAAAAGATATAACTGATCATAAACTCAAAGTTCATCAGATCCCAACAAACACACCGCAAAAAGAGTTACATCATATGGATCTCCAAGAGACCATTGTATTGAGAGTTCAGCGAGAGAGAGGAAGCAATCTAGCTACTAACTACGAACCCGTAGGTCTAGAAAGAACTACTCATGCATCATCAGAGAGGCACCAATGGAGGTGGTGAACCCCATCCGAGATGGTATCTAGATTAGATCTTGTGTTCTGGACTTTGCGGCGGCTGGATCAATATTTCGTCGACTCCCCTAGGGTTTTGGGAATATTGGGGTATTTATAGAGCAAAGTACCCACCTAATGAGTCTAGGTTTAGCATCTTTCTTTTCCATAAGATATTTTATAACATCATGATTAGTGTGAACAATTACTTTGGAATCAACAATGTAAGATCTAAATTTATCACAAGCAAACACAACTGCTAAAAATTCTTTTTCAGTAGTAGCATAATTTCTTTGGGCACTGTCTAGAGTCTTGCTAGCTTAATGGATAACATTTAATTTCTTATCAACTCTTTGTCCTATAACAGCACCAACAACATAGTCACTAGCATCACACATAATTTCAAAAGGTAAGTTCCAATCAGGTGGTTGAACAATAGGTGGAGAAGTTAAGGCTTTTTGAAGTGTTTCAAAGGCTTCTACATAGTCATCATCAAAAACAAATGGAACATCCTTTTGTAAAATATTAGTAAGAGGCCCAGAAATTTAGAGAAGTCTTTAATAAATCTCCTATAGAAACTAGCATGACCAAGGAAGCTACGATTAACTTTAATATCTCTAGGACATGGCATTTTCTTAATTGCATCAACTTTAGCTTTATCCACCTCAATACCTCATTCAGAAATTTTGTGCCCCAAGACAATACCTTCATTAACCATAAAGTGGCACTTCTCCCAATTCAAGACAAGATTAGTTTGCTCACATCTCTGCAAAACTCGATCAAGGTTGCTTAAGAAATCATCAAAAGAAGTTCCGTAAACAGAAAAATCATCCATGAAAACCTCAACAATCTTTTCATAAAAATCAGAGAATATAGCAGTCATAGATCTTTGAAAGGTAGCAGGTGCATTACATAAACCAAAAGGCATACGTCTATAGGCATAATTCCCAAAAGGGCAAGTAAAGGTGGTTTTCTCTTGATCATGTTGTGAAACAGATATTTGAGAGAAACTAGAATATCCATTGATAAAGCAAAAGTGTGTGTGCTTAGATAATCTTTCTAGCATTTGATCAATAAAAGGCAAAGGGTAATGATCTTTTCTAGTTGCTTTATTTAATTTTCTAAATTCATTACCATTCTATAGCCAGTAACAATTCTTTGTGGAATAAGTTCATTTTTATCATTAGGAACAACAGTAATACCTCCCTTCTTAGGGACACAATGAACATGACTTACCCATCTACTATCAGCTATGGGATAGATTATACCTGCTTCAAGAAGCTTCAATATTTCAGTTCTTACCACTTCCATTTTAGGATTCAAACGCCGTTGATGATCAACAACGGGTTTAGAATCAGGTTCCATATTAATCTTGTGCTGGCAGAGAGTGGGACCAATGCCCTTAAGACCATTAAGAGTATATCCAATAGCAGCACGGTGCTTCTTCAAAAATTTTAGTAATCTTTCTTCTTCTTGTTCTGAAAGGTTAGCACTAATAATAATAGGATATATCTTTTTATCATCAAGATAAGCATATTTCGAAGTGTCAGGCAATTGTTTCAATTCAAGCACATGATCACCTTTAGGTGGAGGAGGACCCCCTAGAGTTTCAATAGGCAAATTGTGTTTGAGCACAGGTCTTTGTTCAAAGAAAAATTTATCCATTTCATTTCTTTCATGCATATGCATATCATTTTCATGGTCTAGCAAATATTATTCTAGTGGATCAGTAGGAGGTACGACAATAGAAGCAAGACCAATTATTTCATCCTTACTAGGTAATTATTTTTTATGAGGTTGTCTATTAAACTTGGAAAAATTAAATTCATGAGAGTCATCACCAAAGCTAACACTAACAGTTTGTTTATGACAATCTATAGTAGCATTGACAGTGTTCAAGAAAGGTCTACCAAAGATAGTGGGACAAAAGTCATCTTCTGGGGAACCAAGAACTAGAAAATCAGCAGGGTATTTTATTTTCCCACACAATACATCAACATCTCTAGCAATCCCAAGTGGTGTGATGGTGTCTTTATTTGCAAGGTTAATAGTAACATCTATGTCTTCTATTTCAGCTGGTGCTATGTCATTCATAATTTCTTGGTACAAGGTAAAAGGAATAGCACTCACACTAGCACCTAAATCACATAAGCCATGATAATGATGATCTCTAATTTTAACTGAGACAACGGGCATGCCAACTACGGGTCTATGTTTATCTTTTTCATTAGGTTTGGCAATTCTAGCAGCTTCATCACAGAAGTAAATAACATGCCCATCACTATTTTCTGCCAAGAGATCTTTAACCATAGCAACACTAGGTTCTACTTTAATTTGTTCAGCAGGTTTAAGTGCTCTAATATTACATTTGCAAACAACAGTTGAAACCTTAGCATGTTCCTTTATCCTAACAGGGAAACGTGGTTTTTCAATATAAGCAGTAGGCACAACTGGATCAACATTATAAATAATAGTTTCATCTTTAGCTATGACCGGTTCTTTAATTTCTTCTTTAATAGGAGGGTGATATTTAAACCACTTCTCCTGAGGGAGATCAACCTGAGTAGCAAATGATTCATAGAAAGAGGCTACTATCTCAGAGTCAAGTCCATATTTAGTGCTAAACTTCTGAAAAGCATCGGTGTTCATAAAAGATTTAACGCAATCAAACTTAAGCTTAATACCTGACTCTTTACCTTCTTGAGTTCCCAATCTTCAGAGTTGCGTTTAATTATTTCTAAAAGATCCCACCTGAATTCAATAGTCTTCTTCATAAAAGAACCAGTACAAGAAGTATCGAGTATGGATTGATCATCACGAGAAAGCCGAGCATAAAAATTCTGAATAATAATTTCTCTAGAGAGCCCATGATTGGGGCATGAATATAACATTGACTTAAGCCTCCCCTAAGCTAGAGCGGTACTTTATCCTTCATGAGACCAAAAATTATATGTATATTTCCGATCACGATGAACTAGATGCATAGGATAATTTTCTGGGTGAAATTCCCAATTGATTCCAGTTCCCTGATCCAATATCATCGCATAGCCAATACCATGTCAATTATTTTTCCTTCAAAGATAAAGGGAAAACCTTCTTCTTAGCTTCATCTCCGGATAAACCTGCAAGCTTAAATAATCCACAAATTTCATCCACATATATCAAGTGCATATCAGGATGTTCAGTTCCATCTCCTGCATAAGGATTAGCTAGCAGTTGTTCTATCATACCCGAAGGAATTTCATAACCAATATTTTCAGTAGGTGCAGTAGGTTGAGGGGAAACTAATTGCGGTTCTGGTCGAGGTGAAGATACACCGAAAAAACCCCTCAAAGGATGGTTCTCCATAGTAACAAGTGACAATACATTTCAGCACGTAGTAATAATTTTTCCTTACCAAGAGCGCTTCACTCCCCGACAAAGACACCAGAAAAGAGTCTTGATGACCCACAAGTATAGGGGATCAACCGTAGTCCTTTCGATAAGTAAGAGTGTCGAACCCAACGAGGAGCAGAAGGAGATGACAAGTGGTTTTCATCAAGGTAATTTTTGCAAGCACTGAAATAGTCGGTAACAGGTAGTTTGATAGCAAGATAATTTGTAACGAGCAAGTAACGGTAACGGTAAATAAAGTGCAGCAAGGTATCCCAATCCTTTTATAGCAAAGGTCAGGCAAAAACGGTCTGTTATGATAAGCAAAGCGTAATTGAGGGTACACGGGAATTTCACCATGCTACTTTCATCATGTTGGCTTAATTCTTGTTCACTACTTTGATAATTTAATATGTGGGTGGACCGGTGCTTAGGTGTTGTTCTTACTTGAACAAACCTCCTACTTATGATTAACCCCTTGCAAGGATCCGCATCTATGAGAAAAGTATTAAGATAAAATCTAACCATAGCATTAAACTTTTGGATCCAAATCGGTCCCTTACGAAGTAGCGCATAAACTAGGGTTTAAGCTTCTGTCACTCTAGCAACCCATCATCTAATAAATACTCCACAATGCATTCCCTTAGGCCCAAATATGGTGAAGTGTCATGTAGTTGACATTCACATGACACCACTAAGGGAATCACAACATACATATCATCAAAATATCGAACACATATCAAGTTCACATGATTACTTGCAACATGACTTCTCCCGTGACCTCAAGAACAAAAGTAACTACTCACAAATAATAATCATTCTCAAGATGAGAGGCATATTAAATAGCATAATGGATCTGAACATATAATCTTCCACCAAATAAACCATATGGTAATCAACTACAAGATGTAATCAACAGTGCTAGTCACCCACAAGTACCAATCTAGGAATCCAGTACAAAGATTGAACACAAGAGATGAACTATGATTTGAGAGGAGATGGTGCGGTTGAAGATTTTGATGGAGATTTCCCACCCAAAGATGGGAGAGTTGTTGGTGATGACGATGACGATGATTTCCCCCTTCGAGAGGGAAGTTCCCCCGGCGGAATCGCTCCGCCGGAGGGCAAAAGTGCTCCTGCCCAAGTTCTGCCTCGAGACGGCGGCGCTTCGTCCCGAAAGTCCTCCTCTTATTTTTTTGTAGGTCAAAATGACTTATATACCAGAAGATGGGCACCGGAGGTGGGCCAAGGAGGGTACAACCCACCAGGGCGCGCCTGGGCTCCCTGGCGTACCTAGGTGGGTTGTGCCCACCTAGTGGACCCCCTCTAGTAGTTATTTGCTCCAATATTTTTCATATATTGCAAAATAATTCTCTGTAAATTTTCAGCTCATTTGGAGATGTGCACAATAGGTAACTCTGACGTACCTTTTTCAGGTCCAGAATTCCAGCTGCCGGTATTCTCCGTCCTTGTGTAAACCTTGCATATTATGAGAGAAAAGGCATTAGAATTACTCCCAAAAGCATTATTATGCATAAAAACATTATTTATAACAGTAGGAAAACATGATGCAAAATGGACGTACCAGTACACAACCAAAAATGACATGGCTGCAGGGACGGACCCTGACCAACCTGAGGATAATGCAGCCCGAGGGGCGCCCTCAATTGAACAAACCAAAAAGTCACCTGGCAATCATGTTGCTGTGGGAGCAACAGGGTGGTCGGTGAAGCATATCCTGCGAAGGGTCGGCCCTCAGGGGCCGAGCGGCTCCTGAGGCCCTGGAAGCTCACGAGGGGCCGAAGCCTCGCGAGACGCCAACGAAGTCGCGCAAAACGCTGATAGGTGGCGCCCATATTCACCAGACCGAAGGGCATGCAGATGTAGTTGGTGGCAACGCCCCCGTTCCGACCGACGCGCGACGGCCAGAAGATGTCCTGGGAGCTGGCCCCATTGAGGCCCGGGAAGTTGACGCACACGCGCAGCTCGCTGCCCACATTGGGAGTGGCAACTGAGCCGATGGGCCACGCTGGGCGCCGCTCGCCGTGCATGGCTGTCGCTTCCTGTAGCTTGTGGATCTCCTGGGTGATGAACTCTTGTGGACCTGGCGCCTGGCGCTGTGCTCCTTGTTCACGGGGGCACGCGTCGAAGCACACCTCCGAGTGGTGCCCGAGCACCTCCCTCGTCATGCCAGCTAGGTCAGATGCTCTCTAGACAGGAGCCCTCAAGCCTGTCCAGAGGGAGGCGTCAGGCGCGCCTTCCTATGCAGGGGGAGGCAAGCCTCGACGGCAAGCGCGGCACCTGAGGTGTCGCCAGCTAGTGCCTTGTTCTCCTTAGGACGACTCTTGGGGAGGAGCTGCTTCTTCTTTGCGGGCGCAGCCGCGGGAGGCATAGTGACGTTCTCGCCATCAGAATTCTCGGCCACTGCGGCCCGGTAGGCATGCTCAAGAGAGCAGACCACATCTTTTTCATCGTACGCGACAGTGATGACGCCGCTACACCCGTGCATCTTGAGGACTTTTTAGTCATGGCGGGTCGCCGCCATGAACTTGGTGAGCGCAGGGTATCCCAGGATGGCGTTGTATGGGAGGCTGATGTGGGCCATGTTAAAGTCGATGAGCTCGGTGTGGTAGTTGTCGTAGGTGCCAAAGGTGACCGGGAGGTGCACCTGCTCCAGGGGAGTGGTCAATTGATCCGTCACCCCGGAGAAGGGCCTAGTGGGCATTAGCTGGTCGTAGGGCACCTGGAGCATTTTGAAGGTTGCGATGGAGATCATGTTGAGGCCGGCACCCCCGTCGATGAGGGTCTTGGTGATGGAGACGTTGCTGATGGTGGGAGTGCACAACATGGGGAGCGCGCCGGCAGTGGCCGAACACCTGAGGTGGTCCTTGGTGTCGAAGGTGATGGCGTACTGTGACCACTTGAGGGGCCATGCAGCCTCAAGCCTTGGGAGGGCATCATTCACCTCGCGAGAGAACTGCTTGAAGAGGCGGTTGGATGCGGGAGCCTGGTCCCCGCCGAGGATGCTGGCTACCGCGCGTGGTTCCTAGTAGCCCCCCAGGCCCCTTGTCCTGATGGTTGTCATCGTTTATCCTAGATGGCAGCGACAACGTTGGAAGGGCTGCGTTGTCCCGAGGGCGTGCCACGCGAGGCTGATCGCATCAGGCGCCATCGCGAGGCTAATCGCGCCAGCCACCCTCGCGAGGCTGGTCGCGCCAGCCCTGGCGGGGGTTGCGGTTGTCCCATCAGCCTCCAACACGGCCGCCTCCACGCCCAAAGCCATGGTCGTTGCGGTCGGGGTGATGGGAAACGTTGCATGGAGAACAAAAAATTTCTACGCACACGCAAGATCTATCCATGGAGATGCATAGCCACGAGAGGGGAGAGTGTGTCTACGTACCCTCGTAGACCGTTAAGCGAAAGTGTTTATCAACGCTGTTGATGTAGTCGTACACCTTCACGATCCTTCTGATCAAGTACCGAACACACGACACCTCCGCGTTCAGCACACGTTCAGCTCGATGACGTCCTCGCCTTCTCGATCCAACAAGAGAGGCGAAGTAGTAGATGAGTTCCGGTAGCATGACAGCGTGATGACGGTGGTGGTGAAACTATCCGTAGGGCTTTGCCAAGCACAACAGATGTGGACGGAGGAGGAACTAGAACTAGAGGGAGACCGGACACCGCACACGGCTTGGGGATTGTGGTGTGTGTTTCCCCTCTCCCTCCACTCATATATATAGGTGGGGTTAGGAGGGGAGGCAACCTAGGGCGCCCCAAGGGGGCCAGCGGCCGCCCTGGGGTCCTGCCCTGGCTGCGCCCCCTTCCTTATTTGCTCTCGGGGGGAAGGAAAGGGGAGGAGAGGGAAGGCAAGGGGAGGCCGACTCCCCTCCTTCCTTTTCTCCCCAAGGCCTGCGGCCAGAGGTGGGGCGCGCCAGCCCCTTGTGGGCTAGTGTGCTCCCCTCATTTGGCCCATATGGCCCAATAACCTCTCGGGGCCTCCCGGAACCCCTTCCGGTGATCCGATGAATACCCGGTACATTCTAAAACCTTTTCGATGACCAAATAGCATCGTCCTATATATATATATATATCAATATTTACCTCCATACCATTCCAGATCTCCTCGTCATGTTCGTGATCTCATCCGAGACTCCGAACAACATTCGATCACTATTTCACATAACTCATATAATACTATATCGTCAACGAACGTTAAGCGTGCGGACCCTACGGGTTCGAGAATGATGTAGACATGACCGAGACACTTCTCTGGTCAGTAACCAATAGCAGAACCTAGATGCCCTTATTGGTTCCTACATATTCTACGAAGATCTTTATCGGTCGAACCTTCATGACAACATATGTATTTCCCTTTGTCTGTCGGTATGTTACTTGCCCGAGATTCGATCGTCGGTATCTCCATACCTAGTTCAATCTCGCCACCGGCAAGTCTCTTTACTCATTTCGTAATACAACATATTGCAACTAACTCCTTAGTCACTTTGCTTGCAAGCTTCTTGTGATGTGTATTACCGAGAGGGCCCAGAGATACCTCTTCGTCATACGGAGTTACAAATCCCAATCTCCATTCACGCCAACTCAACAGACACCTTCAGAGATACCTGTAGAGCATCTTTATGATCACCCTGAGTTGTGATGTTTGATAACACACAAGGTATTCCTCCGGTATCCGGGAGTTGCATGATCTCATGGTCGAAGGAATATGTTTTGACATTAAGAAAGCAGTAGCAATAAACTCAACGGTCATATCCTAAGCTAACGGGTGGGTCTTGTCCGTCACATCATTCTCCTAATGATGTGATCCTGTCATCAAGTGACAACTCATGTCTATGGTTAGGAAACCTTAACCATCTTTGATCAACGAGCTAGTCTAGTAGAGGCTCACTAGGGACACATTATTTGTTTATGTATCCACAATGTATATAAGTTTCCGGTCAATACAATTCTAGCATGAATAAACATTTATCATGAATAAGGAAATATAATATAACAACTTTATTATTGCCTTTAGGGCATATTTCCATCAGTGTCCCACTTGCACTAGAGTCAATAATCTAGATTACATAGTAATGAATCTAACACCCATGGAGTCTTGGTGCTGATCATGTTTTGCTCACGGAAGATGCTTAGTCAACGGATCTTCCACATTCAGATTCGTATGTATTTTGTAAAGTTCTATGTCTCCATCCTTGACATACTCTTGAATGGATTTGAAGCGCCGCTTGATGTGTTTGGTTCTCTTGTGAAACCTGGGCTCCTTTGCTATGGCAATTGCTCCAGTGTTATCACAAAAGATTGTCATCCAGACTCCTTCATGTGCTCCTTCTGAAGCAGCTATGTACTCGGCTTCACACGTAGATCCCGCCATGACGCTCTGTTTAGAACTGCACCAACTGACAGCTCCACCATTTAACATAAATACGTATCCGGTTTGTGACTTAGAGTCATCTGGATCCGTGTCGAAGCTAGCATTGACGTAACCCTTTACGACGAGCTCTTCGTCACCTCCATAAACGAGAAACATATCCTTTGTCCTTTTCAGGTACTTCAGAATATTCTTGACCGCTGTCCAGTGATCCTCTCTTGGATTAATTTGGTACCTCCCTGCCAAACTTATGGCAAGGCACACATCACGTCTGGTACATAGCATGGCATACATAATAGAACCTATGGCTGAGGCATAGGGAATGACTTTCATTTTCTCTCTATCTTTTGTCGTGGTCCGGCTTTGAGTCTAACTCAATTTCACACCATGCAACATAGGCAAGACCCTTTCTTTGGCTGGTCCATTTTGAACTTCTTTAGAACTTTTTCAAGGTATGTGCTTTGTGAAAGTCCTATTAAGCATCTCAATCTATCCCTATAGATCTTGATGCCCAATATATAAGCAGCTTCACCGAGATCTTTCATTGAAAAATTCTTATTCAAGTATCCTTTTATGCTATCTAGAAATTCTATATCATTTCCAATCAACAATATGTCATCCACATACAATATCAGAAATGCCATAGAGCTCCCACTCACTTTCTTGTAAATACAGGCTTCAACATAAGTCTGTATAAAACCATATGCTTTGATCACCTCATCAAAGCGCATATTCCAACTCCGAGACGCTTGCACCAGTCCATAGATCGATCGGTGGAGCTTGCATACTTTGTTAGCACCTTTAGGATCGACAAAACCTTCTGGTTGCATCATATACAACTCTTCTTTAAGAGATCCATTAAGGAATGCAGTTTTGACGTCCATTTGCCAAATTTCATAATCATAAAATGCGGCAATTGCTAACATGATTCGGACAAACTTAAGCATCTCTATGGGTGAGAAAGTCTCATCGTAGTCAACCCCTTGAACTTGTCGAAAACATTTTGCGACAAGTCAAGCTTTGTAGACAGTGATATTACCATCATCGTCCTTCTTCTTCTTCTTCTTCTTCTTCTTCTTCTTCTTCTTCTTCTTCTTATTGAAGATCCATTTATTCTCAGTAGCTTGCCGATCATTGGGCCATTCCACCAAAGTACACACTTTGTTCTCATACATGGATCCTATCTTAGATTTCATGGCCTCAAGCCATTTGTCGGAATCTGGGCTCATCATAGCTTCTTCATAGTTCGTAGGTTTGCTGTGG
Source organism: Triticum aestivum (assembly GCF_018294505.1). Lineage (NCBI taxonomy): Eukaryota > Viridiplantae > Streptophyta > Magnoliopsida > Poales > Poaceae > Triticum > Triticum aestivum. Next base: position 319,391,704 of record NC_057796.1, on the reverse strand, counting down.
TATAATAACATGACTTTCAGGGCAGGATTACCGTACCACTCTGGCGTGGTACGTGCTCTAGTCGACCTATGATGAAGTTTCATGATCATCATCATTAGCTTCCTCTCTAGTTGGTGTAGGCATCACGGAAATGGTTTTCCCTGTTGTCCTACTTTCCAATTCGAGAGAAGGTACAACTACCTCATCAAGTTCTACTTTCCTCCCACTCACTTCTTTCGAGAGAAAATCCTAGTCTAGAAAGGACCCATTCTTGGCAACAAAGATCTTGCCTTCAGACCTGTGGTAGAAGGTATACCCAATGGTCTATTTAGGGTTTGGGTTTGAGCTTATCAGGCTGAAGCTGTTTGACATAAGCATCGCATCTCCAAACTTTAAGAAACGACAACTTAGGTTTCTTGCCAAACCATAGTTCATACGGTGTCGTCTCAACGGATTTAGATGGTGCCCTATTTAACGTGAATGCGGCTGTCTCTAATGCATAACCCCAAAATGATAAGGGAAAATCAGTAAGAGACATCATAGAATGCACCATACCATATCTAATAAAGTACAATTACGACATTAAGACACACCATTTTGTTGTGGTGTTCCAGGTGGCCCAAGTTGTGAAACAATTCCACATTGTTTTAAATAAAGTCCAAACTTGTAACTCAAATATTCACCTCCGCAATCGAATCGTAGAAGTTTTATTTTCTTGTTATGATGATTCTCCAGTTCACTCTGAAATTCTTTGAACCTTTCAAATGTTTTAGACTTGTGTTTCATCAAGTAGATATACCCATACCTACTCAAATCATCTGTGAAGGTCGAAAAATAATGATACCCATCGCGTGCCTCAACACGCATCGGACCGCATACATCAGTATTATTTCCAATAAGTCATTAGCTCGCTCCATTGTTCCGGATAACGGAGTTTTAGTCATCTTACCCATGAGGCATGGTTCACAAGTATCAAATGATTCATAATCAAGTGATTCCAAAAGTCCATCTGCATGGAGTTTCTTCATGCGCTTTACACCAATATGACCTAAACGGCAGTGCCACAAGTATGTCGCACTATCATTATGAACTTTGCATCCTTTGGCATCAATATTATGAATATGTGTATCACTAAGATCAAGATTAAACAAGAATAGATCATTCATTAAAGGTGCATGACCATAAAAGATATTACTCATATAAATAGAACAACCATTATTCTCTGACTTAAATGAATAACCGTCTCACAATAAAAAAAATCCAGATATAATGTTCATGCTGAACGCTGGCACCAAATAACAATTATTGAGGTCTAAAACTAATCCCAAAGGTAGATGTAGAGGTAGCGTGCCGACGGTGATCACATCAACCTTGGAACCATTTCCGACAGGCATCGTCACCTCGTCCTTAGCCAATCTTCATTTATTTTGCAGCTCCTGTTTTGAGTTACAAATATGAGCAACTGAACTAGTATCAAATACCCAAGCGCTACTACGAGCATTAGTAAGGAACACATCAATAACATGTGTATCAAATATACCTTTGTTCACTTTTCCATCCTTCTTATCCGCCAAATACTTGGGGCAGTTCCGCTTCCAGTGACCATTTCCTTTGCAGTAGAAGCAGTCAGTTTCAGGCTTAGGTCCAACTTTGGGCTACTTCACAGCAGCGGCAACTTGCTTGCCGTTCTTCTTGAAGTTCCATTTCTTTCCCTTGCCCCTTTTCTTAAAATTGTTGGTCAGGTTAACCATCAACACTTGATGCTCCTTCTTGATTTCTACCTCCGCGGCCTTAAGCATTGCGAAGAGCTCGGGTTGTTTTCTCCATCCCTTGCATATGACAGTTCATCACAAAGCCTTTATAGCTTGGTGGAAGTGACTGAAGAACTCTGTCAATAACACTCTCAGCTGGAAGATCAATTCCCAACTGAGTCAAGTGGTTGTGGTACCCAGACATTTTGAGTATGTGTTCACTCACATAACTGTTCTCCTCCATCTTACAGCTAAAAAACTTGTTGGAGACTTCATATCTCTCAACCCGGGCATTTGCTTGAAATATCAATTTCAGCTCTTGGAACATCTAATATGCTCCGTGGTGTTCAAAATGCTTTTGAAGTCCCGGTTCCAAGCCGTAAAGCATGGCACACTGAACTATCGAGTAGTCATCAGATCGAGCCTACCAGGCGTTCACAATGTCTGCATTAGCTCCTGCCGCAGGTGTCGGTGTCAAAACCGGCGGATCTCGGGTAGGGCGTCCCGAACTATGCGTCTTAGGTCAATGGTAACAGGAGGCGGGGGACACGATGTTTACCCAGGTTTGAGCCCTCTCTATGGAGGTAATACCCTACTTCCTGCTTGATTGATCTTGATGAATATAAGTATTACAAGAGTTGATCTACCACGAGATCGTAATGGCTAAAAACCCTAGAAGTCTAGCCTGTATGATTGTGATTGCCTCTACGGACTAAACCCTCCGGTTTATATAGACACCAGAGGGGACTATGGTTGTACAAAGTCAGTTACAGAGAAAGGAATCTTCATATCCGAACACCAAGCTTGCCATCTACGCCAAGGTGAGACTCATCCGGACACGGGAGAGAGTCTTCTGTCTTGTATCTTCATGGCCCATCAGTCTGGCCCACGTTACATAGTCCGGACGCCCGAGGACCCCTTAATCCAGGACTCCCTCAATAGCCCCTGAACCAGGCTTCAATGACGACGTGTCCAGCGCGCAAATTGTCTTCAGCATTGCAAGGCGGGTTCCTCCTTCGAATACTCCAAAGCAGCCTTCGAACACAGGAAACGTGTCCAGCTCTACCAAAAAAATACCCCACACAACCACAGAGAGTGTAATATTTCACGAGTCCAATCTGCTGACAACTTTTTGTAGCGTGACATCACATCACTACCTGGTTATTATTTCGAACCCTTTTTAGCCTTCCACTCCACGCTTCAAGATGCTGTCTCCATTGGCACGTCTTGTCGCAACAGAGATCGTGTCCCTTTTTTACGGGATTCTCATCAATACGGGTGTGGGTAATCCAACCGTGCCGTCTGTACGACCCTTGGGAATAGGCGAGTTTTAAGGCGGGTGGGGAGGCGCTTGATATTCACTTCCTTTATAAGGAGATAAGGATTCACCCCGTTTCACCCACGCCTTCTCTCTCTCTGCCCACCCATTCTCGAGCTCCAGCGCCCAAGTCCTCATCTCTTCCGCCTCAAGAAAGCACTCCAATCATGTCCGGATCCGGAGCGCAGGGCAAGTGGATGGTCTCTTCTGTCAAGGAGAAGGACATCACCAAGCTCCGGGAGGCCGGATATTTGGCCAAGGAAGTCGCCCACCGGCTTCCGACCAAGGGGCAGATCGTCCCTACCCCGGAGCCCCATGTGAGGGTAGTGTTCATCCCCCACTTCGTCCGCGGGCTAGGGTTTCCTCTCCACCCTTTCGTCCGCGGACTCATGTTCTACTACGGGATTTCCACGATCTAGCCCCAAATTATATCCTCAACATCTCAGCATTTATTGTTGTGTGCGAGGCTTTCCTCCGCATCCCACCCCACTTCAGATTGTGGCTAAAGATCTTCAATGTGAAGTCAAAAGGTGGTGGGTGGCGAACACGCAGAGTGCAGAGGCGCCATGGTGAGCAAGATGCCCAATGTCACATTGTCTGAAGGCTCCTTCGTGGAGACCGTCAAAGGGTGGCAGCAACTATGGTTCTATATCATAAAGCCCCACGATGCCACCTGGGCTGCGGCTCCCGAATTCAAGTCTGGCGCCCCAACGCGGCTCACCTCTTGGCTAGAGAAGGGCCTGAATTGGGCTTCATCGGACGAGCTGACAACGTTGCAGACGTGCATCCAGAGCATGGTGGACAAGAACATCAAGCTCGTCAACGTGATCCAGGTGATGCTAGTTTGCCGGATCCTTCCATGCCAGAGCCGGGCTTGCCATCTATGGGAGTTCCATACGGCCGAGCACCAGACCTTGCAACGGTTCTTCGGAACTACGCACGAAGATATCTGGAAGGTGCTCTTCAAGGCCAATGAGACGTGGCCGAAGACGACCGAGGACCGTGGGCACGACCTGACCCATCCCGCCAGTCCGGTAAGTATTTCGCATTTCAAGGTGTATCCTTTACTTGCTTTTTCAGGGAAGGTGCCTAAGCCTCTCTATTTATTTTTTCAAGGCTGGACAAAGAAGGCGGAGTGGATTCAGTGTCCGGCTCCACTGCTCGAGGAACCACCCATCCCGCTTCTGACGAAGATGCTGGTTCCAGCGCCCTACCAGGCGCTGGAGAAGAAGGCCAAGAAAAAGGCCAAGGAGACCAGAAGTGGTCTCCGCCGCAAGGGTGCTTCGGACGTGACGTCCGAAGACGCCGAGACTCACTCCTCCGCCGCCGAGGACGACGAGGAGGAGGAGGAAAGCAACTCTCCCCCTGAGGGGGAAGGAAGAAGAGGGTGGCCTCCACAAATCTGGAGGCAGAGGCGTCCAAGAAGGGGAAGGTCTCCCTCACGGATAACTCCGCGTGGGACATCGATAGCAGCCCAGAGCGGCGCCCCCGAGATAAGCCCCTGGCCGAATCATGAGTACTCAAAGACCCTGACGCATTCATATAACCAGCCTCTTTACTTCATAGTTTTAACATGTTGAATCATGCACTTGAAGTCCGGCTCGTTCCGACCTCGAGCGATCCTCATCTTCGGGGAATTCGCTGGACCCGAAGGTGATGGACAGCGGGTCCCATCCGGCGGCCTCCTCTCCCAGGGCCATGGATGACACCGAGGTGTTGTCCCGAAGGATCCCAGGCTAGGGAGAGGCGCAGGAGGCCGTCAGGGCGGCGCCAGAGGGTGAAACCTCAGCTACCGGACACATTGGGGAGCAAATCCCCATGGAAACTGGCGATGGGGGCCATATCCAATTCGGCCCCCAGCCGAATACGGTCCCGGAGACCCATACGGCTCTAGAATCCGGCAAGCAGCCTCCTTCGAAAGAAGGAGGTGTGCCTATTCCGCCGGTGACCTCTGTCCAACCAGAGGCACCGGATACTCTACTGGAAGCGCTGCAAAGTGCTTCCATTGTTGAGGAACACCGTACCCTCATGGGTATGGTGATTGAGAAGATTCAGTCCGCAAAGAGCGGGCTGACTGAAGCCTGCACAAGCCTTCTAACAAGCTTCGAGGTAAGCAACGCAATTATGTGAAAAGAATGTCACAGTATAGACAGTAGCCCCTGAGACTCTGTCCATTGTTCCGAAAGAAAAGCCGGACAGAGGATCAAATAATTTTCGCAAGAGACTAACCATACATGTCTATGTGAATAAGCAGGCATCGTTGTTGGCTGCAACCTCCCACGCCGCCGAAGTCTCCGGACTAAAGCAGAGTCTGGAGCGGACCGAGGAAGAGCTCGGCCATGTAAAAAAGCAGCTAGAGGACAAGCAAGGTATGCAATGGCCTATTCAAATGTAGAAAGATATGAATTGTTTCATGTTGATCACAGTATCATGAAATGTCGTAGGAGCTGCGACCGAGGTGGAGACCCTCAAGGCCGCGCTGGCAAAAGCCCAGGAGAGAGTGGCGGAAGAATAATCCGTCCGTGAAAAGCAGGAGGCCAGGGTCGAGGAGATCCAACAAGAACTCCAGGACGCCGTGAAGAAATACGAGTCCTTGGAGCGCAAGATTGCGGATCAAGAGTCCAAGCTTGCAAAGGCCCACCAAAGCACACAAGAGGCCCGGGTTGAAGCCCATGGTGCCCTCCAGGAAATCCAAGAGGCCAAGAAAATCGCGGCGGGTAAGGCTTTTATTACGCGAAGAAAGTATGTGAAGAAGAGGTATCTCTTACTAACCCAGATTTGGAGTTCTCCAGGGGCGTTTGCGGATCTGCCGCGCAGTGTTTCTGACACTGCGGAATTCTTCCGAGCCGAAGAGGGGAGCTCAACGGAGAAGCTGTTCTAGTCGCAATACCTTGCGCCAGAACATCCGGTGCCCTTTAGCGATCAGCTAAAACAGCTGGTCGAACTGCATAGGGTGGCCGAACTGGCCATGAAGGACTTGACAATCCGGCTGTGGCCTGCCGAAGCCATACCCAGCAGCTACTTCGGGCTCGTGAAGCGGCTGGTCAACACCTACCCCCGGCTTGACGCCATCAAGCGGTCGGTCTGTATCGAAGGTGCGCGGATGGCCTTCGCCCGTGTCAAGATATAGTGGGCGAAGATGGACGCCATCAAGCTCGCGACCGAGGGACCGCCCGCTGGCAAGGAGCACCGCACGCCCGAGCGGTATTTTGATGATGTCCTGGAGGGATCCCGCATTGTAGCGGAGCAATGTGCTAAGGACATTATTTTTGAATGAATACATTCATGTTATCCTTTCCAGTATGGTGAAACACAGCTGATATGGAATATAATGCTTGTTATTATTTCTTATTATTTAAAATTTTACCTCCTGTGCGGCCGTTTTGTGAAATCTGAGAGTTGGCCAGTCGTCGGCTTTAGCCCCCACGTAGGTAGTACGAGGGTGTTAGGGATGGAATCTAAACACTCTTGATCCAAAGGTTTGGTCCTTGAAGGAGGTGTTTAGCGCAATGAACCAGGCAATCGGACTATGTGGCTTTATCACCCTCACTTAGCCATAGGAGTTTGACAATAGAAATTTAGGCGCAGCCCCTAATATTCGTGAGTCCGGACTAGGGTGCTGTAAATACCTGATCGGGTAAAGACCGATTCGTCGCATAATGCGGAAAAAATCGCAAAAGATTTGTAACCTCCGAACAGCTGACCGGCTCACGCCGCATCATGATAGTCAGTTTTCAGCTTTCTCTACTGAGGTGCTCATCCGGATAAACCAGGACACAATTCTAGTAGTTCTCCCTTTACTACCCTAGCCGATATAGCAGAATGTTAGGTATTAAGCACATGAGCCGGGCAACCCAACTATTGACCAAAGACATGATTCGGAGCCGATGCATATAATGCTAAAATTCGGGGTGCCGAACTATACTGTAAAAAGTGTTTGGACTTTGTTGCCGTAGTATGGAGCATAATGAAGCCCCTGGCAAATTAAAGCATACCAAAGTGTACGGGTGCAATTGATAAGATTATCAAGAAAAAATGTAGTAAGCTAGTGTCGCAGAAGTTGGGCCGCAAACTGTTTCCATTATAGTTTGATTAATACGTCAAAGCGTATTTGTACGAGTAGTGCGATAAGCAACAGGGCTATTTAACATGCCACGACCAAGAGAGAGCTGTGTTCGGGTCCTGAAAACAGGTAGAGTGATTGTCAAAAAGACCACCTAGAGGTTCCCTTATACGTCAATGCTTCTTGCCGTCTTGGTGTATCTATCCTTCGAAAGGACTGATGATCAGGTCGTTAGGAAGGCCTGTGGAAAAGAAACTTGAAAAGGATGAAAAAGAAAATGTGAAAGTATGTGTGTCCAGGGGAGGTCAAGCCGTATTATGGACCACAATCTAGGTATGCCTCCGTCTATGCCCATGGTATTTTGAGTGCGTAGTTATGTACGCGTGGTACGAACGCCGCCGTTTGGTCGGGACTGGGATGGAGGCCAAATTGCTAGTCGAGCTCTTGACGAGCTGGACTGTCCTGCTGCAGACTAGTCCGGACTCATTTGACAGTGTCCGGGAGCTTGGCCACTGAATTAAGGTTCTGCTTGAAAAGGCCGCTCTGTACTTCTGCTGCTAGGGCAGCGGTGTGCTCCTCGGTACGGACAGAGCGTTCCATGTTTCCATTGACTATTATGACACCGCGTGGTCCGGGCACCTTGAGCTTGAGATAAGCATAGTGTGGCACCGAGGTTCGTCCGAGCAGTGCGTGATAGCCACTGCGGAAGGGGACAATATCGAAGATCAAGTCTTCACTTCAGAAGTTGTCCGGAGATTTGAAGACAACCTCCAATGTGATTGAGCCCATGTAGCGGACCTCTACACCTGGTATAACACCTTTAAAGGTAGTTTTTGTGGGCTTGATCCTTAATGGATCGATGCCCATTTTGCGCACTGTATCCTGATAGAGCAGGTTGAGGCTGCTTCCTCCGTCCACGAGGACTCACGTAAGGTGGAATCCATCAATGATCGGGTCGAGGACCAGTGCGGCTGAACCGCCATGACGGATACTAGTCGGATGATCCCTGCGATCGAAGGTGATCGGACAGGATGACCATGGGTGGAATTTTGGGGCGACTGGCTCTATCGCATAGACGTCCCTGAGTGTGCGTTTGCGCTCCCTCTTGGGGATATGGGTAGCGTATATCATGTTCACCATTTTAACCGGGGGGGGGGGGGAGGAAACTTCTTCTGTCCCCCCTGTGTTCGGCGGACAGGGCTCTTCGTTGTCGTTCTCACTTTGCGACCCCTTCTCCTTATCTTCGGCATTTAACTTGCCGGCCTGTTTAAAGACCCTACAACTCCTATGGGTATGATTGGCTGGTTTATCAGGGGTGCCATGGATCTGACATGGACGATCGAGTATGTGGTCCAAGCTGGATGAGCCCGGATTGTTTCTTTTATATGGCTTCTTCCGCTGGCCGGACTTGGAGCCACTGAATCTGGCGTTGACCGCCGTGCCATCGGTATTGTCACCGTTGCTTCGGCGCTTGTGCCTGTTGCGTCGGGGCTTACCGTTGCTATTTTTGGCTTCAGAGGTGCCAGCATCGCTTGCAGTGTTATTGCTACGGGCTAGCCAACTATCCTCGCCCGTGTGACGCCCGGATAATTAAGCTACAGTAATCCCCTGCTAATGATGCCAGGTCATCACTCCTACTATTGCTGATCCTCACTTGATCCAAATCATGATTCAAATTCAAATTCAATTAAAGTCAAAAATTCAAATTGGCCAAACATGAAAACTAAAATGTTCAAAGTGTGGAAAATAATCTCTGGTTATTTGTCAAGTTGAAACAAACCTCTTTTGGATTTCCAAGTGCCCCTGGGATTGAATTTAGTGGTCTAGCAGCATATTAATTGACCTTTTCAATTTAAAAAAAATGCTTGAACAATTCCTTTGACCCTGAAACTTTTTAGGCAACACCACAATGTTGTGCCTGAATTATTTGCTAAGTTTCACATTCAACAAAAAAAATCATTTGATGCCTTGATTTCATCCAAAACAGTAGCTATCCTTTTAAATAAAAAAAAGAAACCCCCTCCCCCCGGGCCATTTGGCCCAGCTGGCCTCACTGGCCGAGCCAGGCCGGGCCACCTCACCCTGGCTCCCTCGCTTCCCTGTTCACGGGAGGGCGTGGCCGCACCGATGCCCGCCACGGCACCGACCATCGCCGTGGCGGCCATCTGCCGTCTCCCCCGGGCCTATAAGGCGACCCCGACGCCTCTCCCTCGCGCCCCCGAACCCTAGCTACCCCAAAATCACTTCCCCCCTTTTTCTCAATATGGATCGGGGAATCCCCCTCGCGCCCGACGCCGTGGCCCGTCGCCGTTTGTCCTCGCCATGATCGTCGTCGACCTCGCGCACACCATCAACCCCGCGCCCTGAGGAGGTGTCCACGAGCCCCTCCGTAGTCGGCCTCGTCGACCCCGACCACCGGTTCGAGCTCGCCGCCCGTTCATCAACGTCGAGGCCATCGTCTTCTTCCTCGGATCCCTGCCGCCGTCCGCGACGGTTCCAGCGCCGCTGCAGCTCCTAATCTTTCACCGGGCCGCCTTGAGCCTACACGGTGAGCGCCTCTCGTACTCCTTCTGCATCCCCATCGTTTCGGTGCGTCTAGTGCTACCGCCATGGACGACCGAGCCCGACCGCACCCGCGAGCCTCTGGCCATGCCCTGCTTGCGCGCACACGTCTTGCCCGTGCGCCTCTTTCGCGCCCCGCTGCTGTCCCCTCGTGCCGTCGTCGCTCGCCTTGTGCGCCCGCCGTCCCCGCTGCTACGAGGCTCGTGCTCACTGAGCTCCTGGCCGCCCTGCTACTCTGCCACGCGGCCACCCACGCACTCATCCCACTCCCCTGCTGTGCCCAGGCCGCGCCGTAGCAGCGCCGCCTGCGCCTAGCGTGTCTGCCCCGCTTCCCCTCCGACCTTCTCTGCACCCTGCCACCGCCACCGCTGACCGCCTCCCCTGCCTCGCCCGCCTCTTCCTCTGCAGCCCCACGCCACTGCCGCTGCCGTCGCCGCGCATGCCCGCGCTCGCCCCTCGCCGCGCGGCACCTGCTCACTCAGGCCCCTCCCGCTCCTCGCGCCATCGCCCGCGCCACCGCGCCGGACGGCCCCGCGCGCACCTGCTCCCGGCCGCCGCCCAACCAAGCCGGCCCGCGCCCGCCGCCTCCTGACCTCGTCGGATCCGCACGCCCACCCCTGGCCTCGCCTCCAGCTGTGGAGCCCGCGCCCGGCGCTGGCGCCCCGGTGAGCCCACGCGCCCGTGCGTTGTTTGGGCGGCCAATGCCCCTGCCCCTTCACCCATTAACCCGCCCCGCTGGGCTGGCCTTGTGCCAGTGCCAGCGGGCTCCACGCGCCCTGACTTTTGTAAAAAAATGAACTAATAATATATATAATATAATGCTGTTAATTAATTAATTACCTAATTAATTAAATCAATAAACCTGCTTAATTACCTTAACTGGTAGATTAGTTTAACAGTCAATGACATGTGGGCCCTTTGACCCATTTGACCAGTCATCTTTGACTAGTCAAACTGCTGACTGGACCCCCTGGGCCCCACTGTCAGCCTCTGTGTACAAATCTGTGTACACAGATCTGGGTGCACATAACATGTTAGCTACTTATTTCGAATTAATAATAAATTTAGGAAATTGTTTAAATCTTTGAAAAATCATAGAAAATAATCAGTAGCTCGGATGAAAAAGTTTTATACATGAAAGTTGCTGAGAACGACGAGACGAATCGGAATACGCGGTCCGTTCATCTATCACATGCCCTATCATAGCGACCATCGAACTTTTACCCTCCGGTTCGGCTGTCCGAAAATGCCTAACTCCGGGAAAACTTTCCAGATGTTATTCCCCTTCGCCGGTATCATGTAGCACCGCGTTAGAACACCCCTAGCCCTGCGTGTTACCGTCGTCATGCATCTGTGCTGCATCTGTTTGCATTATGTTTACTATTTCTTCCCCCTCTTCTCTCCGGTAGACCTCGAGACCGCTGTTGATGTCCCTGTGATCGACTACGTCGACGACGACCCTTCTTCCCTTTCAGCGGAGCTTCGAGGCAAGCCCCCCGTTTGATCATCCCGATATCGCCCGTTCCATTCTCTAATGCTTGCATTAGATTTTGCTATTGTAATTGATTGCTCCTATTCTGATGCATAGCCTGCTTTTGTACCTGCTATTGTTACCTACATGCTTATCCTAAACTGCTTAGTATAGGTTGGTTAGTGATCCATCAGTGACCCCCACCTTGTCCTTGTTGCCCCTGCTTCATCATCGACGACTCGATCAGCGTGATCGACGACCAAAACCCGACACCTCACATCACATCACGCCCCTTTTGTTGCTCGACTCTGCAGAGCTACTATCGAGTGCTGAGGGTGATCCCTCATAACGCACTCCTGATGATAATTCTGTAGTGTAGCTATTCGGTCGTGGTCATCGAGGGTGATTTCCTCTTTCACCATTCCCGATACGGCTCTGTCATTCAACACCTCAAGTGTGAACCTCGAGGGTGGTCCCTCTTACGTTCACCTTGATGATTACATTGAGTGGAATCCACCGGGGGTGATTCCTCGGGTTTTCCCCTTGATGTCTGGACACACGGTTACCTTGACTTTACTTGAGACCGTTGTGAAAGCCGGGCAGGCCCGGAGAGCACCCGTGCGATGTGACGGTGGCGGCTGGCTGTTTGGCGGTATCACCCAGGAGGGGTGATAGTTCCGGACTTGTCCCGACAGCCGTCACTACTTTAATTGTTAATGCACTAACAGGTTTGGGTATTTGTTCTGAATTGGCCTTTGGCCTTTACGCACTAACTACCACGCGAGAATAGTTATGGGCCTCGACGTCGCAGTATCAGCCGAAGCTTTGTCAGACGTCCAGTTCAGCATTGCGGCACGGCTGGGCCGGCACCATCCATGTAGAGGTGGAGCCTGGACCCGCCCTGCATGTAACGACCCGGAGTGCTACGGGCGATGGGCCCAGACCCCGGAGTGCTTAGGATGTAGACCGGTGGGGACCTCTCCGCTGAGCCTAGGTAGGGCTACGACGTGTTGATCTTCCGCGGCCGGGCATTGACCCCAGAAAGGTGTGTTCGGCGAGAGTAATCAAGCGTGTTGGAAAACGTGGTGCACCCCTGCAGGGAAGATATATATTCGAATACCGTGTCCACGGTAATGGACGTTCAGACTTGTATCCGGATCTTATATAACTAGAAATGGATACTTGAGACATGAGATGGTTATGTGGCTCCGAGATTGCTTTCTCGCAGGGAGTCGAGGAGGGATCTCTAGGCATTAATGTTACAACATGTTTGATAATTATAAACTGCTATTCTTTACTCTTCCACATGTTGCAAGATGCTTGGAGCTGCTTGAAGATGCTAGTCTTCGATAGGCTAGGCCTTCCCCTCTATTCTGGCATTCTGCAGTTCAGTCCACAGATACAGCCCTTCCATTTGATACCAATGCATACTTAGTATAGATCTGATGCTTGCGAGTACTTTGGATGAGTACTCACGGTTGCTTGCTACCCCTTTTCCCCCTTCTTTCTTCTGTCCGGTTGTTGCAACCATTTGGTGGATCCCTGGAGTCAGATGCCACTGCCGACGGATGCTACTACATGGAGACCACCGACGACCAGGAGTAGTTAGGAGGTCCCAGGCAGGAGGCCTTGCCTCTTCGATCGTGTTTCTTTTGTGCTAGCATTCTTAAGGCATCCTTGTCTAACTTTATGTCTGTACTCAGATATTGTTGCTTCTGCTGACGCTTGTGTATCAAGCTTGTATTCGAGCCCTCGAGGCCCCTGGTTTGTAATATGAAGCTTGTATTATTTCTATTTGTGTCTAGAGTTGTGTTGTGATATCTTCCCATGAGTCCCTGATCTTAATCGTACACATTTGCGTGTATGATTAGTGTACGATTGAATCGGGGGTGTCACAGCCCGCACAAAAGCGGGTCATGAGTGCCGTGAGGGCTGTCTGGACTTCGGCTTTTCTTGGCCAAGGTGACGGGCGAGCCATTCGTCGCGGATGCTATGCTTAAAGGCTGCTAGGGCTTCGTCATCCGGGCAGTCGACGATCTGGTTCTTTTTAGTTAGCCCCCGTGATCCGTAGATCGATCTGGTCTGACCTACTCTGTTCTTCAGGTCCTGCCGTAGGTCATATGTATAACCCCGAGCTGTTATGTCTCTGTCTTTACGGCGAGGTAGTATGGGCTGGTGTTCGGCTTGAGTTGCCGCTTTGTCCCGGCCACGTGGTGGTCGGTCAGCCGCATTATGCGCTGATGGTATGGGCTCCAGTGCCTCATCATCAAATTGAGGCAACAATTTGCGCTTTGGGTAACTTTTGGTTGGGCGCTCGAGGCCGTATTCCTCGGCTGCCAAGACATTAGTCCATCTGTCATTGAGCAGATCTTGGTCAGCTTGAAGTTGCTGCTGCTTCTTTTTCAGGCTCCTCGCAGTGGCTATTAGCCGACGCTTAAAGCGCTCATGCTTGACGGGTTCCTCAGGCACGATAATGCCTTCGTCGTCGAGGCTCACCTCATCCTCGGAGAGTGGAAGATAGTTACTGTCCTCCGAGTCTTCGTCTATGGCCTGTTCATCAGGGCTGACTTGCCCATCTTCCCTATCGTCCTGTTCAGAGGTTGGCTCGACGGGGTCTTCTTTGTCTTCGGCATCGTCCGGAGTATTGTTTTCTCTCGTGCCGGTATTGCTGTCTTTTCCACGGCGTGATTTAGAGCGGTGCCGCCGACGTCGGCGCTTTGGCTGTATCTCAGGAGGTTTATCCTCGACTGGATCCTTCTCGTTATTGTTGTTATTCTCTTTGGGTGTATCCACCATGTATACGTCGTATGAGGAGGTGGCCGTCCAGCGCCCGGTAAACGACGGGTTTTGGGCCTGCTCCTCTCCGGCATCGTCATCCATACTGTCGATGTCTTCCGAGCCGTAATCGAGCATGTCGGTTAAGTCTTCGACAGTGGCTATTAAGTGGGAGGTGGGTGGGAAGCGAAATTCCCCATCATCAGCCCCCAGTTCAAACTGGATATAATTCGGCTGTGAGTCCCCTGCTAAGGAGAGGGTTTTTAATGAGTTTAGCATATCGCCTAAAGGTGAGTGCCAGAAGATGTCCGCGAAGCTGAATTCGACGATCGGCGCTGATCAGGCTCGACGGACGCGGATGCACGTGGTTCGGAACCTGTGGACGGAGACAAATCCGAGGTTCCGGTCATGCAGATCCTGCTCGAGGTTGGGTCTGTGTGCGGCTCCAACACCGCTGAGTCTGCGGCTTCCGTGGCGGGGTTGAGCTTCCCGTCCTCGGATGGCGCAATCTACTCCGGATCTAGGGCGGGAGCACTTACATGCGCTATCTCCTGGGTATGGTCCAATGACATATTTAGGTCATGTTCATCGTGGTGGCAGGGAGCGGCTACCGTGGGCTCAAATCTGTCGAAGATCAAGTCTCCGCGGTTATCAACAACGTAGTTCAAGCTTCCAAACCTGACCTGATGGCCAGGGGCATAGCTGTCGATCTGCTCTAGATGGCCAAGCGAGTTGGCCCGCAATGCGAAGCTGCCGAGTACGAAGATCTGGCCGGGGAGAAAGACCTCCCTCAGGGCAGCATCATTGTAGATGATTGACGGGGCCATCGATCCCTCTAGGCGACGACACAGAAGAACTCTCAATGAAAGCACCAATGTTGGTGTCAAAACCGGCGGATCTCGGGTAGGGGGTCCCGAACTGTGCGTCTTAGGTCGATGGTAACAGGAGGCGGCGGGGACACGATGTTTACCCAGGTTCGGGCCCTCTCTATGGAGGTAATACCCTACTTCCTGCTTGATTGATCTTGATGAATATGAGTATTACAAGAGTTGATCTACCACGAGATGGCTAAAAACCCTAGAAGTCTAGCCTGTATGATTGTGATTGCCTCTACGGACTAAAACCTCCAGTTTATATAGACACTGGAGGAGACTAGGGTTGTACAAAGTCGGTTACAGAGAAAGGAATCTTCATATCTGAACGCCAAGCTTGCCATCCATGCCAAGGAGAGTCCCATCCGAACACGGGAGAGAGTCTTCTGTCTTGTATCTTCATGGCCCATCAGTCCGGCCCACGTTACATAGTCCGGACGCCCGAGGACCCCTTAATCCAGGACTCCCTCAGCAAGTCCGTCACCAAGTGGTGCATCAAGGACATAATTCTTCTGTGCAGCAATGAGGATAATCCTCAAGTTAAGGACCTAGTTCGTGTAGTTGCTACCATCATCTTTCAACTTAGCTTTCTCTAGGAACACATTAAAATTCAAGGGAACGGTAGCAAGAGCCATTGATCTACAACATAGATATGCAAAAACTATTTAGACTAAGTTTGTGATAAATTAAGTTCAATTAATCAAATTACTAATGAACTCCCACTTAAATTAACATCCCTCAAGTTATCTAAGTGATACATGATCCAAATCAACTAACCCATGTCCGATCATCACGTGAGATGGGGTAGTCTTCAATGGTGAACATCTCTATGTTGATCATATCTACTGTATGACTCACGTTTGACCTTTTGGTCTCTAGTGTTCCGAGACCATGTCTGTACATAATAGGCTCGTCAAGTTTAACCCAAGTATTCTGCTTGTGCAAAACTGGCTTACACCCGTTGTATGTGAACGTAGAGTCTATCACACCCGATCATCATGAGGTGCTTCAAAACGACGAACTTTAGCAACGGTGCATACTCGGGGAGAACACTTTTATATTGAAATTTAGTGAAGGGACCATCTTATAATGCTACCGTCGTTCTAAGCAAAATAAGATGCATAAAGGATAAACATCACATGCAATCAAAATATGTGACATAATGTAGCCATCATCATCTTGTGCTTTTGATCTCCATCTCCAAAGCAACGTCATGATCTCCATCGTCACCGTCGCGACACCTTGATCTCCATCGTTGCATCGGGGTCGTCTCGCCAACTATTGCTAACACATAGCGATAAAGTAAAGCAATTACATGGCACTTAATGATTGACACGTAGGTCATACAATAATTAATAGACAACCCTAAGGCTCCTGCCAGTTGTCGATATTAAAAAACAAGATCATCTCATACAACAACGCATATCACATCACGTCTTGACCATATCACATCACAACATACCCTGCAAAAACAAGTTAGACGTCTTCTACTTTGTTGTTTGCAAGTTTTACGTGGCTGCTATGGGCAACTAGCAAGAACCGTTCTTACCTACACAAAACCACAACGATAATTATCAAGTTTGCTGTTTTAACCTTCTTCAAGGACCGACCGTAGTCGAATTCGATCACCTAAAGTGAGAGAAATGGACACATAGTTGAGAGTTGATTCAACACATCTTTTATCAATTTCGGTGGCTCTTTCCCACCCATTAGAACTTTAATGGTAAATAGGCTTCCAACATACAATTTGTCCAGGAAAGAGTACACGGCCATTGATAGCGTCCCCCTCTCCCCTCCCTCCTCCACCTCCCCATGGCGTCCCCCTCTTCCCGTCCACCAAGATCAGCAATGGTGATCTCTAATCCTCGTGATTCACTATGGCAAGTCTCATCCATTGCGATTTTGCCCCGGGCCTCAAGGTGGAGCAGAAGGTACATTAAAAATTCAAGTCCACGGTGCACTTCAATCTTTCTTTGGGGACCAAGGAGTTCTTCTTGGTCGTTTCTTTCTCTCTTATGGAGGAGGCCGTAGGAGTGGTGTTACAATGCTATATTGGAGGATTGGCAACAGGTTTCAATGTCTCTCAGTTGAGCAAAAGGAATTTTTGGTTTCGGTGGCTTCCAATCGTGTTGGGCACTTTATTTATGCTTTGAAGGATCGTGTTTGGCCAAATTTTGTCTGTCATTTTCATTTATTCAAATCGAATGTGGACTATTCATGGGAGGACACTAATCGGCATCTAGATGATGAAATCCCGGAGGTCTCCTCTAGATCACATATGGCCATTCAAAGTTCTTTAAGGTATTTACAGGAAAGTGCTCAAGAGGATTATTCGTCCCACTCGGAGCTAGCCAAATTCAACCTTCCTCAGGTTGATAAGGTGCATCATTCATCTCAACAGAATCCCAGGTGATTGTCAAAGAGTTTGTTGGTTCAAATTTCACGTCATTATCATGGCAAGCTATCCCGGATTCCAAGCTTGAGGAGATCCTAGATTTATGGCAAGCTGGTTATTCTAATCAGGTGGTACAGACGGTCCTCTACCTGACAAACCCTTTATCTTCAATAAATTAAAGATTTGTATGCTTTGCAAAGGCCGAGGCCACACATCCATGAATTGCACCGATAAAAGCACAGATAGGCACACGTCTAATACTTTGAAACCTATGGGTTTGCTTCAACTTTTTGAGATTCGTATGTGGTGTATAAAATGCTTGACCGAGGGCCACTGCCACTCCTCATGCACGGTTGGGGTACGTTGCAAAGTCTGTGGGCGCTTAGGCCACATGAGTTGGCAGTGTTTAACATGTAGAACAAAATCTATGGAGTCCGTTGCATGGGTAAGGAAGGACCGGTTGTGACGGGAGGTTGCGCAATCAAAGCAACTTACCATTCCATTGAGCCACCCGCAACAGAAAGTTTGGCGCAGAAAATCTCGAAGACCGGGCCCTCAGAGAAAAGTTAGGAAACAAATTTGGGTTATCAAGAGAAAAAAGGGGGATTCGGTGCAAATTGGCGCTTCCACGGACGAAAATACCCTGGACGGTTCGCCTCCTTCCCAACCTATCAATGCCCCCACGATTCTCGAGACCATGTTGCCTCCCCAGTTTCGCTCATCACCCTGCAACCTCGAGCTCTGATGATCCTTACTTGTATTGTATCTGCGTCAGTGTTTTCCCCAAGGAGAAAGGGATGATGTAGTACAACGAAGGTAGGTATTTCCCTCGGTTATGAAGCCAAGGTTCTTGAACCAGTAGGGGAACCAAGCAACACTATGTAAACGGTACCTGCACAAAGAACAAATAGTTGCAATCCGACGCAAAGAGGGGTCGTCAATCCCTCCCTGGTAAAAGATTGGTAAAGTGATAGATTGGTAGATGCAAATTGAATAAAAGCAAATAAAATTCAGCAAGGTGTTTTTGGGTTTTTTGTAATATAGATCTGAAAAATAAAAGATGCAAATAAATAAAAATGCAAATAGCAATATAGATCTGAAGATATATGATGAGAAAATAGACCCAGGGGCCATAGATTTCACTAGTGGCTTCTTGATACATTGATACGTCTCCGTCGTATATATAATTTTTGATTGTTCCATGCCAATATTATACAACTTTCATATACTTTTGGCAACTTTTTATACTATTTTTGGGAGTAACATATTGATCCAGTGCCCAGTGCCAGTTCCTGTTTGTTGCATATTTTTGTTTCGAAGAAACCCCAAATCAAACAGGGTCCAAACGGGATACAAAAAGAAGGAGAATATTTTTGGAATATTTCTGAAATATGGGAAGAAGAATCAATGCGAGAAGGTGCCCGAGGGGGCCACAAGGCAGGGGGCGCGCCCCTGACCACCGTAAGGCGGTTGCTACTCTTCTTTGGCCGCAAGAAAGCTAATTTTCGGAGAAAAATCTGGGCGAAGGTTTCAATCCAATCGGAGTTACGGATCTCCGGATATATAAGTAACGGTGAAAGGGCAGAATCCCAGAACGCGGAAACAGAGAGAGACAGAGAGACAGATCCAATCTCGGAGGGGCTCTCGCCCCTCCCACACCATGGAGACCAAGGACCAGAGGGGAAACCCTCCTCCCATCGAGGGAGAAGGTCAAGGAAGAAGAAGAAGAAGAAGGGGGCTCTCCCCCTCGCTTCCGGTGGCGCCGGAGTGCCACTGGGGGCCATCATCATCACCGCGATCTACACCAACACCTCCGCCATCTTCACCAACATCTCCATCACCTTCTCCCATCTATATACAGTGGTCCACTCTCTCGCAACTCGCTGTACCCTCTACTTGAACATGGTGCTTTATGCTTCATATTATTATCCAATGATGTGTTGCCATCCTATGATGTCTGAGTAGATTTTTGTTGTCCTATCGGTGATTCGTGAATTGCTATGATTGATTTAATTTGCTTGTGGTTATGTTGCTGTCCTTTGGTGCCCATCATATGAGCGCACGCGTGGATCACACCTTAGGGTTAGTTGTATGTTGATAGGACTATGTATTGGAGGGCAAGAGTGACAGAAGCTTCTACCTAGCATAGAAATTGATGCATACGGGATTGAAGGGGGACCAATATATCTTAATGCTATGGTTGGGTTTTACCTTAATGAACGTTAGTAGTTGCGGATGCTTGCTAACAGTTCCAATCATAAGTGCATAGAATTCCAAGTCAGGGATGACATGCTAGAAGTGGCCTCTCCCACATAAAACTTGCTATCGGTCTAGTAAAGTAGTCAATTGCTTAGGGACAATTTCGCAACTCCCACCACCACTTTTACACACTCTCTATACTAACTTTATTGTGTCTTTATCTAAACAACCCCTACTTTTTATTTACATGCTCTTTATCTTCTTGCAAACCTATCCCACAACACCTACAAAGTACTTCTAGTTTCATACTTGTTCTAGGTAAAGCGAACGTTAAGCGTGCGTAGAGTTGTATCGGTGGTCGATAGAACTTGAGGGAATATTTGTTCTACCTTTAGCTGCTCGTTGGGTTCGACACTCTTACTTATCGAAAGAGGCTACAATTGATCCCCTATACTTGTGGGTTATCAAGACCTTTTTCTGGCGCCGTTGCCGGGGAGTCATAGCGTGGGGTGAATATTCTCGTGTGTGCTTGTTTGCTTTATCACTAAGTAATTTTTATTTGCTGTTCTAAGTTGTTTTCTATCTTTAGTTATGGGTAGGAAACGCAAAATACCAAAAAAATTTAGTTGTACCTGCTACACCAATAGTTGAAGAACCACACAAAATCTATCACACTCATAAAGCTTTTTACTTGGATCATCCTCGATCCCTTTGTGCTCGTGCTGAAACCCCAACTAGCTTAGTTGAGGGCAAATCTTTAGATGAGCATGCTTGTTATGTGCGACACCGCTTATCTCAAAAAGGGGAACTTTTACTGGATCAAATTCATCTTTTGTAGTGCTATGCTTGGAATTTATGTGAAATATATGATGTTACTTGTTGTTCTGAAAACCCTAAGAAACACCTTCCCTACCAATGTGAGTTTAGCGATAATGGAATCGTATCTTTGTATGCTAAGGGTGTTTATAATTACTATGATGTTCAACAAATTGAAGAATTTGTTGCTTTTAAGGGTGCTTATGAAATTGCTTCTTTGATTGAAAAGTATGATGCTACTCTTTACAAATCTTAAAATTTTGCCATACTTAAATATTGTTATGATAATTATGCTTCTAATTCTTATGTTAAACCATATATTGAGGACTCCTCCGATGTCCAAGAAGAGACTAATATTTTGCAGGAGTCTATGGAAGAAGAAATTGATGAAACTGTGAGCTCATTGGATGAAAAAGATGACGAGGAGAGCGAAGAACAAAAGGAGGAAGAGCGGATTAGCTACCTGTGCCCACCTTCTAATGAGAGTAACTCTTCAACTCATACATTGTTTAATTTCCCTTCGTGCTTACCGAAGGATGATTTCTATGATGACTGTCATGATCCCGTTGATTCTTTTGAAATATACCTTTTTGATGATGCTTGCTATGCTTGTGGCCAAGATGCCAATATGAATTATGCTTATGGAGATGAACTTGCTATAGTTCCTTATGTTAAACATGAAATTGTTGCTATTGCACCCACACATGATAGTCCTATTATCTTTTTGAATTATCCCGGCTACACTATATCGGACAAGTTTGCCCTTATTAAGGATTATATTGATGGGTTGCCTTTTACCGTTGCACATGATGATTTTGATGAATATAATATGCATGTGCTTGCTGCACCTACTTGCAATTATTATGAGAGAGGAACTATATCTCCACCTCTCTATGTTTCCAACATGATAAAATTGCAAGAAACTGTTTATACTATGCATTGGCCTTTACTTTGTGTGCATGAATTGTTCTTGTATGACATGCCGATGCATAGGAAGAGAGTTAGACTTCGTCATTACATGATATATGTTACTTTGTGCTCACCACTAAATCACAAATCATTGTTAATTAAAATTGGCTTTGATATACCTTGGGATCCGGGTGGATCCATTACTTGAGCACTATATGCCTAGCTTTAGAGAGTTTTAGAGAGTCATTTATTTCTGTTGAGTGCTTTCATATAGTTTAAAAACAAAAAAATAAAGAGGGGAACCCAAATTTTTTTTCAAAAAGGAAAGTGAAAGTGAGAGAGACAAGCATTGTTGAAGTGGGGGAGCTCCTTGAACTTTGTTCATGCTCACGGAAACTTTGTGAATCTTGATTACAGAAAATTTTAAACAAAAATAATTATCCCCTTGTATAATTCCATTGTATTATAAAAATAATGCGCCAAGATTTGCCTTTAGGATGTTTACATTGCTTGTTGGTTTGTGCGGTGCAGGACAGAAATTTTGGCTGTAGTTCGCGATTTTACATTTTTTACTGGAACGTCAAATGGTTCTGAAACGTTTTGCACTCTATTTCTATACAAATTTTTTATTTTTCCTAATTGTGGTAGAATTTTTGGAGTACCAGAGGTATGGTGAATGTTCAGATTATTACAGACTGTTCTGTTTTAGACAGATTCTGTTTTTGATGCATAGTTTGCTTGTTTTGACGAAACTATCAATTTCTATCAGTGGATTAAGCCATGGAAAAGTTATATTACAGTAGCTACAATGCAAAAACAAAATATGAATTGGTTTTAAACAGTACTTAGAGTGGTGATTTGCTTTATTATACTAACGGATCTTACCGAGTTTTCTGTTGAAGTTTTGTGTGGATGAAGTGTTCGAAGATCGAGGAGGTCTCGATATGAGGAAAAGGAGGAGAGGCAAGAGCTCAAGCTTGGGGATGCCCAAGGCACCCCAAGTAAATATTCAAGGAGACTCAAGCGTCTAAGCTTGGGGATCCCCCGGAAGGCATCCCATCTTTCTTCAACAAGTATCGGTATGTTTTCGGATTTGTTTCGTTCATGCGATATGTGCAAATCTTGGAGCGTCTTTTGCATTTAGTTTTCACTTTTCTTTTATGCACCATGCTGGTATGAGATAGTCCATGGTTGATTTATAGAATGCTTATTGCACTTCACTTATATCTTTTGAGTATGGCTTTATAGAATGCTTCATGTGCTTCACTTATATCATTTGCAGTTTGGATTGCTTGTTTCTCTTCACATAGAAAACCGCCATTTGTAGAATGCTCTTTTGCTTCACTTATATTTGTTAGAGCGTGGGCATATCTTTTGTAGAAAGAATTAAACTCTCTTACTTCACTTATATCTACTTAGAGAGATGACAGGAATTGGTCATTCACATGGTTAGTCATAAAATCCTACATAAAACTTGTAGATCACTGAATATGATGTGTTTGATTCCTTGCATTAGTTTTGCGATATAAATATGGTGATATTAGAGTCGTGCTAGTGGGTAGTTGTGGATTGTAGAAATACTTGTGTTGAGGATTGTGATTCCCGTAGCATGCACGTATGGTGCACCGTTATGTAACGAAGTTGGAGCATGAGGTATTTATTGATTGTCTTCCTTATGAGTGGCGGTCGGGGACGAGCGATGGTCTTTTCCTACCAATCTATCCCCTAGGGGCATGCATAGTAGTACTTTGCTTCGAGGGCTATAAACTTTTGCAATAAGTATATGAGTTCTTTATGACTAATGCGAGTCCATGGATTATACACACTCTCACCCTTCCATCATTGCTAGCCTCTTCGGTACCGTGCATTGCCCTTTCTCACCTTGCAAGTTGGTGCAAACTTCACCGGTGCATCCAAACCCCGTGATACGATACGCTCCATCACACATAAGCCTCATTATATCTTCCTCAAAACAGCCACCATACCTACCTATCATGGCACTTCCATAGCCATTCCGAGATATATTGCCATGCAACTTCCATCATCATCATATACATGACTTGAGCATTTATTGTCATATTGCTTTGCATGATCGTAAGATAGCTAGCATGATGTTTTCATGGCTTGTCCGTTTTTTGATGTCATTGCTACGCTAGATCATTGCACATCCCGGTACACCGCCGGAGGCATTCATATAGAGTCATATCTTTGTTCTAGCATCGAGTTGTAATATTGAGTTGTAAGTAAATAAAAGTGTGATGATCATCATTATTAGAGCATTGCCCCAAGAAAAAAAGAGAGGCCAAAGAAGCCTAAATAAAAAAAGGGGGCCAAAGAAGCCCACCAAAAAAAGAGGGGGCAATGTTACTATCCTTTTACCACACTTGTGCTTCAAAGTAGCACCATGTTATTCATATAGAGAGTCTCTTGAGTTATCACTTTCATATACTAGTGGGAATTTTCATTATAGAACTTGGCTTGTATATTCCGATGATGGGCGTCCTCAAATGCCCGAGGTCTTCATGAGCAAGCAAGTTGGATGCACACCCACTTTGTTTCCAGTTTGAGCTTTCATAAACTTATAGCTCTTAGTGCATACGTTGCATGGCAATCCCTACTCCTCACATTGACATCAATTGATGGGAATCTACATAGCCCGTTGATTAGCCGCGTCGATGTGAGACTTTCTCCTTTTTTGTCTTCTCCACACAACCTCCATCATCATATTCTATTCCACCCATAGTTCTATATCCATGGATTGCGCTCATGTATTGCGTGAGGGTTGAAAAGGTTGAAGCGCGATAAAAAGTATGAACCAATTGCTCGGCTTGTCATCGGGGTTGTGCATGATGTGAATATTTTGTGTGGTGAAGATGGAGCATAGCCAGACTATAAGATTTTGTAGGGATAACTTTCTTTGGCCATGTTATTTTGAAAAGACATGATTGCTTTATTAGTATGCTTGAAGTATTATTGTCTTAATGTCAAATGATAGACTATTGCTTTGAATCACTCGTGTCTTAATATTCATGCCATGATTAGATACATGATCAAGATTATGCTAGGTAGCATTCCACATCAAAAATTATCTTTTTTATCATTTACCTACTCGAGGACGAGCAGGAATTAAGCTTGGGGATGCTGATACGTCTCCGTCGTATCTATAATTTTTTATTGTTCCATGCCAATATTATACAACTTTCATATACTTTTGGCAACTTTTTATATTATTTTTGGGACTAACATATTGATCCAGTGCCCAGTACCAGTTCCTGTTTGTTGCATATTTTTGTTTTGTAGAAACCCCATATCAAACGGAGTCCAAATGGGATAAAAACGGACGGAGAATATTTTTGGAATATTTGTGAAATATGGGAAGAAGAATCAACACGAGAAGGTGCCCGAGGGGGCCACGAGGCAGGGGGCGCGCCCCTGACCCTCGTGGGCCCCCCGTAAGGCGGTTGCTGCTCTTCTTTGGCCGCAAGAAAGCTAATTTTCGGAGAAAAATTAGGCGAAGGTTTCAATCCAATCGGAGTTACGGATCTCCAGATATATAAGAAACGGTGAAAGGGCAGAATCTCAGAACGCAGAAACAGAGAGAGACAGAGAGACAGATCCAATCTCGGAGGGGCTCTCGCCCCTCCCACACCATGGAGACCAAGGACCAGAGGGGAAACCCTCCTCCCATCTAGGGAGAAGGTCAAGGAAGAAGAAGAAGAAGAAGAAGAAGAAGAAGAAAAATAAGAAGAAGAAGAAGGGGGGCTCTCTCCCCCTCGCTTCCGGTGGCGCCGGAGTGCCACCGGGGGCCATCATCATCACCGCAATCTACACCAACACCTCCGCCATCTTCACCAACATCTCCATCACCTTCTCCCATATATCTACAGCGGTCCACTCTCCCGCAACTCACTGTACCCTCTACTTGAACATGGTGCTTTATGCTTCATATTCTTATCCAATGATGTGTTGCCATCCTATGATGTCTGAGTAGATTTTCGTTGTCCTATCGGTGATTGGTGAATTGCTATGATTGATTTAATTTGCTTGTGGTTATGTTGCTGTCCTTTGGTGCCCATCATATGAGCGCGCGCGTGGATCACACCTTAGGGTTAGTTGTATGTTGATAGGACTATGTATTGGAGGGCAAGAGTGACAGAAGCTTCTACCTAGCATAGAAATTGATGCATACGGGATTGAAGGGGGACCAATATATCTTAATGCTATGGTTGGGTTTTACCTTAATGAACGTTAGTAGTTGCATATGCTTGCTAATAGTACCAATCATAAGTGCATAGAATTCCAAGTCAGGGATGTCATGCTAGCAGTGGCCTCTCCCACATAAAACTTGCTATCGGTCTAGTAAAGTAGTGAATTGCTTAGGGACAATTTCGCAACTCCTACCACCACTTTTCCACACTCGCTATACTAACTTTATTGTGTCTTTATCTAAACAGCCCCTACTTTTTATTTACACGCTCTTTATCTTCTTGCAAACCTATCCCACAACACCTACAAAGTACTTCTAGTTTCATACTTGTTCTAGGTAAAGCGAACGTTAAGCGTGCGTAGAGTTGTATCGGTGGTTGATAGAACTTGAGGGAATATTTGTTCTACCTTTAGCTCCTCGTTGGGTTTGACACTCTTACTTATCGAAAGAGGCTACAATTGATCCCCTATACTTGTGGGTTATCATACATCTCCAACGTATCTATAATTTTTGATTTTTCCATGCTGTTATATTATCATTCTTGGATGTTTTACAATCATTTTATATCATTTTTTGGTACTAACCTATGGACATAGTGCCCAGTGCCAGTTACTGTTTTCTGCTTTTTTTTACATCGCAGGAAATCAATATCAAACGGAGTCCAAATGCAACAAAACTTTTTGTGAAATTTTATGGACCAGAAGACACCCAATGGGCCGGAGAAGCACCTGGGGGTGCCCCGAGGGGGCACAACCCACCCGGGCACACCTAGGCCCCCAGGTTCGACCAGGTGGGTTGTGCCCACCTCGGTGGCCTCTCGCACCGCCTCTTTGCTCTATAAATACCCCAATAGTCTAGAAACCCTAGGGGAGTCGACCAAAATCAATTCCAACCGCCGCAAGTTCCAGAACCACCAGATCCAATCTAGACACCATCACGGAGGGGTTCATCATCCTCATTGGTGCCTCTCTGATAATGGTTGAGTAGTTCATTGTAGACCTGCGGGTCCATAGTTAGTAGCTAGATGGCTTCCTCTCTCTCTCTCTCTCTCTCTCTCTTGATTCTCAATACAATGGTCTCTTGGAGATCCATATGATGTAACTCTTTTTTGCGGTGTGTTTGTCGGGATGTGATGAACTTTGAGTTTATGATCAGATCTATGTTTTTAACCATGAAAGTTATTTGAGTCTTCTTTGATCTCTTATATACATGATTGCTTATAGCCTTGTATTTATCCTATGATATTTGGGTTTTGTTTGGCCAACTTGATCTATTTATCTTGCAATGGGAAGTGGTGCTTTGTGATGGATTCGATCTTACGGTGCTTGATCCCAGTGACAGAAGGGGAACCGACACGTATGTATCGTTGCTATTAAGGATAACAAGATGGGGTCTATTTCTACATAAATAGATCTTTTCTACATCATGTCATCATTCTTATTGCATTACTTCGTTTCTCCATGAACTTAATACACTAGATGCATGCTGGATAGCGGTCGATGTGTGGAGTAATAATAGTAGATGCAGGCAGGAGTCGGTCTACTAATCTTGGACATTATGCCTATATAATGATCATTGCCTGGATAACATCATGATTATTTTAAGTTCTATCAATTGCCCAACATTAATTTTTTTACCCACCGTTTGCTATTTTTCTCGAGAGAAGCCACTAGTGAAATCTACGGCCCCCGGATCTCTTCTTTATTATATTTGCCTTCGCCATCTATTTTTATTTGCTTTTATTTTAAGATCTATTAATCCAAAAATAAAAAAAATACCTTGCTGCAATTTTTATCTATTTATTTTATCTCGCATTCTCGCGAGATCTATTTATCCAATCTACTACAATTTTACCTATCTTTTTACCCGTGAGGGATTGACAACCCCTCTCTTACGCCGGGTTGCAAGTATTTGTTCTTTGTGTGCAGGAGTTGTTTACGTGGTGTTGTGTGGTTCTCCTACTGGTTCAATAACCTTTGGTCTCAGCACTGAGGGAAATAGCTACCGTTACTGTGCTGCATCATCCTTTCCTCTTTGGGGAAATACCGACGTAGTTCAAGCAAACATCAAAAGGAATTTCTGGCGCCGTTGCCAGGGAGACATCATCAACATCTACTAGGTTCCTAATCACAAATCTCATCTCCTTGCAATTTACATTATTTGTCATTTGCCTCTCGTTTTCCTCTCTCCCACTTCACAAAAATTTGCCGTTTTATTCGCCCTCTGTTTCGTTCGCCGTTTTCTCGTCAAATCTACCCTTTGTTTGGAATCATGAGTGACTTTTATATGGCAGAAAAAGATGATGGCCTAACTCCTAAAATTGGATGATTTGGCAATCTGGATCCTAAAACTTTTGTTTTGGGGCAAGGGAATGTTATAGGAAAAGAACGTATCGAAGAACTTTTCAATTGTGTTGGAAATTTAAGTCTTGATGATGTTCCTATACTTAAGAGGACTAAATCCTATGCGGAAGCTATTTCAGCACTAGTTCTGAAACTTGAAAATAAATTTATCCGTACTCATCCTACCTTGCAAAGATTGTTTTTTGAGCTGCCCATCATAAAAAACCCCAAGGCTAAAAAGTTGGCCACTCTCGTTCTTATGAATGAATTTGACTACATAATACAGGAAGCTAGGGAAATCTTTGATTTTTATGGTATGAATTGTGAAAAACCCGTGATAGATGAAATTCTTTATAATAGTGACTATGCGTTAAGGCATTTTCTTAGGGATAATCAAATCTTTGATGACAATCTTAAAAAGGAAGTCCCTGTTTTAGATATAATCCAACAAGTTTTCAATGATGTTAATCAACATTATTCTTGGATTGTTGCCGGAAATCAAAGGGGTTATGATGATAAGCAACTTGATAGTGCTAAGGTTTCCATGGATAATATATTTTATGTTGTCTTTGCAAAACCTCTTGACAAAAACACCTCTAAGAAAATCAAAGAGAAATATGACAATACTTAGATCTTTGCGTTATGCCTAGATAGGGACGTAAAACGATAGCGCTTGTTGGGAGGCAACCCAATGAATAAAATTTATTTTTGTCTTTTGCTTTCTGTTCTTGAGTGTTTTCACAATTATGCTACTATTATGATTGTGTTTTTTGTGTTTTAATTAGTTTTTGTGCCAAGCAAAGCCTTTGGGATCAAGTTGGGTGATAGTTGACTTGATCTTGCTGAAAAACAGAAACTTTTGCCCTCACAAAAATAATTCTCATTTTTAACAGAAGCGTGATAAAATACCAACTCTTTTTGAAGAAGATTAATACACACATTTATCACATGGCCCTAATATTTCAGAATTTTTGGAGTTACAGAAGTATACGAAATATCCAGATTGCTACAGACTATTCTGTTTTTGACAGATTCTGTTTTCTTTGCGTTGTGTGCTTGTTTTGATGATTCTATGGTTTTCTTTGAAGAGTTTTTGCCATAGAAAAGTTGGAATACAGTAGATATAATGCAAGAATAAAATATGAATGGGTTTGCAACAATACTTATAGTAGTGATTTGCTTTTATACTAACGGATCTCACGAAGGTTTTGTTGAGTTTTGTGTGCTTGAATTTTCAAGTTTTGGGTGATATTACGATGGATGAAGGAATAAGGAGTAAGAAGAGCCTAAGCTTGGGGATGCCCATGGCATCCCAAGCCATTATCCAAAGAGAGGCAAGCAACTAAGCTTGGGGATGCCCGAGTGGCATCCCCTCTTTCTTCTAACGACCATCGGTATTTTACTTGGAACTATATTTTTATTCGTCACATATTATGAGTTTTGCTTGGAGCGACTTGTATGATATGAGTCTTTTATTGTTTTTCTTTTTATTTTAAGTCATGAATCCTTGCTGGACACACCTATTTGAGAGAGCAAAAAATTATGCTATGACTTGTTAGAATTGCTCTCTATGTTTCACTTAAATCTTTATGAGCTATGGAATTGCTCTAGTGCTTCACTTATATCTTTTTGAGCATGGTGTGCTTTATTATTTTTGACGAAATGCTCTCATGCTTCACTTAGATTTATTTGAGATATAGTAATTTTTTTAAGAAATTCTCTCTTGCTTCACTTAGATTATTTTGAGAGAAAGAAATGTGATGCGCATGTTCTTCACTTATATTTGTTCGAGCTTATTAAAAGCAACATATGAAAATAGTCCCAAAGTGATAGATATCCAAGGAGGATATAATGAAAACTTTCATGAAGATCATTGGACAAAATAAACTTGATCTTTTGTAATAGTTTTGAGATATGATGATAGTGATATGTGAGTCATGTTGATGAGTAATTATGCTTTAGTAAGAATATTGGTGTTAAGGTTTGTGATTCCCTATGCAAGCACGAAAGTCAATAGTTAAGCAATAAAATTACATCCTACTTGTGGTCCATTATTCGGTGTTAGTTATGCTTAATGCTCGCTTATGAGAATTTTCGTTTCTTGGTTGGATGCTTCTCAATCTTTTGCTAGCCTTCATTTGCACTAAGTATGATCACTATTTGTGCATCCAAAATCCCTTAAACCAGTTTTGCCATATGAGTCCACCATACCTACCTATATGCGGTATTATTTTGCCATTCTAAGCAAATTTGTATGTGCCATCTCTGATTTTCAAAATAAATTTCTCTTTTGTGTGCTCGTACCGCTCATGAAACGGTAGGGGGTGGCTAATATATTTCCATGCTAGATGTGCTATTCTCAAGATGAGTGTTTATTCACTTGTCAGTGCATGAGAGTACGGCAAATGTATTAAGGATGCTTAGTCCCGAAATAAAAAATGAATTTACTTTATGTTGTCAAATAATAAATTCCTTGGAAAGTGTTGTTATGGAAGGCACCCGTGAATACGGCTAGCCATCGAAAGTGAAAGTATGGTTGAAAAAGGAATAAACTTTATTTTCTGTTTGGGAACCACCTATGATATATCTATCATGGAAAGTATTGGGAACTACTCGGTCATTTTCGTTGACAGGAAAAGCATGCCTCCCAAAATGTTTTATCTCTATCTTTTTCGCTTTGAGCTCTGGCACCTCTACAAATCCCTACTTCCCTCTGTGAAGGGCCTTTCTATTTACTTTATGCAATTTTTATTTTTACTTGAGTCTCCATCTTGTCTTATAAAGCACCAACTAAGGGGCACTGATCGTACTTGAGCATTGGGTGTAGCTAATATGCGAGTGTGTTTCATGAATGGATCAATGATTGAGCATAATGGGCTAGGGATAACTTGCTTTAGTGTTGATATTTTGAAAGACATGGTTGCTTGTTGATATGCTTGAGTATTAAAGTCCTCATGTCAAAACTAGACTATTGCTTTGAAGCATGCATATAGACGTCCAAATGTCCATGCTACAAACAAAATAATATGTGATGAACATGTTAGGCAGCATTCCACATCAAAAATTATGTTTTTATCATTTACCTACTCGAGGACGAGCACGAAGTAAGCTTGGGGATGCTGATACGTCTCCAACGTATCTATAATTTTTGATTGTTCCATGCGGTTATATTATCATTCTTGGATGTTTTACAATCATTTTATATCATTTTTTGTACTAACCTATTGACATAGTGCCCAGTGCCAATTGCTGTTTTCTGCTTGTTTTTACATCGTAGGAAATCAATATCAAACGGAGTCCAAATGCAATGAAACTTTCTGTGGAATTTTTATGGCCAGAAGACACCCAATGGGCCGGAGCAACACCTGGGGGGGTGCCCCGAGGGGGGCACAACCCACCAGGGCGCGCCTGGGTCCCCCAGGCGCGGACCCAGGCGCGCCCTGGTGGGTTGTGCCCACCTCGGTAGCCTCCTGCACCGCCTCTTTGCTATATAAATACCCCAATATTCTAGAAACCCTAGGGGAGTCGAAAAAAATCAATTCTAGTAGCCACAAGTTCCAGAACCACCAGATCCAATCTAGACACCATCATGGAGAGGTTCATCATCCTCATTGGTGCCTCTCCGATGATACATGAGTAGTTCATTGTAGACCTATGGGTCCGTAGTTAGTAGCTAGATGGCGTCCTCTCTCTCTCTTTTGATTCTCAATACAATGGTCTCTTGGAGATCCATATGATGTAACTCTTTTTTGCGGTGTGTTTGCTGGGATCCAATGAACTTTGAGTTTATGATCAGATCTATGTTTTTATCCATGAAAGTTATTTGAGTCTTCTTTGATCTCTTATATGCATGATTGCTTATAGCCTCGTATTTCTTCTCCGATATTTGGGTTTTGTTTGACCAAATTGATCTATTTATATTGCAATGGGAAGAGGTGCTTTGTGATGGGTTTGATCTTACGGTGTTATCCCAGTGACAGAAGGGGAACCGACACGTATGTATCGTTGCTATTAAGGATAACAAGATGGGGTCTATTTCTACATAAATAGATCTCACAAAGTTTTTGTTGAATTTTGTGTGATTGAAGTTTTCGAGTTTTGGGTTATCTTACGATGGATGAAGGAATAAGGAGTAAGAAGAGCCTAAGCTTGGGGATGCCCTGGCATCCCAAGCTATTATCCAAAAGAGAGCAAGCAACTAAGCTTGGGGATGCCCTGGCATCCCAAGCTATTATCCAAAAGAGAGCAAGCAACTAAGCTTGGGGATGCCCCGAGTGGCATCCCCTCTTTCTTCTAATGACCATCGGTATTTTACTCGAAGCTATATTTTTATTCGTCACATACTATGTGTTTTGCTTGGAGCGTCTTGTATGATATGAGTCTTTGCTTGTTTTATTTTGTGTTTTAAGTCTTGATTCCTTGCTGGACACACCTATTTGAGAGAGCCAAAATTATATCATGACTTGTTAGAATTGCTCTCTTGCTTCACTTAGATTTATTTGAGAGTTAGTAAAATTTTCAAGAAATTCTCTCTTGCTTCACTTAAATTATTTTGAGAGAAAGAAATATTATGCTCATGATCTTCACTTATATTTGTTTGAGCTTATCAAAAGCAACACATGAAAATTAGTCCCAAAGTGATAGATATCCAAGAAGGATATAATAAAAACTTTCATGAAGATCATTGGACAAAATAAACTTGATTTCTTGTAATAGTTTTGAGATATGATGATGTGATATGTGAGTCATGTTGATGAGTAATTGTGCTTTAGTAAGAATATTGGTGTTAAGGTTTGTGATTCCCTATGCAAGCACGAAAGTCAATAATCATGCAATGAAATTATATCCTACTTGTGGTGCATTATTCGGTGTTAATTATGCTTAATGCTCCCTTATGAGATTATTCGTTTCTTGGTTGGTCTCTTCTCAATCTTTTGCTAGCCTTCATTTTGCACTAAGTATGATCTCTACTTGTGCATCCAAAATCCTTTAAACCAGTTTTTCCACATGAGTCCACTATATCTACCTATATGCAGTATTCTTTTGCCATTCTAAGCAAATTTGTATGTGCCATCTCTAATTTTCAAAATTAACTTCTCTTTTGTGTGTTCGTACTGCTCGCGGAGCGATGAGGGGTGGCTAATATTTTCCATGCTAGATGTGTTATTCTCACGATGAGTGTTTATTCACTTGTCATTGCACGAGAGTAAGGCAAAGGTATTAGGGATGCCCAGTCCCGAAATGAAAAATGAATTTACTTTATGTTGTCAAATAATAAATTCCTTGGAAAAGTGTTGGTATGGAAGGCAACCGTGGATTCGGCTAGCCATGGAAACTGAAAGTATGATGAAAAAAAGAACAAACTTTATTTTCTCTTTGGGAACCGCCTATGATATATTTAGCATGGAAAGTGTTGGGAACTCTAAGTCATTTTCGTTGGTGGGAAAGGCACACCTCCCAAAATGTTTTTATCTCTAAGTTTTTCTCTTTGAGCTCTGGCACCTCTACAAATCCCTACTTCCCTCTACGAAGGGCCTTTATTTTACTTTATGCAATTTTTATTTTGAATTTGAGTCTCCATCTTCTCTTATAAAAGCACCAACTAGGAGGCAATATGATCGTACTTGAGTATTGGGAGTAGCTAATATGCGAGTGTGTTTCATGAATGGATCAATGATTGAGCATGATGGGCTAGGGATAACTTATTTTAGCGTTGATATTTTGAAAGACATGGTTGCTTGTTGATATGCTTGAGTATTCAAGTTATCATGTCAAAACTAGACTATTGCTTTGAATCACATAAAAGTCCAAATGTCCAGCTATAAAGAAAACAATATGAGATGACATGTTAGGCAGGATTGCACATCAAGAATTCTGTTTTTATCACTTACCTACTCGAGGACGAGTAGGAGATAAGCTTGGGGATGCTGATACGTACGTATCCAACGTATCTATAATTTTTGATTGTTCCATGCTATTATATTATCAATCTTGGATGTTTTATAATCAGTTTATATCATTTTTTGGTACTAACCTATTGACATCGTGCCAAGTGCCAGTTGTTGTTTTCTGCATGTTTTTTTACATCGCAGGAAATCAATACCAAACGGAGTCCAAATGCAACGAAAATTCATGGAGATTTTTTATGGACCAGGAGACACCTAATTGGCCAAGGCTGCGCCTGGGGGGGGGTGCTCCGAGGGGAGCACAACCCACCAGGGCGCGCCAGGAGGCCCAGGCGCGCCCTGGTGGGTTGTGCCCACCTCGGGTGCCCCCGGACCGCTTCTTTGCTCTATAAATACCCCAACATTCCAGAAACCCTAGGGGAGTCGACGAAAATCAATTCCTGCCGCCGCAGAGTCTAGAACCACCAGATCCAATCTAGACACCATCACGGAGGGGTTTACCACTTCCATTGGTGCCTCTCCGATGATGCGTGAGTAGTTCTTTGTAGACCTTCGGGTCCGTAGTTAGTAGCTAGATGCCTTTCTCTCTCTCGCTGAATTCTCAATACAATGGTCTCTTGGAGATCCATATGATGTAACTCTTTTTGTGGTGTGTTTGTTGGGATCGGATGAACTTTGAGTTTGTGATCAGATCTATCTTTTTATATCCATGAAAGTTATTTGAGTTTCTTTGATCTCTTATATGCATGATCTCTTATAGCCTCGTATTTCTTCTCCGATATTTGGGTTTTGTTTGGCCAACTTGATCTATTTATCTTGCAATGGGAAGAGGTGCTTTGTAGTGGGTTCGATCTTACGGTGCTTGATCCCAGTGACAGAAGGGGAACCGACACGTATGTATCGTTGCTACTAAGGATAAAACGATGGGGTCTATCTCTACATAGATAGATCTTGTCAACATCATGTCATCGTTCTTATTACATTACACCATTTCCCCATGAACTTAATACAATAGATGCATGCTGGATAGCGGTCGATGTGTGGAGTAATAGTAGTAGATGCACGCAGGAGTCGGTCTACTAATCTTGGACGTGATGCCTATACAATGATCATTGCCTCGATATCATCATGATTATTTGAAGTTCTATCAATTTCCCAACAGTAATTTGTTTACTCACTGTTTGCTATTTTTCTTGAGAGAAGCCACTAGTGAAACCTACGGCCCCGGGTCTCTTTCTCATATTATTTGCCTTTGCGATCTACTTTTCCTTTGCTTTTATTTTCAAATCTATTAAACCAAAAATACAAAAATACCTCACTGCATTTTATTCCTATTTATTTTATTTGGTGTTCGATCTATCAATCTACTACAATTTTATTCACGTCCATTTGCCAATTTCTGGCGCCGTTGCCCGAAAGGGATTGACAACCCCTTGAACACATCGGGTTGCGAGTAGTTATTATTTGTGTGCAGGTGTTGTTTATGTTGTGTTGCTTGGTTCTCCTACTGGTTCGATAACCTTGGTTTCATCACTGAGGGAAATACCTACCGTCGTTGTGCTGCATCGTCCCTTCCTTTTTGGGGAAATACAGACGTAGTCCTACCAGACATCAACATGCCTTTCATGTCAACGAAAACGATCGAGTAGTTCCCAATACTTTCCATGCTAGATATATCATTGGCAGTTCCCAAACAGAAAATAAAGTTTATTCCTTTTTCCACCATACTTTCACATTCCACGGCTAGCCGTATCCACGGGTACCGTCCATACCAACACTTTCCAAGGAATTTATTATTTGACAACATAAAGTAAATTCATTTTTCATTTCGAGACTGGGCATCCCAAATACCTTTGCCGTACTCTCGTGCAATGACAAGTGAATAAACACTCATCTTGAGAATAAAACATCTAGCATGGAAAAATACCAGCCACCCCCTACCATTTCATGAGCAGTACGAGCACACAAAAAGGAAATTTATTTTGAAAATTAGAGATGGCACATACAAATTTGCTTAGAACGGCATGGGAATACCGCATATAGGTAGGTATAATGGACTCATATGGCAAAACTGGGTTTAAGGATTTTGGATGCACAAGTAGTATTCCTACTTAGTACAAGTGAAGGCTAACAAAAAGATTGAGAAGCACCCAACCAAGAAACGAAAAATCTCATAAGCGAGCATTAAGCATAACTAACACTGAATAATGCACCACAAGTAGGATGTAATTTCATTGCACAACTATTGACTTTCGTGCTTGCATAGGGAATCACAAACCTTAACACCAATAATCTTACTAAAGCACAATTACTCACCAACATGACTAACATATCACTATCATCATATCGCAAAACTATTACAAAGAATCAAGTTTATTTTATCCAATGATCTTCATGAAAGTTTTTATTATATCCCTCTTGAATATCTATGACTTTGGGACTAGTTTAATATGTTGCTTTTGATAGTTCAAATAAATTTAAGTGAAGAACATGAGCATAAAAATTTCATCTCTCAAAATAATATAAGAGAAGCATGAGAGATTTTCTTTAAAATTACTAACTCTCAAATAAATCTGAGTGAAGCATGAGAGCAATTTCTTCAAAAAATGTTAAAGCACACCGTGCTCAAAAAGAGATAACTGAAGCACTAGAGCAATTCTAACAAATCATAGCATAATTTTGGCTCTCTCAAATAGGTGTGTTCAACAAGGATACTTAACACAGAACAAAAAGTAAAACAAGCAAAGACTCATATACTACAAGACGCTCCAAGCAAAACTCATGATATGTGACAAATAAAAATATAGCACCAAGTAAAATACCGATGGTCGTTAGAAGAAAGAGGGGATGCCAGTTGGGGCACCCCCAAGCTTAGCTGCTTGTCATCCTTGAATATTACCTTAGGGTGCGGTAGCATCCCCAAGATTAAGATCTTCTTACTCCTTATTCCTTCGTCCATCGTGATCTCACCCAAAACTTGAAAACTTCAATCACACAAAAATTAACAAAACCTTCGTGAGATCTGTTAGTATAACAAAGCGAATCACCACTCTAAGTACTCTTGCAAACCCATTCATATTTTATTCTTGCATTATACCTACTGTAATCCAACTTTGCTATGGCTCATACCCCCCGATAAAGTCGATAGATTCATCAAAATAAGCACACAACGCAAAGAAAACAGAATAGTCTATAGCAATCTGAAACTTCGTATACTTCTATAACTCCAAAAATTCTGAAAAATTAGGAAAACGTAGGCAATTTATATATCAATCTTTTGTAAAAAACAATCAAAGCAAAGGCATGTTTCTGTGAATTTCTAAAATTGTTTTGCTGGGGGCAAAAGTTTCTGTTTTTCAACAAGATCAATTCAACTATCACCCAACATGATCCCAAAGGCTTTGCTTGGACCAAATACTAATTAAAATATAAAAACACAATCAAAACAGAGGCGTAATTGTGCAAACACTCAAGAACAGAAAGAAAAAGGCAAAAATAAATTTTATTCATTGGGTTGCCTCCCAACAAGCGCTATCGTTTTGCGCCCCTAGCTAGGCATAAGATTTTATTGATGCTCACTTGAAAGATAATAATTGAAACACAAAGAGAGCATCATGAAACATGTCACAAACACATTTAAGTCTAACTCTCTTCCTATGCATAGGCATTTATAAGAAGACATATTATCAAGACACGAAATAGCTAGCCTATGCAAGGAAGAAGGAAGAAACAAAAGCAATCTTAGCATAACTAGAGGTAGTTTAGTAACAGGAAAATTTCTTCAACCATATTTTCCTCTCTCATAATAATTACATGTAGGATCATAATCAAATTCAACAATAAAGCTATCATATAAATTTTCTCTTCATGATCCACATGCATAAAAGTTTCATAATCTTCCAAAATAGTGGGATTAACATCAACTAAAGTCATGACCTCTCCAAACCCACTTTCATAAAAAAATTCATAACATTGAAAACTCCCCAAATATGGGGGATTATTATTACCTAGAGTTGACACTCTTCCAAACCCACTTTCAGTATTATTGCGAACACTATTATCAATATCATATGCACCATGAGGCTTAAATAAATTTTCAAGATCATAAGAAGAATCACCCGAATCATGACCATTACTAGTGGACATATCAAAATTAGCATCCCCAAGCTTGGGATTTTGCATATTATTAGCACAATTGATATTAATAGAATTTATAGTAAAATCATTGCAATCATGCTTTTCATTCAAGGGGCTATCATGAATCACTTTATAAATTTCATCATCACAATTTTTGGATTCATGGATCTCAAGCAAAAGTTCATAAAGCTAATCTAGTGCACTCAACTCACTAGCAATTGGTTCATCGTGATTGGATCTTTTAAAATGATTAGCAAGTGTATGGGGATCCATATCAATAGATGTTTAGCAAGCGAAGATGCAAGCAAATAGAAGGCACATGTCAACACAAGCAAACAAGACTCCAAACAAAAACATATCTGATGAGAAAAACGACGAACAAAAAAGAAGGCGAATAAAATGGCAAATTTTTGTGAAGTGGGGGAGATGAAAACGAGAGGGAAATGGCAAATAATGTAAATTGCAAGGAGATGAGATTTGTGATTAGGAACCTGATAAATGTTGATGATGTCTCCCCGGCAACGGCGCCAGAAATTCCCTTTGATGATCCTTACTTGCATCGTATCTGCGTCAGTGTTTTCCCCAAGGAGGAAGGGATGATGCAGTACATCGAAGGTAGGTATTTCCCTCAGTTATGAAACCAAGGTTATCGGACCAGTAGGAGAACCAAGCAACACTATGTAAACTGTACCTGCACACAAAGAACAAATACTTGCAACCCGACGTAAAGAGGGGTTGTCAATCCCTCCCTGGTAAAAGATTGGTAAAGTGATAGCACTGGTGCGCGTTGGTCCTAAACAAACTGTTTTTAACCCCTTTCCGCGACGGCATTCGGAACCGTCGCCAGGTGAGTGTGGGCGATAGGGGGTCCTTCCCACACGACCCAGAAATCGTTGGGGATATGCCCTCCTGGCACACACGCTCGGCAAAATGAGGTCGTGTGCGACCGGTGAGCACTCAAATACAGAAATACGTATAGTAGTGCTCAAAAAATACAATTATACAGGCAAAATCATTTCCGGTCGTAAGTACATCCCACACAGTCAGTCACCACTAAACGTTTCCGTTCGTATATACATCCCACACAGTCACTACAAGGAAAACGTTTGCGCAAGGTGGCGTAACGCAAACAGTTTTGAAGAGAATGCCGTGTGTGATTGTTCATTGATCGAACACGGTTTATTCGTAGAAACTGTGTGCGTTGCCTGAGGTCATCGCCCACGGTGGTTTCTCATTAACCATTTGCAATAGGAAAACCCAATTAGCAAGCTAATTGGCCAATTAGCGGGCTAATTGCCCTATTATTAATAATCCATTTACTAATCTAATTGACATTCATATTAAGCACATAATATATTCCATTTCCACATTAAGGAAGCAGGATTTCATAATTGAAATACATCAGAGTACAACATGATATAGCTTCAACACTCAGCTACCCCATTACATAACTGCACCAGCAACAAGTTTCACATGCAACATCTAGAACCTTTCGAAATTAGCATCATAGACGGTACATAGAGAGATGCATCTCATCTGGAACACTGCTGAAGCGGAAGGCGAATATTGAGCCTTCATTCATGTTGAAGGTCTTTGCAACTTTAGGCCAGTGCCTGTGGATGATTGACCGTCCATCCTTCGACCTCTTCAGAAACACTTCAATATTGAACCGTGGGTGTTGTATGAAAACTTTCCTCGCCTCCT
The DNA here is from genome assembly GCF_018294505.1 of Triticum aestivum. NCBI lineage: Eukaryota > Viridiplantae > Streptophyta > Magnoliopsida > Poales > Poaceae > Triticum > Triticum aestivum. The sequence goes on along the minus strand of NC_057796.1, from coordinate 319,352,298 downwards.
GACCACAGAGGTGGTTTGAGAGGTAATCATCAGTGAAGCCTGAAAACAAGGATGTGCATAAATATCTTCTCTATATTGGAAATGGGGCAAAGGAATACAAAAAGGCAAGGTATAATAGTTAGTACCATCTTGTAAACCTCAGTGCTTCCCATTGTTTCCCTACAACACATATAAGGTAGTTAGTCATCAGGTTCAGTAAGGGTTCACATGCTATCAGTAAAATATGTTGATGATAAATAAGCACATTGTAGATTCATCAGATTAATTCAAGCCACATGGAAAACTCATTTATCCAAACCAAGCTTGATTAAGAAGTAGGAAATATAGCACTTGTATATGTTTCTCATGTATTAAGTGTAGCCAAATTCGATTTATTCCTCACATGGTATACAATAACAGAATGCAGCCACAGCAATTGAACATCGCATTGCAGAATTGAACCAAGCAATTAACTAAACGCCACAACAAATGAACCAAACATTAACTGAGCACAACATTGCACAATATAACATACTCCTAATAGAAGATCAAATAGTTAACCAAACCAAGCATGCTTAACAACTTGGAAATATAGCAATTGTAATTGTTTCTCATGTATTTAGTACAGCCAAATTCGATTTATTCCTCACATGGTATACAATAAGAGAATGCAGCCACAACAATTGAACATCGCATTACAGAATTGAACCAAGCAATTAACTAAACACCACAACAAATGAACCAAACGTTAACTGAGCACCACATTGCACAATATAACAAACTCCTAATAGAAGATCATACATTTAACCAAACCAAGCATGCTTAACAACTTGGAAATATAGCAATTGTATTTGTTTCTCATGTATTTAGTACAGCCAAATTTGATTTATTCCTCACATGGTATACAATAACAGAATGCAGCCACAACAATTGAACATCGCATTGCAAAATTGAACCAAGCAGTTAACTAAACACCACAACAAGTGAACCAAGCCACAACAAATGAACCAAGCAGTTAAGTAAACACCAATTGAAGAATATAACATACTCCTAATAGAAGATCAGACAGTTAACCAAACCAAGCATGTTTAACAACTTGGAAATATTGCACCCTGAAGAATTGAACATCACATTTGCAGAATTGAACCAAGCAGTTAATTGAACACCACATTGCACAACATATAGAACATATACACTATAGCAGAAGATTGCATGGTGAAAGTAGATAGCACAATTCACTAGAATTTGTTAAGGAAAGGTAGTAGCTAGAAAACTGAACATGGGTCCTTACAGTGAGCTAATAAGACAAGCTACTCCTCATTGTCAGAGATATCGATGACGATGGGCTCCTTGGACATGGAAGAGGGCGAGGCCTCCGCATCGTGGGTGCCCTCGTTGTAGTGGTGAGTTGCCTGAGCCGCTCCGGGCACCAACCTTCTGGCCCTCGAGATGAGGTAAGCACGTGCACGCTGAGAAAACACCTCGTAGTCTTCGTCGAAGGCACCGACGGTGGCCTCGAGAAAACGCCATGAACTGTCATTTAAAGCAGCCAACCGCGTCGCGGCGTCGGCGCGCAAGGCGTTAACAGTGGCCTCGACGGCGAGGTGCTCCTCCAAGATCTGGGGGTCGGCACGAATGGCAGCCATCGCGACCTCATCCGCGCGTGCGGTGATACGTCTTCGTCGTATCTACTTTTCCAAACACTTTTGCCCTTGTTTTGGACTCTAACTTGTATGATTTGAATGGAACTAACCCGGACTGACGCTGTTTTCAGCAGACTTTCCATGGTGTTATTTATGTGCAGAAACAAAAGTTCTCGGAATGACCTGAAACTTCACGGAACGCCTATTTGGAAATAATAAAAAATCCTTGCAAATGATGAAGACCAGGGGGCCCACACCCTGTCCATGAGGGTGGAGGGCGCGCCCCCTACCTCGTGGGCCCCCTGGAGCTCCTCTGACCTCAACTCCAACTCTATATATTTGCTTTCGGGGAGAAAAAAAATCAGAGAGAAGGATTCATCGCGTTTTACGATACGGAGCCGCCGCCAAGCCCTAAAACCTCTCGGGAGGGATGATCTGGAGTCCGTTCGGGGCTCCGGAGAGGGGGATTCGTCGCCGTCGTCATCATCAACCATCCTCCATTACCAATTTCATGATGCTCACCGCCGTGCATGAGTAATTCCATCGTAGGCTTGCTGGACGGTGATGGGTTGGATGAGATCTATCATGTAATCGAGTTAGTTTTGTTAGGGTTTGATCCCTAGTATCCACTATGTTCTGAGATTGATGTTGCTATGACTTTGCTATGCTTAACGCTTGTCACTAGGGCCCGAGTGCCATTTATTTCAGATCTGAACCTATTATGTTTTCATGAATATATGTGAGTTATTGATCCTATCTTGCAAGTCTATAGTCACCTACTATGTGTTATGATCCGGCAACCCCGAAGTGACAATAATAGGGACCACTCCCGGTGATGACCATAGTTTGAGGAGTTCATGTATTCACTATGTGTTAATGCTTTGTTCCGGTACTCTATTAAAAGGAGGCCTTAATATCCCTTAGTTTCCATTAGGACCCTGCTGCCACGGGAGGGTAAGACAAAAGATGCCATGCAAGTTCTTTTCCATAAGCACGTATGACTATATTCAGAATACATGCCTACATTACATTGATGAATTGGAGCTAGTTCTGTGTCACCCTATGTTATGATTGTTACATGATGAACTGCATCCGGCATAATTCTCCATCACCGATCCAATGCCTACGAGCTTTTCATATATTGTTCTTCGCTTATTTACTTTTCTGTTGCCACTGTTACAATCACTACAAAACACCAAAAATATTACTTTTGTTACCGTTACCTTTGTTACCGTTACCACTAATATCATATTACTTTGCTACTAAATACTTTGCTGCAGATACTAAGTTATCCAGGTGTGGTTGAATTGACAACTCAGCTGCTAATACTTGAGAATATTCTTTGGCTCCCCTTGTGTCGAATCAATAAATTTGGGTTGAATACTCTACCCTCGAAAACTGTTGCGACCCCCTATACTTGTGGGTTATCAAGACTATTTTCTGGCGCCATTGCCGGGGAGCATAGCTCTATTCTTTGAGTCACTTGGGATTTATATCTGCTAGTCACTATGAAGAACTTGAAAGACGCTAAGACAACAATTTATCCCTCAACTACAAGGGGAGGTAAGGAACTGCCATCTAGCTCTGCACTTGATTCACCTTCTGTTTTGAGTAAGCTTGCGACACCTAAACCTGCTTCTGCTATTCATTCTGATATGTCGCATGTTATTGATGATGCCACTTCTGCTATGCATGATACTTATGATGAAACTACTTCTATGCTTGATACTACTGTGCCACTTGGTGAATTTCTTGATGAACAAATTGCTAGGGCTAGAGAGAAAGAAAATATTGAAACTGATAATATTGATGAAAGTGATGATGAAGACTTGCCTGTTATTCTTGAGGGTTATGTTTTTGATAAAGAAGCTACTTTAGCTATTTTAGCTTGCAAAGATAGATATGAACTCAAGAGGTTATTAGCTAAATGGAATCAGCAATCTCTTAATGCTAGAATGAAACCTGACCCTGCTTTTGCTACTTCACCTATCTGTGTTACTGATAAGGATTATGAATTCTCTGTTGATCCTGATATAATTACTTTGGTTGAATATGATCCTTTTCATGGCTATGAATCTGAAACTGTTGTGGCACATCTTACTAAATTAAATGATATAGCCACCCTGTTCACTAATGATGAGAGATCTCGCTACTTCTATATCCTTAAAATATTTCCGTTCTCATTAAAGGGTGATGCTAAGATATGGTTTAATTCTCTTGATCTTGGTTGTGTGCGTAGTCCCCAGGACATGATTTATTACTTTGCTAAATATTTCCCAGCTCATAAGAAACAAGCTGCTTTGAGGGAAATATATAATTTTGTGCAAATTGAAGAAGAGAGTCTCCCACAAGCTTGGGGGAGGCTTCTCAAGTTACTTAATGCTTTGCCTGATCATCCTCTCAAGAAAAATGAAATACTTGATATCTTTTATAATGGACCAACCGATGCTTCCAGAGATTACCTGGATAGTTGTGCTGGTTCTGTTTTCAGGGAAAGAACACCGGATGAAGCTGAAATTCTATTGAATAATATGTTGACAAATGAAAATAATTGGACACTTCCTGAGCCAATTCTTGAGCCTATTCCTAAACCAACTCCGAAGAAGAGAGGTGTTCTATTTCTCAGTCCTGAAGATATGCAAGAGGCAAAGAAATTTATGAAAGAAAAAGGTATTAAAGCTGAAGATGTTAAGAATTTACCTCCTATTGAAGAAATACACGGTCTTAATTTACCGCCTGTTGAAGAAACATATGATCTTAATCCATTACCTATTGAAGAAACTCATAGTCTTGATAACCCGACACAGGTAGTAAAGGTAAATTCTCTCTATAGATATGATAAGGCTGAAATCCCTCCTACTAAAATTGCTAGCCAATGCTTGGATGAGTTTGATAACTTTATGGTTAAGCAAGAAGATTTCAATGCTTATTTTGGTAGACAATTAAAACAAAATCCTTATATGATTGAGCACTTGGGTGATTATATGGCTAATGTTAAAGGTGAACTTAAACTCATTACTAAACATGCTTCTATGGTTACCACTCAAGTAGAACAAGTACTTAAAGCTCAAAATGATTTGCTCAATGAATTGAATAGTAAGAATAATGATTATGCTGTTACAGTGGCTACTAGAACTGGTAGAATGACTCAGGAACATTTGTATCCTGAAGGCCACCCTAGAGAATTGAGCAAGATTCTCAGAGAAATAATATTGATGCACCTAGTCCTTCTAAAAAGAAGAAAAAGAAAAATGATAGGACTTTGCATGCTTCTAGTGAGCCTATTGCTGAACCACCTGAGAATCCAAATGATATCTCTATTTCTGATGCTGAAACACAATCTGGTAATGAACATGAACCTAGTGAAAATGTTAATGATGATGTTCATGATGATGCTCAACCTAGTAATGATAATGATGTAGAGATTGAACCTGCTGTTGATCTTGATAACCCACAATCAAAGAATCAACGTTATGATAAGAGAGACTTTGTTGCTAGGAAACATGGTAAAGAAAGAGAACCATGGGTTCAGAAACCCATGCCCTTTCCTCCCAAACCATCCAAGAAAAAGGATGATGAGGATTTTGAGCGCTTTGCTGAAATGATTAGACCTATCTTTTTGCGTATGCGATTAACTGATATGCTCAAAATGAATCCTTATGCTAAGTATATGAAAGAAATTGTTACTAATAAAAGAAAGATACCGGAAGCTGAAATTTCCACCATGCTTGCTAATTATACTTTTAAGGGTGGAATACCAAAGAAACTTGGAGATCCAGGAGTACCCACTATACCATGCTCCATTAAAAGAAACTATGTTAAAACTGCTTTATGTGATCTTGGAGCCGGTGTTAGTGTTATGCCTCTCTCTTTATATGGTAGACTTGATTTGAATAAGTTGACACCTACTAAAATATCTTTGCAAATGGCTGATAAATCAACTGCTATACCTGTCGGTATTTGTGAGGATGTGCCTGTTGTGGTTGCAAACGTTACTATTTTAACGGACTTTGTTATTCTTGATATTCCCAAGGACGATAGTATGTCTATTATTCTTGGAAGACCCTTTTTGAATACTGCAGGGGCTGTTATTGATTGCAACAAAGGCAATGTCACTTTTCATGTTAATGGTAATGAGCATACGGTACACTTTCCGAGGAAACAACCTCAGGTCCACAGTATAAATTCTATTGGAAAAATTCCATCGATTATTTTTGGAGGTTTTGAATTTCCTCTTCCTACTGTCAAGAAGAAATATGATATTCTTATTATTGGGGATGTGCATATCCCCGTTGAGGTAACATAGTGTTTTTCGAAATTTCTCCGGTTCCATGTTATTCGGAATGAGTTTGTTAACAAGACTTGATCAACCTTGTTAGTGGATTCCTTTTGACGAGCATGAGATGGATGAAACTAGAAGGCACAACCTTCTCTACCCTCTTTCTACTTTATGTTATTTAGTTGAAATAAAGTAAAAATAGTATTTTTCTATCTGTTTTCTGATTTACCCGTGCAATATAAAAATACCCCGAAAATAAAAGTTCTCGAAATGCCCTGAAAATGGAATATGATTTTTTCTAGAATATTTGAGAATATCTGGCACTGAGAACACAACAGGGGGAGCAAGCACCTGGCCACGAGGGTGGAGGGCGCGCCCCCTGCCTCGTGGGCCCACGGTGGCCCCCCTCCACTTATTCCTGCACCCACACACTTCTTCTTCCTCCCACAAACACCAATATCCAACTCAAGCACGAGTTCTAGCTCATTTTGCTGCGATTTTCGATCTCCTTGCTCAAAGCACCTCTCACGAAACTGCTTGGGGAGATTGTTCCTTGGTATGTGACTCCTCCATTGGTCCAATTAGTTTTTGTTCTAGTGCTCTATTCATTGCAAATTTGTGCTGCCTAGGTGACCATGTTCTTGAGCTTGCATGTAAAATTTATATGGTTCCAAGTAGTTCTAATGCTTGATATAGGCTCTAGGCACTTGTAGGAGTAGTTGCTATCAATTTTATTGAGCTTGGTTCACTTTTATTCTGAAGTTACTAAAAATTTCAGAAATTTTCAGAAAATAATGAAGAGATTTTTGAGGGGCTCATCGAGCCGAAGCTCGAAGGAAAAGCAAAAGGAAGAAGCACAGAGGCCCAAATATAATTTGCCTCGCACCGCGGAGGTTCGACCGTGTGAATGGCCTTTCGATGATTTCTTGAGAGAAGCCGGGATTTATGATGATTTCTATTCATTGGCTGAGAATTCTGGCCTCACCGACTTCCTCCGCGACCAACGTCATCAGTATCTCTTACTCACTAATACTTTTGTGCAAAACTTCTACTATTTTCCTAAGGAATCACCTCCTTCAGTAGAGTTTCATTTATATGATGTTGTTAAGAAGATGCCACTAGATGAATTTTGCAAGGTTTGCAAAATACCCTTCGAGGGTACCTTAGATGAACCACATCGTAAAGATGTGGATGGGTTTATTTACACCATTACTGTGGGGGAAACCAGGAAGGTTTCCGATCCAAGAATCACTAGCATACATTTTCCTGTTTTACGTTACTTTGCTATATTTGCTAGTCGTTGCTTGATTGGTCACGGAAACTGTGGAAACTTTAGTGTTCCTGATATTATCATTTTGTTCCATGGTTTATTTTCCGATAACACTGTTAGTATGGGCGGTATTCTTGCTAAACGGTTAAGTCTGAACCATACTAAGGGCATCATCTTTAGAGGTATTTATGCTTCACGTCTTGCTGCACATTATAACATACCTATTAGGCTCTATGAGAAAGAAGAAAAATTGCTGTCCAATGATTATTTAGATTATAAGAGTATGGTAGCACATGACTTTATTGTTAAGAACAAGGAAGGAGAGCTTAAATACAAATTGTTCTTTGATAAACATCACCCTGAGACTATTACCTTGCCTGCTCCTTCCTTGTTTAATTTATCTACAGGTCCGTATCTCGTTCCGTGGGCGGCCATTCACGCCTACCGGAACCCTACACCAGCCCCTGAGCCGGAACCACAATTTGACCCTCCACGATAGTCTGATTACTTTTGGGATCCGGAGATGACTGCCAGCCAGTGGCAATCAGAGTCTTCTTCATCTCAGTACGACCCCAGCTACAACTATGGATATCCGCCAGGCCATCCGTGGCAATAAACCAACTTAGGCCAAAAGCTTAAGCTTGGGGGAGTACGTATTTCCCACCGACATTACATTTATGTTCACACACTCATTGCTAGATGTCGGTGCTCATACTCTTTCACTGTAATATCCATGCTAGTTTATTTTCTTTTTCTTGCCTTCTTCTTGTGTGTTTGATAAACCTTAAGAAAAACCAAAAAATATTAGTGTAGCTTTTAGTTAGTTTATTTTTCTTGTTGTAGTAGTAATAATTAAAAAGAAAACCCAAAAAGATTTCTCGTTCTTCTTTTGCTTGTTGGGAGCTTTCCCGTGTAAATAGTTTCTTTTATTTTCTTTTCTTTGGGGGTCGATAGGAGAAGACCATAATTAAATTGTTGAAGTGGCTCTTATATGCATTATTGTTGATTTAACCAAGAGCCCATATTGCCTTGTCTTCTCCTGGTTATTGAATGCTCGCAGGTTCCAGCTTAGTCCAATGCACGTGCACTCTTATTATTTTTACATCGTTCGGTCGTGCAAGTGAAAGGCAATTATGACGATATATGATGGACTGACTGAGATGAGAGAAGCTGGTATGAACTCGACCTCTCTTGTTTTTGTAAATATGATTACTTCATCGTTCCTGATTCAGCCTATTATGAATAAACATGTTTGCAATGACAATTAGAGATCATAATTGCTTATGCCATGCTTGATTAGCTATGAGTTATAATGGTTTACCTTGCGTGCCAACACGATATTAAAATGGTTGTGATGTGGTATAGTGGGGTGGTATCCTCCTTTGAATGATTTAAGTGACTCGACTTGGCACATGTTCACACATGTAGTTGAAACAAATCAACATAGCCTTAACGATATTTATGTTCATGGTGGATTATATCCTGCTCATGCTCGTACTCAATGTCTATTAATTTTAATGCATGTTCATGACTGTTGTCGCTCTCTAGTTGGTCGCTTCCCAGTCTTTTGCTAGCCTTCACTTGTACTAAGCGGGAATACTGCTTGTGCATCCAATTCCTTAAACCCCAAAGTTATTCCATATGAGTCCACTATACCTTCCTATATACGGTATTTACCTGCCGTTCCAAGTAAATTTGTATGTGCCAAACCCTAAACCTTCAATTAAACATTCTGTTTTGTATGCTCGAATAGCTCATGTATCAACTAGGGCTGTCCGTATCTTCCATGCTAGGTGGGTTATTCTCAAGAGGAGTGGACTCCGCTCCTCATTCACGAGAAAATGGCTGGTCACCGGGATGCCCAGTCCCATACTTTATGCAAACTAAATCAAAATAATTGCAAACAAAACTCCCCCCGGGACTGTTGCTAGTTGGAGACACTCGTTGTTTCGAGCAAGTCATGGATTGATGCTTGTTGGTGGAGGGGGAGTATAAACTTTACCATTCTGTTTGGGAACCGCCTATAATGTGTGTAGCATGGAAGATTTTGCCATCTCTTGGTTGTTATGTTGACAATGAAAGTATGCCGCTCAAAATAATATTTATCACTATTTCAAAACCGAGCTCTGACACCTCTACAAATCCCTGCTTCCCTCTGCGAAGGGCCTATCTATTTACTTTTATGTCGAGTCATCACCCTCTTATTAAAGCGCTAGCTGGAGAGCGCAACTGTCATTTGCATTCATTACTATTAATTTATATTGGGTATGACTATGATTGGATCTCTTTTACCATGAATTACAATGTCTAGTCAGTCCTTGATCTTTAAAGGTGCTCTGCATTTATGTTTTGCGGTCTCAGAAAGGGCTGGCGAGATACCATCCTATTATACCATATTATGATTGTTTTGAGAAAGTGTTGTCATCCGAGATTTATTATTATCGCTCGCTAGTTGATTATGCCATTGATATGAGTAAACATGAGACCTAAGAGTTATTGGGAATGTGGTTAGTCATAATCTTTGCTGAAAACTTGAATGCTAGCTTTACATATTTACAACAACAAGAGCAAACAGAGTTTGTAAAAGTTTTTCTTTATCACTTTCAGTTTATCAACTGAATTGCTTGAGGACAAGCAAAGGTTTAAGCTTGGGGGAGTTGAAACGTCTCCGTCATATCTACTTTTCCAAACACTTTTGCCCTTGTTTTGGACTCTAACTTGCATGATTTGAATGGAACCCGGACTAACGCTGTTTTCAGCAGACTTTCCATGGTGTTATTTATGTGCAGAAACAAAAGTTCTCGAAATGACCTGAAACTTCACGGAACGTCTATTTGGAAATAATAAAAAATCCTTGCAAAAGATGAAGACCAGGGGGCCCACACCCTGTCCACGAGGGTGGAGGGCGTGCCCCCTACCTCGTGGGCCCCCTGGAGCTCCTCCGACCTCAACTCCAACTCTATATATTTGCTTTCGGGGAGAAAAAAATCAGAGAGATGGATTCATCGCGTTTTACGATACGGAGCCGCCGCCAAGCCCTAAGACCTCTCGGGAGGGCTGATCTGGAGTCCGTTCGGGACTCCGGAGAGGGGGATTCGTTGCTGTCGTCATCATCAACCATCCTCCATCACCAATTTCATGATGCTCACCGCCGTGCGTGAGTAATTCCATCGTAGGCTTGCTGGACAGTGATGGGTTGGATGAGATCTATCATGTAATCGAGTTAGTTTTGTTAGGGTTTGATCCCTAGTATCCACTATGTTCTGAGATTGATGTTGCTATGACTTTGCTATGCTTAAGGCTTGTCACTAGGGCCCGAGTGCCATGATTTCAGATCTGAACCTATTATGTTTTCATGAATATATGTGAGTTCTTGATCCCATCTTGCAAGTCTATAGTCACCTACTATCTGTTATGATCCGGCAACCCCGAAGTGACAATAATCGGGACCACTCCCATTGGTGACCATAGTTTGAGGAGTTCATGTATTTACTATGTGTTAATGCTTTGTTCCGGTACTCTATTAAAAGGAGGCCTTAATATCCCTTAGTTTCCATTAGGACCCCGCTGCCATGGGAGGGTAGGACAAAAGATGTCATGCAAGTTCTTTTCCATAAGCACGTATGACTATATTCGGAATACATGCCTACATTACATTGATGAATTGGAGCTAGTTCTGTGTCACCCTATGTTATGATTGTTACATGATGAACCGCATCCGGCATAATTCTCCATCACCGATCCAATGCCTACAAGCTTTTCATATATTGTTCTTCGCTTATTTACTTTTTCGTTGCCACTATTACAATCACTACAAAACACCAAAAATATTACTTTTGTTACCGTTACCTTTGTTACCGTTACCGCTACTATCATATTACTTTGCTACTAAATACTTTGCTGCAGATACTAAGTTATCCAGGTGTGGTTGAATTGACAACTCAGCTGCTAATACTTGAGAATATTCTTTGGCTCCCCTTGTGTCGAATCAATAAATTTGGGTTGAATACTCTACCCTCGAACACTGTTGCGATCCCTTATGCTTGTGGGTTATCATGCGGCTGCTTTGCTTTTCCGCTGCCAAATGCTCCTTGAGGTCCTGGCTATACTGCGTGCACCATGGCTTAGGACGACACTTATTTGGTGGAGGGGTCGGTGATTTGGGTGGAAGGTGTCGCGCTCGCGCTGGCGGTCGGGGCATGGGAGATGTGGAAGGAGGAGGAGGATGGGGGTCGGGTTTGGATTACCTGCCTGGATAGGCGAGGCCGAGCAGCGTGAAGGAGGGTCGCCGGTGAGGAGGCGGCGGCGCTGCAAGCAAGGAGTGAAGGTTTCAACTTGGAAAGGAAGGCGGAAAGAGGGGAAATGTGGCTTTTGGTAAGGGGGAGGGGGCAGTGAGGTAGATATTTCTGCGGAAGCCGATAATTTGGAATCGCTTGGGCGAAAAAGCTGGCGCGCAAAGTGTCATCAGACACGGTTCGAAGATATTTTGTGCTGCATCTCACACGGTTGGTTATAATAAACTGTGTGGGATCTACTTGACTTTTGGTCTTCATTTGAATTACATAATGGGGTCACAGCGGCCATGGACGGTGTTTGAATTGCTAGACCTTTTATCTGCAGTGATCATAAAAGAATTGGAATTATTCAGGGTTCATTTGGACCTTTTATATGCATTAAGTGAGTTTTCAATGCATTTATGTGCATAATTCAAATTTTAACTACATGCGCATGCTCCAGTGCATACAAATTCGTTGAAAAATCAAATCTTTGTCCTTGGGTGCATGCTTAGGTCCCATGCAAGAAATGGGAATGAATTTCAAACACCATGGCACCGTTGATTGCTGGCAAAACATTGAGATGCCTGGTTTTTAAATTCTAGTAAATCCAAAACTCGTTTAAAATTCATGAAACTTGCATGCTATCATGGAGTGGCATCAACATGCCGTGGTACAAATTTTGTCCCATTTGGGACAGGTTTGGGTATATGCTTCTCACAAACCGGAGCTTCTCACAACAAGCATGATGGTTTTCGGTAGGGAACGTCCCACCTTTGGGGACGAAACGATATCCATTGCCTCTTATTGCTTTCAAGTTTTTTTCTCGTGTCAACATAGAACAACAGGAGTGTTGTGTGAATTTTTGTGATTTTCGGGGTTCGTTTGGACATTTTTATGCATCAACTGAGTTTTCAATGCATTTATGTGCATAATTCAAATTTGAACTACATGCGCATGCTCCAGTGCATATAAATTGGTTGAAAAATCAAATATGTCTCCTTGGGTGCATGCTTAGGTTCCATGCAAGAAATGGAAATGAATTTCAAACACCGTGGCACCGTTGATTGCGAGCAAAACATTGAGATGCCTGGTTTTTAAATTCTAGTAAATCCAAAACTCGTCTGAAATTCATGAAACTTGGCATGCTATCATGGAGCGGCATCAACATGCCGTGGTACAAATTTTGTCCCATTTGGGGCAGGTTTGGGTATATGCTTCTCACAAACCGGAGGTTCTCACAACAAGCATGATGGTTTTGGGTAGGGAACGTGCCACCTTTGGGGACGAAACGATATCCATTGCCTCTTATTGTTTTCAAGTTCTTTTCTCTCGTGTCAACATAGAACAACAGGAGTGGTGTGATTTTTTGTGATTTTTCAGAGTTCGTTTGGACATTTTTATGCATTAATTGAGTTTTCAATGCATTTATGTGCATAATTCAAATTTTAACTACATGCGCATGCTCCAGTGCATATAAATTGGTTGAAAAATCAAATATGTGTCCTTGGGTGCATGCTTAGGTTCCATGCAAGAAATGGGAATGAATTTCAAACACCATGGCACCGTTGATTGCCGGCAAAACATTCAGATGCCTGGTTTTTAAATTCTAGTAAATCCAAAACTCGTCTGAAATTGATGAAACTTGGCATGCTATCATGGAGCGGCAAATGCCGTGGTACAAATTTTGTCCCATTTGGGGCAGGTTTGGGTATATGCTTCTCACAAATCGGAGCTTCTCACAACAAGCATGATGGTTTTCGGTAGGGAACGCCCCACCTTTGGGGACGAAACGATATCCATTGCCTCTTATTGCTTTCAAGTTTTTTTCTTATGTCAACATAGAACAACAGGAGTGTTGTGTGAATTTTTCTGATTTTTCGGGGTTCGTTTGGATATTTTTATGCATTAACTGAGTTTTCAATGCATTTATGTGCATAATTCAAATTTGAACTACATGCGCATGCTCCAGTGCATATAAATTGGTTGAAAAATCAAATATGTGTCCTTGGGTGCATGCTTAGGTCGCATGCAAGAAATGGGAATGAATTTGAAACAGCATGGCACCGTTGATTGCCGGCAAAACATTGAGATGCCTGGTTTAAATTCTAGTAAATCCAAAACTTGTCTGAAATTCATGAAACTTGGCATGCTATCATGGAGCGGCAACAACATGCCGTGGTACAAATTTTGTCCCATTTGGGGCAGGTTTGGGTATATGCTTCTCACAAACCGGAGCTTCCCACAACAAGCATGATGGTTTTCGGTAGGGAACGTCCCACCTTTGGGGACAAAACGATATCCATTGCCTCTTATTGCTTTCAAGTTTTTTCTCGTGTCAACATAAAACAACAGGAGTGTTGTGTGAAATTTTCTGACTTTTCAGGGTTCGTTTGGACATTTTTATGCATTAACTGAGTTTTCAATGCATTTATGTGCATAATTCAAATTTGAACTACATGCGCATGCTCCAGTGCATATAAATTGGTTGAAAAATCAAATTTGTGTCCTTGGGTCCATGCTTACACTACTAGAATCTGGCATTTTGCCGTCTGCCACCTTTTTGCCGTCTGCCAGCTGATGGCAAAGAGGCTCTTTTCCGTCCGCTTCCACAAAGCGGACGGCAAAGAAAGTGCAGATGGCAAAAAGGCTATTTTCCGTCAGCTGCTTCTTTGCCGTCAGCTGGTTGAGAGCATTTTTTAAGAAATTCTCTCTTGCTTCACTTAGATTATTTTGAGAGAAAGAAATGTGATGCTCATGTTCTTCACTTATATTTTTTTGAGCTTATTAAAAGCAACATATGAAAATAGTCCCAAAGTGATAGATATCCAAGGAGGATATAATGAAAACTTTCATGAAGATCATTGGACAAAATAAACTTGAACCTTTGTAATAGTTTTGAGATATGATGATAGTGATATGTGAGTCATGTTGATGAGTAATTATTCTTTAGTAAGAATATTGGTGTTAAGGTTTATGATTCCCTATGCAAGCACGAAAGTCAATAGTTATGCAATGAAATTACATCCTACTTGTGGTGCATTATTCGGTGTTAGTTATGCTTAATGCTCGCTTATGAGGATTTTCGTTTCTTTGTTGGATGCTTCTCAATCTTTTGCCAGCCTTCATTTGCACCAAGTATGATCACTACTTGTGCATCCAAAATCCTTTAAACCAGTTTTGCCATATGAGTCCACCATACCTACCTATATGCGGTATTATTTTTCCATTCTAAGCAAATTTGTATGTGCCATCTCTAATTTTCAAAATAAATTTCTCTTTTGTGTGCTCGTACCGCTCATGAAACGGTAGGGGGTGGATAATATATTTCCATGCTAGATGTGCTATTCTCAAGATGAGTGTTTATTCACTTGTCAGTGCATGAGAGTACGACAAAGGTATTAAGGATGCTTAGTCTCGAAATAAAAAATGAATTTACTTTATGTTGTCAAATAATAAATTCCTTGGAAAGTGTTGTTATGGAAGGCACCCGTGAATACGGCTAGCCATGGAAAGTGAAAGTATGGTTGAAAAAGGAATAAACTTTATTTTCTGTTTGGGAACCACCTATGATATATCTAGCATGGAAAGTATTGGGAACTACTCGGTCATTTTCGTTGACAGGAAAAGCATGCCTCCCAATATTTTTATCTCTATCTTTTTCGCTTTGAGCTCTGGCACCTCTACAAATCCCTACTTCCCTCTGTGAAGGGCCTTTCTATTTACTTTATTTAATTTTTATTTTTACTTGAGTCTCCATCTTCTCTTATAAAGCACCAACTAAGGGGCACTGATCGTACTTGAGCATTGGGTGTAGCTAATATGCGAGTGTGTTTCATGAATGGATCAATGATTGAGCATAATGGGCTAGGGATAACTTGCTTTAGTGTTGATATTTTGAAAGACATGGTTGCTTGTTGATATGCTTGAGTATTAAAGTCCTCATGTCAAAACTAGACTATTGCTTTGAAGCATGCATATAGAAGTCCAAATGTCCACGCTACAAACAAAATAATATGTGATGAACATGTTAGGCAGCATTCCACATCAAAAATTATGTTTTTATCATTTACCTACTCGAGGACGAGCAGGAAGTAAGCTTGGGGATGCTGATACGTCTCCAACGTATCTATAATTTTTGATTGTTCCATGCGGTTATATTATCATTCTTGGATGTTTTACAATCATTTTATATCATTTTTTGTACTAACCTATTGACATAGTGCCCAGTGCCAATTGCTGTTTTCTGCTTGTTTTTACATCGCAGGAAATCAATATCAAACGGAGTCCAAATGCAATGAAACTTTCTGTGGAATTTTTATGGCCAGAAGACACCCAATGGGCCGGAGCAACACCTGGGGGGGTGCCCCGAGGGGGGCACAACCCACCAGGGCGCGCCTGGGTCCCCCAGGCGCGCCTAGGTGGGTCGTGCCCACCTCGGTAGCCTCCTGCACCGCCTCTTTGCTCTATAAATACCCCAATATTCTAGAAACCCTAGGGGAGTCGACAAAAATCAATTCTAGCAGCCACAAGTTCCAGAACCACCAGATCCAATCTAGACACCATCATGGAGAGGTTCATCATCCTCATTGGTGCCTCTCCGATGATACATGAGTAGTTCATTGTAGACCTATGGGTCTGTAGTTAGTAGCTAGATGGCATCCTCTCTCTCTTTTGATTCTCAATACAATGGTCTCTTGGAGATCCATATGATGTAACTCTTTTTTGCGGTGTGTTTGCTGGATCCAATGAACTTTGAGTTTATGATCAGATCTATGTTTTTATCCATGAAAGTTATTTGAGTCTTCTTTGATCTCTTATATGCATGATTGCTTATAGCCTCGTATTTCTTCTCCGATATTTGGGTTTTGTTGGACCAAATTGATCTATTTATATTGCAATGGGAAGAGGTGCTTTGTGATGGGTTTGATCTTACGGTGTTATCCCAGTGACAGAAGGGGAACCGACACGTATGTATCATTGCTATTAAGGATAACAAGATGGGGTCTATTTCTACATAAATAGATCTCACAAAGTTTTTGTTGAATTTTGTGTGATTGAAGTTTTCGAGTTTTGGGTTATCTTACGATGGATGAAGGAATAAGGAGTAAGAAGAGCCTAAGCTTGGGGATGCCCTGGCATCCCAAGCTATTATCCAAAAGAGAGCAAGCAACTAAGCTTGGGGATGCCCTGGCATCCCAAGCTATTATCCAAAAGAGAGCAAGCAACTAAGCTTGGGGATGCCCCGAGTGGCATCCCCTCTTTCTTCTAATGACCATCGGTATTTTACTCGAAGCTATATTTTTATTCGTCACATACTATGTGTTTTGCTTGGAGCGTCTTGTATGATATGAGTCTTTGCTTGTTTTATTTTGTGTTTTAAGTCTTGATTCCTTGCTGGACACACCTATTTGAGAGAGCCAAAATTATATCATGACTTGTTAGAATTGCTCTCTTGCTTCACTTAGATTTATTTGAGAGTTAGTAAAATTTTCAAGAAATTCTCTCTTGCTTCACTTAAATTATTTTGAGAGAAAGAAATATTATGCTCATGATCTTCACTTATATTTGTTTGAGCTTATCAAAAGCAACACATGAAAATTAGTCCCAAAGTGATAGATATCCAAGAAGGATATAATAAAAACTTTCATGAAGATCATTGGACAAAATAAACTTGATTTCTTGTAATAGTTTTGAGATATGATGATGTGATATGTGAGTCATGTTGATGAGTAATTGTGCTTTAGTAAGAATATTGGTGTTAAGGTTTGTGATTCCCTATGCAAGCACGAAAGTCAATAATCATGCAATGAAATTATATCCTACTAGTGGTGCATTATTCGGTGTTAATTATGCTTAATGCTCCCTTATGAGATTATTCGTTTCTTGGTTGGTCTCTTATCAATCTTTTGCTAGCCTTCATTTTGCACTAAGTATGATCTCTACTTGTGCATCCAAAATCCTTTAAACCAGTTTTTCCACATGAGTCCACTATATCTACCTATATGCAGTATTCTTTTGCCGTTCTAAGCAAATTTGTATGTGCCATCTCTAATTTTCAAAATAAAATTCTCTTTTGTGTGTTCGTACTGCTCGCGGAGCGATGAGGGGTGGCTAATATTTTCCATGCTAGATGTGTTATTCTCACGATGAGTGTTTATTCACTTGTCATTGCACGAGAGTAAGGCAAAGGTATTAGGGATGCCCAGTCCCGAAATGAAAAATGAATTTACTTTATGTTGTCAAATAATAAATTCCTTGGGAAGTGTTGATGGAAGGCAACCGTGGATTCGGCTAGCCATGGAAAGTGAAAGTATGATGAAAAAAGGAATAAACTTTATTTTCTCTTTGGGAACCGCCTATGATATATTTAGCATGGAAAGTGTTGGGAACTCTAAGTCATTTTCGTTGGTGGGAAAGGCACACCTCCCAAAATGTTTTTATCTCTAAGTTTTTCTCTTTGAGCTCTGGCACCTCTACAAATCCCTAATTCCCTCTACGATGGGCCTTTATTTTACTTTATGCAATTTTTATTTTGAATTTGAGTCTCCATCTTCTCTTATAAAAGCACCAACTAGGAGGCAATATGATCATACTTGAGTATTGGGTGTAGCTAATATGCGAGTGTGTTTCATGAATGGATCAATGATTGAGCATGATGGGCTAGGGATAACTTATTTTAGTGTTGATATTTTGAAAGACATGGTTGCTTGTTGGCATGCTTGAGTATTCAAGTTATCATGTCAAAACTAGACTATTGCTTTGAATCACATAAAAGTCCAAATGTCCATGCTATAAAGAAAAGAATATGAGATGACATGTTAGGCAGCATTCCACATCAAAAATTCTGTTTTTATCACTTACCTACTCGAGGACGAGTAGGAGATAAGCTTGGGGATGCTGATACGTACGTATCCAACGTATCTATAATTTTTGATTGTTCCATGCTGTTATATTATCAATCTTGGATGTTTTATAATCATTTTATATCATTTTTTGGTACTAACCTATTGACATCGTGCCAAGTGCCAGTTGTTGTTTTCTGCATTTTTTTACATCGCAGGAAATCAATACCAAACGGAGTCCAAATGCAACGAAAATTCATGGAGATTTTTATGGACCAGAAGACACCTAATGGGCCAAGGCTGCGCCGGGGGGGGGGGGGGTGCTCCGAGGGGAGCACAACCCACCAGGGCGCGCCAGGAGGCCCAGGCGCGCCCTGGTGGGTTGTGCCCACCTCGGGTGCCCCCGGACCGCCTCTTTGCTCTATAAATACCCCAATATTCCAGAAACCCTAGGGGAGTCGACGAAAATCAATTCCAGCCGCCGCAGAGTCCAGAACCACCAGATCCAATCTAGACACCATCACGGAGGGGTTCACCACTTCCATTGGTGCCTCTCCGATGATGCGTGAGTAGGTCTTTGTAGACCTTCGGGTCCGTAGTTAGTAGCTAGATGCCTTTCTCTCTCTCGCTGAATTCTCAATACAATGGTCTCTTGGAGATCATATGATGTAACTCTTTTTGTGGTGTGTTTGTTGGGATCGGATGAACTTTGAGTTTGTGATCAGATCTATCTTTTTATATCCATGAAAGTTATTTGAGTTTCTTTGATCTCTTATATGCATGATCTCTTATAGCCTCGTATTTCTTCTCCGATATTTGGGTTTTATTTGGCCAACTTGATCTATTTATCTTGCAATGGGAAGAGGTGCTTTGTAGTGGGTTCGATCTTAGGGTGCTTGATCCCAGTGACAGAAGGGCAACCGACACGTATGTATCGTTGCTACTAAGGATAAAACGATGGGGTCTATCTCTACAGAGATAGATCTTGTCTACATCATGTCATCGTTCTTATTACATTACCCCATTTCCCCATGAACTTAATACACTAGATGCATGCTGGATAGCGGTCGATGTGTGGAGTTATAGTAGTAGATGCACGCAGGAGTCGGTCTACTAATCTTGGATGTGATGCCTATACAATGGTCATTGCCTGGATATCATCATGATTATTTGAAGTTCTATCAATTGCCCAACAGTAATTTGTTTACCCACCGTTTGCTATTTTTATTGAGAGAAGCCACTAGTGAAACCTAAGGCTTCCGTGTCTCTTTCTCATATTATTTGCCTTTGCGATCTACTTTTCTTTTGCTTTTATTTTTAGATCTATTAAAGCAAAAATACAAAAATACCTAGCTACGTTTTATTCCTATTTATTCACGTCCGTTTGCCAATTTCTGGCGCCGTTGCCCGAAAGGGATTGACAACCCCTTGAACACGCCGGGTTGCGAGTAGTTGTTATTTGTGTGCAGGTGTTGTTTAAGTTGTGTTGCTTGGTTCTCCTACTGGTTCGATAACCTTGGTTTCATCACTGAGGGAAATACCTACCTTCGCTGTGTTGCATCATCCCTTCCTTTTTGGGGAAATACAGACGTAGTCCTAGCAGACATCAGCATGCCTTTCCTGTCAACGAAAACAATCGAGTAGTTCCCAATACTTTCCATGCTAGATATATCATTGGCGGTTCCCAAACAGAAAATAAAGTTTATTCCTTTTTCCACCATACTTTCACATTCGACGGCTAGTTGTATCCACGGGTACCGTCCATACCAACACTTTCCAAGGAATTTATTATTTGACAACATAAAGTAAATTCATTTTTCATTTCGAGACTGGGCATCCCTAATACCTTTGTCGTACTCTCGTGCAATGACAAGTGAATAAACACTCATCTTGAGAATAACACATCTAGCATGAAAAAATACCAGCCACCCCCTACCATTTCATGAGCGGTACGAGCACACAAAAAGGAAATTTATTTTGAAAATTAGAGATGGCACATGCAAATTTGCTTAGAACGGCATGGGAATACCGCATATAGGTAGGTATAATGGACTCATATGGCAAAACTGGGTTTAAGGATTTTGGATGCACAAGTAGTATTCCTACTTAGTACAAGTGAAGGCTAACAAAAAGATTGAGAAGCATCCAACCAAGAAACAAAAAATCTCATAAGCGAGCATTAAGCATAACTAACACTGAATAATGCACCACAAGTAGGATGTAATTTCATTGCATAACTATTGACTTTCGTGCTTGCATAGGGAATCACAAACCTTAACACCAATAATCTTACTAAAGCACAATTACTCACCAACATGACTAACATATCACTATCATCATATCGTAAAACTATTACAAAGAATCAAGTTTATTTTATCCAATGATCTTCATGAAAGTTTTTATTATATCCCTCTTGAATATCTATGACTTTGGGACTAGTTTAATATGTTGCTTTTGATAGTTCAAATAAATTTAAGTGAAGAACATGAGCATAAAACTTTCATATCTCAAAATAATATAAGTGAAGCATGAGAGATTTTCTTTAAAATTACTAACTCTCAAATAAATCTGAGTGAAGCATGAGAGCAATTTCTTCAAAAAATGTTAAAGCACACCGTGCTCAAAAAGAGATAACTGAAGCACTAGAGCAATTCTAACAAATCATAGCATAATTTTGGCTCTCTCAAATAGGTGTGTTCAGCAAGGATACTTAACACAAAACAAAAGGCAAAACAAGCAAAGACTCATATACTACAAGACGCTCCAAGCAAAACTCATGATATGTGACGAATAAAAATATAGCTCCAAGTAAAATACCGATGGTCGTTAGAAGAAAGAGGGGATGCCACTTGGGGCACCCCCAAGCTTAGCCGCTTGTTCATCCTTGAATATTACCTTAGGGTGCGGTAGCATCCCCAAGCTTAAGATCTTCTTACTCCTTATTCCTTCGTCCATCGTGATCTCATCCAAAACTTGAAAACTTCAATCGCACAAAAATTAACAAAACCTTCGTGAGATCTGTTAGTATAACAAAGCGAATCACCACTCTAAGTACTCTTGCAAACCCATTCATATTTTATTCTTGAATTATACCTACGGTAATCCAACTTTGCTATGGCTCATACCCCCCGATAAAGTCGATAGATTCATCAAAATAAGCACACAACGCAAAGAAAACAGAATCTGTTAAAAACAGAATAGTCTGTAGCAATCTGAAACTTCGTATAATTCTCTAACTCCAAAAATTCTGAAAAATTAGGACAATGTAGGCAATTTATATATCAATCTTTTGTAAAAAACAATCAGAGCAAAAGCATGTTTCTGTGAATTTCTAAAATTGTTTTGCTGGGCGCAAAAGTTTCTGTTTTTCAACAAGATCAATTCAACTATCACCCAACATGATCCCAAAGGCTTTGCTTGGCCCAAACACTAATTAAAATATAAAAACACAATCAAAACAGAGGCATAATTGTGCAAACACTCAAGAGCAGAAAGAAAAAGGCAAAAATAAATTTTATTCATTGGGTTGCCTCCCAACAAGTGCTATCGTTTTGCGCCCCTAGCTAGGCATAAGATTTTATTGATGCTCACATGAAAGATAATAATTGAAACACAAAGAGAGCATCATGAAACATGTCACGAACAAATTTAAGTCTCACTCTCTTCCTATGCATAGGCATTTTATAAGAAGAAAAATTATCAAGACACGAAATAGCTAGCCTATGCAAGGAAGATGGAAGAAACAAAAGCAATTTTAGCATAACTAGAGGTAGTTTAGTAACAGGAAAAATTTCTTCAACCATATTTTCCTCTCTAATAATAATTACATGTAGGATCATAATCAAATTCAACAATAAGGCTATCATATAAAATTTTCTCTTCATGATCCACATGCATAAAAGTTTCATAATCTTCCAAAATAGTGGGATTAACATCAACTAAAGTCATGACCTCTCCAAACCCACTTTCATAAAAAAAATCATAAGATTGAAAACTCTCCAAATATGGGGGATTATTATTACCTAGAGTTGACACTCTTCCAAACCCACTTTCAGTATTATTGCAAACACTATTATCAATATCATATGCACCATGAGGCTTAAATAAATTTTCAAGAACATAAGAAGAATCACCGGAATCATGACCATTACTAGTGGACATATCAAAATTAGCATCCCCAAGCTTGGGATTTTGCATATTATTAGCAACATTGATATTATAGAATTATAGTAAAATCATTGCAATCATGCTTTTCATTCAAGGGGCTATCATGAATCACTTTATAAATTTCATCATCACAATTTTCGGATTCATGGATCTCAAGCAAAACTTCATAAAGCTAATCTAGTGCACTCAACTCACTAGCAATTGGTTCATCGTGATTGGATCTTTTAAAATGATTAGCAAGTGTATGGGGATCCATATCAATAGATTTTTAGCAAGCGAAGATGCAAGCAAATAGAAGACACATGTCAACACAAGAAAACAAGACTCCAAACAAAAACAGATCTGACGAGAAAAACGACAAACGAAAAAGAAGGCGAATAAAATGGCAAATTTTTGTGAAGTGGGGGAGATGAAAACGAGAGGGAAATGGCAAATAATGTAAATTGCAAGGTGATGAGATTTGTGATTAGGAACCTGATAAATGTTGATGATGTCTCCCCGGCAACGACGCCAGAAATTCCCTTTGATGATCCTTACTTGTATCGTATCTGCATTAGTGTTTTCCCCAAGGAGGAAGGGATGATGCAGTACATCGAAGGTAGGTATTTCCCTCAGTTATGAAACCAAGGTTATCGGACCAGTAGGAGAACCAAGCAACACTATGTAAACTGTACCTGCACACAAAGAACAAATACTTGCAACCCGACGCATAGAGGGGTTGTCAATCCCTCCCTGGTAAAAGATTGGTAAAGTGATAGCACTGGTGCGCGTCGGTCCTAAACAAACGGTTTTTAACCCCTTTCCGCGACGGCATTTGGAACCGTCGCTAGGTGAGTGTGGGCGATAGGGGGGGTCCTTCCCACACGACCCAGAAATCGTTGGGGATATGCCCTCCAGGCACACATGCTCAGCAAAATGAGGTCGTGTGCGACCGGTGAGCACTCAAATACAGAAATATGTATAGTAGTGCTAAAAAAATACAATTATACACTCAAAATCATTTCCGGTCGTAAGTACATCCCACACAGTCAGTCACCACTAAACATTTCCGTTCGTATATACATCCCACACAGTCACTACAAGGAAAACGTTTGCGCAAGGTGGCATAACGCAAACAGTTTTGAAGAGAATGCCGTGTGTGATTGTTCATTGATCCAACACGGTTTATTCGTAGAAAATGTGTGCGTTGCCTGAGGTCATCACCCATGGTGGTTTCTCATTAACCGTTTGCAATAGGAAAACCCAATTAGCAAGCCAATTGGCCAATTAGCGGGCTAATTGCCCTATTATTAATAATCCATTTACTAATATAATTGACATTCATATTAAGCACATAATATATTCCATTTCCATATTAAGGAAGCAGGATTTCATAATTGAAATACATCAGAGTACAACATGATATAGCTTCAGCACTCAGCTACCCCATTACACAACTGCACCAGCAGCAAGTTTCACATGCAACATTTAGAACCTTTCGAAATTAGCATCGTAGACGGTACATAGAGAGATGCATCTCATCTGGAAAACTGCTGAAGCGGAAGGCGAATATTGAGCCTTCATTCATGTTGAAGGTGTTTGCAACTTTAGGCCAGTGCCTGTGGATGATTGACCGTCCATCCTTCGACCTCTTCAGAAACACTTCAATATTGAACCGTGGGTGTTGTATGAAAACTTTCCTCGCCTCTTGACCACAGAGGTGGTTTGAGAGGTAATCATCAGTGAAGCCTGAAAACAAGGATGTGCATAAATATCTTCTCTATATTGGAAATGGGGCAAAGGAATACAAAAAAGCAAGGTATAATAGTTAGTACCATCTTGTAAACCTCAGTGCTTCCCATTGTTTCCCTACAACACATATAAGGTAGTTAGTCATTAGGTTTAGTAAGGGTTTACATGCTATCAGTAAAATATGTTGATGATAAATAAGCACATTGTAGATTCATCAGATTAATTCAAGCCACATGGAAAACTCATTTATCCAAACTAAGCATGATTAAGAACTAGGAAATATAGCACATGTATATGTTTCTCATGTATTAAGTGCAGCCAAATTCGATTTATTCCTCACATGGTATACAATAACAGAATGCAGCCACAACAATTGAACGTCGCATTGCAGAATTGAACCAAGCAGTTAACTAAACACCACAACAAGTGTACCAAGCCACAACAAATGAACCAAGAAGTTAAGTAAACACCAATTGAACAATATAACATACTCCTAATAGAAGATCATACAGTTAACCAAACCAAGCATGCTTAACAACTTGGAAATATTGCACCCTGAAGAATTGAACATCACATTTGCAGAATTGAACCAAGCAGTTAATTGAAGACCACATTGCACAACATATAGAACATATACACTATACCAGAAGATTGCATGGTGAAAGTAGATAGCACAATTCACTAGAATTTGTTAAGGAAAGGTAGTAGCTAGCAAACTAAACATGGGTCCTTATAGTGAGCTAATAAGACAAGATACTCCTCATTGTCGGAGATATCGATGACGATTGGCTCCTTGGACATGGAAGAGGGCGAGGCCTCCGCATCGTGGGTGCCCTCGTTGTAGTGGTGAGTTGCCTGAGCCGCTCCGGGCACCAACCTTCTGGCTCTCGAGATGAGGTAAGCACGTGCACGCTGAGAAAACACCTCGTAGTCTTCGTCGAAGGCACCGACGGTGGCCTCGAGAAAATGCCATGAACTGTCATTTAAAGCAGCCAACCGCATCGCGGCGTCGGTGTGCGAGGCGTAAACGGTGGCCTCAACGGCGAGGTGCTCCTCCAAGATCTGGGGGTCAACACGAATGGCAGCCATCGCGACCTCATCCGCGCGTGCGGCCACGATTTGCTTCTCCGCTGCAAAATGCTCCTTGAGGTCCTGGTTATACTGCGTGCACCATGGCTTAGGCCGACGCTTATTTGGTGGAGGGGTCGGTGATTTGGGTGGAAGGTGTCGCGCTCGCGCCGGCGGTCGGGGCATGTGGGATGTGGAAGGAGGAGGAGGATAGGGGTCAGG
Source organism: Triticum aestivum (assembly GCF_018294505.1). NCBI lineage: Eukaryota > Viridiplantae > Streptophyta > Magnoliopsida > Poales > Poaceae > Triticum > Triticum aestivum. The sequence continues at coordinate 319,326,820 of NC_057796.1, read as the reverse complement.
TGTGGATTACTTGCCTGGATAGGCGAGACCGAGCAGCGTGAAGGAGGGTCGCCGGCGAGGAGGTGGCGGCGCTGCAAACAAGGAGTGAAGGTTTCAACTTGGAAAGGAAGGCGGAAAGAGGGGAAATGTGGCTTTTGGTAAGGGGGAGGGGGCGGGGAGGTAGATATTTCTGCGGAAGCCGATAATTTGGAATCGCTTGGGCCAAAAAGCTGGCGCGCAAAGTGTCATCAGACACGGTCCGAAGATATTTTGTGCTGCATCTCACACGGTTGGTTATAATAAACTGTGTGGGATCTATTTGATTTTTGGTCTTGATTTGAATTACATAATGGGGTCACAGCGACCATGGACGGTGTTTGAATTGCTAGACCTTTTATCTGCAGTGATCATAAAAGAATTGGAATTATTCAGGGTTCATTTGGACCTTTTATATGCATTAAGTGAGTTTTCAATGCATTTATGTGCATAATTCAAATTTTAACTACATGTGCATACTCCAGTGCATATAAATTCATTGAAAAATCAAATCTTTGTCCTTGGGTGCATGCTTAGGTCCCATGCAAGAAATGGGAATGAATTTCAAACACCATGGCACCGTTGATTGCCGGCAAAACATTGAGATGCCTGGTTCTTAAATTCTAGTAAATCCAAAACTCGTCTGAAATTCATGACACTTGCATCCTATCATGGAGCGGCATCAATAGGCCGTGGTACAAATTTTGTCCCATTTGGGACAGGTTTGGGTATATGCTTCTCACAAACCAGAGCTTCTCACAACAAGCATGATGGTTTTCGGTAGGGAACGTCCCACCTTTGGGGACGAAACGATATCCATTGCCTCTTATTGCTTTCAAGTTTTTTTCTCGTGTCAACATAGAACAACATGAGTGTTGTGTGAATTTTTGTGATTTTCGGGGTTCGTCTGGACATTTTTATGCATCAACTGAGTTTTCAATGCATTTATGTGCATAATTCAAATTTGAACTACATGCGCATGCTCCAGTGCATATAAATTGGTTGAAAAATCAAATATGTTTCCTTGGGTGCATGCTTAGGTCCCATGCAAGAAATCGAAATGAATTTCAAACACCGTAGCACCGTTGATTGCCAGCAAAACATTGAGATGCCTGGTTTTTAAATTCTAGTAAATCCAAAACTTGTCTGAAATTCATGAAACTTGGCATGCTATCATGGAGCGGCATCAACATGCCGTGGTACAAATTTTGTCCCATTTGGGGCAGGTTTGGGTATATGCTTCTCGCAAACCGGAGCTTCTCACAACAAGCATGATGGTTTTGGGTAGGGAACGTCCCACCTTTGGGGACGAAATGATATCCATTGCCTCTTATTGCTTTCAAGTTTTTTTCTCGTGTCAACATAGAAGAACAGGAGTGTTGTGTGAATTTTTGTGATTTTTTAGGGTTCGTTTGGACATTTTTATGCATTAACTGAGTTTTCAATGCATTTATGTGCATAATTCAAATTTTAACTACATGCGCATGCTCCAGTGCATATAAATTGGTTGAAAAATCAAATATGTGTCCTTGGGTGCATGCTTAGGTCCCATGCAAGAAATGGGAATGAATTTCGAACACCATGGCACCGTTGATTGCCGGTAAAACAGTGAGATGCCTGGTTTTTAAATTCTAGTAAATCCAAAACTCGTCTGAAATTCATGAAACTTGGCATGCTATCATGGAGCGGCAAATGCCGTGGTACAAATTTTGTCCCATTTGGGGCAGGTTTGGGTATATGCTTCTCACAAATCGGAGCTTCTCACAACAAGCACTATGGTTTTCGCTAGGGAACGTCCCACCTTTGGGGACGAAACGATATCCATGCCCTCATATTGCTTTCAAGTTTTTTTCTCGTGTCAACACAGAACAACAGGAGTGTTGTGTGAATTTGTCTGATTTTTCGGGGTTCGTTTGGACATTTTTATGCATTAACTGAGTTTTCAATGCATTTATGTGCATAATTCAGATTTGAACTACGTGCGCATGCTCTAGTGCATATAAATTTGTTGAAAAATCAAATCTGTGTCCTTGGGTGCATGCTTAGGTCCCATGCAAGAAATGGGAATGAATTTCAAACAGCATGGCACCGTTGATTGCCGGCAAAACATTGAGATGCTGTGACGCCCCCGATTTGACCGTACACTAATCATGCACGCAAATGTGTACGATCAAGATCAGGGACTCACGGGAAGATATCACAACACAACTCTAAAACATAAATAAGTCATACAAGCATCATAATACAAGCCAGGGGCCTCGAGGGCTCGAATACAAGTGCTCGATCACAGACGAGTCGGCAGAAGCAACAATATCTGAGTACAGACATAAGTTAGACAAGTATGCCTTAAGAAGGCTAGCACAAACTGGGATACAGATCGAACGAGGCGCAGGCCTCCTGCCTGGGATCCTCCTAACTACTCCTGGTCGTCGTCAGCGGGTTGCACGTAGTAGTAGGCACCTCCAGTGTCGTAGGTGTCGTCGTCGACGGTGGCGTCTGGCTCCTGGACTCCAGCATCTGGTTGCGACAACCAGATAGAAGGAAAGGGGGAAAAGAGGGAGAGAAGCAACCGTGAGTACTCATCCAAAGTACTCGCAAGCAAGGAGCTACACTACATATGCATGGGTATATGTGTAAAGGGGCATATCAGTGGACTGAACTGCAGAATGCCAGAATAAAAGGGGGGATAGCTAGTCCTGTCGAAGACTACGCTTCTGGTCATCTCCATCTTGCAGCATGTAGAGGAGAGTAGATGGAAGTCCTCCAAGTAGCATCGCATAGCATAATCCTACCCGGCGATCCCCTCCTCGTCGCCCTGTTAGAGAGCGATCACCGGGTTGTATCTGGCACTTGGAAGGGTGTATTTTATTCAGTATCTAGTTCTAGTTGTCATATGGTCAAGGTACAACTCCGGGTCGTCCTTTTACCGAGGGACACAGCTATTCGAATAGATAAACTTCCCTGCAGGGGTGCACCACATAACCCAACACGCTCGATCCCATTTGGCCGGACACACTTTTCTGGGTCATGCCCGGCCTCGAAAGATCAACACGTCGCAGCCCCACCTAGGCACAACAGAGAGTTCAGCACGCCGGTCTAACCCTATGCGCGCAGGGGTCTGGGCCCATCACCCTATGCACACCTGCACGTTGCGTACGCGGCCGGAAGCAGACCTAGCCTAGTGGCGTTCCAGTCCAATCCGGCGCGCGCCACTCAGTCGCTGACGTCACGAAGGCTTCGGCTGATACCACGACACCGGGATACCCATAACTACTCCCGCGTAGATGGTTAGTGCGTATAGACCAAATGGCCAGACTCAGATCAAATACCCAGAACTCGTTAAGCGTGTTATTTATCCGCGAACGCCGACCAGGGCCAGGCCCACCTCTCTCCTGGGGGGGTCTCAACCTACCCTGTCGCTCCGCCACAAAGTAACAGTCGGGGGCCGTCAGGAACCCAGGCCCACCTCTACTGGGGTGGAGCCACCTGTCCTTTCAGCCCCCTCATCAGGATCACTTGCGGGTACTCAACGAGCCGACCCGACTTTAGTCACCACATGTGTCATGTATATAATGTATATAGTATATACCCGTGATCACCTCCCAAAGTGATCACGGCCTAGTAGTATAGCATGGCAGATGGACAAGAGTGTAGGGCCACTGATGGAACACTAGCATCCTATACTAGGCAGTAGGATAGCAGGTAAGGGTAACAACTGTAGCTACAATGACAGGCTATGCATCAGGATAGGATTAACGGAAAGCAGTAACATGCTATACTACTCTAATGCAAGCAGTATAGAGCAGAATAGGCAATATCTGGTGATCAAGGGGGGGCTTGCCTGGTTGCTCTGGCAAGAAGGAGGGGTCGTCAACTCCGTAGTCGAACTGGGCAGCAGCAGTGTCGGTCTCGTAGTCTACCGGAGAGAAGAGGGGGAAGAAACAGTAAATACAATGCAAACATAAACATGACGATGCGTGACATGACAATGAGCAGTGCGAGGTGTGTCCTAACGCGACAGTAGGTGGTACCGGCGAAGGGGGGAACATCCGGGAAAGTATTCCCGATGTTTTGCGTTTTCGGATAGATGGACCGGAGGGGGAAAGTTGCGAGTTCGATAGGTTAGGGAGGTGTGGTGGACGAACGGACTGCGTATCCGGATTCGTCTCGTCGTTCTGAGCAACTTTCATGTAGAAAGTATTTTCATCCGAGTTACGGTTTATTTACTACGAATTTTCAAAGGTTTTAGACATATTTTGGAATTTCCTGAAAATTGGCTAAGTCTGAGAATCGCTCAGTTTTAACACCACTTAGCTATTTTCTGAAGGCTATAACTGTAGTTCTGTACATCCTATGCCTTAGTGCCCTTTACCAATTTTTATCATCTCTCTATGATCTACATGACAGTATCATTGGAATCCATGTTAGAGTTCAGTTGCTTGACCGAAACTGCATTTGAAAAGTGCCACCTGAAGTTAATTCCAGAAACTTTTAAAATATACGAACATAGGATTTTGTGATTTTTATAGGATTTATTCCTTGCATCTTTTGAATTTGGTCCAATGGGATGTTTTGAACCTTGTCAAGTGTACTACATGCACATATTTATTTTAGCTATGTTAAGCTTTGTTTAGTTGCTGTTTTGAGGCTGTTCAGGGGGCTAACCAGTGTTGTTTTATAAAAGCTAGCTGCTGCTACAGTAACTGAATGTTACTGTAGCAGCGCTGCACTAGTAGCTGCAGTTGCAGACGGCGAGCGAAGGCGCAGCGAGGCAGGCGCGGAGGCGGACGCGTGCGGGGGAGGCGGAGCACGGCGACGCGGGCGAACGCTCGCGGCTGGCAGGAGGAGCTGGCGCGGGCCGGCGACTAGCCGCGGGCTGGGGACGGTGCGAGCGGCAACGGCAGCAGCGGCAGCAGGCGAGCAGCAGCTACGCAGAGCAGTGCGGCAGCAGACAGGCTACGCGCGCGCGGGCGGTTGGGCTGACCGCGAGCTAGGCCGGAGCTCGCGTTGTGTGGGACGGCGGGGCCATGGCGATGCACGGGTGAGCGTGCGCGGGGCCGCGGCGGGAATGACTGGCGTGGCGTGTGGCGCATGAGGGCGCAGCGACGCGAGGACGAGCGCGGGGCGGGCGCGGCCACGGGGAACGGCGAACTACGGCGCGGCAGCAAGGGAAAACGAGGGGGGAGCGGGGCAGTGCTCACCACAGGAGCACAAGGTGGCTCGTCGACAGTTTAGGGGCAACAGACGTAGCAGATCGACGCGGCGGCCGACGATGGAGAAGAAGGCGATGGAGACACCGTGGGGGGGGGGGGCTCCGACTCGGGTCTGTGGGCGCAGACGAGGTAGCGCACCATGGCGGAGCGGCTGGACCAGCTTCTAGGCGGCGGGAACGACGACGAGCGCGAGGGCGACGGAGCTCATTGCGACGGCGGCTCGGACAGAGGCGGAGAGAGCGACGAGTGAGAGAGGGACGAGGGGAAAATATCTATGCAGAGGGGGAAAGTGGGGCTGACGAGGCCGAGAGGGGGCCGTGGCGTCCTTATCCTTTCCGGGGCATCGCCGGCGAGGCGGGTCCGGCGGGGACGGCGCCTGTAGCGACCCAGGACAGAGGAACAGGGAGGGAGGGGTGTCCGGTGCAGGGAGTGGGCTGGATGGGCCGGCTCGGGTGGATTAGGCTCAGGGGATAGGGGGCTTTCTCTTTTTCCGTTTTGCCTTTTCTTTTTACAGAAAAAATGCTATGTAATATTTGAGCTGCCAAAAGTAGTTCTGTAAAATGTGGGACTTGACCAAATAAATACATTACAATATTTGGCACCTGCCACAAAAAGTTTGAGAGGAGTTTGAATTGATTTGGATTTTTCACAAATGGAAAAGCATTTAAAAATGCTGATTTGGAACTGCTTTAATCCCCAGGGGAAATTAGCTATCTCAAATGATGTTGAATCACTCATGACATTTAGTTAGTGAATATTTGCAACCCAGCGAACATTTTTGTTTTACTGTTTGCAGAATTAATTTATTTGACTTTATTTTAAAATTGAATTTGAATTGGTTTTGAATCAAAGTGAGATTAGCAACAGTAACAGTGATGACGTGGCATCATTAGTAAGGGATTAATGTAGCTTGATTATCCGGGCGTTACAGATGCTTGGTTTTAAATTCTAGTAAATCCAAAATTTGTCTGAAATTCATGAAACTTGGCATGCTATCATGGAGCGGCATCAACATGTCGTGGTACAAATTTTGTCCCATTTGGGGCAGGTTTGGGTATATGCTTCTCACAAACCGGATCTTCTCACAACAAGCATGATGGTTTTCGGTAGGGAACGTCCCACCTTTGGGACGAAACGATATCCATTGCCTCTTATTGCTTTCAAGTTTTTTTTCTCGTGTCAACATAGAACAACAGGAGTGTAGTGTGAAATTTTCTGACATTTCAGGGTTCGTTTGGACATTTTTATGCATTAACTGAGTTTTCAATGCATTTATGTGCATAATTCAAATTTGAACTACATGCGCATGCTCCAGCGCATATAAATTGGTTGAAAAATCAAATTTGTGTCCTTGGGTGCATGCTTACACTACTGGAATCTGGCATTTTGCCGTCTGCCACCTCTTTGCCATCTGTCAGTTGATGGCAAAGAGGCTCTTTGCCGTCCGCTTCCACAAAGCGGACGACAAAGAAAGTGCAGATGGGCAAAAGGCTATTTGCCGTCAGCTGCTTCTTTGCCGTCAGCCAGCTGACGGCAAAGAGCTAGACGGCAGACGACAAAGTGTCAGGTGGGCCCCACAGGGCGTGGCGTGGCTAGGTCAGATTCTTTGCCGTCTGCTAACGGACGGCAAAGAGGTGACTACTTTGCCGTCTGCTAGCAGACGACAATGTTACTCCTTTGTCGTCCGCTTGCGGACGGCAAAGAGGGGGCGTGGGCCAGTCCTAACGGTCGTCCTCTTTGTCGTCTGCTAGCAGACGGTAAAGAGGGCCCACTTAACGGGCCGAGCTGTCTCCCCTCTCTCTCTTTCTCTCTCTCCCTGCCGCATGCCCGCCTCCCTCCTTTGTCGCCGCTGTCGCCGCCGCCGGCCAGCCCCCCCGGACCCAGCCCCCGCCGCCATCCAGCCCTCCCCCCGTGAATAGGAGCCCCGTCGCGCCCCGCCGCGCCCCGTCACCGGAGAGGCCTGCGCCGGGCCGCCCCGCCGCGCCGGACCCCTCCCCGAGGCCCCTGCGCCGCCCTGTCGCCCCCCGCGCCCCGTCGCCGGAGAGGCCTGCGCCGGGCCGCCCCGCCGCGCTGGACCCCTCCCTGAGGCCCCTGCTCCGCCCCGCCCCTCTGCCGTCCTCCTCCCCGCGGCCCCTGCGCCGCCCCGCCCCACCGGCCGACCTCGCCGGAGCAAGAGGTAATTTTTTTTCTATTTTTTCCTTTTTTTCCTGTTTTTCTTGTTCTCTATTTTCCTGTTTTGTTTTAGGTTAGTGCTAGGTTTAATTAGGTGTACTTTTGAGTTTTTAGGTTTAGGTTAGTGCTAGGTTTAGGTGTAGTTTTTTCCTGTTTTGTTTTAGGTTAGTGCTAGGTTTAAGAAGAGGAAAAAGGAGAAGAAGAAGAAGAAGAAGAAGAAGTAGAAGAAGAGGAGGAGGAGAAGAAAGAAGAAGGAGAAGAAGAAGAAGAAGAAGAAGAAGAAGAAGAAAAGGAAAAAAGAGAAAGAAGAAGAAGAAGAAGAAGAAGAAGAAGAAGAAGAAGAAGAAAAGGAAAAAAGAGAAAGAAGAAGAAGAAGAAGAAGAAGAAGAAGAAGAAGAAGAAGAAGAAGAAGAAGAAGAAGAAGAAAAAGACACCCCGACCACGACCCCCCACCCCAACCCCCGACACCCTGACACCACACCCCGACCCTTACCCCGACCCTGGCACCCTGACACCCCGACCCCAACACGACACCCCGGCACGACACCCCGACACCCTAACACCACACCCCGACCCCGACCCCGACCATCGACACCCCGACACATGACACCCCGACCACCGACACCCCGACCCCGACCACCGACACCCCGACCCCGACCCGACACCCTGAGACCCCGACAATCGACACCCCCACCCCGGCCCCGACCCCCGACACCCTGACATCACACCCTTTCCCCGACCCCGACACCCCGACACCCTGACACCCCGATCGACCCCGGACATGATGATGATACAAAAACATCATATATATTTGTGTTGATCGGGTGTATTTTTATTATGTTCATGATGATGATACACTTAAATTATATACATATTATTATGTTCATGTCAGGTATCCAAATTTTTTATGTTGTACTAATTTCGTTCACTTTTTGTCATTGCAGGTGTTGACAGGATGGTGGGTAAGGGTCCAGAGCGCCTCGAGCCTCTAGCGAGCGCTACTGGGAGGGGTGGTTCCATTATTCCAGCCCAGCCCCTCCGAAGAGCGCTGCTAGATAGTATGCAAACAACTGCGGCGGGCGCTTCTTCTTCGGCTGGGAGAGGTCGGGGAGGACGAAGAAGGCTGGTAGAGGTGGACGTGGCAGCGGGAGAGGTAGGAAGGCTGCTACGCCTTCCTCGCCGCCACCCTCAGCTGATTCACCCGAACACAGGACTGCTCCGTCTGACGTGGACCTGTCTTGGACTCCGGTCCATGAGCCTCCGGTCGCTGATCCTTCGCCCCACGAGACTCGGGTCGCCGATCCTTCGCCCCATGTGAGTCCGATCCCAGAGTCTTTGTCCCAGAAGACTCCCGTCACGGAGTCTTCATCCCAGAAGACTCCGGTCACGGGGTCTTCGTCCCAGAAGACTCCGATCCCACAGTCTTCTTCCCACGAGACTCTGGAGGCTAGTGGCCCAGAGGATGGTAGCGAGGACACCTTTTCAGATGATAGCTACAACGACGACGAGCTGGTTGAGAAGGGCAAGAAGGTCTACAAGCGTGGCTGTACAAAGCTCCCGCCCGTGCCGACGACCCCCGACCAGAGGTGATTGATTGCGCCTAAAGGGTTGAAGTAAGTGCATTTACTATTTTTTAACCTTTTGCCTTCATGTTCCTTCAAATTAATATCTAATGCGTTGGCCTTGTCATACTGCAGGGGCTGGGTACACCCCTGTGGTGTCCGCAGGCCAACCAGGTCCTTGGTGTGCTTTGCCGGCAGCACTTCCCTGGGTGGGTCACGTTGCTCGGTGAGGGTCAGGTTGCACTGCTAGCACTGACCTGGGAGCTGTACTCGGTTGCCCGGGCCCCACCGGAGGAGAGGGTCGACGGTGTCTTGTGCGAGATGGTGGCCGACATTGTGTTTCATCGGTTTCGGGTAATTTCTCCTTTACAGAATTAAAAATCAACACTACCTAGTGATTGTAGTAACCAGTGTTGTCTTGTTTGATTGCAGACCTTCTACATGATTTCATAGGGAGAGCAGGAGGCTGCGTGTATGGTTGTCGGAACCGAGTGCAAGCGCCTACTTCAGAACTTACGGCACAAGGCTTGGGTGCAGGCCGTTCGAGACTACTACGCCTCGAATGGTATTAGGAGGGGCAAGAAGAAGTGTCGCGGCAAGTTTCTGAGTAAGGAGAAGTACATGCAGGTAATTACCTATTCTTAAGGCCTTGAACTTAGTTTTCTTGATTTGATTCATAGGCGTAGCGCTGAAATTTCTCTTGACTCACTTAGGTGCTCCCGAGATGGTGTGTGGATAAGATGGACTGTTTGGAGGCGTTGGTGGATGCGTGGTGCTCTCCCCAATGGCTAGTCGAACACCAAAGGGCCAAGGATAAGCGCGACCAAATGGAAGGTGTGCCACACCATCAAGGGAGCTCCAACCTGTTTGAGTACGGGGATAACTGGGTATGTGGTTTGCTACATGATTCATGCAATTTCATTCTTCATGATAGCATTTATCCCTTCCAAAATGACTTAATATGCTTAGTTAGTTAAAAAAGGCATAACTACCTTGGATAGTTCATTTATGACATATTTAGCTCTAAAATGACATAATACCTTTAGATATCTCTATAAAATGACTTAATATGCTTTAGTTAGTTAAAAATGGCATAACTACCTTCGATAGCTCAATAACGACCTAAACTAATCATAGCTAGTTCATTCATGACATAATTAGCTCTAAAATGACATAATGACCTTAGATAGCTCTATAGAATGCCTAAATATGTTATAGTTAGCTAAAAATGGCATAACTACCTTGGATAGCTCAATAATGACATAATTAGCATACTTTGGTCAAAAATGGCATAATAATCTTGGTTACCTCGAAAATGACCTAAACTTAGCTTATTTTCCTCAAAAATGACATAATAACCTTTCTTAGCTCCAAAATGACCTATTTACATAGCAATATCATTCTTCATGCTAGACTGAGCCCTTAACTAATATTTTGTTCCTCTCTCTCAGGCGCACCACCACAAGAAGCCTGTGCCAAGTCTGTTCGACCTCTATGGCATGGCCCATATGGCCCCGTACAAGAAGGCCAAGCCATTCACGGAGTTGACCTAGATCATCCGGAGAGCTTCACCAACATCTCCTCCCACCACAAGCTTGTGAAGTACAGAGACGAGGGGAAGGCGAGGAAAGGGGAGGACTTGAACCCGAGCCAGGATCCTTTTGATACAGAGCTGGTGATGATATCTGGTGGCGGGAGGTCTCATGGCTCTCAAGCCATTGGTCATGGACTGATACGTTGTCCTATGACTCTCCCGCAGATCAACAAGCGCCTGAGTAGCTCTGATCCTAAGATAACGCCTCGTGCACGGCCCGCGGAGCTCGCCATGGCGGTTAGTTATATGGACTCTCTCACCTTTCCTCCATTACATTGTGTGTGCATCCGTCGATGATTACAATGCTAACGAGGAGTGTTGTGTTGCAGGCATTGGTTGAGAAAGAGAGATTGAAGACCCAGGCGCTTTTGGAGGAGGCAAAAAGGGAGGCGGCGGAGAGGGAGAGGGAGATGGAGGAGAGGACAGCTAAGCTGTTGGAGGAGGAGAGGAACTGGAACGAGGCGTCTAACCAGGCCCTATACGAGCTCATCGTGGTACGTTTCTCGCGCATATTAGCCCAATAATGCATGTAATGTTCGCATTACTAACTAATATGACTGACTCGTGAGAACCAAATGTGCAGACCATGTGCGAGAAAAACGGTCAGGCCCCTCCGCCGACGCCCCAGATTGCTCCGGCGACCACGGTGAGTTTGGTTTGAATGGTCCTTAGTTACTACTATTCACATTTCAGTTTGCATCATGCTAACGAGACATTATTGGAAATGATCTTTGGTTCAGCCTAGCTCCCGACAAGCATCAACCAATCCTTCCGCGTCTGCCAATGCCGGAATCCTGACCGGTCCTTCACCTCCGTCTGCCACTGGCGCAACCCCGACCATTCCTACACCTCCGTGATAACGGCATTTTTCTTCTTATTTAGCCTGTTTAGTCCATTTTTGACATAATTTAGCCTATAGTCCACAAATGACATAATAAGATGAAGAAAATCAAGGAAGAGGAAGGAAAGAAGGAATAGGAAGAAAAGAAGAAGAAGAAGAACTAATAAGAAGTAAGAAGAAGAAGAAGAAGAAGACTCTTCTTCTTCTTCTTCTTCTTTTCCTCCTCTTACTTGTTTTTATTCGTAAATGGCATCATAACCTTGCTAACCTCATAAATGTCATATACTTAGCTTGTTGTCCTCTAAAATGACACAATAAGCTTAGTTAGGTCAAAAATGGCATAATTTGCTACGTTAGCTCAAAAATGGCATTTTTCTTATTATTTACCCTATTTAGTCCATTTATGACATAATTTAGCCTATTTAGTCCACAAATGACATAATAAGATGAAGAAAATCAAGGAAGAGGAAGAAAAGAAGGAATAGGAAGAAAAGAAGAAGAAGAAGAAGTTCTACTTCTTCTTCTTCTTCTAGTCTTGTTCTCCTTCTTCTTCTTCTTCTTCTTCTTCTAGTTTTCTTCTTCTTCTTCTAACTTTCTTGTTTCCCATTTTGCAGATTTAATTCACTATATGGAAGCTTGCATGGATGGAGTGCATAAGAATAATGTGGAACTTGTTATATGGATGCATGGAACAATGTGTTGGATGAACATTGTGATATTAGTGTAAGATGTATGGATGGAACTGCGTTTCTTATGTATGTATGTTGTCATGGATGGAGCTATGTGTTGGATACATCATATGTCTGCTATGCCTATGAAAAATAATATGTATATCTGTGTGTGAATTCCTGTGAAATTAAATGGATATAAATAAAAACAGGGGATATATAGCATCTTTGCCGTCTACTAGCAGACGGCAAAGAGGACACGTGGCAGCTACCTGTAGAAACTGGGAACACTGGCTGCCTATTTGGTCAGTTTGTCGTCTGCTGGCGGACGACAAAGACCTTTGAATCTTTGCCGTCCGCTAGCAGACGACATAGCTGGCCACGTGGCAGCTTCCCAGTGCTGGCCTAGATGAGCTCTTTGCCATCTGTCAGCGGACGGCAAAGAGCTTTGACTCTTGGCCGTCCGCTGGAAGAAGGCAAAGAGCGCCGTTAACCCCCTAACGGCTCTAACCCCACCCCACTGTTGTCCGTTGTCTTTGCCGTCTGCTGGCCTCAGATGGCGGACGGCACAATCCTTTGCCGTCCGGAGATAAGAAGCGGACGGCAAAGAAGGCCTTTGCTGGCACCTGTTCAGACAGACAGTTTGCCGTCTGCTGGCAGAAGGCAAAGAAGTTTGCCGTCCGGGATCTATGCCTTTGCCGTCTGCCATGGCAGACGGCAAAGAAGCTGATTCCAGTAGTGTTAGGTCCCATGCAAGAAATGGGAATAAATTTCAAACACCATGGCACCGTTGAATGCCGGCAAAACATTGAGATGCCTGTTTTTTAAATTCTAGTAAATCCAAAACTCGTCTGAAAATCATGATACTTGGCATGCTATCATGGAAGGGCACCCGACATGCTGTGGTATTTTCCGTGTCCATTTTGAGAGAAGGCGCACTCGAATAATGACAGCCAACAAAGGCATTTTGAAAAAAATAGCTGCGACTTTAATATCTCAAATGTTTGTATAATTCAAACTGTGTGCGTTCAGTTAACCATTCACGTGACGCCACGTGTCTTGGTTTTAATGGCTATAGGAGGTGTCGTGTGGACAGCTGCTTGACTGAACGGGAGGCCTGCGAGCGCAGTCCGGTGCGCAGGCTCACCGGGAAGCGTACAAGCTGTTCAACGCAGGATCTGTGCATCTCTTCAACGCAAACGGTTCAGATTACGGTACGCAAATTGAAGCCAGACTTCGGCTAAGCAAAGAGACACTGCGATTTGTCAAAATATGCAGCTAAAAATCAATATCACTATCTATTTTTTGCAACTAAAATTTAGTAATTAAGCATCGATTTCATTCATACTAGAGATTAAGCAGTCGTTCTCACTGGGAAGCAAGACAGCCTTGGACCGCCGCCCGCCTCGCTCCCACTGGTCTATATTAATGGCGCCGCCGAGCGTCCGCACCCCCATCCTCGCCACACACACAATTCCTCTCTCTCCGCCCACATCCTCGACGCCGCTCTGAGTCCTCAAAGCCGTCAATGTACGAGGATGCCGCCAAAGCGCCCCATCGGAGAGAGTGGCGATGCCTGAGCTGCTGAAGCACCGGAGCACGGCGTGAATATCGAGACAGAGGTTCCCGTCCCCGCCTATGAGGTGGAGAACGAGGCTGCCAACAAGCGGAGGCGAGTCAAGAAAGAACCGCAGGCGACTCCAGCAGGCCTAGACTTCTTCAACAACCTCCCCGATGATATGTTGATAGTCATCATATCCCTCTTCCCAATCAGAAATCAGGCGAGGACAGCCGCCTTTTCCCAGCGGTGGCGCACCCTATGGCTCCGCACCCCTATCGACCTCCTCCATGCCCACAAGCTCTGCCATGGCTATTTCCAAAGCTTGGATGCGTTCTCCCAGATCCTCGGCAGTCACCAAGGCCCAATCAAAGGCCTTATCACGGGCAAGTTCCGTTCCAATGGCAGGGAGCGAGCCAAGCTTGACGAGTGGTTCTGATCCCGCGCCATAGATCAGCTCGAGAAGCTAAGTTATAGTGATGGGCATATGAGCTTGCTGCCAACGTCCGCGCTCCGCTTCGCGCCCATGCTGTGCCTCGCCAAGTTCATGAACTGCCATCCCCCCTTAATGACGCGCCCGCTCTTTTTCTACCACGACTGAAGCACCTCGAGCTCGTCGCCGTCTGCATCCCAAAGGATGACATGGAGCGCCTGCTCCGCGGCTGTACTGCACTCGAGTTCCTTCGTCTTCAGGCAATGAATTGGTCGAGTACCTTGCACATCACCTCCAGGACTCTCCGCACTATTTATGTGTGTTGATGGTGCTGCAACGAGAGATCACAAAAGGTGGACCCCAATATGGTCATCCAGGACACAACTCCACTTGAGAGATTACTTGTAGTTGATCAACAAGGTCCAACAAGAATCAATGTCATTTCTGCGCCGAAATTGAAAGTGGTGGGCTACTCGTCTGTCAAATACTACAACTTTTAGGTACAACAGTCGCCTTATATACCTCTCCTTCTTGATATCAACGTTATTTCTAGTTTTGAAGATGTATGTTCGTCTGTCATCCAGCGAAGCTTCACCCAGAGTCTGGGCACAGTGAAGGTCTTGGCACTAGAATCTGTTGTCCCCAACCTGGACCAAGTTTTCAGTTGCCTGAGATGCTTTCCGTGCCTGAAGAAGCTATATATCGAGGTGATGTTCCTTTCCTGTTAAATGTTAACCATAAGGGAGTTCAATTTTTTGCACCTTTTCCAAAGTTTACAATGACTATGTACTACGATTTCTGAAGGAATTTTGGAGGATTTTAGGACATACACCCCCACCCCATACTGGTTGCTTCATTCATATGGTTACAATCGTCCATAAGCATTTCTCCTTTGGATTCATCTGTACTAGTTTTCTTAGGGAATTTTTTCATCCAATCCAACCTCTTGTGAAGAAGACTACATGTTTCTAGATTGTAATCAAATTAATGCCCATGTTAATCATGCCAGATCGGCACGTTGGTGCATTTTACAAATCCTGCAAACCAAATGGGCGTGTAGCAGTGTTCAAAACTGCATGTAGGCACTAACACGTTCTCTTCTCTTGCAGTGCATATTAGGCCCGGTGGAAGATGTTGATAACGATAATCACATCGAATGCCTGGATCTGCATCTCTCAAATATTACTTTGAACTCCTACCGAGGGACCCCATGAGAGATTACACTCGCCATGTTTTTTCTTGCCAGAGCAAAGGTGCTGAGGGTACTGTGGTTGAACACGCATTTAATTAGAAAAGATAAATGGTATGATTATCAGAGGCGGCTAATATGGCAAAGCAATTGGAAGTTATTGTGTCCAACCCATACATGACTTGTCAGTGGCTGATCCCTTTTCAGAAATAACGCAGCTTGCAATGTTTGAATTTATGTGTTGTAATCTTTGAACTTGAACCTTGCAATATTTATGGTATTTGTTATATTGAACCATTTCTGTTCTCTTGTCTCAATGCAAACAACTCATCCTGGTGAACCGCATGTCGTACATCGCACACACCTTGATCTGGCTGACCGTTTCTTTTGTGTTGCCTAATCACAAACAGTTCATCCGAGTGAACTATATGATGTACATCGCACACACCTTCATCTGGCTGACCGTTTCTTTTGTGTTGCCTAATCACAAACAGTTCATCCGAGTGAACCGTATGCTGTACATCGCACACACCTTCTTCTGGCTAACCGTTTCTTTTGTGTTGCCTAATCACAAACAGTTCATCCGAGTGAACCGTATGCTGTACATCGCACACACCTTCATCTGGCTGCCCGTTTCTTTTGTTCCTCCTCATCAAAAATGGTTAATTGAGCTGAACCATATGCCCTGAATGGCACACGCAACTAAAATCTGAACCGTGTTTGATGCATCCATCATCGCAAACGTTTTGCACCTTTTTTGACGGTTTTTTACACCACCGTTTGCGATTATTGCATCGCACACAGTTTCGTCGAAGGGTCTCTGATCGTAGTGTCGCGTTAGCAGCATCCTGCAGTAGTGTAGATTGGTAGATGCAAATAGAATAAAAGCAAATAAAATTCAGCGAGGTATTTTTGGGTTTTTGGTAATATAGATCTGAAAATAAAAGATGCAAATAAATAAAAAGGCAAATAGGAATATAGATCTGAAGATATATGATGAGAAAATAGACCCGGGGCCGTAGTTTTCAGTAGTGGCTTCTCTCGAGAAAATAGCATACGACGGGTAAACAAATTACTGTTGGGCAATTGATACAACTTCAAATAATTATGACGATATCGAGGCAATGATCATTACATAGGCATCACATCCAAGATTAGTAGATCGACTCCTGCCTGCATCTACTACTATTACTCCACACATCGACCGCTATCCAGCATGCATCTAGTGTATTAAGTTCATGGAGAAACAGAGTAATGCAATAAGAATCACGTAGACAAGATATATTCATGTAGGAATAGACCCCATCTTGTTATCCTTAATGGCAACGATCAATACGTGTCTTGCCGCCCCTTCTGTCACTGGGAAAGAACACCACACGATCGAATCCATCACAAAGCACCTCTTCCCATGGCAAGAAAAACCGATCTAGTTGGCCTAACTAAACCAAATATTCGAAGAAGAAATACGAGGCTATTAAGTAATCATGCATATAAGAGATCAAAAGAAGACTCAAATAGCTTTCATGGATAAAATGGATCTGGTCATAAACTCAAAGTTCATCGGATCCCAACAAACACACCGCAAAAAGAGTTACATCAAATAGATCTCCAAAAGACCATTGTATTGAGAATCAAAAGAGAGAGAGAGAGAGAGGAAGCCATCTAGCTACTAACTCACGCATCATCGGAGAGGCACCAATGAGGATGATGAACCCCTCTGTGATGGTGTCTAGATTGGATCTGGTGGTTCTGGAACTTGTGGCGGCTGGAATTGTGTTTCGTTGACTCCCCTAGGGTTTTTGGATTTTCGGCGTATTTATAGAGCAAAGAGGCGGTGCGGGAGGCGACCGAAATGGGCACAACCCACCTGGGCGCGCCTGGGCCCCCAGGCGCGCCCTGTTGGATTGTGCTCCCCTCGGAGCCCCCCCTCTAGTACTTCTTTGCCCCAACAGGTGTCTTCTAGTCCAGAAAAAATCTCCAAAAAGTTACGTTGCGTTTGGACTCCGTTTGGTATTGATTTTCTGTGAAGTAAAAAACAAGCAAAAAACAGCAACTGGCACTGGGCACTATGTCAATAGGTTAGTCCCGAAAAATGATATAAAGTTGCTATAAAATGATTGTAAAATATCCAAGAATGATAATATAACATCATGGAACAAGCAAAAATCATAGATACGTTGGAGACGTATCAAGCTCTCCTCCACTACCAAGCCCGTGCCGCCCATGGAAAATCTCCGAGTTCTCCCATACCGGTATGTGCCAAGCGAGATGGACATCCAGCAGGGACCAGAGGGGCGGATGAAAAGGAACATGGTGGTCGTCGACGACCCCCCGCTGGACCACTCGCAATATGTCTTGGTGATGGTGGTTCCTCCCCCTGCAGATCTACAACAAGAAGCTGTTATGGCTGAGGTTAGGCGTGTTTTGTTTGATGCTCATGAAGCTCATACTATTGATGGGGAGGTCTATCCATTCTGTGTTGGTTTAATCCGATTCCATGATAGTCTAGTTAGAGGTACAATGGTTAACAGAGGAGAGCAGCCACTCAATGAGCACTCCAGTTTCTATGTACTGCGCCATGATGAAGGTCTGAATATACGTAGGCCAGTGATTGAAAGAGATGCCTGGGTTATGTTGTTGGGTTTCCCTCTGAACTATCAGACTCAACACTACATTATTAAGGCAGTTTTGTGATTTGGCAGATGCATGTATTGGCACCGCCCAGGTCATAAGAAAGCGTGTGTTCTTGTTTGGGTGCTGATCAATGAACTAGCTCTTGTTCCTTCTAGCTCGATAGTCAAACGTTTTACAGATATCAGTGGTCTTGGTACTTCTTGGACGGTCCCTGCCTATGTTCTGAATGGCAGGAACCCAAGTCTTGGTTTGGAAGGGAACAAAGAAGCACCACCACCAATGGGAGGATCACCACATCCAGAACAGCTACCTTTCCTTAATGCAATGCAACAGGAGCAACACAATGCATAGGTGTGGCATCTCCAGAATGTCGCCAATGCTTGGGAGACGGCTCCACAACCGCCTCCTCCACAACAGGGTTGGGGAGTTTGGCCTGAACTCCCTCCAGTTCCACCAGTGTACGAAGGTTTGAGTTATAGGTAGTATACTCGATATGATGGTCCTTCTATGATGGATGGGATTCAAACTGCTGAATCTGGATTTAATGATGGCTTCAGGGTCTGGAATGAGCATGTTGCAATGATTGAGGAGGTAGCAGAAAGGTTTATTCAAGGTAATACAACTAGAGAACTTGCTTTCAGACAAGTAAAGTCACATGAAATCGTTCTGGAGGTGCCAACTGAAGAGAATTGGCTCACTTTCATGATCCATTTGTATTGTACTATTTTCACTCCTAGACTGGGAAGGATAGCTAAACAAACTGAGAGTGAAAACATCTGGAAAAGGTTTGCAGACAGCTTGCAGGGTACTTTGACTGAACTAGTTGGAATGGCATGTTTCACTGCTTTTCCTTTCTCACCTTTTTCTCCTGGGACAAGCATCATTCACATTTCAAAGGAAACTTGGTCGATTTGTTGTGACTTTGTGTCTGAAAGAATGCACAATTTGTTATCCCTTAGCACGCAGGGAGCTATGGATATAGAAGAATGTTCGATGTCTGAAGGTATTACCATCCACAATTCATAGCAGGGGCAGATGGATGTTGATGCTATCATCTCTAGGAAGAGGCGTCGGATGAACACACCTCTAGATGTGTCTGAGGTTAGGCGTAGCATCAGGGCGACAAGGTATCAAGGTTTCAAGGCACCATCAATGGCTGACAATAAGAGAAAGCCCTCATATGTTAAGCCAAGGCACACCCTGGACTTCTTGGAGATGCAGCAGCTACAAAGTTCATAGGGTACTTCAGATACCAGGCAGATTCCACCGCCAACAGCGATCGAAACCCTGCAGTATCTTGGAACTACTGTATGTGATGTTCCCCAGGAAGAACTCACCAAGGAGAAGCTTCTTGCCCCCCCCCCCCCAGGGCAAGGAAAAGGGATCGACCTCGACGCAATGAAACTAGCTTACCGATCGTTTTTACCTTTTGCTGCGCTCTGAACTTTATTTGCTTCAAACCATAATGACATATCTTTTGTGGAACATTCTGTGCTGGAATGTGTGAGGTTTAAATGCTAGTACTAAATGGGATACACTGCGTAATAAAATGATGAATCAAACTGTTCGATAGTGTGACTGCAAGAAACAAAAAAATGAGTTTGATCACTCTTTTATTAGAAAATGTTGTCCGAGAAGATTTGATAAGTTTGAATATGTCCCTTCTGAGGGAGCTTCAGGTGGAGTCATCATAATCTGGTGTAGTAGTTAGTTAATGGGCCATGTCTGTTGGCGTCCTGGGAACGGGGGTCCCCAGACTTGCCTGCCTGCGGTCCACGACACGGCCCCGCCAACGGCCTGGTACGACCCATCTTCATCAGCAACTTCTCGAGACCCTCGCGAGGAGGACGACACAAGACCTCCTCAGGGGCAGCCTCACTAGGCTGGCTCCCGAGGAGCGGAAATATCTATGCAAGGGGCACCTCGCGAGGTGCGCGTGACATCAGCCATGACAATCAAGGCCAGGCGGGCGCCAGTGAGCGAAGAGTACCAGTTGCCTCTTTGGTGCTAAAGGGGCAAGCGCAGGCGAGGAGTCCCAAGGCATCAGGCAAAGGTTTCCATATCAGTGCAACGAGACCAAGACCAGCAGGACGGCAGGGCGGAGGTCACCGGGGAGCCCACGGCAGCGTCACCACCAGAGCCTTTGGCAGGCGAAGACCACCTTTTGTCGGGATAACTTGTACTAGTTGTCTCCCTTCAAACTTGGCCGTTGTGGGATCCCTTCCCGCCGAATATTTGGGAAGAGGACCGGGCCTCTATAAATAGGACTAGCCACCACCCTAGCGGAAAAGGAGAGGGGGAGAAACCATCCTCGCACACACAAGCTCACCGAGCTCAAGAACACCTCTCCTCAGGAGGTTGTTCATCCCTTGTACTTGTCCATCCTCAGCCTACAAGGGAATCCACCACACCACACTGGAGTAGGGTATTACACCGCAACGGTGGCCCGAACTAGTATAAACCCTCATGTCTCTAGTTCTTTGGGTCCGTTGAGCTAGGCCTTGAGATCATTGCGAGAGCGAGCTTGGGAGAGAGAGATCTTCGTGCGCACCCCATTGTTCGAACCTCGAGGGTTTGCTAGAACCTAGAATCCGACTTTGGCACGCCAAGTAGGGGCGCGCCGAAGCTCCGCTCCTCCGCTGGCTTCGCCTCTCTGTTCGGCCTCCATGGCCGGCACCGCTCCCCCGACCGGACCGACAGATGCCCGCAACGGCGCCATGGGGCTCAGGGCCCTCACCCCCGCCTTACGGCAGGTGCAGTGGCCGCCCAAGTTAAGGCCAGAGATGCCACCCCGCTATGACGGCGCGGCGGATCTGTCGACCTTCCT
The DNA here is from genome assembly GCF_018294505.1 of Triticum aestivum. Classification (NCBI taxonomy): domain Eukaryota; kingdom Viridiplantae; phylum Streptophyta; class Magnoliopsida; order Poales; family Poaceae; genus Triticum; species Triticum aestivum. The sequence continues at coordinate 319,306,114 of NC_057796.1, read as the reverse complement.
GCTGGCATACGAGGAGGCCGTTTTGAAGGTTGGCGGCGACGACAAGGTCATGGCCAACTGGTTGCCCATGGCCCTCGCTGGCGCGCCTCGCGCCTAGCTGCTCAACCTGCCGGGATCCGCTATGGCCTCTTGGGAGGAGCTGTGCGGCCTTTTTGTCACACGCTTCACGGCGCCGGCGCCTGTCGCCGTTGCAGCCCTCCTCGGTGGCTCACAGGCACCGCCCTTGGACCGCCATGTCAAGCAGTTCTTCCGTCAGATCGGCGCCGCCTCTGTGCAGTAGGGAGCCCCCCGGGATGGGCATCGCCCAAAGCCGACCTCACCTTCGACTCAGGGGACCACCCCGCTACCACTACTGGCTCGAGCACGCTCCCAATGCTCTGCACACCCACCATCTGCAACGTCGCCATGACCAAGACCCTCATCAACGGCGGATCTGGCCTCAACGTGCTCTCCGTGGAAGCTTTCGGCTTGCTTCACGTACCATACGGCTGGCTCCGCCCCCCCTCCAGCCTTTCTCCGGAGTCGGCAGCGGATCCACCAGCCCCCTGGGGCAAATACGCCTCCCGGTCACTTTCGGCACCAGGGACAACTACCGCACTGAGCTGATCGACTTCGACATCGCCCGCATTTGCCTCCCGTACAATGCCATCCTCGGATACCCTGCCTCGGCTCACTTCATGGCAGCGACCCATCCAGCCTACAACCTCATGAAGATGTCGGGCAGTAGCGGCGTCCTCACTGTGGCTGGAGACACCAAGGAGGCCCTGACGGCCCTCAAGTTCGCCCCGCCGCGGCCGCACGCCCGAGCGACGAAGCCGCCCCGGAGGCTAAGGGGGCCCTGCCGGCGAAAAAGAAGCAGTTGTTCACTTAAGACCGAGCCGAAACGAAGCAAGTACCGGTCGAGGAGGATGGATCCTCGGGAGCCACCTTCACCATAGGCGCCAACCTCGACCCGGACCAAGAGAAGGCATTGGTGAAGTTCCTGCGCGCGAACAAGGAGGTATTCGCCTGGGAGCCCAAGCAGCTGGTGGGGGTCCCTAGGGGGTAATGGAACATCACTTAAGGGTGTGCCCCAATGTGCGCCCTGTGAAGCAGAAGGCGCGGCGACAGTCCATGGAGAAGCAGTCCTTCATCGTCCAGGAAACTTGCAAGCTAGAAGCGGCAGGTGTCATTCGCGAGGTCCGATACCCGGAATGGCTGGCGAACCCCGTCGTCGTGCCAAAGAAAGGTGGGAAGGAACGTATGTGTGTCAACTTCACCAACCTCAACAAGGCCTGCCCCCAAGACCCGTTCCTGCTTCCACGCATTGACCAGATCATCGACTCCACCGCCCAGTGCGACCTGCTGTGTTTCCTGGACGCATTCTCGGGTTACCACCAGATCAAGATGGCGTTGGAGGACATGGAGAAGACCGCCTTCTTGACCCCGTGTGGGGTATACTGCTACACCTGCATGCCGTTCGGGCCGCGCAACATCGGGGCGACCTTCCAGCGGCTGATGCACATCGCCCTAGGCAAGTAGCTAGGGAGGAACGCTGAAGCCTACGTTGATGACATCGTGGTAAAATCTCGGGAGGCAAGAACCCTCATTCAGGACCTGGAGGAGACTTTCACCAGCCTGCGCCAGGTGGACCTGCAGCTCAACCCAGAGAAGTGTGTATTTGGTGTCCCCTCCGGCAAGCTACCGGGCTTCCTCGTGTCGCACAGGGGGATCGAGGCCAACCCGGAGAAGGTCAAGGTGATAGACGACATGAGCCCGCTGCAAACTCTCAAGGAAATGCAGAAGCTCGCCGGCTGCCTGACCTCGTTGGGGCACTTCATCTCCAAGCTGGGGGAGCGTGCCCTGCCGTTCTTCAAGCTGATGAAGAAGAAGGGCCCGTTCGAGTGGACCCCAGAAGCCAACCTGGTGTTTCAAGACCTCAAGAGATACTTGACCAGCCCACCAGTGATGGTAGCGCCTCGTCCCCTCGAGCCCCTGGTGCTTTACCTGGCCTCCATGCCCCACCCAGCCAGCGTGGCGTTGGTGGCTTTCCGGGAGGAGCGCCAGGTCAAGAGCACACCGCGTAATGCCGCACCTTCAGCCGAGACGGTGCGGTGCCGGGACGACACTGCTAAAGCCACGACGGCCCCAACGGAAGGTCGGGCCTCACAAGATGACGCTTTTGGGCCTGCGGAGGCTCTGGTGGATGACCAAGCTCCTGAGGTCCCCTCGCTTCAATAGGCACCCCAACCTTCGGAGGACACAGGCTCCATCGACACTCCTGCCCTCGTTGAGCACCCAGTATACTTCGTCAGCACAGTGTTACGGGACGCGAGAGCATGATATCCCATGCCGCAGAAGCTTTTTCTTGCGCTCCTGGTGGCCTCACGCAAGCTGCACCATTACTTCCAAGGCCACCCAATCAAGGTCGTCTCAGCCTACCCACTGGAGAGGGTGCTTCGGAGCCCCAATGCTGTGGGGAGAGTCGCTGAGTGGAACATCGAGCTGCAAGCATTTCAGTTGGAGTTCAACACAACCAGGGTCATCAAGGGAGCTGCGCTCGCTGACTTCAGCGCAGAATGGACCAACGCTCCATAACCTGAAGCAGGCGAGAGCCGATCCCTCTCACCAGGAAGTGAAGCGCCAGATGGCTGGGTCATGTACTTCGATGGCGCTTTCGCACGCCAAGGTGCGGGGGCTGGCGCCGTACTCATCTCGCCCACCCAAGACAAGCTATACTACGTCGTGCAGCTCTGCTTCCAGCAGGGCGAGAAGGTCTCCAACAACATCATGGAATACGAGGGCCTGATCGCCAGTCTCAAGGCTGCAGCAGCCTTGGGGGTGAAGCACCTCACCATCAAGGGCGACTCCCAGCTCCTCGTTAACTTCTCCAACAAGGTGTACGAGTCGAGGGATGAGCACATGGAGGCGTACCTCGCGGAGGTGCACAAGATGGAGAAGCAATTCTTGGGCCTAGAACTGCAACATGTGCCACGTGTCACAAACAAGGAAGCCGATGAGATCGCCAAGAGGGCATCAAGGCATCTGCCCCAAGAGCCTGGTGTCTTCGAAGAGCGACTTTTCAAGCCTTCGGCGGGCCCCTCGGCCGTGGAGACTGCACCACCATGAGAGGAACTCCCCCAGCCACCAGCCTCGGGAGCCCCCGTCTGCGGCCCGACCTCAGGAGCACGCCTGCTCCTTGCGCTCGAGCCTCAGGAGGGGTGCTGGACCGAGGAGTTCAAGGCATAACTGGTGCAAGGAACGCTGCCGGAGAAAGAGGAGGACGCGGAGTGCGTGGCCCGACAGGCTACAGCATGTTGCATCCAGGACGGTGTGCTGTTCAGAAAACGACCAAATGATGTTTCCTTGCGAAGCATCTCCAGGGAGCAGGGGAGCGAGCTGCTACTTTACATACACGGCGGGGACTGTGGGCATCACTCATCATCACGCACCCTGGTTGGCAAGGCGTTCCACAGCGGGTTCTACTGGCCTACGACACTCAACGACGCAGCCGAGCTGGTAAGGTCCTGCGAGGCGTGCCAGTTCCACGCCAAGCAAATCCACCAGCCGGCCCAGGGCCTCCAGACTATACCACTCTCGTGGCCGTTCGCGTCTGGGGGCTAGATATCCTGGGTCCGTTCCCTCGAGCGCCCGGGGGCTACCGCTACCTTTATGTCGCCTTCGACAAGTTCACCAAATGGGCAGAGGTGGAAGTCGTCCGCACCATCCCAGCCGGGTCGGCAGTTAAGTTCATCAAGGGCCTCGTGAGCAGGTTTGGGGTCCCTAACCGCATCATTACCGACAATGGCTCATAGTTCACTAGCAATCTCTTCAAGACATATTGTGCTAACCTTGGAACACAGATATGCTACGCCTCAGTGGCACACCCCAGGAGCAATGGCCAAGCCGAGCGCGCCAACGCAGAGGTCTTGAGGGGCCTCAAGACTAGGACCTTCAAGAAGAAGCTCGAGGCCTGCGGCAGGGGCTGGCACGACGAGCTCCAGTCCGTGCTGTGGTCCATCCGCACTACCGCCCCCAACCCAACTGGCGAGACCCCATACTTCCTTGTCTACGGAGCAGAAGCAGTCCTCCCTCACAAGGTCAAGCATCGCTCCGCGCGGGTCCTGGCGTTTGACAAGGTACGTCAGGACACCATGCGGGGGATGGACATCGTGCTGGGGGAGGAGCGCCATCGCCAAGCCTCGCTCCGAGAGGCAAGGTACCAGCAGGCGCTGCGACGGTACCACTGCCGCAGCGTCCGCTCCAGGACGCTCGAGGTGGGTGATCTCGTCCTGAGGCGGGTGCTCTCTAGGGAAGGGCTGCATAAGCTCTCACCCATGTGGGAGGGCCTGTTTAGGATTGCCTGCATCTCCAGGCCTGGCACCGCGCGTCTGGAGACTCAGGACGAGATCCCCATAAAGAACGCCTGGAACATCCGGCACCTCCAGAAGTTCTACCAATGAAGCAAGGCCCAGTGCCTGTGAAGGTCTCCGCTTGTGACACTCTCAAGTACTAATGAGTGGGGTTGTACGCGCCTCGGAGTCTCCGGAGTGCCGCCCTCGGGCCTCAGGGGCTCCCTCCCACGTCCTAGTGGCAGCACTTAGCTCCGCGCTGGTGAGAAGACTAGACTAGGTGCCGGACGCGGCTGTTCATTTGCTTTCTGTAGTTGGCTTGCCCCCCTTTGTGGAATTCGAAGTTTGGCATTTCTCAATGACTTGGTTGAACCCCCTCCTCTTTCTAATTCTCCCCTCGATTCTTTGTTTTGTGCTAGGGAGGGCGGCAGTTGCCCGACGCTCTCCCTCGCGCGCCCCATGAGGGGGCTGGACAAGTGCGCGTGCGTGCACACTTCCCTGGTCTCCGTGAGGCACCCTCGTTTGAGCTTGTGATCGGCGCACCCACCTTTTTTCAGTTTGTGCCCTGCGGGTACCGTGACGTGGTGCGCTAGGCGATGATCAGCCCATGCCTGAGGCCTCGCGCAAGGAGTGATGTGGATTTCCTAACGAATTTTTTTAGCTTCGCGATGTCTCTCGAGTCGGCAGCAGGTAAGCCCCACCAGATGCCAGGAGGCGCGCGCTCTCACGAGGTGGGAGCTACCTTGAATGTATCAAGCTAAGTTATCCCTCTACGCCTATGTAAATCATAAATTCCACAACACAACCCGGAAACAATAAACATAGCACAAAGCAGCATAAACATTACGGTTCATTACACGCCCTCGCAGGGCCCCATACTTGTTTCTTGTAATACAGGGGGAAGGGGAAGGACAGGCAAAAGCGCCCCCTACGACGCGGCTGCTCACGAGGGTCGGTCCCCCCGGATTCAGCCGGAGCCCTCCTCACGCTACACTGGGGCATGGCGACAGGACGACCCGCCACCATCCTCGAAGCGAGCCCGACGGCGTGGCGGCTGGTCGTAGCCGCCGTTGCTGGAGCTTTCGCCGGAGGAGGAGCTATCATCGCCGGACGAGCCGTGGCCGTCGCCAAGGGCGAGTTCACCCTCATCCTCGTCACGGCTGTCGCCAAGGCCGAGCAATTCGTCACCATCGTTGTCTTCAGGGCAGCATCCGGCGCGGCGACTGTCTTCCCCAAACATCCGGTGCTGCACCGTCGTACTTGAAGTGGAGGCTGCACCGCCTGCTCAGGCCACGCGCGTGGGGGAATGTCTGCTAGCTGAGGGCTAGGGCTACGTTGCCCGCGACGGAGACCTCCATGGCGACCCACAAAGCCTTGCTGCAGCAGCCGTCGGCCTGCAGCCAGAGGCCGGCAGGACCCGGGGCCGGCAGCTCGCCAGCAAAGGAGCACGAAAGCTGAAGCCAGGTGTCGTCTGGGTTCTCCGACCACACGATGAACTTCGGTAACACCACCGCTGAGTGGACGCGCGGCCAGGGAGCCCGAGCGACCATGGCGCGCCTCCCTTCGTTGAAGGGGCTGCCACGTCCCGGGCGACTTCCGCCGCACGAAGAGGCGCCGCCGCGGCCGACAGGGACGACACCGGACCCCGAGAAAGTTTGCCCGCGCCCACAAGGGACCATAGCGGGGGTTGCGGCGTGCTTGTAGGGGCGACCACGCCCCCTCTTAGGCAGTGGTGAGCCAGGCCCCTCCTGGCGAGCCTTCCCCTTCTTTGCGGCCGAGAACCTCTTCACTGGCACCATGAGTGTCGCTGCAAGGCGGCAGAGCAAGGAGGAAGAAGAAGCGGGCGGAATGGAGGAAGAGATGAGCGATGGGGCTCCGCCCCCTCCTCATTTATAGCATGAAGGAGGCCAACCGACGGCCTCCACGATCGCAGGTAATGATGGCTTTTCTTCTGCATGCGGCAGGGACTCGTCAAGTCGGGCAGTTGCCGAGGCAGCGTGGGGAAGCGGAGACGCCCACGCCCTGTCAACTGCCATGCGTCAATCAAGGCCGTAGGCTATTGGGGCCCGCGGCGCTCCGCACTTGCCCCTTGGCTTCGCCTCGAAGCCAAGTGCGAGCGCCCCTTGGGCCCGGGGGCTATTGTCGGTGTCCTGGTAACGGGGGTCACCAGACTTGCCTGCTTGCGGCCCACGACGCGGCCCCGCCAACGGCCTGGTACAGCCCATCTTCATCAGCAACTTCTCGAGATCCTCGCGAGGGGCCAAGCCTCGCGAGGGGGACGACACAAGACCTCCTCAGGGGCAGCCTCACTAGGCTGGCTCCCGAGGAGCGGAGATATCTATGCAAGGGGCACCTCGCGAGGTGAGCGTGACGTGAGCCGTGACGATCAAGGCCAGGTGGGCGCCAGCGGGCGGAGAGTACCAGTTGCATCTTTGGTGCTAAAGGGGCAAGGGCAGGCGAGGAGTCCCGAGGCATCAAGCAAAGGTTTCCATATCGGTGCAACGAGACCAAGACCAGCAGGATGGTAGGGCGGAGGTCACCGCGGAGCCCATGACGGCGTCACCACCAGAGCCTTTGGCAGGCGAAGACCACCTTTTGTCAGGATAACTTGTACTGGTTGTCTCCCTTCAAACTTGGCCGTTGTGGGATCCCTTCTCGCCGAATATTTGGGAAGAGGACTGGGGCCTCTATAAATAGCAATAGCCACCACCCTAGCGGAAAAGGAGAGGGGGAGAAACCATCCTCGCACACACAAGCTCACCGAGCTCAAGAACACCTCTCCTTAGGAGGTTGTTCATCCCTTGTACTTGTCCATCCTTAGCCTACAAGGCAATACACCACACCACACTGGAGTAGGGTATTACACCGCAACGGTGGCCTGAACCAGTATAAACCTCATGTCTCTTGTTCTTTGGGTTCGTTGAGCTAGGCCTTGAGATCGTTGTGAGAGCAAGCTTGGCAGAGAGAGATCTTCGTGCGCACCCCAGTGCTCGAACCTCGAGGGTTTGCCGGAACCCAGAATCCGACAATGTCACTCATAAATTTCCTTTTGCTATCACTGTCAAAATGACCTCGGTACAAACCAATGAAAGTTGGCCACTTACAAACATTTATGGGCCATGTGATGAGCCAGAGAGGATTCTATTCACTGATTGGATGGAGAGTTCAAACATTGCAATAGACGATCTATGGCTTTTCATGGGAGACTTTAACTTCATGAGATATTTGGACAATAGGAATTTGCCTGGAGGGAATGTTGACGATATTATTAAATTTAATGAAATTATAAGTGTTTAGCCTTGCTGGAGATACCAATTAAAGGAAGGAAGTGATAACCCACAAGTATAGGGGATCGCAACAGTTTTAGAGGGTAGAGTATTCAACCCAAATTTATAGATTCGACACAAGGGAAGCCAAAGAATATTTTAAGTATTAGCAGGAGAGTTGTCAATTCAACCACACCTGGAGATTAATTATCTGTAGCAAAGTGATCAGTAGCAAAGTAGTATGATAGTCTTGATAATAGTAGCAGCAGCAATAGTAATGGTAACAGTGATAGCAGTGATTTTGTAGCAAGTGCAACAGTAACAGCAGCAGTAGTAACTTAGCATGATCAATATGTAGGGAAATCATAGGCATTGGATTGATGATTTGTTGGATGATATTCATCATGTGACAATCATAACCTAGGGCGATACGACACTAGCTCCAGTTCATAAGTATAATGTAGGCATGTATTCCGTAAATAGTCATACGTGCTTATGGAAAGAACTTGCATGACATCTTTTGTCCTACCCTCCCGTGGCAGCGGGGTCCTACTGGAAACTAAGGGATATTAAGGCCTCATTTTAATAGAGAACCGGAACAAAGCATTAACACATGATGAATACATGAACTCCTCAAACTACAGTCATCACCGGGAAGTGTCCCGACTATTGTCACTCCGGGGTTGCCGGATCATAACACGTAGTAGGTGACTATAACTTGCAAGATCGGATCTAGAACATGGATATAATGGTGATAACATAAACGGTTCAGATCTGAAATCATGGCACTCGGGCCCAAAGTGACAAGCATTAAGCATGGCAAAGTCATAGCAACATCAATCTCAAAACATAGTGGATACTAGGGATCAAGCCCTAATAAAACTAACTAGATTACATGATGAATCTCATCCAACTCCTCACCGACCAACGAGCCTATGAAGGAATTACTCACTCCCTGTGGGGAGCATCATGGAATTGGCAATGGAGAAGGGTTGGTGATGAAGAAGATCGAATATCCCCCTCTCCGGAGCCCCAAACGGACTCCAGATTTGGCCTCCCGATAAAGAACAGGAGACGGCGACGGTTCCGTCTCGTGGAACGCGAGAATTCTTTCTCCCTGATTTTTTTTCTGGAAAAATAGGATTTCATAGTGTCGGTTTCAGGGTCTGTGGGGCCACCAGGTGGGGACAACCCACCTGGGCGCGCCTGGAGTGGGGCGCGCCCTGGTGGGTTGTGCCCACCCAGGTGCCCCCCTCGGTGGTTCTTGGCTCCAGAAATTCTCTTTTATTATATAAAAAATCCTCGCAATGTTTCGTTCCATTCTGAGAACTTTTATTTCTGCACAAAAACAACACCATGGTAGTTCTGCTGAAAACAACGTCAGTCCGGGTTAGTTTCATTCAAATCATGCAAATTAGAGTCCAAAACAAGAGGAAAAGCGTTAGAAAAAGTAGATACGTCGAAGACGTATCAGGAAGTATACCTGCAGTGATATGTAACAAACATCTTTGCTGGAACAAGTGGATTGGTTCTTCTCTTCACTTGAATGGATTTTGAAATTCCCAAATACTGTGGTAAAACCTCTTGCACGCCCAATTTCAGATCATGTCCCATGTGTTCTTTCTATGGAAACTGCCATTCCTAGATCTAAGCTTTTTAGATTTGAAATATTTTGGCCTTCACACCCTGGTTTTATGCAAGTTGTGCAACATTCTTGGGATGCTCCTATTAAAGCTTCTTCTAGTGCTACTAGAATATGTGCCAAACTAAAGCGGCCCAGGTATGCTTTAAAGATGTGGAGTAAATCTATTTCTAAAATCAAGCTACTAATTGAGAATTGTAATAGAATTTTGCTACAGCTTGATAACCTTGAGGAGATCAGACATCTTTCCATCCTTGAGACTAATTTCAGAAACATTCTTAAAGAACATTTGCTTAGGCTCTTAAGATATGAAAGTGAATATTGGAAGAAGAGATGCACATTTCGACGGGCTGTCCAAGGTGAGGAAAACACTAAGTATTTTCAAACTTGTCACTACAAAAAAAATACACTTCCGTGATGATACGTGTTTGTCACAGTAGGTCACGTTTTCTGTCATGCATGTACATCCATGAAGATTTTATGACAGAATCAAGATAGTCATACCTGTGCTATCGTAGAAGTGTTCCATGACATTACCAAAATTATCATCACGGAAGTGTCCACTTCCATGACGATAAATCGCGCGTCAAAAAAGTGCTTTCGTCAAGGGTGACCAACATGTGGCATCCACCATAACGGGACGCCGTTAAGCTATCGGGTCTGGTTTTGGATCCGATAACCCGCTAACAGCCACGACGAATGCCGATTTTCCACGTGTAAAATTCTCATTGGCTGACGGAACCACGTATCAGCTCCACGTTGGCACAGGTGTCACTCATCCAATGGGCGAGATGCGCCTATGATACGTTGACACGTGGACCGGCCCAAAAGTGGCCCATAAAGATTAAATGGGCCGGCCCAACTAAAGGCCCACAAGATTTAGCGGACCATAATGGGCCGGCCCAGCTAAAGGCCCACAAGATTTTGCAGACCATAATGGGTCGGCCCATCTAAAGGCCCAACATTCTCAGTTAAGGCCCGTACGGCTAGTGTCAAATCGGCCCGTCAACGGCCCGTCCTAAACTTGTCATCATCGCGGCCCATGGTCACTTCTGGCCCGTTAACAGTCCGCTAAGTATTTGGGCCGAATTACGGCCCGGTGTGTTTCCGGCCTGTTAAAGGTCCTGCTTCATTTGGGCCCATTTATAGGCCATTGAAACTTTCGGCCCATAAACGACCGTGAAGGATATGGGTCATATTCGGCCATGTCTGACATTCGGCCTGTTAGAGGCCCACTATAGATTTGGGCCACTTTCAGCCTGTTGTGACTTTCGGCCTATTAACGTCGGACGAAATCCATGGGCGATATGTGGCCCAATGTCACATCAGGCCTACTAACGGCCCATATAAAAATGACACTAATCAAGCCCGACCGAACTTCCGGCCTGTTAAAGGCCCGTGTAGTAGGTCGGCGCATTTACGGCCCGTCTGAATTTCGGCCTGTGGACGATCCGCATTGTAAATGGGCCACCATTTCGGCCTGCTAAGACCAGTGGGTTATTTGGCACAATCAGGGCCCAATCTTACTTCCGGCCTATTAAAGGCCCGTGTTTTTATGGGCTCGAGATATTTACACCTGTAAACGGCCTATTATTACTGAGGGCCCAAATTATGTTTAGGCCTGTTAAAGGCCCACTATGGGCACAGGCCTACCAGAAAAATATGAAAGCTTATGCTGATTTAGGCCCAGATATTTTTAGTGGGCTACATGCAAATTTCGGCCCATAATCATTTTTAGCCCAATTGGAATGGGCCCGACGAATGTTGGCATGTTGGGCTCCTATGAAGCTTTCGGCCGAATACATTACTAAGATAAACCTACACTGTACAAAAATAGCGTCGTAATTACTGCAGCCTTTGGCAGCATCATAAATGTTGTATCACAACAAAATAAATTCCAACCATACAACAAAAGGCCTGTTGGCATAAAGTTTACAGTCCTTGCAGATAAAAGCACCACCAGATGTATAGAAGCACAGATCATTTAACCTGAGTGTTAATGTTTCAGGCTATAGAATCTGATGGAGCAGCACGATCTTCCCCTTTTTCCACCATCACTCTTGAACAACGAAGCAAATGTCTGATAGTCTGGTTTCAAAACCATTCATATCTTCATGACATTTGTCAACCACTATTCTTGTTTCCAACACAACGTCCATTAGGGATTAGACTTGTGTCTGGAGCACATATATATCACTTTGTCTAGCGGAAGATTTTGTTCAGTAGGCGATTTGGACGAGGTTACCTTGACAACCAACCCAGAATTACGCAGGAAGGTGCTTTTTGCACTGTTAGTGGAGAGATACTGACGCAGTGCAGCAAGAGGTGACATTGTGCCTGTGGTAGCCTCGTCACCTTCAGGTGGTTCTGGCTATTCAATCATTTGTTGCATAGCTTGCTGAAAGTTTGAACTTGTAGATTAGTGTACCAGATAAGTTACTAATGAGACAAAAACAAACAAAGTAGGTTTCACGTTTATACATAACTTATTTTGGTGAACTACTGTAATACATTAGCATGTATTGTAGTGCCAACTACATAATAAACTAACTTTCGGAACATATGTCCATGTAGCATGCCTACTGTATTGTCTATTTCCTCACATTCGTTGACATCTAAGGATAAAGAGACATGGTTTAAAGTAGGATGAACATAGTATGACATCATTCATATCATGGGCAAACAGATATAAAACAAACAGGCTATTGTATCATTGTGTGCGCACGTGAACATCACAACTAGATTACAGATCAAGACCAAAAGAATATCCTTCATCTCTTTTAAACCATGTAAGGTGAAATGATACGTTAAGACAACTGTGTATAAAAGTGAACAGAGTAACTGACATTGGCTGCAAACCAAGCAGTTAAATGAACACATCACAGTACCAATCAGTTCAAAGGCAGGAGGAGTAATGACTTACAACAGCAGCTTGAACTGGTGTGCTCATGCCTTCATCTTGCTGGTGTGGCAATCCTTGAAGATTTGCACTGTATTCGGTTCAGGTTCTTTTTGGTCCGCACGGGTTTTCCTCTGTATTTGGAACAAGTCAATATAGATACGATAATATGGCACAGAAAAAGAAGGAACTAGCAGCTATTTACAAGAGCCTCGCAGTGTGCAATATAGCTACGAGATCCTGTTGTCTGTTGGAATTTCACTTTAGAACGGTTGGTCTTGTTCTTCAAACAGTTAGCCAAGAAGAATATACACTTGTAAGGCACATACATAAATACAAGTTTAATATGTGGTCTGATCAAATACATATGCCCTACCTGATCCTTTGGACGAGACCAGTGTTTAACAAGGGCTGTCCAGTCTTCATCTGTAATATATTCCACTGGAGATGTTTGGGCGATTTCATTGTTAGCCTTGCCTTCAAAGTGAGATTTTCTAAGGTGGTACCGATACTGTCGCAGAGCAGACTGAAAAACATGAGTGCATGCTTGTTTAGTTGCATCATCTTTCGGATCCAACTTGAACCTCATCTGTTGAAAAAAGAATGTGAGTCTTATTAGGAGGAAGCTAGAAAGTATGGCACAGAGCAAGACAATATTACAAATTGTGATGAATAACATTACTTACGGATAAATGGTCAAGGAAGGTGTTAAACTGGGTATTGTCTTTCTCATTCCTGTACTGGATCCACGTTGGGAGGATACGTGCATGACACCTAACGGCAATGGCTGCCTCTGATACTAACTTGGCTGACTCTGTAGCATCACGTGGCCTTTTTAAACCTGCCTCAAAATGGATCTCCATTCTTCCTCCTTTAGATTTTGTTAATCTATCAAGCATTATCCCTGGTGTCTATTTCCGCTTGCGCCGTGAGTTCAACAACGAATATGGAAAGTGTTAGTGCACATCAAACTACGAGAGTACATATAAAGGAGCATGCAACTGCAACTTGACTCGGTCAGGTACCGTCTTGGTGTTGATGCTCATGAGGTTCATCTGATCTTGCCAAGTCCTATTGTGTCAGCAGTGCTTCGGAAGTAGTGTTAGGTGTGAAGGCAGCTTGGGAACTGGCCAGTTCCGGAGCAAACGAACGAGTAACTCGTTGAGATGCTGGTACAGTTGAAGTGGATGCTGCAGCTGGTGGAGCAGGTGATACTGTGTTTGTAGATTTAGCCGGTGGACTTGGACCTTCTACTGCACTATAAGTACCAGCAGAATCTCGAGGGCAGATCCTTTTCCGTTTCACCCGACGAGTAACACCATTCCCTACTATATTCTTTTCCTTGCTCTTTTTTGACTTTGCCATGTCAAGCCGTACCCACAACACAAAAGAATAAAATCGCTCTTCAGAACTCATTGATGCATGATACAGACAAGCAATATTTTGATGTAAGACAACCGTATGAGGATGGAATATGTAAGAGAAACATGACGGCGTGACATATTCACAGCTACGATGTGTAAACTAAGCAGAAGGATTTTCAAGAAAATAGAAGTAATGCAAGCTAGACACCATATGAAAGATGCAACCAATATCACTCTGCCAAGTTAAAAGTGTCTTGTCATAAGTGGCATTTCGAAAAATTAGAAGCAGTACAACGTAGAAATCAATGCAAGATGCAACCACTATCAAACTGCCATGTTAAAAGCGTCCAATCATGAGTGACTGATGCGGGATACACAACAGCAGTACTTTGATGTAAGAACATGGTATGATTGATAGATGCAGTGTATTCTAGACACAGAAAGGCATGTCATATGCACATGTATAACGTATAAACTCAGCAGGTGCAATTTAATCAAAATAGAAGAAATACAGGCTAGACAACATATGCAACATGAAACCAATTATCACACTGTCAACTTAGAGCAAGCACCTGCGATGGTGGAGTACGGGAGATGAACTCATCATGTAGACTTGGGACTTCAACTTCATTAGCAGTAGCAGTGGCAAATCTAGAGAGTCTCTGTTTGCGTCGGTCCGGAGGACCACCAACATCCCCTAACTTACTCTTTTCCTTCCTATTTTCTGATATTGCCTTATGAAGTCAAAACCAAAAGAAGATGAATAAAATTAGCTCTGCATAACTGGTTGATGCATGATACAGACGAACACTACTTTGATGTAAGGCAAGCGCAGGATAGGAGGATGGAATATATACAAAAAAAGACAGCATTGCATATTCAGACGTACGATAGGAGGATGGAATATGTATGAAAAACAGTAAGCAGAAGGCATTTCAACAAAATTAGAAGAAATGAAAGCTAGGCACCATATGAACATGCAACCAATATCACTCTATCAGGTAAAAAGTGTCTCGTCGTAAGTGCCATTTCAAGAAATTAGAAGCAGTACAAGCTAGAAGACAATGCAAGATGCAACCTACATCACACTCCCAAGTTAAATGTGTCTTATGGGTAAGTGATCGTTGCAGGTATAAGTTGTAAGCTACGCAGATGCAATTCAACAAAATCAGAAGCAATACAAACTAGACATCATACGGAACACGCAACCACATATAACAGTTCCAAGTTAGAGCAAGCACCTGTGATGGTGGAGTAGGGGAGATGTGCTCATCATCTACACGTATGTTCTAGAAACAGGAACATGTGTCATATTCACATGCATTATGTGTAAAGTAAGCAGATGCAATTCAACAAAGTTAGAAGCAATACAAGCTAGACATCATACGCAACATGCAACCACATATAATAGTGCCAAGTTAGAGCAAGCACCTGTGATGGTGGAGTAGGGGAGATGTGTTCATCATCTACACAGCTACGTTGACTGTCTAGCCTTGCGTTGTCTTGCGAATCTTGTTGGGAGGATGGCGGAGTAGAATCTGTAGAGACCCTCCGTTTCAGTTGCTCGGAAGGACCACCATCATCCAATGCCTTACCAATTTCCTTCCGCTTTATTGATTTTGCATTGTGAGGTCAAACCGACAAGAAAAAGGAATAAAATTCGCTCTTCAGAACTCATTCATGCATGATACTGACGAACACTACTCTGATGAAAGGCAAAGTCATGATACGAGGATGGAATATGTACGAAAAACTGGACGGCTTGACATATTCACACCTATGATGTGGTAACTAAGCAGAAGGCACTTCAACAAATTAGAAGCACTGCAAGCTAGACACCATATGGAAGGTGCAATCAATATCACTCTGCCAAGTTAAAACTGTCTCGTCATAGGTGGCGTTCATCAAACTAGAAGCACTACATGCTAGAAATCATATTCAAGACGCAAACCAATATCACACTGCCAACTTAAAGGTGTCCCATCATAAGTGACTGATGCAGGATACACAAGAAGAGTAGTTTCATGTAAGAACATGGTGTGATAGACAGATATAGTATGTACCAAAAACAGGAAAGCGTGTCATATTCACACGTATCATGTGTAAGCTAAGCAGATGCAGTTTACACTAATTAGGAGCAATACAAGCTAGACACCATATGCAACATGCAACCAGATATCACACTGCCAAGTTAGAGCAAGCACCTTGGATGGTGGAGTAGGGGAGCGGAGACTTGGAACTTGTAATGCACTAGCAGTACAAGGAGAATCCGTACAGATGCTCCATTTACGTTGCTGCAGAGGACCACCATCATCGCCTTCCTTACTCTTTTCCTTCCTCTTTTTTGATTTTGCCTTGTCAAGTCAAACCCACAAGAAAAAGGAATAAAATTTGCTCTTCAGAACTCATTGATGCATGATACTGACGAACACTACTTTCATGTAAGACAGCCGCATGATAGGAGGATGGAATATGTATGAAAAACAGGACGGCATGACATATTGACATGTATGATGTATAAAGTGTAAACTACGCACAAGGTGTTTGAACTAGTTAGAAGCAATGCAAGCTAGAAACCATATGAAAGATGAAACCAATATCACTCTGCCAAATTAAAAGGGTGGCCTAACAAATGTATTTGACCAAATTAGAAGCAATACATAGCAACAGGCTAGAAATAATATGCAATATGCAACGAATAAAGGTGTCTCATCGTAAGTGATTGATGCAGGATACAGAAGAGAGGTAGTTTCATGTAAGAACATGGTTAACACATAGATGTAGTGTGTACCAAAAATAGGAAGGCATGTCATATTCACAGGTATAATGTGTAAACTAAGCAGATGCAATTTACCCTAATTAGAAGCATTACAAGCTAGACACCGTATGCAACATGCAACCACATATCACACTACGAAGTTAGAGCAAGCACCTGCGATGGTGGTGTAGGGGAAGTGCGGTCTTCAAGTACAGAGCTACGTTCAATATCTTCATTTAGGCTTGCTGTTTCTTGAGAATCATGTGAAGAGGATGAAATTGCACTCTTTATAAGAGTAGCGCGTCTCATACTAACCCACGGGCGTGACTGTCTCATCATAAGCGATAGATGTAGGATACACAAGAACAGTAGTTTGATGTAAGAACATGGTGTGATAGGCAGATGTAGTATGTACCAAAAACAGGAAGGCGTGTCATATTCACATGTATAATGTGTAAGCTAAGGAGATGCAATTTAACAAATTAGGAGCAATACAAGCTAGGCACCATATGCAACATGCAACCAGATATCACACTGCCATGTTAGAGCAAGCACCTGGGGTTGTGGAGTAGGGGAGATGAGATTTGGAACTTGCACTGCAGTAGGAGTAGCAGGAGAATCTGCAGAGATCATCTGTTTCGGTTGCTCCAGAGGACCACCATCATTCCGTGCCTTCGTCCTTTTAGATTTTGCCTTGTCAAGTAAACACACAAGAAAAAGGAATGAAATTCGCACTTCCAAATTCGTTGATGCATGATACTGACGAACACAACTTTTATGTATGGCAACCACATTGTAGGAGGATGGAATATGTACGAAAAACGCTAAGCAGAAGGCATTTCAACAAATTGGAAGCAATGCAATCTAGACACCATATGAAAGATCCAACCAAAATCACTCTACCAAGTTAGATGTGTCTCATTATAAGTGGCACTTCAACAAATTAGAGGCAATACATGTTTGAAATGATATGCAAGATGCAACCAATATTACACTGTCAACTTGAAGGTGTCTCGTCAGAAGTGATTGATGAGGGATACACAAGAAAAGTAGTTTGATGTAAGAACATGGTTAATAGAAAGACGTAATATGTAGCAAAAACAGGAAGGCATGTCATATTCACAGGTATAATGTGTTAACTAAGCGGATGCAATTTACCCTAATTAGAAGCATTATAAGGTAGACACCATATGCAACATGCAACCACATATCACACTGCCAAGTAAGAGCAAGCACCTGCGATGGTGGTGTGGGGGAATTGCGGTCATCAACTAGAGAGCTACGTTGACTATCTTCATTTAGCCTTGCTGTTTCTTGAGAATCATGTGGGGAGGATGACACTGCACTCTTTAAACGAGTAGCGCGTCGCACAGTAACCCACTGGGGTGACTGTCTCATCATAAGTGATTGATGAGGGATACAAAAGAGCATTAGTTTGATGTATGAACATAGTTAATAGACATATGTAGTATGTATCAAAAACAGGAAGGCATGTCATTATCAAAGGTATAATGTGTAAACTAAGTTGATGCAATTTAAACAAATTGGAAGCAATACAAGCTAGACACCATATGCAACATGCAAACACATTTGAAAGCGCGAAGTTAAAGCAAGCACCTGGGATGGTTGTGTGTGCCAATTGAGATCATCAACTGCAGAGCTAAGTTTACTATCTCCATCTGCTGGCACTGCACCATTTAGAGTGCTGAGATGCTTAGTGCTTATCTTCGAATTACACTGGAGCGACTTCTGTCTTTTCTTTTTTGTATTCATCAAGACTGCGTCAGAGTCTGAAATACCCATGCATAAAAAACAATAGTGTGAGTATCGGTGAAGTGTGTGCACAAGTAGTACAGTGTAGAGGTAGCAGATAGCAGGTCTATGAGAAATAAATGACGGGAGACATATGATAGCTCTACAACATGCATGGCACATGAAATTACTAGATTCTAGGATTTTGAAATATGAGCACAGGGATGGCTGGGAAATGCGGATACTCCTCCAGCACACCACAAGGTGTGGTCCTATGAAAATAACAGTCGACTGAAAACAAATAGGTCAGTTCATTTTTTCTGCACCGTCTGATGTACAAAGAACGGGCAGCTCGCCTTCATCTACCTCCAGCCAGTCAGTGTTACGATCTTCCGACCACCGGCCCAGTCCCCTGCCTCCGCCCTCCCCTCGACCTCACCGCACCGCCGTGCTTGGCACCGCCCACCAGCCATCCCTTCAAGCCCCGCCGACCTCCAGATCGGGCGCAAGTAGCTCCTGCGCCCCACAGCCCTATGATAGACACCGATGCGCCGCTTCCCTGGCGAACAGGCGGACTAGGTGCTCCGCGCGCCTAAGTGGGTGCTGCTTCTTTTAATTGTGATTCGACTGACCCTGAATTGAAATCCAGGCAGACTACTGACCTCTAGCAAAGGTGAAATAGTAAATGGGGGGAAACCTTGTGCATTTAGTATCACGAAGAAGATGGAGTACGAAGCACTCAACTAGTTTCTTTCGTGGGATGAATACGGTGTGAGCAGAGACGTAAGATTTCCTCGAATAAGGGAAGAGGAGTACCTCTTTCTACTGGCAGTGCTGTGTCCTCCTTCTGTTATTCCAATGATCTTCTTGTGCTTCGCTGGAAACGAGAAGTTGTGGAGGACGGTGGAGCCTTGGACGAACCCATGGCCAAATTGTTGAGTGTGGTGCGGTGGCCGTCTATCGGCGGCGGGGAACTAGATCCGAGGCAGCGAACGATGGCGTAGTGGGAACAGCTCCGGTGCGGTGGACGATTGCGACAGTGGAGCGGCGGCGGTGAGGCGCAGGACGGCGTGGTCGAAGTGGTTCTGGTACGGCGCACGTCGGCGTCGGTGTCGTGGAGGCAGCTCTACCTCGGCTTCAGCTGCTAAGTCCTTGAGGGCGTTGCGGTTGCGTTGGACGAAGACGTCATGGTACCGGCTCCGGCGTGATGGAGGAGGGCGGGGGTGGATTGGGCACAATGGGGTGGAGGACGGAGGAGGCTGGGGTTTCGTGGCTGGTGGAGAGGGCGTTTGGCGCCCACGGAGTATGAATGGGGAAACGGAGGGAGGGGGAACTAAGGGTGAACAATGTTTCGGTTTGGGATGCGCTTGTTTGAAATTTGGGGAAATTTACAACCTTTCCCCCATCTAAAATTTCGGACATATTGCGGGTTGGGGGTAGGACAGTAATCTCAGGTGTCCCAAATGGTGGGCGGGATAGATTTCGGCCGAGCGCATGGGTGTTTAGGCGCCCATGGCGTATGAATGCTTCTCGGAGGTGGTTGAGACTGGCGTCTTGGTGAAGTTACAAACCTACCCCGGTTTAGACCTTTGGACATCAGGCCGATAGGCTACACGTGCCAGAGTCACGATAGTAATTTCCTACCACCAAACATTAGTCTCGCGCGGTTTCGGGTGCAAGAGGCTTATTTGGCGCTTCGTTCAATATTTGGGAGCAGAAGCATTAATGTTTTTCGGTTCTCTTGAATTGAACTTTCAGGATTTGTCAAACTTCACAAATCTGTACTCTTGAAAATCCTAAAACTACAATTATTTTGGAATGGAGGGGGTACATTTGAATATACATTGTACACGAGTATATATTAAAAAATATGCAACTTACCTCGGTTCATGCATGGTTCCAGGTATAATATCCTTGGTTGCAAAAAAATAGTTAGACATGCGTATGAATATATAGCATGTTCAAACGCGCAACAAAGATTGATGCCCCCTTTTAGATCTGATTTACAAATGCCATTATCTCGGGTTCAAATAGATGAATGCACTTCCTATGAATTCGAATCTTCGAAACCCCCTTTATGTTGAATTCAACATGTATACTATTTCGTAGCTAGCAATTTGGAATGTATCCATGTAAGTGAAAAATGTATAAGGTGCTTCACACTAACAACATGGAGTGAACTAATTAATGTTTATATATGAATTGCAAAAGCAATGCATTGCCTGTATTTCAAACCACTCTCACTCTATGGATTGATAATATGAAATAAACACATGCACATGCTAGAATTTAATAGAGTATGTGTGTCTGATAGACCAATTTTCGTTCATACGCAAATTGCAAAATTCATGATCTCATCCAAAAATAATAATGCCATTTATATTTTAATTTAATGTGTAGAACCGCCTTTTACACGTAGATGCACTTTGCCTTGGCCCGTTCTCACAACGCGCTATATATCGCTCTATCTAACACATAAGTGCACACTTTATATACATCAGCATTTCTCTTTCACACATGCTCACAATCTCTCCCGGGGTGTGATGTCTACTATGCAACTTTATTCTTGTACACAGGTGTTGGGCCTCCAAGCGTAGAGTTTTGTAGGACAGTAGCAATTTTCCCTCAAGTGGATGACCTAAGGTTTATCAATCCGTGGGAGCTGTAGGATGAAGATGGTCTCTCTCAAGCGACCCTGCAACCAAATACAAGAAATCTCTTGTGTCCCCAACACACCCAATACAATGACAAATTGTATAGGTGCACTAGTTCGGCGAAGAGATGATGATAAAAGTGTAATATTGATGGTAGAAATATATTTTTATAATCTGAATAAATAAAAACAGCAAGGTAGCAAATAGTAAACGGGCACAAAACGGTATTGCATGCTTAAAAATGAGGCCTAGGTTCCGTACTTTCGCTAGTGCAACCTCTCAACAATGCTAACATAGTTGGATCATATGATTATCCCTCAAAGTGCAATAAAGAATCACTCCTGAGTTCCTATTAGTGGAGAACCAAAGATAGGAATTGTTTGTAGGGCACGAAACTACCTCAAAGCTATTCTTTCCATTCGATCTATTCAAGAGTTCGTACTAAAATAACACAAAGCTATTTTCTCCGTTTGATCTACTAGAATAACACCAAAGCAAATTCATATTCATAATACTCAATCCACACAAAGAACCATAAAGAGACCCCAAAGTTTTCGTCAGAGAAAAATGTGCATCAACCCCTATGCATAGATTACCCCAATATCACCGCGGGAATCCGCGAGTTGAATGCCATAACACATATCAAGTGAATCAATAGGATACCTCATTGTCACCTCAAGTATTCATGTTGCAAGACATATATCATGTGTTCTCATCTCTGAATATTCAATCCGACAAGACAAAACTTTGAAAAGTAAAGACTCAATTCATCATAACAAGAGTATAGAGGGGAGAAACATCATATGATCCGACTATATTAACAAAGCCCGTGATATAGATCACGAGAGAGAGAGATCAAACACATAGCTACTGGTACAAACCCTCAACCCCGAGGGTGGACTACTCCCTCCTCATTGTGGTGGCCGCCGGGATGATGAAGATGGCCACCGGAGATGATTCCCCCCTCCGGAAGGGTGCCGGAACGGGTCTAGATTGGTTTTCAGTGGCTACAGAGCCTTGCGGCGGCGAAACTTCTGATCTAGGTTAACCCCGATGGGTTTCGGAATTTTGGGAATTTATAGTGCAAAGAGGGGGTGCGGGAGGCCACCGAGGTGCGCACAACCCACCTGGGCGCGCCAGGGGGGCCTGGCGCGCCCTGGTGGGTTGTGCCCCCCTCGGGGCACCCCCCAGGTGCTTCTTTGGCCCATCAGGAGTCTTCTGGCCCATAAAAAATCTCCGTGGAGTTTCGCGGTGTTTGGACTCCGTTTGATATTGATTTCCTGCGATGTAAAAAACAAGCAAAAAACAGCAACTGGCACTGGGCACTGGGTCAATAGGTTAGTCCCAAAAAATGATATAAAGTTGCTATAAAATGATTGTAAAACATCCAAGAATGATAAAATATTAGCACGAATACTTCATAAATTATAGATACGTTGGAGACGTGTTGGGGTGTCGGGGTGTCTCACGCACACACTCTCTCTGTATCTCTCTCTCTCTCTCTTTCTGACTACTATGTACCACTCTTTTCACTAATCTCAGTTGGAAAACACTATTTCTCTCACATGCATATATACACACGCACTGTCTCTACTAGCCCTCTATACGCACATATATGTGCCTATGTGTCTCCCGCACGCACATTATCTTTAGGCCTCTCTCGCACATATTGCCCCCCCCCCCCCGCCACAGACACACCTCTCTCTTAGTAGTTGGCAAATAGGATTCCATCAGATCATTCGGTAGGATATCCCTGTCTATTAGGCTGGATGGTAATACGAGGCAAAGTCTTACCCAAGTTCGGACCCTTGCAGTTAAGGAAAAAGCCTACTCCTGGTACTGTATATTAGTGATAGGGGTGTGTACAAAGTAGACGTGAATATCAGGCATTGTGCGTGTGTGTATACTATCGGCGAACTAGCCCCTAGGCTTCTATAACATACTCGGGGCCAAGGGTTACAAATCATATATAGTCGGCTTACCACCAGTGGGGATAGAGTCCTCCACGACTCTGGTAGCTTCGTGTTGTACGATGAGTCCTCCACATGGGTCTTTGTATAATGCGTCTCGGTCCAACCTATGTGGCGCGGGATGGAACCGACCCATGAGTCCTCATGTTGACCACCACAACTAGAAATGATGTGCCCACCCCAACTAGAAATGATGTGCCCACCACACCACACACGCAATCAGCCACTAAGAAAATAAGCATATACAATAGTACAATGTTATACATGAAAGTTAATTGCATGGTGCATCCATAAATATTTGTTCTGCATTGTGAATGTTTATATTTTCTCCTAAAATATTAGTCACGGGAAAGAGAAACGAAGGGCATATCTCTCCTTGTCTCCACCAGACACCCCCTCTTTCTACACCACTTTCACATACGCACACAAACTATCTCTCGGCCCTCTAAAAGTATGCATTCCCATGACACATTCAGGCGTGACGGTCACTGTATTTCAAGCGAAAGCACTATACGGTCACTGGACTTCAGAATATGCTCATTACGGTCACCGTATACATTCTCGTGGTGATCATACGATATCTAGCTCACGATACATCTCCATATTTTGTTGATGACACTGACAGACATTGTATTTGATGCGTGCTCCGTATTTTGTTGACGACACTTACGGTCATTGTATTTGAAGCGCAAGCATGATATGGTCATTGGACTTCAGAATAAGCTCATCACGGTCACCACATACATTTTGTGGTGCTAACCAACCTGTGGTTGGATGGTTAGGAGGACAGTGGTTTCTCGAGCCCACCAGGGTTAAAGTCCCGGTGCTCGCATTTATCCTGGGTTAATTTCAGTATTTTTACGGTGATGTGCGTTCAATGGGAGGAGACGTTCCACTCAACTACGAGGCATCTAGGGTGACTTCATAAAATCTCAAGATCATATGCTGGCTCACTCTCTCGAAGGTGCTCATAGGGGTAGGGTCTGCGTGTGTGCGCTTATAGCGGTGAGTGCTTGCGCGTATATATGAGCGCTTGCGTGTGTATCGTGTTAAAAATACATGTAGTGGTTATACGGTCACTGGCTCACCCGTACAACTCCGTATTTTGTAGATGACACAATCAATTGACCAGTCAAACGTTCCACGTGGCGCAACTACTGTTGCACCATCGGAGCGCGTAACCGTGGGGCCCACCTATCAGCGCGTATATGAAAGAAAGAAATGGTAGTTTGAGTCTGTACTGTGTTAATAAAACACATTTTAGGGTGATCATACGGTCACTGGCTCACCATACAGCTCCGTAATTTGTTGATGACACGATCAATTAACCAGTTAAACGGTCCACATTCAGCAGCGCACATTACCATAGGGCCCACCCGTCAGCGCGTATATGAAGGACATAAATGGTAATAAATTAGTGGTCGGTGGGGATTCGAAGTCGTGAGACCTCTGGTTGGCAATCGCCGGCGGTTGGGGGGTGCGGTGATTGGGCGGTGGCGTGGGGATCCCCGTAGAAAAAGCTCGGCGCGGGGGACCTAGAGGGATGGCCGGGGCGGCGGTGAACCGGTGGTAGGGAGTGGTTTCGGGGCGGGCGGGGCGGCGTGGCCACGCGGGCCACCGTGGGCGGCGGCGGCCGGCGGTTCGGCAAGTGGTGGCTGGCGGCTCAGGGGGGTGGAGGTTGACGATAAACTACAGGCCCTTGATTTCGTATCCAACGGCTGGAAAATCTACTGACAAGAGATGAAAAAGTCAGTCGACTGACGTGTAGTCTCACCCCGCACGTACACATGCACGCACGCAACACTCGCATGAACACACGCACGCATGCAGGCGTGCAACACTGACACGTACACAGAACGAACACACGCACGCATGCATGCATGCCTGCAACACTGACACGTACACATGCACTCACGAAAACACGCACGTACACACACATGCATGCAACACTGAAACGTACACATGCACGCACGCAACACTTGCACGCCTTCATGCACACAGCACACGACGCAAGACACAGGCTCAACATATACGTGCATGCACCCTTTGTTAAGGACATGGATTGTTACGGGTATTAATCAATCTTATCTGTGATAAGCAGAACATTGATGTTTGCAGCGGTCTTTATGAATCACAACGTATCGAACGGGCTATCAACGTATATATGTAAATTTTAAAATTCTCTTACATTATATAGTAGGCTTATCTAGATGAAATAGATGATGTCACACTCAATGAACAATCATCGGTTTATGAAAAGCCCGCTTCTGACCGCCCTGGCCCACCAAAAGTTCCTCTGCCGTGCGCTGCCTGCGTTGGGTCACTGACATGCAAGCCATGTACCCAAAGAGCCTACACGTTAGTGGAAGAACGGCGCGGTGTCGTACGTCAGAGTCGAGGGCGCCACTCGATGCTCGCCCGACTGAACACGCCTCCTTGCCGCATTTAAACGCCTCCATGAAACCCGTGTGGAAGCCTAGAAACCCACTCTGGACACACGTCCGTTCATGACCGGGCCGGCATTAAACGCAACGTCGGCCGAGCTCCTCCCATCCGCCGTCTATTTAATCTCCTATTTAAATGAGGCCAAACGCCGGCCAAGAATCGCACACCTCTGCCGCTCCCTTATCTCCTCCTTCACCATTTTGTCCACTCTTACAATGGTTTACGAAGAGTAGTTATCCCGCATCCAAGCCGGCTGGGTGGCCCGCCGAGCCCGCCGGATACGAGCTATGCAGCTCGCTGATCCACCTCCCTCCCCTTGCCCGACGGAGCCAGTTGCCACCCCAAGCCGGCGCGCGGTTCAGCAACTCGCCGCTCCAGGCCAGCTCGACGAGGAGCAGCGCACGGGCGTCATCGCTGCCGTCCACGCCACTGCCTTGTACCGCGCCTCCCGTGTCTGCGACCGCGTCTCCCGTTTCTGTGGCCGAGACTCCCATGCTGGCGGCCGCGCCATGCAAGCAGAGACAGAAGCCGGGTGCGCGGAGAGCGACGAGTCGGTGGCCAGCGCCTCCGCGTTTGCCGCCATCATCGAGGAGAATTAGAACACGGGAGGCCGCCGCCTCTTGGGTCCCATGAAGGCCACCGCGGAGGCAACGCCGGCGTACACAGCAGGTGTCTTGTCGGATCCTTTTGTTGCGAGGACCTTCGTCGACCCCACAAGGGCTCCACGGAAGCGGAGAAGCCCCCTTCCACCATCATCTCATCCAACCATATCAGTTGGGCAGTGGGGAAGCGAGCCGTCCTTTGCACTGAAGCATATACCTCCGGGGCTCCCAGCAGTCCGGTGATCGTGTTGCCGGACATGAGGAACACAAATGGATCGGCGGGCGACTATTTAGGCCAGGTATTATATACCTGTGCTGTCCAGAACTAGCACCGCTTAGTTGATTTGAATGTAATGAAATCCGTCATGTTTGTATGAAAATCCGGTATTTTATATGAATTCCGTCATTGTTTATATGAAATATCACCGTGTTTGCTTGAATTTTGTCAGGTTGGTTGAGTTGCTGTCAGAATGTGTGCGGCTACGGTTGGATGGTGTAATATGCGGGTCACCGGTCGGTCTGCGGCCGGCTCGGGCGGCATGGTGGGACAAAAAAAAGCACAACTCGTGTGAGCTCGTCTCCAACGTGCGCGGTGGAGGATGCATGAGCACCCGAGCAATTCCTCGTTCATCGGTGGCAAAGGCACCGGTGGACAAAAGGGGTCGCTAATATTTTGGCTACCCCGGGCAAGATCCAAACAGCCCTCCCAGTAGATTCAAATCCCTCGTTCGCCGTGAAATTTTGCCATGTGTTGTTTTCATGGACTAGCAAGATGCCCGTGCATTTCACGGAACATCAAGATGCATTTTTTTTACAAAACACCTGTTGTGATTGACCCATGCAGGAGTAATCCCATGTGTAAAAACTAATGATATCTCGAGAATTTTACCGGAAAAATGGTATCTCAAGAATTTCATTGAAAAAATGATATCTCAAGAAAGATGAGAGATAAGGTGAGGAGGAGTGGGGCGTGGTGGTGACTGGTGGTCGGACTGGGCGGAGGCATGGGGATGGACGGCGCATTATGTCTAGGTTTGTATCTCTCTCACACACACACACTTAGGTGGGGGACGTTCACGAAGAGAAGAGGTGCATGCACGGCGCACGTACTCCCGTCTCGTTCCCAACCACACCCGCGCGGGAACACGGTGGAGCTCATTTCTGTACGAATAGGCAGCCCACGTGGTAATTTGTCACATGTACTGGTTGTCCACTTGATGGAGGATCGTCTACCACGGATGAACAAACAAATTGCGACTTGACGCGTTATGTTAAAAAGAGGCAAACCATGTGGGGCCTACCTTAGAGGCAAGGATCTATACACTCGAGATGCTCTGTACGTATTACTTTTGATGTGTCTCGTCAACTCGCAGAACGAGGAGAAGCTTGCTTACTACACCGTCTCCCCCGCCCACGGGCGCGGTGGCTCGCAGGACGAGGTGAAGCTTGCTTACTACTAGTACTACGCCTTATGCCCGCTCCCTCACCCACGCGCGCGGTGGCTCGCAGGACGAGGAGAAAATTTTACTACTCCCTTCGTTTACTCCTCGTCCCTACCTTGGTTAGAAAGATTATCATATTGTTTGGAATATATGTCCTTTAGTAGTAGTAGGAATAGTACAGTGGTATATAGGAGTAGTACTACTACAGCAATTTCCTTGGAGTCCGTGGTGCGGCAAGCTACCCTAGGCTATGTTACTACTCCCTCCTTTCCAGTTTATGGCTCAATTTCAAAATCTCTCCAACCAAGGTAGACAGTGAGTGGTGGAATTAATTTCGTAGTTTGCACAAGTAATGTACGCTCATTTTTCTCAAGAAGTTATGTTTACCGAGGCATTAATTAGAACGAATGCATGCATGACCACTAAATTTCCATGAACTTCTACATGCATTGGTGAGTTTTCTCTTGACAATGCTTGCATCTGGTGATTTAACGCACCTCGAAATCCAACATGTGATGGTACTACTACTACTAGTAGAATTGAGACTTATAAAACGGAAAAACGAATTTTTTTAGACGAGCCCTATAAACCGGAAAGGAGGGAGTAGTAAGTAGTATACTACCTCCATAGTGGGTACGTACTCCGTAAAATCATATTTTCCCAAAACTAAGCCACTCAACCTTTATTTGCTTGTTTCCCTTCCTGCCTCGTTGCCTCGAACAGACTATGCCAAACTCCCCTGCCTGCCGCGCGGGAAAAGACCCGCCCTCGCCTTTTTTAGTCCGGGTTTGTATCGATGGATCGCGCGAAGCAGCAAAAACCAAGCTGTGTCTTGTACTCCTCCGTCAACGCTCGCTTTCATGAATTATGTATTTGCTCTCGCCGACATGTGGGACATATGGCAACCGGGTCGACATGTCATGCACCAAATAACAGTGCAGAACAGCAGGGGGGACGCACCCCTGTCGTACGGCCCCAGTAGTAGTAATGAGCAATGAGATGTCAAATCACAGTGCCGCACCTTCCCAGACAGACGAAGCAACCATTATTTCACACTTCGCTTCGCCCTCATCTCCTTCAAGAAAACCGTGTAGTATTTCTTCTGCCATTGTTCTGCCTCAAGAGGGACACGCGCATCGCCTTGGTACATCATGACACATGGGACCGCATGACAGGCCATGCTCCCCCGCTCATCGCTCGGTAAAATCACCTCATTTTTACTACTTCCTCCGTATCGGTTTACAGGGCATGCACGTTGTTCTAGGTTGAGAATTTAACTGGCTATATATGTGATGAACAATATATGTTTAGAAACTACATCCGCTTAAGAATCCAATGATATACTTTTTGTGACATAGTAACTCATATTTACTTAGTCAAATGGATGACCGAGAACTACGCGCGCGCCCTATAAACCGAGACGGAGAGGTAGTACAGTACGTATCTTTTTAGATCAATATAGTCGGGATTCACCAAGGAGAAAAACCAAGTGGTAGGCTGCTCCTGTCATGTTGGCGTAGCAACTCAAGCAGGGTCAGTCCGCACACGAAATGGTGACACACTTAACATGACCCCTTTGGCTGACATGTGGCTCATCCACCGCCTTGTTCCACGTGCGATGCACCAAATTACAGTTCGGAGCAGCGGTCGGACTTGGAGGCACCTCGGTCGTAGCGCTGCAGTAGTAGTAAATGAGTGATGAGGGGTCAAATCACAAAGCCCCACCTTTCCCGCATTAAGCTGGACGGACGAAGCAACCATCATTTCACTCTAGGGCGCAAGAGCATAAAGAAAAGAGAAAACCAATGATGTGTGCGGCAGCTACCTAGGGCACCCTAGGGTAGGGTCCTCCACTACAAATCCATTTTTTGAAAGCGCCTCCACTACAAATCCGCTTCTCCCTCGTCCTCTTGAAGAAAACCGATGATGCGTGCGGCGGTAGGGTTTGTAGGAGTACTACGGCGTGCGGGGCCACGTCGTAGTAAAAGGGAGAGGGATTGAGTTCGAGTTGACGCCTTAATATGTGTGGGCCGCTTGGTTTTACGGGAACGAGGCACCATTTTGGGTTCGGGGACCAGTGGAGATATACGTACAAAAAATTGTGGACGTAGGTTCGACCGAAAGGCAATGATGCATGGGCCCTGCATTTTGATATACCCGCGGCCGCGTGAAATTTGCTACTCTACTCAAAACTAGTAAGGTACACATGCATTGAACGCATGAGATTTGGAAACCAAATTATGAATAAATACACACTATAGCATATAAAGCTTTGAGTCATATATGCATGATGTAGATGCTCGTTTAGTTCTTATAGTTCATCTCATTCAAAATCTATTAGTTTTATAAAAAGGTTCAGATTCATGGGATTGTGCATTGTAAAGCATAAAGCAAAAAACAAATAATGGCAATTCATTTAGAAAAAAAAGTTTGGGCAATTATGATACGGAAGATTCTAGAACAAAGGAGAAGTGCTTGTGTTTTGAGGTTTGTGCATTATGCTTAAGTTCAACCATGGAGTCTTCTAGATTGTACATGTGGCAGAATCTGGTGGAATGTTGATGATATCCAACGGCCATTAGTGCTCGGATTTGCCATCTCTGCACTGCCGGATTAGCTTCATCCAACGACCATCTTTCAAAGTTATTCGCACACTATATAGGGGTATAGGTATAGATAATGCATAAAAGTTCCTCCAAAAACATCTATAACTAATGGGAAGTGAATGTATGCTTAAAATGAAAAGAATGTAATACTCCCTCCGTCTAGGTGTAAAAGTCATCTTAGGTTTTTTTGCTAGTTAATAGCATTCCATGCAATGAATTAACCACTACATGTCATGTTTGAAAGTCTCAAGCCATTGAAAGCATGCACGACCCACATCTCTTATTGGTTGATGTGTCATGAAACAAGAAACGAGGAGGGAGTTAATGTACCGTGCCAAAGTGTTTTGGGATTATTTGGTTTTCGGAAGATGACTTACACACCTAGACGGAGGGAGTACAAAGAGAAAAAATGAATTGCAGTTAAAAGAATGACATTTCTAACAAAAATGTGAATGTGAACTACATATGTGTGCACGTGACCAGCACATGCATTGTCAATGCAAAATTTAATGCAAGAAATAACTTATGAGTAACATGCACGGATTGATGATGTGGTGCTTGCATGCATAGAGTAGAAAAACAATGTGATTTATGACTTGCATGCATGACGTGTTCTTGTCCCATAGTTGCATGTCTAGGAAAAAAGCTACTAATGGGTTGTACTAGCTATTTAGGAATAGAAGATGTATATACCTGGAAGTTGTAGGGAAAGAGATGACATGTATCTCAATTCCTATGAGTAGGGATTAGAAAAGAGATGTCATTTGGTTCACATCATAGGAACTTTCTATTGAATATACGGTAATGTTTATTTTCCTTTGAAATTATGGGAGTATACGAATCCATTGATATGAACCAAGTGGCTCTAAATCTATAAAAATGATATCATGTTTATTTCCTTTGAAATGTGGAGTATATGAATCTATTCCTAGGAACCAATTGGCTCTAAAGGAAAAAATCCTATAAAAATCATATCATATAGAGTCCTATGATATTCCTCCACACCAAAGGATGGTCGAAATTGCTGCAGGTGATACGACGGTCTTTCTTTGTAGACTTCTCCCCCATCTTTATAGTTACCTCTCGAAGATGAATGAAATGATATATACTAGGTATTCTATATCTGCATTTTGGTACACGAAAACTCGATAAAAGTTTGCGAGGTTCGAATTTTTAGTAAAGCTATATGCACTACATTTTGGAACGGAGGGAGGAGCATACATCAGTTGCTAACACTCACATGGAAGATTTGTGTGTAGGAGGAGTGCTCTGTTAAATGACATGGCAAAACTAACACTGTCGGATGCCGATCTAATGGTTCTTACGACGTTCGTCAGGAAACGGCTTGTGGCGAACGTTTGTCGGATAATGATTTACGGACACATGCATTGCATTGATACGTGCCCCCTCTCTCTCACGCACACACGCACCCTCACAAGTCACGACTCTCCCGAGTCCTCTCGCACCCACCATCTATCTGCAGGTAGACGTCACACACATATGTGCTCTTCACACCCTACCCTCAGAACTTCTAAAAAACGAAAGACGTCGCGCACCTTTTATTTTAGCTCACACGTCACACACTTATACTATTACTCTTGTGGCGAACATTCTTTGGGCATAGTATATTGTACTCTCACGAAGAGAAGCGGTGCACGCACGCACTAGTTCTCTCACACCCACTCGCGGGTACACGTAGGAGCGCATTTTTTTGAAGCTGGTACAACAAAATCACTCCACTATATATATAAGCAGGAGCCTTAGCGCTTGCTTTACTAGGGTTCCTCTCTTTCACTCTCTCATGCTCTCCAAATCTAAGCAAGACATATGTGGCCACACTCTCTCTCTTTGCTCACGGCTGGTCACAAATCCGGCCGGACCACCTCGACCGGGGCAGGGGTGTAGGTGCATCATTCACGCTGTCGTCGGCGGCGAGGGAGGAGACCAATGGCTGCCCGCGCGTTCCCGATCGGCGGCCGTGCCGTTCTCTCCGAGAGAGCGCCGGCTCGGGAGGGCCTCCGACCCCTTCTTCCTCCCTGCGGTATTGTGGCCAAGATGCGGCCTCCCGACGCCGTCTTTGCCACATGCCGACGACCCTCAGGTATATATTCCTTCGAAACCTGGCTTGCTCTACTGCCCCAGCTCCCCACGTGGCTGCGTGTGGATCTTTTTCTACTTCCTTCAGCTCTTCCAAAGCCACCTAGACTTTTACTATTATTAGAGGTAAAGCTAGTTCATAGAGTCGAATCTAAGAGTTGGTTCAAACAGGGAAGAAAGTGGGAAAGCTGTAGCATGAATCTAGGACTTGGTTCTAAGAGGAAACGGTGGAAAGTAGTAGATACTAGCTACCCAACCGGTCTCTTGGTTGAAAAGGCAAAGAAAGCATGGTGGATGGCGAAGGGTGGGGGGAAGTGGACCTGTCTCTTGGTTGAAAAAGGAAAGAAAGTGAGGGGTGTTGGGGGACAACGCAAATGAGAATGAACAGGTCTAGATTTCCTGTGCTCACATAGGAAAATGTCCCCGAGGAGATAAAAAATGGGACAAATGCAGACATGTTGCCCGTGTGTTTGCTGCTCTCGGAAACCACATCTGCCTCACCACTTTATGCCCCTGCTGTCCCTACGCCCATATCTCTACCGTTAATGTAAAATCACATGAAGCATTAAGCAATGCCACCTAATGTCACTATAAGTAATGGTCTAGTGCCATCGGTAAATTGAAGCAATGCCACCGCCATTTTATGAAGTGCTTCCGTCTTGCTTTATTTCCCATGGATTGTGTTTCTGCAGTTACACTTAAATCTCACACGCTAGCATTGCTTCATCCCAGTGGAACTGCACAAATTTGATTGCACATTTACTGACCATGTGCTACTCTCATGACAGTAATACTAATGCTATTGTTCTGCATGTTAATCTAGTGGCAGTGTTGATGTGATGTGATGCTACTTACTTAAGGGCACTTTCATACTGTCAATCTAGTGCCAATTATGACACAATAGATGTTGCTGTGAATCATAAACCACTGCAAATATCTGTCACTGTTTAAATAACCGTATTTCGTATTTGCGCAAACATGGATGTCTGTCTCCATATCGTTTCTATCTGAGCAATCACCTCAGTTTTAGTACAACTGCACAAGATGAGATGGCTATTCCTAGCTGTCGTCCTCTAACCACCAGTCTTCCAGTTATTGCTACATTGGTAGTAACTTGGTAGAATGACCAACGTAATCTAAAAGAAGTTGATTCGTACGTTTTACTTCCTGATTGCAGTGCAGGGACGAGCGAAAACAACTCCATCCTAGTCCAGAATGCACTTTCTACGAGGTGATCCATGGACCAAGGATTAGCTGGCACGGCTGCACATAGGTTTTTGGGACAGGTGCGCCGACAAGAGGCATTGTGGTCTACTTATTTCTGCAAATAGCGGTGCTTAAATTTAGTGGAATGCGCAAGAATTTCAGCTGGTCAGTACACTACATGGTTCAGTTTAGCATTCCAGCTGAGAACACAATTGTAATTGGTTATTCTGGAATGAGAGAACCTAACCCTGGATGGTGGCAACAAGAAAAAACCAGAGTGAACTCCAAGAAATCTAAGCCTGCCGGGGGGCCCTTTGCTCAGAGAAGTCTTGCTTGTTTTTTCCTGATTTGTAAACCTTCTCACAACGTTGTCTTTTGCTGTGAACTAGTATATGTTTGTTATGTTCTATGAATCATTGAGATGTATAAAATTGCTTAACTTATGCTTTTCAAGTTTTTTATGAAGCCGAGTTTAATGTGAGTGTTACACATGAACGCTGGACTAGTGTGTGAACGTTTGGAATTTACATTGTGGCCTCAGTTAACTTCATGAATCACTATAACAAGATACGTAGGAGTAGTTGTTTATATGTCAAACAGCAGATTATTGATTGTTAGCTGGTCGATAGCCTAGTGTTGAAGCAAGCTGAGCCAATGTGCAGTGTTTTGCACAATTGCTTACAAGTGGGTTAGCACCAACAATGTTTACAAGTACTTAATTATGTATACGTCGATACACAGTTCTCGAACGAGTACTCTATTTCATCAAACGCACGCTACTAGTATGATAAATCGTGACAACTTATGTCTTACCATGCCATATTCATGAAAAAACTAGTGAGGACGCATATGTTTCGGAAACAATTACGATGGTTCTCAC
The DNA here is from genome assembly GCF_018294505.1 of Triticum aestivum. Classification (NCBI taxonomy): domain Eukaryota; kingdom Viridiplantae; phylum Streptophyta; class Magnoliopsida; order Poales; family Poaceae; genus Triticum; species Triticum aestivum. The sequence continues at coordinate 319,272,200 of NC_057796.1, read as the reverse complement.
ATGATTCACGGGCACACAAAAGTAGCAGCAGTTCCCATAGATGGATTCAAACAGAGTACTAGCCCCAGAGGGCTCGATAATATGCAATGTTCAGATAATTAGACACAATCCAAACTACTATTAAACACTAGCTGGGGCAACTATTTCATGCCTCGATCTAATTTGGTCTAGACACAAGACGGACCTTGCCATGAACATCATCGAGGACGTCCGGCAATAGCTCAATCCTGTGAACCTTCATGAAGATAACCTTGTGGCCTTGCCACTCATAAACTTGTTTGTGGAGGCATGCCACGTCATCTTCCTGCGTAAGCTTGACAAGAACAGTATGCCTCACAAACGAAGGAGTAGCTTTGAACTTCTTGTGCTTCAGTACACCCTGGACAACACGCCTGACAACAGTGAGGCTGGAATACAACTTGACATCGGTATAAGCGCAAATGGCTTCCAGGATCCAACAGCCTAAGAACTTTGTTTTTCCAGTGCGTATATTCAGGTCATCCGCCTCATAGCGAGTGACATGTGCAACCACACAATCCTTGTCTGCATCAGGGCTCTAATTGAAACAGAAACAAATTCTGAATTACTTTCCAGTATAAGAAACACAAGTTATCTAAACCACTATGTATATCATGGCATCGAAGCTAATAAAATTTTGCATTATTCATCACCACATACTTAGATGAAAAACCACAATCGAGATCGGCAAAGAAGAAAATCACCTTGGGCAGCTCAGCAGGGGGGGGGGGACATCCTCGAAGGGGGAAAACTACTCCTGCAGTGCCACGGGGGTTGTAACCTCAAACGGGGCGTTGACCATCTCAGTTGTGGTCGTGAGCGTATCTGGGGTCGGCTCGGTGGTTGCCCTCATCTTCTTGGAGCTCTCTGTCTAGTGGGGATCAGCCTCCCGCGTCTACTCCAATATCGGCAGATCTTTGCCTGGTTCTCCTTGGTCCATCATGAAACTAACGAATATTAGGAGACCACTGAAAGGAAAACACAATCGCAATGACAATGAAACAAAAAACAGAGTGAGGATCGGTTACTGCTTTGCAAAAGTTTTTTTTTCTCTGAACGAAAATATACCAATATCACGGATCCGCTTACCTTCCCTTCGTTGGGAGAGAAGAACAGTGGCAGATGCGAGTGTTGGCTTTCTTGAAGAGGGTGAGGGAGAAGGGGATTCAGCGAAGAGTGAAATGATGGTTGCTTTTTCCGTCAAACTTAGACTGTGGGGAGGTGGGGTTTTGTGATATGATGACTCGTTACTGCCGAGCTACGACCAGGGTGACTCTCCGCCTGCATATTGCCTTCTAATTTGGTGGATGGCATTTGGGCCCGTGGGCGGCATGGACCGCATGTCGGTGAACAAAAGTAAAACGGCATTCAGTAGAGGGAGATGTTTCGATGACCTAGGAGGAGCCAGAAGCGGTAGTGTATCCACTGTACTAGTAGTAATTGTTTGGGATAATTAATTTGGTGCCCTTAGTTGTGTCCCACTCGGCAGGTTTACCCCCAGTTTCCGAAAACGCTTGTTCCTGCCCAAACCACTTTGCCCCTCTTATGCTTTTGCCCTTTGACCGTTTGACCATCACTTTGAAAACTTCATAAAAAATTCATACTAACTCAGAAAAATCCAAATAAGATATCAAAATGTTCAGAAAAGCATCACCTATATGTGCATGTCATTTGCATTCATGAAAAAAGTGTTGGCTAGTCCCCATCTAAGTTTTAGCTCATATGATCTTAGCATGAACAATAAAATCTAAAAAAAATCTAAAAATTCTAAAAAAAATTGGTGGCAAACTTTCACCAATGTTTTGAGTGCTTGCCAAGTTTCATAAGGGAATGGCATTCGTGGAAGTGGTGGTAAAAAAATGAAATTTTGGACCATTGATTTTTGTTTTTTTTTGCCATGACTTCCACGAATGTCATTCCCATATGAAACTTGGCAAGCACTCAAAACATTGGTCAAAGTTTGCCACCAAATTATTTTTACAATTTTTAGAATTTTTTAGATTTTACTGTTCATGCTAAGATCATATGAGCTAAAACTAAGATGGGGACTGGCCAACACTTTTTTCATGAATGTAAATGACATGCACATATAGGTGACGCTTTTCTGAATATTTTGATATCTTATTTGAATTTTTCTGAGTTAGTATGAATTTTTTATGAAGTTTTCAAAGTGATGGTCAAACAGTCAAAGGGCAAAAGCATAAGAGGAGCAAAGTGGTTTGGGCAAGAACAAGTGTTTTTGGAAACTAGGGGTAAACCTGCAGAGTGTGACCCAACTAGGGGCATAAAATCAATTCTCCCTTGTTGTTTTTCTGCTAGCTGTAGAGTGTCTCCACTTTACTAGTAGTAATTGTTTCTCTGGGCCCAAGAAAAAATAGCCCATCCAACCTAGTAAATAATAAAATCAATTCAAAAGCCCTTATATTTACTTAATGAGAGGCACTACCCACACCCAGCACACCGCCCGCCAAAAAAACATGGGTGCTCTTCTTCCTCCTCACTCCCACCCGCCTCATGCTAGCTCGCTCCACTCGTACCCCCAAATTCCTCACCTCACTCCTACAGAAAACCCCAGCTCCCCTTCTTCCTCACTGCTACAGAAAAACCCCAGCTCCCCTTCTTCTTCACTCGCACTACAACTAGGCTTGTCATTTGTTACTCTACTCAAATCCGTGAGCGCGACGCGAGGCCCTCGAGGAAAATGGAGTCGGCTGACCCCAGCGCCAAGAAGATGAGGCTCCCGCCAGCGGCGACGCTTGCTGTAGATCCCGCACCCAGCAGCGTGGGGAGAAGCGGCGACCCCGCCCCCAACGGATCCCAGGAACCCGTTGAATCTCGGGAGGACCGCATCAGCGATCTCCCAGACGTCGTCCTTGGGGAGATCATCTCGCTTCTCCCCACCAAGGATTGCTGCCGCACCCAAGTCCTCTCAATTCGGTGGTGCCCTCTATGGCTCACCGTGCGCCTTAATCTCGACTGTCATCAGCTATCCCTCTTCAATGATTTTGAAATCCCCATAGCCATCATCTCCTCCCACCAGGGCTCCGTTCAAAGCCTCTGCATCCCGTCATGCTACCTGAGCAAGCATACCATGCCCTGCACGGTGGACGCCATGCTGAAATCCCCTGAATTCATAGAACTACAGCTCCTTGAGTTCTACTATTCCCCTGGAAATCACCTACCAGATACCGAACGCCATCTACCTGTGCCCTCAGCACCGATGTCCATCTCGCGGTTTTCCTCCTCTCTCCACACCGCCACCTTTGCACTGTGCTACCTACCAGACAATCTGGTACTAAACCTTCGACTCCCATTTCTCAAGAAACTTCCACTTGTGCGGGTTCGTATATCGGAGGCCTCATTGCACAGCATCATCCACTCCAGTTGCCCTGCCTGGAGTGCTTTGTGCTTGTTTTCACAGTTAGAATCGGTTGTCTCCAAATAAAGTCGCCTAACCTTGTAAGAATTGGAATTTCTTTTGACGGAAGGCAGCTCATCATCCAAGATACCCCTTCACTTCAAAGGTTGATCCTTGATTCTAGTTATTCACCGTCGCAAATAACCGTCCTCTCTGCGCCTAAACTGGAGACCTTGGGTGTAATACATGATCTCTGTGCTCATTTTAATATGGTGTTTGGCTCCATAGTTCTTCAGGTACTTTGTATTATCATCTATAGTTGTAACCATAAGCTGCATTTTAAATTTCTACGCATAAGTTATATATCATCTCGGAGTACACATTCTGTACTAATATTATGTTCTATGCTCAATGAATAGTTTCTCCATTGATAGCCTATCAATGGTGCTGGATTCTGTCAAGATCTTATATACCCAAATGAATAGTTTTGATCTGAACAAGATTATTGGCTTGCTGCAATGCTTTCCATGTCTGGAGAAGTTGTATATAAAGGTGATAATTTCACACACATTGGAAGCCCGCATATAGTGTACTAGAATTAACCGTTCAGCTGTTGCTCTTTCCACACTCTTTTTTTAGACCTTAACTGTTTTCAATCTTCATGTCTATTTAGGCAACAGGACAGGGTAAGAAAGTTATAACCAATCGGTGGATTCGTAAGCACCGTGATTTTCTCACTTCTCATGACATTCGATTGAAGACAATAACGCTAGAACGATATGTAGCCAACCATGCAAACACTAGATTTGTCAGATTCTTCCTGCTGAATGCGAGGTTACTATTGTCCATCAGGCTTAAGTTTATCAGCAGCATGGTTTTGACGGATGGGTATGTCGAAGAGCAAAAAAAGGAGTTTCAGGTGGGCAAAAGAGCTTCTGAACGTGTCGGGCTTCTATTTACAACATATTGTGGTCATAATCCAGTAAATTTTACGACCCAGGATGTTCATTATATGGACCTGACCGATCCATTTGACTGTGACTGCCGAAAACAGTGCTGGAGTTAGATGTTGTTGCCCTTTTCAACCTGGTTTTTGTCTAAACCTGATGAACAATTAACCCTCGTGCTTTTGTACAGTTTGTAAGCTAGAGTTAGATGTTCTTGCCCTTTTCAACTCGGATGTGACTGTCATATTTTCTTTGAAACAAGGCAAATGGCTTGACATTCGTTTAATTTAGAGTGAAATATTGTAACAAATCCCAACCAAGGGAAACAACGTCACTCTCGCCGGCTACTTGAGCTCACTGTGCATTACAGAAGCCAAGTGATTAGCCCCCACCAGCACCCACAAACTTATTTTGAACTAGCACACCAAATGGGCTGTAAATTTTCATAGGAAAGGCTGCAAGACCGTGACAGATCTGGATTCTGACATTTGGGACCCACGAGGAAATAGCCTATCCAAGCTGGTGTCGACTTACTAGCTAGTCAACAAACGATTCCGCCTACCAGCCGTTGGATTGACATCCAACATCTGTCGTGTATCTTCTATCTCTTGTCTTCTTCCTCCAGCCGCCCGAACCAAACCACCTCATCGGCTCTGCCTGCTCCCGCCTCCCATGGCTAGCTGCGCCTCCGCCGCCCTACCGTACCCTCTAACGTTGGCCAGCCCCTCCCTCTATTCCCCCATGCGTCCTGTTATTCTCCGGCGATGTCAGCCCCAACACGCACCCGCACCCGAACCAGTCAACCCTCGTACTCCCCTCCGCCTGCGACTGGACCGGTGCATCTTCCATGGCTCCTGTTCGTTCCGTCCGAGGCCTCGCCATCATCCTCGGCATTGGTTCGCTCGCCGTGCGCGGTGCGCCGCCCTCTTACGTTGTCAACGTCGTCAACAACCGAGAGGAACAAGGAGATGACTGTATGTGGAGAGGATGACAATAGGGACCCACCGGCGTCATAGCAGTACGCAAGCAAGTGCCTCGTTGTAACAAGCCCAAAAAAATGGTTCCTCCTGATGGTTGGACATCTGGGGCTCACGGCATTGTCAACGTAGTCAATAAATGAGAGAATTACACAATGAGCGGCTAGCACCAGGGACCTAGCAGGTCGCGCAGTTGTTATTTTTTTAGGAACAAGCAGTTGTTATTTATACTAGTTATAACGATGGATAAGGGTAACAACGGGGATGTGCGGGGGCTGTGGCCCATCTAGCCAGGGTTTTATTTATGTTTACCACATCATGAGCCCAGTTGTGTTTTTTTCTTGCAGAAAATGGCTAGCCCAGTTCTATTTTTTTAAAGAAATACCCAAACGAGGCCTACATGCTTTATCAGCCCTGCTAGGCTGCAAATCTTTCAAGATGAGGAGAGTTTCATTCGGTTTGCCCAGAAATGGGCTGTACATTTTTAAAACACATCAAACCGGGAATTGGTTTCAATTTTTTTTTCATTACAAGATTTTAAATTCCATTGATTTTTATGTGTGGACAATTATTTGGATTTTATATTTATATAAATTATTTTTCAAATAGTTTGAACGTGACTCGATATTTCGGGATTAAAAACAGTTGACCGCACCAAAATATGCAAAATTTCGTATAATTTTTTACCGTGGCCACAATATGGGGTGTAATGCTAACAAAAAGTAGATGGGCGAGGGAGTCCTGGATTAGGGGGTCCTCGGACAGCCGGACTATATCCTTCGGCCGGACTGTTGGACTATGAAAATACAAGATTGAGGATTTCGTCCCGTGTCCGGATGGGACTCTCCTTAGCGTGGAAGGCAAGCTTGGTGATACGGATATGTAGATCTCCTCCCTTGTAACCGACTCTATGTAACCCTAGCCCCCTCCGGTGTCTATATAAACCAGAGGGTTTAGTCCGTAGGACAACAACAATCATACCATAGGCTAGCTTCTAGGGTTTAGCCTCTACGATCTCGTGGTAGATCAACTCTTGTAATACTCATATCATCAAGATCAATCAATTAGGAAGTAGGGTATTACCTCCATCGAGAGGGCCCGAACCTGCGTAAACATTGCGTCCCCCGCCTCCTGTTACCATCCGCCTTAGACGCACAGTTCGGACCCCCTACCTGAGATCTGCCGGTTTTGACACCGACATTGGTGCTTTCATTGAGAGTTCCACTGTGCCGTCACCGTAAGCCTTGATGACTCCTTCAATCATCGACAACGATGCGATCCAGGGTGAGGTTTTCCTCCCCGGACAGATCTTCGTATTCAGCGGCTTCTTACTGCGGGCTAACTCGCTTCGCCATCTGGAGCAGATCGATAGCTATGCCCCTGGCCATCAGGTCAGGTTTGGAAACTTGAACTATACCGCCGACATCCCCGGAGACTTGATCTTCGACGGATTCGATCCCATGTCAGGTGCGCCACACAATCACGATGAGCATGATTTAGCTCTGCCGTCGGACTGTGTTCAGGAGATCACACCTGCAACTACTCCGACCGTCAATCCGGAACAAATTGCGCCCTCTATGGACGGGTGGATGGACCCTGCCACGGAGGCCGCACACTCAGTGGCGATAGCGCCGAATACTGACCTTACCTCCTACGAGACCCATGTTGCCGAATCGTTGGATTCGTCCCCGGCCACAGACTCCGAGCCGCTTGTGTCCGATTGGGCACCGATCATGGAGTTTACCTCCATGGATATATTTCAGCACTCGCCTTTTGGCGACGTACTAAACTCGTTGAAGTCTCTCTCTCTCTCTCGGGAGACCCTTGGCCGAACTATGTCCGGCTAGAATGGGATGTGGACGACGAAGAAATTCGCGCCCCACCCACCACCCACTTAGTAGCCACTGTCGACGATTTAACCGACATGCTCGGCTTCGGCTCCGAAGACATCGACGGTATGGACAACGATGCAGGAGACGAACAAGAACCACCGCCCATAGGGCGCTGGACGGCCACCTCATCGTATGACATATACATGGTGGACACCCACAAAGAGGGGATGGCAACAAAACAACGGAGGATAATCCCGCCAAGAAGCAACCCAAGCGCCGACGTCAGCGGCGCCGCTCTAAGTCTCGCCACAGCAAAAGTAGCGATACCGGCACAAGAGAAAATAACGCTCCGGATAGTGCCAAAGACGACGATAATCCCCTCCAGCCAGACCTCGAGTGGGAGGATGAACAAGCTAGCCCTCTAGAACAAGCAGCAAATGGAGAATCAGAGGGTGACAATTACATGCCTCTCTCTGAAGACGAGGTGAGCCTCGGCGATGAAGAATTTGTCGTGCCTGAGGATCCCGTCGAGCAGGAGCGCTTCAAGCGCCGGCTTATAGCCACAGCAAACAACCTGAAGAAAAAGCAACAACAGCTTTGAGTTGATCAAGACCTGCTAGCGGATAGATGGACTGAAGTCCTGGCAGCCGAGGAATACGAACTCGAGCGCCCAACCAAGAGTTACCCAAAGCACAGGTTGCTATCTCGACTCGAGGAGGAAGCATTAAAACATACACCACCAGCGTATGACGCGGCAGATCGGCCACCTCGTGGCCGAGACAGAGAGGCGTATCAGCCCGAAGTCCAGCCCGCACCCCGCCACCACTCAAACAAAAATACCAAGGCCCGGGGCAACACGCAGGACCTGCGAGACATATTGGAAAACAAGGCAAAACATGCAAGCTTGATCTACGGAACACGGGGGCGCGCACCAACATGTGACGATGATAGTCACGTCGGATACACTAAAAGCAAATCCGGCTGAGCCGAACATGGCAGACAAGACTCGTATGAACTGCGTCGTGATATAGCCCGGCACAGAGGCGCCGCACACCCCCTATGCTTCACTGATGAAGTAATGGATCACGAATTCCCAGAAGGGTTTAAACCCGTAAACATTGAATCATATGATGGTACTACAGACCCCGCGGTATGGATAGAAGACTTCTTCCTCCACATTCACATGGCCCGCGGGGATGACCTACATGCCATCAAGTATCTCCCGCTAAAACTCAAAGGGCCGGCTCAGCATTGGCTCAATAGCTTGCCGGCAAACTCCATCGGAAGTTGGGAGAGCCTGGCAGAGGCATTCCTGGACAATTTCCAGGGCACTTATGTGCGACCGCCAGACATTGACGATTTAAGTCATATAACTCAGCAGCCAGGGGAATCGGCCAGGAAATTCTGGACCCGGTTCCTAATCAAGAAGAACCAAATAGTCGATTGTCCGGATGCAGAGGCCTTAGCGGCATTTAAGCATAATATCCGTGATGAATGGCTCGCCCGGCACCTCGGCCAAGAGAAGCCAAAATCCATGGCAGCCCTCACGACACTTATGACCCGCTTTTGCGTGGGCGAAGATAGCTGGTTGGCTTGTAGTACCAATACAGCAAGCAAGCCTGGCATATCAGAAGCCAGGGATAGCAACGGCAAACCACGACGCAACAAACACAAGCGCCGCAAATATGGTGAAAACGCCGAAAATACGGCAGTTAATGCCGGGTTTAGGAGCTCAAAGTCCGGTCAGCGGAAAGGGCCACCCAAAAATAAAAATTCGGGTCCATCCAGTCTAGACCGCATACTCGATCACCAATGCCAAATTCATGGCACCCCAGAAACGCCAGCCACCCATACCAACAGAGAATGCTGGGTCTTCAAACAAGCCGGCAGGGCAGGCGCCAAAGATGAAGGGGGGTCTCAAAGCGACGATAGCGACGAAGAGCCCAGATCACCGAACACAGGAGGGCAAAAGAAATTTCCCCCGCATATTCAATCGGTGAACGTGGTAAATACCACCCAACTTACCAACTCGGACCAGATATGCACCCCTAGGGATGGCGACTCAACGAAACTAGTCGTCCCACAATATAAACTAGGGCCGGTCACCTTCAACCGCACGGATTGTCCGGTTAACGCCAATCAGGGCAATCCAGCCGCACTAGTCCTCGACCCAATAATAGACGGGTTCCACCTCACTCGAGTCCTTATGGACGGAGGTAGCAGTCTAAATCTGCTTTACCAGGACACAGTGCGCAAGATGGGCATCGATCATTCGGCGATCAAACCCACTAAAGCCACTTTCAGAGGCATTATACCAGGTGTGGAGGTTAGCTGTACAGGCTCCATTGCCCTTGAGGTAGTCTTCGGATCACCAGAAAATTACCGTATCGAAGAGTTAATCTTTGAAATCGTCCTTCCGCAGTGATTATCAAGCACTGCTCGGACGAACCGTGTTCGCTCGATTCAACGCGGTGCCACATTATGCCTACCGTAAGCTCAAGATGCCCGGTCCACGCAGCGTCATCATGGTTAATGGCAAGGCCGAACCTTTCCTTGACACCAACAAATACACCACTGCCTTAGCAGCAGAAACAATGAGCAGCACCTCGCAGCCGAACCTCGAGTCGACGACCAGGCTCCCGGACACCGTCAAGGGACTCCGAACTACTTCGCGTAAGGATAGCTCGGCTCGTCCAGAGCTCAACTAAACACTCCGACAAAGGCCAGGACAGGCCGAACCCAGCGGCTCAACCGCCCTCCGGCACGTAAATATTTCTTACATTTCCTTCGCAGGTTCACCTTTGCGCCGACCAGGACGGGCTACACGGAGGCAGCTTGAACGCGTAAGGGAATCCTTAGACATTCCCCGCAGTGACCATTCGGCTATATTACGGATCCGCATTCAGCCTCTTCCCCCTGGTCTCAGCAGGTTCTGCAATCATATTCCTTTTTTATCACATTACTTGTACCCATACGCATAGACGTACTATTCAAATACAACATGTGGATTTATATGACGTTTACCTGCTGTTATTTCTTATTGAAATCATTTTGTCAAGTGGCATCCGTACATAGCGATATGCCTTAAAATATGCCAGGGGCTTCGTTTTACCCATAACACAGCAATAAAGTCCGAACACCTTCACAGAAGTTCGGCACCCTGAACCTATAGCATTATATGCATCAGCTCCGAATCATGTCTTGGGTCAATAGTTGGGTTTGCCCGGCTCCCATGTTTTGGTACCTTACGTTCCGCTATATCGGCTAAGGTAGCACTGGTAGAACTACTGCGATTGTGTCCCGGTTCTTCCGCACGAGCACCTCGGTAGAGAAAGCCGAAAACTGACTGTCATGATACGGCGAGAGCTGGTCAGCTGTTCGAGAGGTCACAAAATCTTTAAGGATTTCTCCCGCATAATGCCATAACCAATGCAGCGTGTGATGGATCGGTTTTTTCTTCGATCAGGTGCTTATAGAGCCCCTAGTACGGTCTTCCAAACACCAGGGGCTGCGCCTACCATACTAAAGCTCCTATGGCTAAGTGAGAGTGATAAAGCCCTATAGTCCGATTTCCTGGTTCGTTGTGCTGAGCACCTCCTTCGAAGGACCCAAAACTGGGATAAAGAGTGCTCAGGTTTATCCCGAACACCCCCGTACTTCTTACGTGGGGGCAGAAGCCGACGACTGGCCAACTCTCAGGTTTAACATATAAAATGGCCGCACGGGAGGGTAAACTTTTATATAACAGGCGACAAATAAATGACCTTGTTCAAACATTACAAAGGACAACATGATTGACATTCATGGAAATATAATGTCCTTGGTGCATAGCTCCGCTGCAAGGTAGGATCCTTTCAGGACACTCTCATAATATAATTCGGGCTTGCGGTGCTCCTTCCCCTCTGGCGGTCCTTCGGTCATCAGCTTTTCGGCATCCATCTTCCCCCAGTGCACCTTTGCGCGGGCGAAGGCCATTCGCGCACCTTCTATACAGACCAACCGCTTGATGACGTCAAGTCGAGGGCAAGCGCTTACAAGCCGCTTCACGAGCCCGAAGTAGCTGCTTCGAATCGCCTCGGCAGGCCATAGCCGGATAACCAGATCTTTCATGGCTAGTTCCGCCGCCTTATGCAGTGCGATCAGCTGTTTCAGTTGATCGGCAAAAGGCACCGGATAATTCGGCACCAAATACTGCGACCAGAAGAGCTTATCTACGGTGTTCCTTTCTTCGGCTCGGTAGAATTGGGCGGCATTGGATATGCTACGAGGCAGCTCGGCAAATACCCCTGGAGAAATCCGAATTCAAAATTAGAAACATAATTTTCTCCTAAAATACTTGCTTTACATGGAAAAAGCCTTACCCGCTGCGATCTTCCTCGCCTCTTGGATCCCCTGCAGGGCGCTTTTGGTTTCCCCCGGGCATCACTCGTGGCCTGATGCGCCTTGGTGAGTTCGGATTCTTTCTCCGTTATACTCTGCTCCAAGGTCTCGCATTTCTTCATGGCCTCCTGCAGCTCCTGCTCAACTTTAATAACCCTGGCCTCGTGCTTCTCACAAGAGCCTGCTCAGTGGTTGCCTTTTTCTCGGCCTCGGCCACAGCCTTCTTAAGAGCCTCGACTTCGGTCATCATCCCTAGCGCAAATCATGAAACATATTTCATCATACTGAAAATTCATTCGCAATAAATGCGAACAAGACTTGCGCATACCTTGTTTATCTCCCAACTGCATTTTCAACTGGCCAAGTTCTTCTTTGGCCCGCTCCAGACTTTGATTCAGTCCGGAGACCTCCGCAGTATGAGAGGCAGCAGCCGCTAGAGACGCCTGCTTATAACAAAAGAGAAATAGATGTCATCCAGTGAGTCTTCCTGCGAACATAAATTTGATCCTTTGTCCGGTTCTTTCTTTTACCGAACAGTGTATCAGGGGCTACTATCCATACCATGACACTCTTCGAAACCTCATAAAACATACCTCAAAACCTTTTATAAGGCTAATATAGGCTTCATTCAGTCCACTCTCAGCAGACTGAATGTTCTCAATCACCGCACCCATAAGGGCACGGTGTTCATCAACGATGGAGGCGCTCTTCAGTGCCACCAACAAAGCATCCGACACCTCTGGTTGGACAGAGGTTGTCGGTGGAACAGGCATGCCCCCTCGAGCTGAGAAAGGCTGCCTGCTTGATTCTGGAGCCGTATTGGTCTCCAGAATTGCATCTGGCTCGGTGCCGAATTCAATATGGCCCCCGCCGTCAGCTCCCATGGGAATTCTCTCCCCCATGTGTCCGGCCCCTGAAGTTTGACCTCCAGGCGCTGCCTTCACGGTCTTTTCCTCTCCTCCTTGCCCGGGGTCCCTCTGGGACGAAGCCTCGGTGTTATTCACCTGTTTGGAGGAAGGGGCCTTCGGGGGCGTCCCGCTCTCCATAGCATCCGAACTCAGCGAATCCTCTGATGAGGATTGTTTGGTACGGGACCTCGCCGGACTACAAAAATATGGCTCAGGTTAAAATATTATGCCATGATGAGTCTGGACGCATAAACGTACTCGGATTCAATATACTCACGAATTCACCAGGGGTTGGGCCCTGGGATCCCACGTCGGGCCGCTGTCGGCGGCGGCAGTGGACTCCTCCGGAAGAGGAGCTTTTCCCCTTTTAGGCGACTCGGCCTCCAAGTGTGCGGAGGCCGTCCTCTTCTTTCTTCCCCCCGCTGGGGATTCATCTTCCTACTCCTCCTCGTCCTCTTCGGAGGCGGAACGGGCATCAGTGCCTTCGGATATTATGTCCAAAGTGCCGCGGCGACGAAGGCCACCCCGGGTCTTTTTTGCACCTTGTTCGGCCGTCTTCTTCGGCACCTTGTAAGGCGCCGGGACCAGCATCTTCGTCAGAAGTGGGACGGCCGGTTCTTAGGGCAGCGGGGCCGGATAATGTATCTGCTCCACCTTCTTCGTCCAGCCTTAGGAGAGTTGTAGAAAACACATTAAGCACTTCCCTTGGGGTATGCGGATAAAAAGTATGATGACTTACCGAACTTGCAGGGCGGGATAGTTGGTACCCGCGGTCTTCGGCGGAGTCCGTCCATGATTTGCTGGACTTGAAGAGCACCTTCCAGATGTCCTTGTGCGAGGAGCCTAAAATCTCTCGCAGGGTCTGGTGCTTGGCCGGATCGAATTCCCATAGATTGCAAGTCCGGTGTTGACAAGACAGGATCCGGCAAACTAACATCACCTGGACTACATTGACAAGTTCAATGTTCTTGTCTGCCATGTCTTTAACACGCGTCTGGAGCGCCGAAAATTCATCGGACGAAGACCAGCTCAGGCCCTTCTTGACCCCGGATGTAAGCCGCAGAGGGGCACCGGATCAAAACTCAGGAGTAGCGGTCCATTTCGTGCCGTGCAGCTCGGTGGTGTAAAACCACTGTTGTTGCCACTCCTTGACGGAATCATTAAAGGTGCATGTTGGCCATGTGACGTTGGGCATCTTCCTCACCATCGCGCCCCCGCACTCGGCGTGCTCGCCGCCCACTACCTTGGGCTTCACATTAAAAATCTTCAGCCATAAGCCGAAGTGTGGCGAGATGCGGAGAAAAGCCTCGCACACGGCAATGAATGTCGAGATGTTGAGGAAGGAATTAGGGGACAGATCATGGAGATCGATCCCATAATAATACATGATGCCGCGAATGAATGGGTGGAGGGGAAACCCTAGCCCGCGGACAAAGTGAGGGAGGAATACAACCCTCTCATGGGGTTCCGGAGTAGGGACGATCTGTCCCGCCGTCGGGAGACGATGGCTGATTTTCTTGGCTAGATCCCCGGCCTCCCGAAGCTTTTTGATATCCTTCTCCCGGACGGTAGAGGCCATCCACTTGCCTCCTGCTCCGGATCCGGACATTTTCGGAAGGCCTTTTGTGGGTAGAGAAGATGAACGCTTGGGCGCTGGAGCTTGGGCGGAGGGGAATGAATCGGGAAGTAGAAAGCGTGGGTGCGAAAGGGAGTCCTTATCCCCTTATAAAGGCAGCAGGGATTCTGCGCCTGCCCACTTGCCTGGTAAAACCACTTATTCCCCAAGCGCCGTAATTGATGGCGCGGTTGGGTTACCCACACCCGTATTGATGAGAATCCCGTGATAAGGGGACACGATCTCTGCTTCGACAAGACGTGCCAAGGAAACCGCCTCACGATATGTGCAGTGGCTGGTTGTGAAAAACGGTTCGAATAATGACCGGGCCATGGTGTGATGTCATGCTGCAAAATGCGTCAGCGGATTAGATTTGTGGGAATATTACTCTCTCTACGGTGGTATCTGGAATTTGTTTTGCAGAGCCGGACACTATCCTTGTGTTCAAAATCTTCTATGGAGTATTCGGAGGAGGAACCCGCCTTGCAATGCCGAAGACAATCTGCGCGCCGGACTCATCGTCATTCAAGCCTGGTTTAGGGGCTACTGAGGGAGTCCTGGATTAGGGGGTCCTCGGACAGCCGGACTATATCCTTCGGCCGAACTGTTGGACTATGAAGATACAAGATTGAGGACTTCGTCCCGTGTCCGGATGGGACTCTCCTTGGCGTGGAAGGCAAGCTTGGTGATACGGATATGTAGATCTCCTCCCTTGTAACCGACTCTGTGTAACCCTAGGCCCCTCCGGTGTCTATATAAACCGGAGGGTTTAGTCCATAGGACAACAACAATCATACCATAGGCTAGCTTCTAGGGTTTAGCCTCTACGATCTCGTGGTAGATCAACTCTTGTAATACTCATATCATCAAGATCAATAAAGCAGGAAGTAGGGTATTACCTCCATCGAGAGGGCCCGAACCTGGGTAAACATTGCGTCCCACGCCTCCTGTTACCATCAGCCTTAGACGCACAGTTCGGGACCCCCTACCCGAGATCCGCCGGTTTTGACACCGACAATGGGCTCCAAAAAAATTCTTAAGAATTGGCAAATGGGCTGTAAATTATTAAAAATAATGGCAGATGGGATATATGTTGTTTTCCACAGATTTGAGGTTGACTTGTGCACCTACTACAGGTTGACGCATATGCTTTCCTAAAAAAAGGTTGACGCACATGCAACGCCGTGTCAACTTAGTCAACACACGAGAGCAGTGATTGTTGGATGTCCATCCAACGACCGTCGTGCTTCTTCAATCTCTGCTCTTCCTGCTCCAGCCGCTCAAACAAGCGCCGGCGGGACTGCCTGGTCCCTCCTCCCGCGGCCGGCTATGCTGCCGCGTAGGCCTCACCGCCCCATCGTACTCCCATCGCTGGACTAGCCATCCCTCTACTCACCCACACCTGCTGTTATTCTCTAGCGACGACAGACGAACCAGTAAACCCTCGTACTCCCCTCCGCATGGGAAACAACTGCGAGTCTTCCCTAGCTCCGTGTCGTTCCCTTCCTATGTTGGGGAACGCAGTATCTCAAAAAAATTCCTACGATCACGCAAGATCTATCTAGGAGAAGCATAGCAATGAGCGGGGAGAGTGTGTCCACGTACCCTCATAGACCGAAAGCGGAAGCGTTTAGTAACGCGGTTGATGTAGTCGAACGTCTTCGCGATCCAACCAATCAAGTACCGAACGCACGGCACCTCCGCAATCTGCACACATTCAGCTCAGTGACGTCCCTACAACTCTAGATCCAGCTAAGGCCGAGGGAGAGTTTCGTCAGCACGACGGCGTGGTGACGGTGATGATGAAGTTAACGACGCAGGGCTTCACCTAAGCACTACGACAATATGACCGAGGTCGAAAACTATGGAGGGGGGCACCGCACACGGCTAAGAAATCAACTTGTGTGTCTATGGGGTGCCCCCTCCCCCATATATAAAGGAGTGGAGGAGGGGTCGGCCGGCCGGCCGGCCTCATGGGGTGCGCCCCAAGGGGGGAATCCTACTCCTACTAGGAGTAGGATCCCCCCTTTCCTAGTCCAACTAGGAGGGGAAGGAAAGAGGAAGAGGGGGAGAAGGAAAGGGGCGCCTCGACTTGGCTGCCTCCTCCTCTCTTCCACTAGGGCCCATGAAGGCCCATTAACCCCCCGGGGGGTTTCGGTAACCCCCCGGTACTCCGAAAAATGCCCGAACCTATCCGAAACATGTCTGGTGTCCAAACATAACCTTCCAATATATTAATCTTTATGTCTCGACCATTTCGAGACTCCTCGTCATGTCCGTGATCTCATCCGGGACTCCAAACTACCTTCGGTACATCAAAACACATAAACTCATAATACCGATCGTCATCGAACGTTAAGCATGCGGACCCTACGGGTTCGAGAACTATGTAGACATGACCGAGACTCATCATCGGTAAATAACCAATAGCGGAACCTGGATGCTCATATTGGCTCCCACATATTCTACGAAGATCTTTATCGGTCAAACCGCATAACAACATACGTTGTTCCCTTTGTCATCGGTATGTTACTTGCCCGAGATTCGATCGTCGATATCACTATACCTAGTTCAATCTCGTTACCGGCAAGTCCCTTTACTTGTTCTGTAATGCATCATCCCGCAACTAATTTATTAGTTGCATTGCTTGCAAGGCTTATTGTGATGTGCATTACCGAGAGGGCCCAGAGATACCTCTCCGACAATCGGAGTGACAAATCCTAATCTCGATATATGCCAATTCAACAAACACCATCGGAGACACCTGTAGAGCATATTTATAATCACCCAGTTACGTTGTGACGTTTGATAGCACACTAAGTGTTCCTCCGGTATTCGGGAGTTGCATAATCTCATAGTTAGAGGAACATGTATAAGTCATGATGAAAGCAATAGCAACAAACTAAACGATCATAGTGCTAAGCTAACGGATGGGTCTTGTCCATCACATCATTCTCCAATGATGTGATCCCATTCATCAAATGACAACACATGTCTATGGCTAGGAAATATAACCATCTTTGACAAACAAGCTAGTCAAGTAGAGGCATACTAGGGACACTCTGTTTGTCTATGCATTCACACATGTACTAAGTTTCCGGTTAATACAATTCTAGCAAGAATAATAAACATTTATCATGATATAAGGAAGTGTAAATACCAACTTTATTATTGCCTCTAGGGCACATTTCCTTCAGTCTTCCACTTGCACTAGAGTGAATAATCTAGATTACATAGTAATGATTCTAACACCCATGGAGTCGTGGTGCTGATCATGTCTTGCTCGTGAGAGAGCTTAGTCAACGGGTCTGCAACATTCAGATCCGTATGTATCTTGCAAATCTCTATGTCCCCTTCCAACACTTGATGACAGGTGGAATTGAAGCGTCTCTTGATGTACTTGGTCTTCTTGTGAAATCTGGATTCCTTTGCCAAGGCAATTGCACCAATATTATCACAAAAGATTTTCATCGGACCCGTTGCACTAGGTATGACACCTAGATCGGATATGAACTCCTTCATCCAGACTCCTTCATTTGCTACTTCCGAAGCAGCTATGTACTCCGCTTCACATGTAGATCCCGCTACGGCACTCTGTTTGGAACTGCACCAACTGACAGCTCCACCATTCAATATAAATACGTATCTGGTTTGTGACTTAGAGTCATCCGGATCAGTGTCAAAGCTTACATCGACGTAACCATTTACAACTAGCCCTTTGTCACCTCCATAAACGAGAAACATATCCTTAGTCCTTTTCAGGTATTTCAGGATGTTCTTGACCACTGTCCAGTGATCCACTCCTGGATTACTTTGGTACCTCCCTACTATACTTATAGCAAGGCACACATCAGGTCTGGTACACAGCATTGCATACATGATAGAACCTATGGCTGGAGCATAGGGAATGACTTTCATTTTCTCTCTATCTTCTGCAGTAGTCGGGCATTGAGTCTCGCTCAACTTCACACCTTGTAATACATGCAAGAACCCTTTCTTTGACTGAACCATTTTGAACTTCTTCAAAATCTTATCAAGGTATGTGCTTTGTGAAAGTCCAATTAAGCGTCTTGATCTATCTCTATAGATCTTGATGCCCAATATGTAAGCAGCTTCACCGAGGTCTTTCATAGAAAAACTTTTATTCAAGTATCCTTTTATGCTATCCAGAAATTCTATATCATTTCCAATCAGCAATATGTCATCCACATATAATATTAGAAATGCTACAGAGCTCCCACTCACTTTCTTGTAAATACAGGCTTCTCCAAAAGTCTGTATAAAACCATATGCTTTGATCACACTATCAAAACGTTTATTCCAACTCCAAGAGGCTTGCACCAGTCCATAAATGGACCGCTGGAGCTTGCACACTTTGTTAGCACCCTTTGGATCGACAAAACCTTCTAGTTGCATCATATACAACTCTTCTTCCAGAAATCTATTCAGGAATGCTTTTTTGACATCCATTTGCCAAATTTCATAATCATAAAATGCGGTAATTGCTAACATGATTCGGACGGACTTAAGCATCGCTACGGGTGAGAAGGTCTCATCATAGTCCACTCCTTGAACTTGTCGAAAACCTTTCACAACAAGTCAAGCTTTGTAGACAGTAATATTACCATCAGCGTCAGTCTTCTTCTTGAAGATCCATTTATTCTCTATGGCTTGACGATCATTGGGCAAGTCAACCAAAGTCCACACTTTGTTCTCATACATGGATCCCATCTCAGATTTCATGGCCTCAAGCCATTTCGCAGAATCTGGGCTCATCATCGCTTCCTCATAGTTCGTAGGTTCATCATGGTCAAGTAACATGACGTCCAGAACCGGATTGCCGTACCACTCTGGTGCGGATCTTATTCTGGTTGACCTACTATAACATCCCAAATTTTCAATTTGGAATGTTATACATAGATCATTCATGCATATCATATTTTCATTGCATATTTGCTTTGCGATCCTTGAAATTCTACGCAACTCAAGGACCCACAGAGAGAGTTGGGGGTTTCACCGTTTTCATATTTGAATTTTATCAAATATCGAAACGAGGATCATTTGTTTTAATTATTTTTCTCTCTGAAAATATTTGATATTAAAATATAAGAGAGGAGATAATATGACTTCTCCAAAATAAATGAAATATGGGAGGAAAAATATTGAAAACAAATAAACATTGTTATTTGGATTTATTGCTATTTTATTTGAATTAGGAAAATATGCGTTTTTAAAATTGCATAAGAGTCCTAAATAAATGTTCACCTTGTCCGCTATATTTTTAGAGGACGGGGAAAATTTATTTCGGGATTTTTGGAGTCCGTTTAGTATTTCTTTTCTTTGTTTTTCTGCAACAAGTTTAAAAAAAGGGAAACCGACCTACCGGGCCGTGTCCGCCTGGGACACCGACCCGGCCGGCCTCTTATAAGCCGCGCCCCGCCAGCCCCCCAAACCCTAGCCGCCCCAAGCCCCGCACCCCAGCCGCCGCCGCTGCGCCGCGCTGCCGTCGCCCGCTGCCGGAGTTCCCGCCGCGCCGCCGCCTCGCCACGCCACCGCCCCGCCGGAGTTCCCGCCGCCGCCGCCATCACGTTTGCCGAGGTAGCTGCCGGTTTTTTTTAAACCATTCGGTTTTATTCCGAAAACCTAGATTCGTTTTTTAGATTAGATCGGTTCGTTTCTGTCGGTTTATTTATTTTGCGGACGTTCGTCCGTACGTTCGTTTTAACGAACGCCGTTCACCCGTTAGCCGCAGACAGCGAACGTTCGTTCGTTAGCATGTTCGTCAGTTTTTCTTTTTCCAGGGTTTTCTGCGATTATTTTCGATCGCGATTTCTGATCCGATTTTCATTTTAGTATAACTTCTCACTCGTTTATCGGAATCAGGCGATTCAAGCGCCTAGATCTTCGTCTCGAAGCCCTCTTTCTGTTTAACCAACTTGAACAAGATTTTGGTACTGTAAAATTTGACTTTAGTCCAGATTAGTAATCGGGTCTTGTTTCTTTCGCAGTTTGAGTTTCGTTGCTCCGTTTGATTTGATTCTTTTTGCAAACCGGAGTTCTTCAGTTGAACTTTCTGGTTAGATCTTCTTATTTGAGTTTTACCCATGCATCTTTGATTGATTGCTTATGTATGCTATTGTTTATTTGCGATAGAATTCCTGGAGTGCGAAGCGTGCTACTACGAGTCGCTAGGTTTTGCAGATCGTCAGCAAGGCAAGTAACACATTGATCATACTCTTTCATACCCAGTTTTTATGCATTAGTACCAACCCTCAAACATTGCATGGTTAGGATTTGATTAACTTGTGGGTATTGGGAAGTAGATGATGAGGTAGAACCTATTGCCCTGTTTATCATCAAACCCTTGGGAGTTACTTCAACGTTATGCTTATATTTGCTATGCTATGCTCGTAGACGTGGTTTGGGTGAGTGAATCCATGACAGATGTGAGACTGTTAATTAATGGTTAACTTAAGGTGGCGACTTTAATACACATCTGGGTGGATTGCTTGTGGGCACCTGGAGAATCTAGTGTTGTCCTAGGATATCCCGGAGTACCCGTGTGATCATCCTACAGTCCGCCACCCAGGCTCAAAGGGATCATAAGATTATTCATGCTAGAAACTTCCGTGTGCAGCCACAAGCTATTATGGGCTCTAGCATAGTTGAGTATGTCGCATGACCTCTTCCAGTGGTAGGCTAGCAGATGTAGGGGATGTAGGTTGGTACTGTCTACCCAGGGTTAGAGTTAATGCTTCTGAAAGACTGTGTCTCGGTCATCCATTTCTCAAACACCATGTAGTGTGAGAAATCCAACGGAGGAGATCGAGTCTTATGGGGAAAAGTGCGCAAACCTCTGCAGAGTGTATAAACTAATCATGGTTAGCCGTGTCCCCGGTTATGGACATCTTGAGTATCTAGTTCTTGGATTATCATATGGATCTCATCACTCTAAATTAATTGGTTGGGTTGTTAACTACTGTTTAATTGGGATTGAGTTGGAGGAACCTTCTCAATGATGTTTCAACTACCATGATAGTTAAATAAAATATATTCCTTTGTTGTAGGGAAAAATTGGCTTTTCGCAAAACATTATAACCATAGAACCTCCACCAGCCAAATATGCATGTAGTGATAGCATTTATCTGTTCATTGCTCTACTGTGTTATATTGCCAGCATATTCCATGTGCTGACCCGTTTTCTGGCTGCAACGTATCATGTTGCAGACTTTTCAGACGAAGAGTAAGGTTCGCTAGGCCGTTGTCGTGCACTCAGCTATGCCGTTGGAGTTGATGGACTCACTTTTTCTTCCAAGCCTTCCGCTGTTATCGTTTTTTAGATGTCCTTAAGCCATATTTATTGTAATAAGTTCTGTTTTGAGACATTCGATGTAATAAGTGTGTGATTGCTACTCTGTTATAAATCCTTTGAGTACTGTGTGTGTCAGCATTACCGATCCAGGGATGACACTGAAGCACAGAGACTTGACCGTGTGAGGTCGGGTCGCTACACCTACGAGGTTTGGTAGTAACTTGATCAGAAGCTTCATGATCATCATCATTAGCTTCCTCACTAATTGGTGTAGGAATCACTGGAACTGATTTCTGTGATGAACTACTTTCCAATGAGGGAGCAAGTACAATTACCTCATCAAGTTCTACTTTCCTCCCATTCACTTCTTTCGAGAGAAACTCCTTCTCTAGAAAGGATCCATTCTTGCCTTCGGATCTGTGATAGAAGGTGTACCCAATAGTTTCCTTTGGGTATCCTATGAAGACACATTTCTCTGATTTGGGTTCGAGCTTATCAGGTTGAAGCTTTTTCACATAAGCATCGTAGCCCCAAACTTTAAGAAACGACAACTTGGGTTTCTTGCCAAACCACAGTTCATATGGTGTCGTCTCAACGGATTTAGATGGTGCCCTATTTAACGTGAATGCAGTCGTCTCTAAAGCATAACCCCAAAACGATAGCTGTAAATCAGTAAGAGACATCATAGATCGCACCATATCTAATAGAGTGCGGTTACGACGTTCGGACACACCATTACGCTGTGGTGTTCCGGGTGGCGTGAGTTACGAAACTATTCCGCATTGTTTCAAATGAAGATCAAACTCGTAACTCAAATATTCACCTCCATGATAAGATCGTAGAAACTTTATTTTCTTGTTACGATGATTTTCCACTTCACTCTGAAATTCATTGAACTTTTCATATGTTTCAGACTTATGTTTCATTAAGTAGATATACCCATATCTGCTCAAATCATCTGTGAAGGTCGGAAAATAACGATACCCGCCGCGAGCATCAACACTCATCGGACCGCATACATCAGTATGTATTATTTCCAATAAGTCTGTTGCTCGCTCCATTGTTCCGGAGAACGGAGTTTTAGTCATCTTGCCCATGAGGCATGGTTCGCAAGCATCAAGTGATTCCAAAAGCCCATCAGCATGGAGTTTCTTCATGCGCTTTACACCAATATGACCTAAACGGCAGTGCCACAAATAAGTTGCACTATCATTATTGAACTTATATCTTTTGGCTTCAATACTATGAATATGTGTATCACTACTATCGAGATTTAGTAAAAGTAGACCACTCATCAAGGGTGCATGACCATAAAAGATATTACTCATATAAATAGAACAACATTATTCTCTGATTTAAATGAATAACCGTCTTGCATCAAGCAAGATCCAGATATAATGTTCATGCTTAACGCTGGCACCAAATAACAATTATTCATGTCTAAAACTAATCCTAAAGGTAGATGTAGAGGTAGCGTGCCGACGGCGATCACATCGACTTTGGAACCATTTCCCACGCGCATCGTCACCTCGTCCTTAGCCAATCTTCGCTTAATCCATAGCCCCTGTTTCGAGTTGCAAATATGAGCAACAGAACCAGTATGAAATACCCAGGCGCTACTGCGAGCATTAGTTAAGTACACATCAATAACATGTATATCAAATATACCTTTCACTTTGCCATCTTTCTTATCCGCCAAATACTTGGGGCAGTTCTGCTTGCAGTGACCAGTCCCTTTGCAGTAGAAGCACTCAGTCTCAGGCTTAGGTCCAGACTTGGGCTTCTTCACTTGAGCAACAACTTGCTTGCCGTTCTTCTTGAAGTTCCCCTTCTTCCCTTTGCCTTTCTTCCTCAAACTAGTGGTCTTGTTGACCATCAACACTTGATGCTCCTTCTTGATTTCTACCTCCGCAGCCTTTAGCATCGCGAAGAGCTCGGGAATTGTCTTATCCATCCCTCGCATATTATAGTTCATCACGAAGCTTTTGTAGCTTGGTGGCAATGATTGAAGAACTCTGTCAATGACACTATCAACCCGAAGATTAACTCCCAGTTGAGTCAAGTGATTGTGGCACCCAGACATTCTGAGTATATGCTCACTGACAGAACTAATCTCCTCCATTTTGCAGCTGTAGAACTTATTAGAGACTTCATATCTCTCAATCCGGGCATTTGCTTGAAATATTAACTTCAACTCTTGGAACATCTCATATGCTCCATGACGTTCAAAACATCGTTGAAGTCCCGGTTCTAAGACGTAAAGCATGGCACACTGAACTATCGAGTAGTCATCAGCTTTTCTCTGCCAGGCGTTCACAATGTCCGGCATTGCTCTTGCAACGGGTCTTGCACCTAGTGGTGCTTCCAGGACGTAATTCTTCTGTGCAGCAATGAGGATAATCCTCAAGTTACGGACCCCGTCCGTGTAGTTGCTACCATCATCTTTCAACTTTGCTTTCTCTAGGAACGCATTAAAATTCAATGGAACAGTAGCACGAGCCATTTATCTACAACAACATAGACATGCAAAATACTATCAGGTACTAAGTTCATGATAAATTAAAGTTCAATTAACCATATTACTTAAGAACTCCCAATTAGATAGACATCCCTCTAATCATCTAAGTGATCACGTGATCCAAATCAACTAAACCACGTCCGATCATCACTTGAGATGGAGTAGCTTTCAATGGTGAACATCACTATGTTCATCATATCTAATATATGACTCACGCTCGACCTTTCGGTCTTAGTGTTCCGAGGCCATATCTGCATATGCTAGGCTTGTCAAGTTTAACCCGAGTATTCTGCGTGTGCAAAACTTGCTTGCACCCGTTGTATGTGAACGTAGAGCTTATCACACCCGATCATCACGTGGTGTCTCGGCACGACGAACTGTCGCAACGGTGCATACTCAGGGAGAACACTTATACCTTGAAGTTTAGTGAGAGATCATCTTATAATGCTACCGCCGTACTAAGCAAAATAAGATGTATAAAGGATAAACATCACATGCAATCAATATAAGTGATATGATATGGCCATCATCATCTTGTGCCTTTGATCTCCATCTCCAAAGCACCGTCATGATCACCGTTGTCACCGGCTTGACACCTTGATCTCCATCGAAAAATCGTTGTCATCTCGCCAACTATTGCTTCTACTACTATCGCTACCGCTTAGTGATAAAGTAAAGCAATTACATGGCGAATGCATTTCATACAATAAAGCAACAACCATATGGCTCCTGCCAGTTGCCGATAACTGTTACAAAACATGATCATCTCATACAACAATTTATATATCATCACGTCTTGACCATATCACATCACAGCAAGCCCTGCAAAAACAAGTTAGACGTCCTCTACTTTGTTGTTGCAAGTTTTACGTGGCTGCTACGGGCTTAGCAAGAACCGTTCTTACCTACGCATCAAAACCACAACGATTTTTCGTCAAGTGGGTTGTTTTAACCTTCAACAAGGACCGGGCATAGTCACACTTGATTCAACTAAAGTTGGAGAAACAGACACCCACTAGCCACCTGTGTGCAAAGCACGGCGGTAGAACCAGTCTCATGAACGTGGTCATGTAATGTCGGTCTGGGCCACTTCATCCAACAATACCGCCAAATCAAAGTATGACATGCTGGTAAGCAGTATGACTATTATCGCCCACAACTCTTTGTGTTCTACTCGTGCATATAACATCTACGCATATACTGGCTCGGATGCCACTGTTAGGGAACGTAGTATTTCAAAAAAGTTCCTACGATCACGGAAGATCTATCTAGGAGAAGCATAGCAACGAGCGGGAAGAGTGTGTCCACGTACCCTCGTAGACCGAAAGCGGAAGCGTTTAGTAACCCGGTTGATGTAGTCGAACGTCTTCGCGATCCAACCGATCAAGTACCGAATGCACGGCACCTCCGCGATCTGCACATGTTTAGCTTGGTGACGTCCCTCGAACTCTAGTTCCAGCGGAGGCCAAGGGAGAGTTTCGTCAGCATGACGGCGTGGTGACGGTGATGATGAAGTTACCGCCGCAGGGCTTCGCCTAAGCACTATGACAATATGACCGAGGTGGAAAACTGTGGAGGGGGCACCGCACACGGCTAAGAAATCAACTTGTGTGTCTATGGGGTGCCCCCTCCCCCGTATATAAAGGAGTGGAGGAGGGGGTCGGCTGGCCTCATGGGGCGCGCCCCAAGGGGGGGAATCCTACTCCTACTAGGAGTAGGTTCCCCCCTTTCCTAGTCCAACTAAGAGGGGAAGGAAAGAGGAAGAGGGAGAGAAGGAAAGCCCCCCCCAATTCGGATTGGGGGGGTGCGCGCCTCCACTTGGCCGCCTCCTCCTCTCTTCCACTAGGGCCCATGAAGGCCCATTAACCCCCCGGGGGGTTCGGGTAACCCCCCGGTACTCCGGAAAATGCCCGAACCTATCCGAAACCTTTCTGGTGTCCAAACATAACCTTCCAATATATCAATCTTTGTGTCTCGACCATTTCGAGACTCCTCTTCATGTCCGTGATCTCATCCGGGACTCCGAACTACCTTCGGTACATCAAAACACATAAACTCTTAATATTGATCATCATCGAACGTTAAGCGTGCGGACCCTACGGGTTCGAGAACTATGTAGACATGACCGAGACTCATCTCCGGTCAATAACCAATAGCGGAACCTGGGTACTCATATTGGCTCCCACATACTCTACAAAGATCTTTATCGGTCAAACCGCATAACAACTTACGTTCTTCCCTTTGTCATCGGTATGTTACTTGCCCAAGATTCAATCGTCGGTATCACTATACCTAGTTCAATCTCGTTACCGACAAGTCTGTTTACTCGTTCCGTAATGCATCATCCTGCAACTAATTTATTAGTCGCATTGCTTGCAAGGCTTATTGTGATGTGCATTACCGAGAGGGCCCAGAGATACCTCTCCGACAATTGGAGTGACAAATCCTAATCTCGATATATGCCAACTCAACAAACACCATCGGAGACACCTTTAGAGCATCTTTATAATCGCCCAGTTACGTTGTGACGTTTGATAGCACACTAAGTGTTCCTCCGGTATTCGGGAGTTCCATAATCTCATAGTCAGAGGAACATGTATAAGTCATGATGAAAGCAATAGCAACAAACTAAACGATCATAGTGCTAAGCTAACGGATGGGTCTTGTCCATCACATCATTCTCCAATGATGTGATCCCGTTCATCAAATGACAACACATGTCTATGGCTAGGAAACATAACCATCTTTGATAAACAAGCTAGTCAAGTAGAGGCATACTAGGGATACTCTGTTTGTCTATGTTTTCACACATGTACTAAGTTTCCGGTTAATACAATTCTAGCATGAAGAATAAACTATCATGATATAAGGAAATGTAAATAACAACTTTATTATTGCCCTGGTGCTCTCGTCGCGTGATACGTCTGCATCGTATCTACTTTTCTAAACACTTTTGCCCTTGTTTTGGACTCTAACTTGCATGATTTGAATGGAACTAACCCGGACTGACGCTGTTTTCAGCAGAATTGCCATGGTGTTATTTTTTGTGTAGAAATAAAAGTTTTCGGAATGACCTGAAACATCACGGAGAATATTTTTGGAATTAATAAGAAATATTGGCGAAAGAATCAAGGCCAGGGGGCCCACACCCTGTCCACAAGGGTGGGGGCGCGACTACCCCCTGGGCGCGCCCCCAGCCTCGTGGGCCCCATGGTGCTCCACCGACCTCAAATCTAACTCTATATATTCATGTTCGGGGAGAAAAAATTAGAGAGAAGGATTCATCGCGTTTTACGATACGGAGCCGCCGCCAAGCCCTAATCTCTCTCGGGAGGGCTGATCTGGAGTCCGTTCGGGGCTTCGGAGAGGGGAATCCGTCGCCATCGTCATCATCAACCTTCCTCCATCACCAATTTCATGATGCTCACCGCCGTGCGTGAGTAATTCCATCGTAGGCTTGCTGGACGGTGATGGGTTGGATGATTTTACCATGTAATCGAGTTAGTCTTGTTAGGGTTTGATCCCTAGTATCCATTATGTTCTGAGATTGATGTTGCTATGACTTTGCTATGCTTAATGCTTGTCAGTAGGGCCCGAGTGCCATGATTTCAGATCTAAACCTATTATGTTTACATGAATATATGTGAGTTCTTGATCCTATCTAGCAAGTCTATAGTCACCTATTATGTGTTATGATCCGTTAACCCCGAAGTGACAATAATCGGGACCACTACCGGTGATGACCGTAGTTTGAGGAGTTCATGTATTCACTAAGTGTTAATGCTTTAGTCCGGTACTCTATTAAAAGGAGGCCCTAATATCCCTTAGTTTCCAATAGGACCCCGCTACCACGGGAGGGTAGGACAAAAGATGCCATGCAAGTTCTTTTCCATAAGCACGTGTGACTATATTCAGAATACCTGCCTACATTACATTGATGAACTGGAGCTAGTTCCGTGCCACCCTATGTTATAACTATTGCATGAGGTATCGCATCCGACATAATTCTCCATCACCGATCCAATGCCTACGAGCTTTTCTAATATTGCTCTTTGCTTAGTTACTTTTCCGTTGCCATTGTTACAATTACTACAAAACTATCACTGTTACTTTTGCCACCGTTACCGTTACTTCCATACTACTTTGCTACTAAATACTTTGCTGCAGATATTAAGTTATCCAGGTGTGGTTGAATTGACAACTCAACTTCTAATACTTGAGAATATTCTTTGGCTCCCCTTGTGTCAAATCAATAAATTTGGGTTGAATACTCTACCCTCAAAAACTGTTGCGATCCCCTATACTTGTGGGTTATCAAGACTATTTTTTGGCGCCTTTGCCCGGGAGCATAGCTCTATTCTTTGAGTCACTTGGGATTTATATCTGCTGATCACTATGAGGAACTTGAAAGACGAAAGAACTAAGATGTTTCCCTCAACTACGAGGGGAGGTAAGCAACTGCCATCTAGCTCTGCACTTGATTCACCTTCTGTTTTGAGTAAGCTTGCAACACCTAAACCTGCTTCTGCTATTAATTCTGATATGTCGCATGTTGTTGATGATGCCACTTCTGCTATGCATGATACTTATGATGAAACTACTTCCATGCTTGACACTACTATGCCATTAGGTGAATTTCTTGACGAACAACTTGCTAGGGCTAGAGAGAATGAAATTATTGAAACTGATAATATTGATGAAAGTGATGATGAAGATTCTCCCCCTAGATATGAATTGCCTGTTGTGCCTGAGGGTTATGTTATGGATGAAGAAACTGCTAGAGACTTTCTTGCTTGCAATGATAGATATGATCTTAAGAAATTATTAGCTAAGCTAAAAGAAAAATCTCTTAATGCTAGAATGAAATATGACCCTGCTTTTGCTACTTCACCTATCTGTGTTACTGATAAGGATTATGATTTCTCTATTGATACTGAGATAATTACTTTGGTTGAATCTGATCCTTTCTATGGCTATGAATCTGAAACTGTTGTGGCACATCTCACTAAATTGAATGATATAGCCACCCTGTTCACTAATGATGAGAAAACTCGCTACTACTATATCCTTAAATTATTTCCGTTCTCATTAAAGGGTGATGCTAAAATATGGTTTAATTCTCTTGATCCTGGTTGTGTGCATAGTCCCCAGGATATGATTCATTACTTCTCTGCTAAATATTTCCCCGCTCATAAGAAACAAGCTGCCTTAAGGGAAATATATAATTTTGTGCAAATTGAAGAAGAGAGTCTCCCACAAGCTTGGGGGAGGCTTCTCCAATTGCTTAATGCTTTGCCTGATCATCCTCTCAAGAAAAATGAAATACTTGATATCTTTTATAATGGACTAACCGATGCTTCCAGAGACCACCTGGATAGTTGTGTTGGTTGTGTTTTCAGGGAAAGAACTGTTGATCAAGCTGAATTGCTATTGAATAATATGTTGACTAATGAACATAATTGGACACTTCCTGAACCAACTCCTAAGCCAACTCCGAAGAAAAGGGGTATTCTATTTCTCAGTCCTGAAGATATGCAAGAGGCAAATAAATGTATGAAAGAAAAAGGTATTATAGCTGAAGATGTTAAGAATTTACCTCCTATTGAAGAAATGCATGGTCTTAATTTGCCACCTGTTGAAGAAATACATGGTCTTGATAACCCGACACAGGTAGTAAAGGTAAATTCTCTCTATAGATTTGATGAAGGTGATATTCCTCGTTATAAGTCTGCTAGCCAATGCTTAGATGAGTTTGATAATTTTATTGTCAAACAAGAAAACTTCAATGCTTATGTTGGTAGACAATTGAAATGTAATGCTTATATGATTGAACACTTGAGTGATTATATGGCTAGTGTTAAAGGTGAACTTAAACTCATTAGTAAACATGCTTCTATGGTTACCACTCAAGTAGAACAAGTTCTTAAAGCTCAAAATGATTTGCTCAATGAATTACATAATAAGAAGAATGATGATGCTGTTAGAGTTATGTCTAGAGGGGGTAAAATGACTCAGGAACCTTTGTATCCTGAGGGCCACCCTAAGAAAATTGAGCGGGATTCTCAGAGAACTAATGTTGATGCACCTAGTCCTTCTAAAAGGAAGAAAAAGAAAAATGATAGGACTTTGCATGCTTCTGGTGAACCTGTTGTAGACACACCTGAGAATCCCAATGATATTTCTATTTCTGATACTGAAACACAATCTGGTGATGAACATGAACCTAGTGATAATATTAATGATGATGTTCATGTTGATGCTCAACCTAGCAATGACAATGATGTAGAGATTGAACCTGCTGTCGATCTTGATAACCCACAATCAAAGAATCAACGTTATGATAAGAGAGACTTTGTTGCTAGGAAGCACGGTGAAGAAAGAGAACCATGGGTTCAGAAACCCATGCCTTTTCCTCCCAAACCATCCAAGAAAAAGGATGATAAGGATTTTGAGCGCTTTGCTGAAATGATTAGACCTATCTTCTTGCGTATGCGTTTTACTGATATGCTTAAAATAATCCTTATGCTAAGTATATGAAGGATATTGTTACAAATAAGAGAAAGATACCAGAAGCTGAAATTTCCACCATGCTTGCTAATTATACTTTTAAGGGTGGAATACCTAAGAAACTAGGAGATCCAGGAGTACCTACTCTACCATGCTCCATTAAAAGAAACTATGTTAGAACTGCTTTATGTTATCTTGGAGCCGGTGTTAGTGTTATGCCTCTCTCTTTATATCATAGACTTGATTCGAATAAGTTGACACCTACTGAAATATCTTTGCAAATGGCTGATGAATCAACTGCTATACCTGTCGGTATTTGTGAGGATGTGCCTGTTGTGTTTGCGAACGTTACTATTTTAACGGACTTTGTTATTCTTGATATTCCTGAGGACGATAGTATGTCGATTATCCTTGGTAGACCCTTTTTGAATACTGCAGGGGCTGTTATTGATTGCAACAAAGGCAATGTCACTTTTCATGTTAATGGTAATGAGCATACGGTACACTTTCCGAGGAAACAACCTCAACCCCACATTATCAATTCTATTGGAAAAATTTCATCTATTACTATTGGAGGTTTCGAATTTCCTCTTCCTACTGTCAAGAAGAGATATGATATTCTTATTATTGGGGACGTGCATATCCCCGTTGAGGTAACCTAGTGTTATTCAAAATTTCTCCGGTTCCATGTTATTCGAAAAGAGTTTGTTAACAAGACTTGATCAACCTTGTTAGTGGATTCCTTTTGATGAGCATGAGATGGATGAAGTTAGAAAGCACAACCTTTTGTACCCTCCTTTTACTTTCTGTTATTTAGATGAAATAAAGCAAAATAGTATTTTTCTGTTAGTTTTCTGAATTATCCGTGCAATAAAAAATACCCCGAAAATAAAAGTTCTCCAAATGCCCCGAAAATGAAATATGATTTTTTCTGGAATATTTGAGAATATCTGGCACTGAGAACACATCAGGGGGAGCAAGCACCTGGCCACGAGGGTCCAGGGCGCGCCCACCGCCCCTGGGGGCGCCCCCTGCCTCGTGGGCCCCTGGTGGCCCCCCCTCCACTTATTCCAGCCACCACACACTCCTTCTTCCTCCCAAAAAAATCACCAACCAGCTCAAGCACGAGTTCTAGATCATCTTGCTGCCATTTTCGATCTCCTTGCTCAAAGCTCCACTCACAAAACTGCTTTGGGGGATTGTTCTTCGGTATGTAACTCCTCCAATGGTCCAATTAGTTTTTGTTCTAGTGCTCTATTCATTGCAAATTTTTGCTGCCTAGGTGACCCTGTTCTTGAGCTTGCATGTCAAATTTATATGGTCCCAAGTAGTTCTAATGCATGATATAGTCTCTAGGCACTTGTGGGAGTAATTGCTATCAATTTTGTTGAGTTTGGTTCACTTTTATTTTGAGTTACTAATATTTTCAGAAATTTTTCAGAGGAAGAAATATGTTTAGGAAATTATACCAAGGTGGTTCTTCAAGGAAGCAAGGACCCAGGCCCGCAATGCGTGAGCCAGACCATGAACTACCAAGAGAAGCTCAAGTACGGCCTTGTGAATGGTTGTCAGACGATTTCATGGTCCGAGCAGGAATTAAGGAGGAATTTGACGCATATGTGCGTAATGCTGAACTCGAGGGCTTCATGCTAGATAAGTGCCCTCAGTACTATCACCTAACTGATTCCTTTGTGAGAAGCTTCAAATTTTCATCTTCACGTAATTCTCACACTGTCCTATTTGATATCTATGGCAAATCTTATACTATGGACTTAGAGGATTTTAATACTGCTTGCAAACTTCCACAATGGGGTAGTGCTAGTGAACCTCGCAAATCTGAGTTTAGAGATTTTCTTGCTAGTATTACTGTGGGGTAATCTAGAGATATAACACAAGCTACCATAGGGAGCATTCATTTTCCCGCTATACATTATTTTGCTCTCTTCATAGGTAGGTGCATAAATGGTAAGGATGAAGCATGTCACATGTGTGTCCCTGATCTTAGTGTTCTCAAGAGTGCTGTTTTAGGAGATAAACAATATAACTTGGGGGCCATTGTTGCATGGAGGTTGCATAATAATGGTTTAAGTGGAGACTTGTTTGGTGAAATTTATGCAACCCGTGTGGCTAATTTTCTTCGGATACCCATACATGAAAATGATATGGAATTGCCTCCCACTTATCTAGGATATGAGGCTATGGTGCGCCATCAGTTTATTTAGAGGAACGAACAACCTCTCCAGTACCGACTAATGTTTGACAGGCGCTGCATTTTCCATGTTGCTCTCCCTGCTCCTACTTCCTTTGACTTTCAGGAAAAAGGGAGATATATTATAACCAGGGAGGAGGCGAACGAGTATAAGAGGGAGACGGAGGTAGCTCGCCTCCAAGCTGCAGCTCATGAGGCAATAGTTGTTGCTTCTCAGTACGACCCCAGCTACAACTTTGATCCATGGGCATAGACCAACTTAGGCCAAAAGCCTAAGCTTGGGGGAGTACGTATTTCTCACCGACATTACATTCATGTTCACACACTCATGCTAGTTGTCGGTGCTCATACTTTTTCATTGTACTATCCATGCTAGTTTATTTTTTGTTTTAAGCCTTCTTCTTGTGTGTTTGAAAAACCTTAAGAAAAACCAAAAAAAATTGTTGTAGCTTCTAGCTAGTTTACTTTCCATGCCTATAGTAGTAGTAATAAAAGAAAACCCAAAAACATTCCCTGTTCTTCTTTTGCTTGTTGGGAGCTTTCCCGTGTAAATAGTTTTATTTCTTTTCTTGTTTTTTGGGGGTCGAGAGGAGAAGACCATAATGAAAATGTTGAAGTGGCTCTTATATGCATTATTGTTGATTTAACCAAGAGCCCATATTATCTTGTCTTCTCCTTTGGATTAAATGCCTGCAGATTCCAGCTTAGTCCAATGCACGTGCACTATTATTATTATTCACATCGTTCGGTCGTGCAAGTGAAAGGCAATAATGACGATATATGATGGACTGATTGAGATGAGAAAAGCTGGTATGAACTCGACCTCTCTAGTTTTTGTAAATATGATTAGTTCATCATTCCTAATTCAGCCTATTATGAATGAACATGTTTGCAATAACAATTAGAGATTATAGTTGCTTATGCCATGCTTAATCTGCTAGGAGTTTATAATGGTTTACCTTGTGTGCCAACATGCTATTAAAATGGTTGTGATATGGTATGGTAGGGTGGTATCCTCCTTTGAATGATTCGAGTGACTTGACTTGGCACATGTTCACACATGTAGTTGAAATAAATCAACATAGCCTTCACGATATTTATGTTCATGGTGGATTATATCCTACTCATGCTTGCACTCAATGGTCATTAATTTTAATGCGTGTTCATGACTATTGTCGCTCTCTAGTTGGTCGCTTCCCAGTCTTTTTCTAGCCTTCACTTGTACTAAGCGGGAATACTGCTTGTACATCCACTTCCATAAACCCCAAAGTTATTCCATATGAGTCCACCATACCTTCCTATATGCGGTTTCTACCTGCCGTTCCAAGTAAATTTGTATGTGCCAAACTCTAAACCTTCAAATGAAATTCGGTTTTGCATGCTCGAATAGCTCATGTATCAACTAGGTCTGTCTGTATCTTCCATCCTAGGCAGGTTATTCTCAAGAGGAGTGGACTCCGCTCCTCACTCACGAGAAAATGGCTGGTCACCGGGATGCCCAGTCCCATGCTCTAAGCAAATCAAATCAAAATAATTGCAAACAAAACTCCCCCAGGGATGTTGGTAGTTGGAGGCACTCGTTGTTTCGAGCCAACCATGGATTGATGCTTGTTGGTGGACGGGGAGTATAAACTTTACCATTCTCTTTGGGAACCGCCTATAATGTGTGTAGCATGGAAGATATCGAGATCTCTCGGTTGTTGTTTTTTTTGACAGAAAGATGTAAGGGAACCCCATATAGTATAATTGGTGCAACAAACCCAAATTGCAAGTACCATGTCTTGAACCTGGGTGGGTAGGAAGGCATCAGCCCCTTCCCACCACTAGGCTATGCTTTAGTCTGCGAGGTCTCTCGGTTGTTATGCTGACAATGAAAGTATGCCGCTCAAAATATTATTCATCTCTATTTCAAAATCGAGCTCTGGCACCTCTACAAATCCCTGCTTCCCTCTGCGAAGGGCCTATCGGTTTACTTTTATGTTGAGTCATCACCCTCTTATTAAAAAGCACCAGCTGGAGAGCACCGCTGTCATTTGCATCCATTACTATTAATTTATATTGGGTATGACTATGACTGGATCTCTTTTACCATGAATTACAATGTTTAGTCAGTCCTTGATCTTCAGAGGTGCTCTGCATTTATGTTTTGCGGTCTCAGAAAGGGCTAGCGAGATACCATCTTGTTATATCATATTATGATTGTTTTGAGAAAGTGTTGTCATCCAAGATTTATTATTATTGCTCGCTAGTTGATTATGCCATTGATATGAGTAAACATGAGACCTAAATGTTATTGTGAATATGGTTAGTTCATAGTCTCTGCTGAAAACTTGAATGCTGGCTTTACATATTTACAACAACAAGAGCAAACAGAGTTTGTAAAAGTTTTTCTTTATCACTTTCAGTTTGTCAACTGAATTGCTTGAGGACAATCAAAGGTTTAAGCGTGGGGGAGTTGATACATCTCCATCGTATCTACTTTTCCAAACACTTTTGCCCTTGTTTTGGACTCTAACTTGCATGATTTGAATGGAACTAACCCGGACTAACGTTGTTTTCAGCAGAATTGCCATGGTGTTATTTTTTGTGCAGAAATAAAAGTTCTCATAATGACCTGAAACTTCACGGAGAATATTTTTGGAATTAATAAAAAATACTGGCGAAAGAAATCGCAACAAACTAAATGATCATAGTGCTAAGCTAACGGATGGGTCTTGTCCATCACATCATTCTCCAATGATGTGATCCCGTTCATCAAATGACAACACATGTCTATGGCTAGGAAACATAACCATCTTTGATAAACAAGCTAGTAAAGTAGAGGCATACTAGGGACACTCTGTTTGTCTATGTATTCACACATGTACTAAGTTTCCGGTTAATACAATTCTAGCATGAATAATAAACTATCATGATATAAGGAAATGTAAATAACAACTTTATTATTGCCCTGGTCCTCTCGGCGCGTGATACGTCTCCATCGTATCTACTTTTCCAAACACCTTTGCCCTTCTTTTGGACTCTAACTTGCATGATTTGAATGGAACTAACCCGGACTGACGATGTTTTCAGCAGAATTGCCATGGTGTTATTTTTTGTGCAGAAATAAAAGTTTTCAGAATGACCTGAAACTTCATGGAGAATATTTTTGGAATTAATAAGAAATACTGGCGAAAGAATCAAGGCCAGGGGGCCCACACCCTGTCCACGAGGGTGGGGGCACGACTACCCCCAGGGCGCGCCCCCTGCCTCGTGGGCCCCCTAGTGCTCCACCGACCTCAACTCCAACTCTATATATTCATGTTCGGGGAGAAAAAATCAGAGAGAAGGATTCATCGCGTTTTACGATACAGAGCCGCCGCCAAGCCCTAGTCTCTCTCGGGAGGGCTGATCTGGAGTCCGTTCGGGGCTCCGGAGAGGGGAATCCGTCACCATCGTCATCATCAACCTTCCTCCATCACCAATTTCATGATGCTCACCATCGTGCGTGAGTAATTCCATCGAAGGCTTGCTGGAAGGTGATGGGTTGGATGAGATTTACCATGTAATCGAGTTAGTTTTGTTAGGGTTTGATCCCTAGTATCCATTATGTTCTCAGATTGATGTTGCTATGACTTTGCTATGCTTAATGCTTGTCACTAGGGCCCGAGTGCCATGATTTCAGAGCTGGACCTATTATGTTTTCATGAATATATGTGAGTTCTTGATCCTATCTTGCAAGTCTATAGTCACCTATTATGTGTTATGATCCGTTAACCCCGAAGTGACAATAATCCACTACCGATGATTACCGTAGTTTGAGGAGTTCATGTATTCACTAAGTGTTAATGCTTTGGTCCGGTACTCTATTAAAAGGAGGCCTTAATATCCCTTAGTTTCCAATAGGACCCCGCTGCCACGGGATGGTAGGACAAAAGATGTCATGCAAGTTCTTTTCCATAAGCACGGATGACTATATTCGGAATACATGCCTACATTGCATTGATGAACTGGAGCTAGTTCTGTGTCACCCTATGTTATAACTATTGCATGAGGAATCGCATCTGACATAATTCTCCATCACCGATCCAATGCCTACGAGCTTTTCACATATTGCTCTTTGCTTAGTTACTTTTCCGTTGCCACTGTTACAATTACTACAAAACTATCACTGTTACTTTTGCCACCGTTACCGTTACTTCCATACTACTTTGCTACTAAATACTTTGTTGCAGATATTAAGTTATCCAGGTGTGGTTGAATTGACAACTCAACTTCTAATACTTGAGAATATACTTTGGCTCCCCTTGTGTCGAATCAATAAATTTGGGTTGAATACTCTACCCTCGAAAACTATTGCGATCCCCTATACTTGTGGGTTATCAGCACGGCGTAGTCAACACGGTCAACGAACGACATCCATCGGAAGTGGACTGTACGTGGAGAGGCTGACAGCTGGGTCCATGGCCGCACGCAAGGAAATGCCTCCTTATTACACGCAAAATAATGATTCCTCCACCTGACAGCTGGGACCCACTGGAAGGGCCTCTTTATTGCGCGAAAAAAAAGTTCCCCCCGCTGACAGGTCGGACCCACCAGCTACATCTTCGCACGCAAGGAAGTGCCTCCTTATTACGCACAAAAAAATACCCCCTGCTAGCTGGGACCCAGCATTGTGGGAGGCTGACTTGTGGGCCTACTAAGTTGACGGGGACGGAGGGCTTTGTCAACTTAGTCAATATGAACGATTCTAGCTCAAGTGACCGTACGATGTCCATCCAACGGCCGTCGTGCTTCTTCAACCTCTGGTCTTCTTGCTCCAGCCGCCCAAAGCAGCGCCGGTCGTGTCGCGTGCTCCTGCCTCCCGTGGCCGATTGTGATGCCGCGGAGACCTCACCGCCGAATACTACTCCCACCGCTGGCCAGGCTCTGCGGCGACGGCAGCCTCACACCGCAACTGAACCAGTGAATCCTCATACTCCTCTCCACATGGGCATCCACTGCCGCGTCTTCCCCGGCTCCGTGTCGTCCCCTTCCTAGGCCTCGCCGTCGTCCACCGCCCTGGTGCTCTCGGCGCGGCGTGGTCAACATGGTCAAGGAACGACTTCCATCGAAAGAGTACTGTACGTGGAGAGGCTGACAGCTGGGTCCACGGCCGTAGCAAGGAAGTGCCTCCTTATTACGCGGAAAATAATGATTCCTCCACCTGACAGCAGGGACCCACCGGACGGGCCACCATATTTCACGAAAAAATGTTTCCCCCCTGGCTGTTGGGACCCACCAGCTACATCTTCGCATGCAAGGAAGTGCGTCCATATTACAGGCAAAAAAATGATTCGCCCCCCTGACTGCTGGGACCCACCAGCTACATCTTCGCACGCAAGGAAGTGCGTGACAGTGGGGACCCACCTGGTCGAAGCGTACGTAGCGTTGTCATTCTGGTCGCGAATGTGTACGTACATACGATCGGTCTGTCTGCAGGTTGCAGCGATGAACCGTGGCCATGTAAGGAAGGGCACGTGTCGTAGTAGAGGCGTGCATGTGTCGTAGTAGAGGCGCGCACGTAGCATGTACACGTACGTACAACGGCGAGGGTGCAAGAAAGTAAATACGGCCACGTACGTACATACGGGCGGGGTCTCGAATGCCTACTCGCGCATACGTATGGCCAGGGCTCGTGTGCATGGCTGGGTCGGAATGGAGAAACTGCGTCGTCGTCGTGTTCATGGGGAGGCAACGGAATGCGTCGTGTTCATCGGGAGGCAACGGAATGCGTGCTGTTCATCGGGAGCCAACCGGCTTGGACGGAACAGCCAATGGAAACAAGGCCTGGCGTACCGCGGAACGGAGGAAACGACCTTGTGTTCGACCGGCCACGATCGAAACAGGATCCTGTTCATCGGGAGGGGTCTGGCATACCGCAAAACAAAGGAAACGAACTTCTCTTGGACCTCCTATGGTCGAAACGGGGTCCTGTGGATCGGGAGGGGTGTGGCGTACTGCAAAACGGAGGAAACGGACTTGTGTTGGAGCGCTACGGTCGAAACGGGGGTCCTGTTCATCGGGAGGGGTGTGGCGTACTGCAAAACGGGACTCCACGGGATACTGTTCATCTCCACCATCGACCTCCTCCAGCCTCCACGGGATACTGTTCATCCACCGTCGACCTCCTCCAACCTCCACCTGCGATTGTTCATCCACGGGCTCCTGTTCATCCAACCTCCACCGCGCGCTCCTCCACCGGCTACTGTTCAACCAGCCCTCTCCGCGGGGTCATGTTCAACCACCCCTCCCACGGGCTACTGTTCATCCAGCCCTCCACCGGCTATTGTTCAACCGGCCCTCCACGGGGTCGTCCTGTTCATCCATCCCTCCACGGGATCCTGTTCATCCAGCCCTCCACCGGCTTGATCGATTGGGGTCCTGCTCATCCAGCGGCAACGGCCTCTACTACCACGTGTTCCTGTTTATCCAACCCCCCACTGGGAACTGTTCATCCAAACCCCCTACAACGCTCGTTGTTCATCAAGAGGTAGTCGGTTCGATCGGCTTCAGTTAGCAGCAATAGCGCAGGAATCGCTTGATCGGGTTCAGTTAACAGCCATCGATCGATCGCTTGGGTTCAGTAATGCGTAGCCTGCAGTGCAATCGCTCGGGTTCAGTTAGAGCCCAACGCCTCGCTCGAATTCATTTAGAGCGCAACGCCTCGCACACGTGCGTACGTGTATGAGAGAAACGCACATCGCTCGGCCCCGACCACCCACCGTAACCGGGAACTCCCCGATATTTTCCTCGCCCTTGCTTCTACCATGGTTTTTTCCGTCATGGACGGCACAAAGAATGTCATGCAGCTGCGTCTCCGGCCCGCCCAGGATGAAAAGCCCATTTTTTGTCATGATTTTTTGTCATAGAAGTAGGAGCCCACCACATCTATGATGATACCGGGTTTTGTCACAATTATCGTCATCGAAGTGTCATAAGCATGACAGGAAAAAAATTCGTTCGGCCCAAAATGTCACGGATGTGTCTTTTTTGTAGTGCGTGCTACCGAAAGATTGCGCAGAAACACCATCCCAAACCTGTTAATGACAGACGGCCGTCTAATTGAAAATCATGAGGAGAAGGCAGTTGCATTCTATGATTGCTTCAAAAGGAGGATGGGAGTCTCCAATCAGCTGGAGTATGATTTTGAGCTCTTTGATCTAAGTCAAAAATGTTAGGTTTTGGAAGAACTTTCGGTTCCTTTCACTAAGGAGGAGATAGATCATGTTATTAAAATTATTCATGCTAATCGTGCACCAGGGCCAGACGGTTTTAATGGACATTTTCTGAAAGTGTGTTGGGAGATCATCAAGGAAGATTTCTATCAGGTATGTCAAGACTTCTGGGAGGGCAACATTAATCTGAACTATTTGAACACTTCTCTTTACCTTGATACCAAAGAATTGACACCAGAAATGGTTAATGATTATAGGCTGATATCTTTGTTAAACTTTGTACTCAAGGTCAATACAAAGATTCTAGCAGAAAGGCTTCAAATATGGATACTTAAAGTGGTACATTGCAATCCATATGGCTTTATTAAAACTCGGTCTATACAAGATTGTCTAGGATGGGATTTCGAATACTTGCATCAATGCAAGCACTCTAGCAGGTAAATAGTCATTGTAAAACTTGACATCGGAAAGGCTTTCGACACTATGGAACACTCGTTCATTTTAAACATGCTCAAGTGCAAGGGGTTTGATGACAGATGGTCCATGTGGATTAAAATGCTGCTTGACTCGGGATCTTCTTCAATACTTCTCAATGGAATACCTGGCACGGAATTTAAATGCAAGCGGGGGTGAGATAAGCGGACCCGATATCACCTTTATTGTTCGTGTTGGCAGCGGATCTTCTACAATCGTTAATTAACAAGGCATGGTCGGAAGGGCTCATTACACTTCCAATCAACCAACCCGCATCGGAAAAGTTACCCAATATGCCAATGATACGTTAATTATCCTTCCAGCCAATCATGGTGGGCTCGAAACAATTAAGGCGATACTGGACTCCTATGCCCTAGCTACTGGTCTGAAAATTAATTACGCCAAATCTCAGCTAATGCCAATTAATGTGGCAGCTCAAAAAGTTGCGGACCTGGCCAGCGTATTAGGCTATCAAGTTGGAGAAATGTCGTTCACGTATCT
This sequence comes from Triticum aestivum, assembly GCF_018294505.1. NCBI lineage: Eukaryota > Viridiplantae > Streptophyta > Magnoliopsida > Poales > Poaceae > Triticum > Triticum aestivum. The sequence goes on along the minus strand of NC_057796.1, from coordinate 319,231,448 downwards.
AGGGCTACCACTCGGGACTACAAGATCCACAATGAAAGATTTGATGCCGCTAGTGGGCATAATCAAACGGAGGTTGACGGGAATTGCTATCTTGTTATCATATGAGGAACGGGTGCAGTTAATCAATTCTGCTCTCTCCTCATTATTCTCCTTTGCCATGTGTGTACTAAAACTCCCTGAAGTTAATAGAGATCTTTGACAGAGCGAGAAGACACTGCTTATGGAGGAAAGAAATTGATGGAGATGCTAAAACTCATTGTCTTGCTGCGTGGAATATGGTTTTCCACCCTAAGAAAAGAGGAGGGCTTGGTGTCCTAAATTTACAAATTCAAAATAAGGCCCTATTGCTCAAATACATACATAAGTTCATGCACAAACATGATACACCATGGGTGATGATAGTCTGGGACGCCTATTATGACGACACTCCTCCCCATGCAAAACCTAGTTGTGGTTCATTCTGGTGGCGAGATGTGTTCTCATTGATGGTTATATATCGTGGGATTACTTCTTGTATTCCAGCAGCGGGTGATACTATACTTCTGTGGAAAGATGTTTGGATTGAAGACCGACCACTGATGAACACGCACGAACATTTGTTCTCCTACACAAACAATGAGGATATTTCATTGGCCCAATTCTACAACAACAGCATGCCTGCGGAGAACTTTATGTTGCCATTATCAATGGAAGCCCGGACCGAACTGGATGATTTGCAGGCTATGATGGCAGGAATCAACTTGGAAACTATGGCCACTGATGAATGGATCTTGTGTTGGGGGGGACACAAAATACAAACCAAAAAAGTTCTATAACTTCATGTTCCAAAATGTGTTAGCACCATAGTTCCTCACCTTGATCTGGAAGACAAAATGCATCATGAGACATAAGGTTTTTGCCTGGCTGATGCTACTTGACAGAATCAATACCAGGGATATGCTTCTGAGAAGACACTTTAACATTGGTGATGATCATGATTGCCCTCTTTGCAACATGGGAGTCCTAGAAACTAATGAGCATCTTTTCTACGATTGTCCCTTTGCCATTAGATGTTGGGAGATAATTGGTATCAACTGGAACAATCAGCTGGAAATGCAACAAAAATATGATCAAGCTAGGGCTAGCTGGCAGAGGCCACTATTCAAAGAAGTGACCATCTTGGCATCCTGGAATATCTGGAAGCAGAGAAATAAAGTGGTGTTTGATGGTGAGATGGCCACCCATTTTGACTGGCTTAGGAAGCTCAAGGAAGACTTTGTGATTTTGGGCTATAGAATCAATTCTCAAAACCTGACCTTTTTAGAAGGATTCGGGAACTCTCTTACAACGTAAACACACACCTCTCTCTAGTAGGCTTTGTAGTTGTTCTGAGAGGGGCTGCCCAAAGGGGCTTGTCTCATTTCCTGTAATATCCATGTAAAACCTCATGTTGATTTGTTAACCTTCGGTTAACATATTTATAAAAGCAACAGTAGGAGTCTCTCCTTCTGTTTTCATTGATAAAAAAAGAGAAACAGACACCCGCTAGCCACCTTATGCAAAACAAGTTGCATGTTAGTCGGTGGAACCGGTCTCATGTACGTGGACATGTAAGGTTGGTCCGGGCAGCTTCATCCCACAATACCACCAAATCAAAATAAGACGTTGGTGGTAAGAAGTATGAACATCACCACCCACAACTCCTTTGTGTTCTACTCGTGCATATCATCTACGCATAGACCTGGCTCATGATGCCACGGATGGGAAACGTTGCATAGAAAACAAAAAATTTCTACGCACACGCAAGATCTATCCATGGAGATGCATAGCTACGAGAGGGGAGAATGTGTCTACATACCCTCGTAGACCGTTAAGCGGAAGCATTTATCAACGCGGTTGATGTAGTCGTATACCTTCACGATCCTTCCGATCAAGTACCGAACGCACGGCACCTCTGCGTTCAGCACACGTTCAGCTCAATGACGTCCTCGCCTTCTCGATCCATGTAGAGAGGCGAAGTAGTAGATGAGTTCCGACAGCACAACAACGTGATGACGGTGGTGGTGGAACTATCCGCAGGGCTTCGCCAAGCACAACGGATGTGGACGGAGGAGGAACTAGAACTAGAGGGAGACGGGGCACCGCACACGGCTTGGGGATCGTGGTGTGTGTTGCCCATCTCCCTCCTCTCGTATCTATAGGTGGGGGAGGAGGGGAGGCAGCCTAGGGCGCTCCCAAGGGGGCCGGCAGCCGCCCTGGGCTCCTGCCCTAGCCGCCCTCCTTCCTTATTTGCTCTCCGGGGGAGGAAAGGGGAGGAGAGGGAAGGCAAGGAGAGGCCGACTCCCCTCCTTCCTTTTCTCCTCAAGGCCTGTGGCCAGAGGTGGGGCACGCCAGCCCCTTGTGGGCTGGTGTGCTCCCCTCGTTTGGCTCATATGGCCCAATAACCTCCCGGGGCCTCCCGGAACCCCTTCCGGTGATCCGATGAATACCCGGTACATTCCAAATCCTTTTCGGTGACCAAATAGCATCGTCCTATATATCAATCTTTACATTCGGACCATTCCGGAGCTCCTCGTCATGTCTGTGATCTCATCCGGGACTCCGAACAACATTCAGTCACTATTTCACATAACTCATATAATACTATATCGTCAACGAACGTTAAGTGTGCGGACCCTACGGGTTCGGGAATGATGTAGACCACACCGAGACACTTCTCTGGTCAATAACCAATAGCGGAACCTGGATGCCCATATTGGTTCCTACATATTCTACGAAGATCTTTATCGGTCGAACCTTTATGACAACATACATATTTCCCTTTGTCTGTCAGTATGTTACTTGTTCGAGATTCGGTCGTAGGTATCTTCATACCTAGTTCAATCTCGTCACCGGCAAGTCTCTTTACTGGTTCCATAATACATCATCTTACAACTAACTCCTTAGTCACTTTGCGTGCAAGCTTCTTGTGATGTGTATTACCGAGAGGGCCCAGAGATACCTCTCCGTCATACGGAGTGACAAATCCCAATCTCGATTCACGCCAACTCAACAGACACCTTTGGAGATACTGGTAGAGCATCTTTATGATCACCCAGTTACTTTGTGACATTTGATAACACACAAAGTATTCCTCCGGTATCCGGGAGTTGCATGATCTCATGGTCGAAGGAATATGTATTTGACATTAAGAAAGCAGTAGCAATAAACTGAACGATCATATGCTAAGCTAACGGGTGGGTCTGGTCCATCACATCATTCTCCTAATGATGTGATCCCGTCATCAAGTGACAACTCATGTCTATGGTTAGGAAACCTTAGCCATCTTTGATCAATGAGCTAGTCTAGAGGCTCACTACGGACATGGTATTTGTTTATGTATCCACACATGTATATAAGTTTTTGGTTAAAACAATTCTAGCATAATAATAAACATTTATCATGAATAAGGAAATATAATAATAAAAACTTTATTATTGCCTCTAGGGCATATTTCCATCACGGGGCGGTGACCTAAGTGCTCGCCGCGAAGCGCCTTGAGCTCCTGACAGTCGTCGGGGTTGTGGGTGCGCACGTTGTGGTAGACGTAGAACAGGCGGCTATTCTTGATAGGCTCATCGCGATCGCGGCTGCGCTTCTGCTCGGGCTCTGCTTCCAGCACACCAGGGCCCTTGTGCTTCACTTCCTTGGTCTTGGCCTTCTTGTCATTTGCCTCAGAGTTAGGGTTGTTGAGGAGGAAGAGGCGTCCCTCCTCCGCCCTGGCACACTTGTCTGCCAAGTTGAACAACTCCAGCGCTAAGCTCAGTTCATCATTGATGGCGAGCTTTTCGCACATCCTGACATCTGTGACGCCATTGATGAACGTCGAGTTGATGGCATCGTCCGAGGCCTTCGGGATCTTGTGGCGCACTTGGGTGAAGCGGTGAATGTACTTGCGGAGGGTCTCGCCCGGGCATTGCTTCACACACCGCAGGTCGTTGATGGTGAGGGCACAGTCGCGATTGCCTAGAAGTTGGCGATGAACTGCTCGCAGAGCTCATCCCACGAAGAGCTATATCCCTTGGGCAGGTTCACGAGCCAAGAGAGCGTGCCATCCTTGAGGGCCATGGGAAACCAGTTTGCCATGACCTTGCCGTCGCTGTTCGCCGCCTCGATGCTCAGCGCGTAGAGCTGGAGGGACTCCCTGGGGTCGGGGATGCCGACATAGCGCGGGGGCAGCTCCAGCTTGAACTTGACCGGTCAAACCACCCGGCGCAGCTCGCGAGTGAAGGCCCGGCAACCGGCGGTGTTCGGGGGCGCGCCTCGCGCTTGGGCGGCGCAGTCTTGGCGTCCTGCTGCGGCGACCTTTTGGGCGACCCGGTCCAGGCGCTGGCGCTGCCGCTCGAGGGACGCACGCGCATAAGGCGGCGCCCGGTGCATGATGTGGTAGCTGGCCTCATCTCGAGCCGGCGCCTGCGCTCCGCGCGATGGGTCACGCGACCGCGCGTCGTGTCGGGGCTCTGCATCGTCACTGCACAGGGGAGGAGGCGGAGGTGCACCATGCGCCACATCGCCAGCGTGAGGCGGCGAAGGACGAAGCGAGTGGGAAGGCGATGGGGCCTCGCCCACGGCATTGACGAGCTCGGTGATGCGGCCAAGCCAGGCGTCATAGCCTTCGTTGGCCTGGCGGTAGCGTAGAAGCTCGCACGCCATGACTAGCACAGCCTGCGCATTCGCCAGAGCGGCGGGCTAGGAGTACGGAATTGTAGCTAGGGTGAGGGAAGGCGTGCCTGTGCGGCCATCGGGTTGCACGGAAGGGTGCATGGAGGAATCCTGCTGCTCATGAGCAACGGGTCAGTAGGAGCGTTGGCCACGAACGAGGTGGAGCATCAGCGGTCGCCACGGCCTGCAGGCTCCGTCTGGGCGACGCGAGCTGCCCGACGCTTGGCACGCACACGGCAAGCATCGGCCATGGGGACAGTGGAGCAAGGACTGGAGCAAAACGGCACAACTCTGGCGCACTCCTACCTAGCGCGCCAAATGTCGGAATCGGGGCTCCGCGGACCTAAGAAAGGTTCAAACACTGGGGTGTGCTCAAAGAACTCCACTAAGCCCCGGCTCATTGCCCACTGCCTCACGGCAATGCTCCAGCATGCTCGAGCTAAAGGAAAGAAGAACGCGGAGACGGTAGTTTACCCAGGTTCGGGCCACCTTGCGATGTAAAACCCTACTCCTACTTTGTGGATGGATTGCCTTGCGAGGGTGGATGAGTATGAGTGTGTACAAGGATGAACTGCCTCGGGAGGCTCGGATGGCTCTAGGGATCCCGGGCTTGGGGGTCGATCTCCCTCTATGGTGGAACCTAACCTATACTTATACTGGCCTTGGTCCTCTTACCCCAAAAACTCTAGGCGGGAAGGGTTGCCACAACGGCCAATTTTGAAGCGGGACAGGAGTACAACTTATTCTGGCTAAAGGTGGTCTTCGCCTACTAAAGCTTCCTGCCATGACGCGTCGGTGGGCTCGGTGACGAGCTCCATCCCGACGAGCCCATCGTCCTGGTCTTCTTCCACCAAAGTGGCAAACTTTGGGGATTGCTTTGGGAACCGACGCGCTGTACTTGCTCCCTTAGCACGAAAGAGGAAAACCTCCTTATCCGTGCCCGCTGGCACCCTTCTGGCTCCGCTCATTGTGGCTTGCGTCACCCACATGTGGCGTGAGGTGGGGCTTACATATCCGCCCCGTGAGGGGCCTCAGGAGGCAGCTTTAGGAGGTTGCCCTGCGTGAGGCCCTCGGGGAGCTCTTGACGACGCTCGCTGACGTACACCTCGCCAGGCGGGGCCCTCATGAGGATCCTGCTCGTGAAGCCTTGAAGATGGGCCTGCTGGGCCCACGGCACGCGCTACGCACTGGCTGCAGGAAGACGGGCCTGGGTAGGCCCAGACCCTGAGGCCCAACACAACCTTCATGTATCCCTTCTAACATGGTATCAGCCTAACCAATCCAACCCTAGACGCCGCCCGCCGCTTACACTCTGCGCCGCCCACGGGGCTGTCGGCCTCCATGATCGCTGACGGGGCCGCACCGCCCGTACCTAGGGTTCGTCTGCCGGTCGTGTAGACCGGCTGCCCTAGGGATTCTTTTTCCCGGTCTCTTGATCCGGGTTTTTCTCTCTCTCGCTGGTCGCTTTGATCGGTGTTTATTTTTTTGTTTTCCGATCTAAGATCGGTTTGCGTCGCTTGCCGCCGTCGTCAACCCTCGTGCGCCTCTACTCCAACACCGACGCGACCGACCGGCTCCTTCACCGACCCGGCGGCCTCGCACGACAAACGGCCCCTCACGGCCGCCGTCCGCACGTCTGCAGAAATCCTAAAATCTAAGTTTTGCGTAGAATCCCCGGCAACGGTGCCAGAAATCCTTCTTGCTACCTCTTGAGCATGCGTTGGTTTTCCCTTGAAGAGGAAAGGGTGATGCAGCAAAGTAGCGTAAGTATTTCCCTCAGTTTTGAGAACCAAGGTATCGATCCAGTAGGAAACAATGCACAAGTCACCTAGTACCTGCACAAACAATCAAGAACCTTCCAACCAACGCGATAAAGGGGTTGTCAATCCCTTCACGGTCACTCGCAAAAGTGAGATCTAATAAAGATAGTAAAGTAAATATTTTTGGTATTTTTGTTGTATAGATTGGAAAGTAAAGATTGCAAAATAGTAAACGAGATGCGATGTAAATAAAAGAGATGCAATATAATAAGAAAGAGACCCGGGGGGCATAGGTTTCACTACTGGCTTCTCTCAAGATAGCATGTATTACGGTGGGTGAACAAATTACTACCGAGCAATTGATAGAAAAGCGCATAGTTATGAAGATATCTAAGGCAATGATCATGAATATAGGCATCACGTCCCTGTCAGGTAGATCGAAACGATTCTGCATCTACTACTATTACTCCACACATCGACCGATATCCAGCATGCATCTAGAGTATTAAGTTCATAAGATAGAGTAACGCATTAAGCAAGATGACATGATGATAGGGATAAACTCAAGCAATATGATATAAACCCCATCTTTTTATCCTCGATGGCAACAATACAATACGTGCCTTGCTGCCCCTACTAAACCGATAATTCAAAGAGACTTGCAAAGATATCAAATCATGCATATAAGAATTCAGAGAAGAACCAAATAATATTCATAGATAATCTTGTTCATAAATCCACAATTCATCGGATCTCGGCAAACACACCGCAAAAGAGTATTACATCGAATAGATCTCCAAGAACGTCGAGGAGAACTTTGTATTGAGAATCAAAGAGAGAGAAGAAGCCATCTAGCTAATAACTATGGACCCGAAGGTCTGTGGTAAACTACTCACGCTTCATCGGAGAGGCCATGGTGTAGATGTAGAAGCCCTCCGTGATCGATTCCCCCTCCTGCAGATCGCCGGAAAAGGCCCCAAGATGGGATCTCACAGGTACAGAAGGTTGCAGCAGTGGAAAAGTGGTTTCGTGGCTCTCTCTGATCGATCTAGGGTATAAGAGTATATATAGGCAAAAGAAGTACGTCGGTGGAGCTATGAGGGGCCCACGAGGGTGGGGGCGCGCCCTCCTGCCTCGTGGCCGCCTCGTGGAGTTCCAGACTTCGACTCCAAGTCTTCTGGATTGCTTTCGGTCCAAAAAGATCATTGCGAAGGTTTCATTCCGTTTGGACTCCATTTGGTATTCCTTTTCTGTGAAACTCTAAAATAGGCAAAAAAACAGAAACTGGCACTGGGCCTCCAGTTAATAGGTTAGTCCCAAAAATAATATAAAAGAGCGTATTAAAGCCCATTAAACATCCAAAACAGATAATATAATAGCATGGAACAATAAAAAATTATAGATACGTTGGAGACGTATCAGGGACCTCTCCATCGCCACCCGCCTCCGCCGCATCTGCATTGCGGCCCTGCGGTCTGCCTCGCTGGCCTCGTCCCCGGCTGCGTGATGTCGCTTGAAGCTACGTCGGTATTTCCCCAAAGAGGAAGGGATGATGCAGCAGAGCGGCGGTAGGTATTTCCCTCAGATATGAAACCAAGGTTATTGAATCAGTAGGAGAACCAAGCAACACAACATAAACATCCCCTGGACAAAAATAACAACACCTCGCAACCCGACGTGTTAAAGGGGTTGTCAATCCCTTTCGGGTAACGGCGCCAGAAATTGCGCGTTGATGGGAGAAAGTTGTAATAGATTGAATAAATAGATCACAAATAAAATAAAGTGCAGCAAAGTATTTTTGTATTTTTTGTTTAATAGATCTGAATAAAGAGAGCAAATAAAATAGATCGCAAAGGCAAATATATGAGAAAGAAGACCCGGGGCCGTAGGTTTCACTAGTGGATTCTCTCGAGAAAAATAGGAAACAGTGGTTAAACAAATTACTGTTGGGCAATTGATAGAACTTCAAATAATCATGTCGATATCCAGGCAATGATCATTATATAGGCATCATGGTCAAGATTAGTAAACCGACTCCTGCCTGCATCTACTACTATTACTTCACACATCGACCGCTATCCAGCATGCATCTAGTGTATTAAGTTCATGGAAAAATGGAGTAATACAATAAGAACGGTGACGTGATGTAGACAAGATCTATCTATGTAGCGATAGATCCCATCATTTTATCCTTAGTAGCAATGATACATACGTGTCGTTTCCCTTTCTATCACTGGGATCAAGCACCGTAAGATCGAACCCACTACAAAGCACCTCTTCCCATTGCAAGATAAATAGATCAAGTTGGCCAAACAAAACCCAAATATCGGAGAAGAAATACGAGGCTATAAGCAATCATGCATATAAGAGATCAAAGAAACTCAAATAACTTTCATGGATATAAAAAGATATAACTGATCATAAACTCAAAGTTCATCAGATCCCAACAAACACACTGCAAAAAGAGTTACATCATATGGATCTCCAAGAGACCATTGTATTGAGAATTCAGCGAGAGAGAGAAAGCCAATTAGCTACTAACTACGGACCCGTAGGTCTACAAAGAACTACTCACGCATCATCGGAGAGGCACCAATGGAGGTGGTGAACCCCATCCGAGATGGTGTCTAGATTGGATCTGGTGGCTATGGACTCTGCGGCGGCTGGATGAATATTTCGTCGACTCCCCTAGGGTTTCTTGAATATTGGGGTATTTATAGAGCAAAGTAGCGGTTCGGGGGCAACCAAGGTGGGAATAACCCACCAGGGCGCGCTTGGGCCTCCTGGCGCGCCCTGGTGGGTTGTCCCCTCCTCGGGACTCCCCCCTGGCACACCCAGGGCCCAACATGTTCCTTCTGGTCCATAAAAAATCTCCGTAAAGTTTCGTGGCATTTGGACTCCGTCTGATATTGATTTCCTACGATGTAAAAAACATGCAAAAAAACAGCAACTGGCACTTGGCACTATGTCAATAAGTTAGTACCAAAAAATTGATATAAAATGATTATAAAACATCCAAGATTGATAGCAAAACAGCATGGAACAATAAAAAATTATAGATACGTTGTAGACATATCAGCATCCCCAAGCTTAACTCCCGCTCGTCCTCGAGTAGGTAAGTGACAAAAACAGAATTTTTGATGTGGCGTGTTGTCTATCATGTCATATCATATTCTTTTCTTTGTAGCATGGACATTTGGACTTTTATGTGATTCAAAAAAATAGTCTAGTATTGACATAATAATTTAGATACTCAAGCATATCAACAAGCAACCATGTCTTTCAAAATATCAACGCTAAAATAAGTTATCCCTAGCCCATCATGCTCAAACATTGATCCATTCATGAAACACACTCGCATATTAGCTACACCCAATACTTAAGTACGATCATATTGCCTCTTAGTTGGTGCTTTTATAAGAGAAGATGGAGACTCAAATTCAAAAATAAAAATTGCATAAAGTAAAAGAAAGGGCCTTCGCAGAGGGAAGTAGGGATTTGTAGAGGTGCCAGAGCTCAAAGCGAAAAAATTAGAGATAAAAACATTTTGGGAGGTGTATCTATCCCACCAACGAAAACGACTTAGAGTTCCCAACACTTTCATGCTAGATATATCATAGGCGGTTCCCAAACAGAAAATAAAGTTTATTCCTTTTTCCACCATACTTTCACTTTCCATGGCTAGCCGTATCCACGGTTGCCCTCCATACCAACACTTTCCAAGGAATTTATTATTTGACAACATAAAGTAAATTCATTTTTGCATTTCGGGACTGGGCATCCCTAAAACCTTTGCCTTACTCTCGTGCAATGACAAGTGAATAAACACTCATCGTAAGAATAACACATCCAGCATGGAAAATATTAGCCACCCCTCACCGCTCCACGAGCGAAACAAACACATAAAAGATAAGTTTATTTTGAAAATTAGAGGCGGCACATACAAATTTGCTTAGAACGGAAAAAGAATACCGCATATAGGTAGATATAGTGGACTCATGTGACAAAACTGGTTTAAAGGATTTTGGATGCACAAGTAGAGATCATACTTGGTGTAAAATGAAGGCTAGCAAAAGATTGAGAAGCGACCAACCAAGAAACGAATAATCTCATAAGCAAGCATTAAGCATAATTAACACCGAATAATGCACCACAAGTAGGATATAATTTCATTGCATGACTATTGACTTTCGTGCATGCATAGGGAATCACAAACCTTAACACCAATATTCTTACTAAAGCATAATTACTCATCAACATAACTCACATATCACATCATCATATCTCACAACTATTACTAAGAATCAAGTTTATATTGTCCAATGATCTTCATATTTTTTTACTTTATCCTTCTTGGATATCTATCACTTTGGGACTAATTTTCATGTGTTGCTTTTCATAAGCTCAAACAAATATAAGTGAAGATCATGAGCATAATTTTTTTTTCTTTCTCTCAAAATAACTTAAGTGAAGCAAGAGAGATTTTCTTCAAAATTTTAATAATTCTCAGATAAATCTAAGTGAAGCAAGAGATAATTTATTCAAAAATACTAAAGCACACCATGCTCAAAAAGATATAAGTGAAGCACTAGAGCAAGTCCATAGCTCATAAAAGATTTAAGTGAAGCATAGAGAGCAATTCTAACAAGTCATGATATAATTTTGGCTCTCTCAAATAGGTGTGTCCAGCAAGGATTGATGACTTAAAACATAAAATAAAGCAAGCAAAGACTCATATCATACAAGACGCTCCAAGCAAAACACATATCATGTGACGAATAAAAATATAGCTTCGAGTAAAATACCGATAATCATTGGAAGAAAGCGGGGATGCCACTCGGGGGCATCCCCAAGCTTAGTTGGTTGCTCATTTTTGGATAATAGCTTGGGATGACGGGGCATCCCCAAGCTTAGGCTCTTCTATCCTTCCTTCATTCATCGTAAGATAACCCAAAACTTGAAAACTTCAATCACACAAAACTCAACAAAACCTTTGTGAGATCCGTTAGTATAAGAAAGCAAACCGCTACTATAAGTGTTGTATCAAACCAATTCATATTTTGTTTTTGTATTATATCTACTGCATTCCAACTTTTCTATGGCAGAAACTCATCTAAGAAAACCATAGAGCCATCAAAATAAGCACACAACACAAAGAAAACAGAATCTGTCAAAACAGAACAGTCTGTAGCAATCTGATACTTTCGAATACTTTTGTAACTCCAAAAAATCTGAAAAAATAGGACGACTAAGGTAATTTGTATATTAATCTTCTTCAAAAAGAATTGGCATTTTATCACGTTCTGGTGATTTTTAACAATTGTTTTCATGAGCACCAAACTTTCTGTTTTTCAGCAAGATCAAACAACTATCACCCAAGAAGATCCTAAAGGCTTTACTTGGCACAAACACTAATTAAAACACAAAAAACACAATCATACCGGTAGCATAATTGTGCAAACACACAAGAACAGAAAGCAAAAAGCAAAAATAAATTTTATTCATTGGGTTGCCTCCCAACAAGCGTTATAGTTTTACGCCCTTAGCTAGGCATAATGCAAGGATCTAAGTATTGTCATCGTTGGTTCGCGATCCATAAGATGCCCTCATGATTGATTCATAAGGTGGCCTGATTTTGGTTCTAGGAAAGTGTTCCATACCCTTCCTCAAAGGAAATTGGAACTTAATATTGCCTTCTTTCATATCAATCACGACACCAATAGTGCATAAAAACGGTCTACCGAGAATAATTGGACAAGATGGATTGCAATCAATATCAAGGACAATAAAATCTATGGGCACATAATTCCTATTTGCAAGAATAAGAACATCATTAATTGTTTCCATAGGCTTTTTAATAGTAGAATCCGCCAAGTGCAAATTCAAAGAACATTCTTCAAGATTGGTAAGACCAAGCACATCACATAAAGATTTCGGAATTGTAGAAACACTAGCACCCAAGTCACACAAAGCAAAACACTCATAAAATTTTTAATATTGAGTTTGATAGTAGGTTCCCATTCATCATGCAACTTTCTAGGAATTGATACTTCTAATTCCAATTTTTCTTCCAAAGCTTTCATCATAGCATCAATAATATGTTTAGTAAAAGCTTTGCTTTGTTCATAAGCATGGGGTGAATTTAGCATGGATTGCAACAAAAATACAATCAATCAAAGAGCAACTATCATAATTAAATTCTTTGTAATCCAAAAGAGTGGGTGCATCACTAGCTAAAGTTTTGACCTCTTCAAACCCACTTTTATCAATATTCTCAACAAGATTTTCACCCTCCGAATCATTGGGACACCTTCTACCTAAAGTTGACTCTTCTACAGTCCCTTTTTCATCAATCTTAACATTACTAAACAAGGAATCAATAGAAGACACACCAATCATTTTAAGATCTTCATCACTTTTATGAGAGTAATCACTAGAAAATGATCTTTCAAGAAATTCTCTTTTAGCTCTAAGCATAGCAGTTCTTTCCTTACTTTCATCCATAGAAACATAAAGAGCTTTTATTGATTCATCAACCTTAGGCACAAAAAATTTCAACTTGAGATTTTCCACATCATGAGCAATTCTATCAACACTTCTAGACAAATCATCAATCTTATTCAACTTTTCTTCTATGGAAGTGTTGAAACTTTTTGCGTATTGATAAATTCTTTAATATTTTTCTCAAGATCAGAGGTGTTCCTATTATTATTATCAGATTGATTTCCATAGGAATTATCATAATTATTATAGGAATTACTAGGAAAAGGCCTAAGATTAAAATTACCTCTATAAGCATTGTTATTGAAATTATTGCGAGAGATAAAATTCACATCTATGGCATCACTATTTTGCTCAATAAAAGTAGACAAAGGCATATAATTAAAATCAATAGGAGCACTTTTACTAACAACCAATTTCATAAGAGCATCAACTTTATCACTCAAAGAAGAAATTTCTTCAACCGAATTAACTTTTTTATTAGTTGGAGCTCTTTCAGTATGCCATTGCGAATAATTTGCCATGATATTATCAAGAAATTTGGTGGATTCACCCAAAGTAATTTCCATAATAGTTCCACCTGCTGCGGAACCTAAAAGATTACGAGAAACAAAATTCAACCCCGCATAAAATTTTTGTATGATCATCCAATGATTTAACCCATGAGTTGGGCAATTCCTTAGCATCATTTACATCCTTTCCCAACATTATGCAACATGCTCATGTTCAAGTTGCTTGAAATTCATGATATGGGTTCTAAGGGAAATAATTTTTGCGGGCGGAAAATACTTAGTGATAAGAGCATCTTTGCACTTATTCCAAGAATCGATACTATTGCGAGGCAAAGAAGAGAACCAAATTTTTGCAGAATCACGCAAAGAAAACGGAAATAATTTCATCTTCACCACATCATTGTCCACATCTTTTTTCTTTTGCATATCACATAATTCCACGAAGGTATTAAGATGGGATGTGGCATCCTCATTAGGAGTACCGGAAAATTGATCTTTCGTAACAAGATTCAGCAAAGCAGTATTAATATCACAAGACTCTGCACTAGTGGCGGCAGGAGCAATTGGAGTGCCAATAAAATCATTGTTGTTGGTATTTAAGAAATCACATAACTTGGTGTTCTCTTGAGTCATGATGACCACAGAACAAGATTGCACTCAAAAACAGATCTGGCAAGAAAACGGCGAACGGAAAAAGAGAGGCGACTAAAACGGCAAATTTTTGTGAAGTGGGGGAGAGGGAAACGAGAGGCAAATGGAAAATAATGTAAATTGAGAGAGATAAGATTTGTGATTAGGAACCTGGTATATGTTGAAGATCCTCCCCGCCAACGGCGCCAGAAATTCCTTTTGATTTCGCTTGAAGCTACGTCGGTATTTCCCCAAAGAGGAAGGGATGATGTAGCACAGCAGCGGTAGGTATTTCCCTCAGATATGAAACCAAGGTTATCAACTAGTAGGAGAACCAAGCAACACAATGTAAATAGACCCTGCACACAAATAACAACACCTCGCAACCCGACGTGTTAAAGGGGTTGTCAATCCCTTTCGGGTAACGGCGCCAGAAATTGCGTGTTGACGGGAGAAAGTTGTAATAGATTGAATAAATAGATCGAAAATAAAATAAAGTGCAGCAAAGTATTTTTGTATTTTTGGTTTAATAGATCTGAATAAAGAGAGCAAATAAAATAGATCGCAAAGGCAAATATATGAGAAAGAAGACCCGGGGCCGTAGGTTTCACTAGTGGCTTCTCTTGAGAAAAATAGCAAACGGTGGGTAAACAAATTACTGTTGGGAAATTGATAGAACTTCAAATAATCATGACGATATCCAGGCAATGATCATTACATAGGCATCACGTCCAAGATTAGTTGACCGACTCCCGCCTGCATCTACTACTATTACTCCACACATCGACCGCTATCCAGCATGCATCTAGTGTATTAAGTTCATGGAAAAACGGAGTAATAAAATAAGAACGATGACATGATGTAGACAAGACCTATCTATGTAGTGATACACCCCATCGTTTTATCCTTAGTAGCAATGATACATACGTGTCGTTTCCCTTTCTGTCACTGGGATCAAGAACCGTAAGATCGAACCCACTACAAAGCACCTCTTCCCATTGCAAGATAAATAGATCAAGTTGGCCAAACAAAACCCAAATATCGGAGAAGAAATACGAGGCTATAAGCAATCATGCATATAAGAGATCAAAGAAACTCAAATACCTTTCATGGATATAAAAAGATATAACTTATCATAAACTCAAAGTTCATCAGATCCCAACAAACACACCGCAAAAAGAGTTACATCATATGGATCTCCAAGAGACCATTGTATTGAGAATTCAGCGAGAGAGAGAAAGCCATCTAGCTACTAACTACGGACCCGTAGGTCTACAAAGAACTACTCACGCATCATCGAAGAGGCACCAATGGAGGTGGTGAACCCCATCCGAGATGGTGTCCAGATTGGAACTGGTGGTTCTGGACTCTGCGGAGGCTGGATGAATATTTCGTCGACTCCCCGAGGGTTTGTGGAATATTGGGGTATTTATAGAGCAAAGAGGCGGTCCGGGGGCACCCGAGGTGGGCACAACCCACCAGGGCGTGCCTGGGCCTCCTGGCGCGCCCTGGTGGGTTGTCCCCTCCTCGGGACTTCCCCTAGGCACAACCAGGGCCCAACATGTTCCTTCTGGTCGATAAAAAATCTCCGTAAAGTTTCGTGGCATTTAGACTCTGTCTGATATTGATTTTCTGCGATGTAAAAAACATGCAAAAACAGCAACTAGCACTTGGCACTTGGCACTATGTCAATAAGTTAGTACCAAAAATGATTAAAAATGGCTATAAAATGATTATAAAACATCCAAGATTTATAACAAAACAGCATGGAACAATCAAATATTATAGATATGTTGGTGACGTATCGCTGCATCGGACTCGTCGGCTGCCTTGGTCGCTCGGGCCTCGCTGCTCGGGCGCCAACGCTGGTTTGGCAGCCCGGGTGCCGGTGCTGATGCGCTCATCCACACACCGTCCCATGTCGTCTGTCGTCGCCTACTTCATCTCGGACTCCGCCGCCACCCCGCCACCACCGAGCGGCGTCCCGGACCTTGCGCGCGATTGACTTGATCACCCGCTCGCCGCCGCGATTCGCCCCATCTATGCCACGTGACCGACCTGGCCCGTCGGTTGCCCGCGCCTCCGCAGATCTCGTGAAGATCGTCCCCGAGTTCAGCGCGCCCCTCCAACGGTCGAGCAACGAGTTGCCGCTACGTCGCCCCATGGTTCTCCTCACGGCTGCATCGACTCACGCGTCATCGTTGCGTCGCCCCTTCGAGCCGTAGTGCCGCGATATGCGGTCCCCGTTGCCGCCTCGAGGCTGTACCCGCGGTTGCACCGACCCGCGCTTCGCCGACCCTTCGAGTTGTAGCGCCACGGCCCGCGGTCCCTGCTGCCGCCCCGAGGTCTTCCCGCTATCGCCCTGACCCGCTTGCTGCTGCCACGTCGCCCCTTCAGGCCGTGGCACCGCGGTCTGCGGTCCACCGCCATCCCCGCGCATCGACTTGCGTGGTATGCACCGCGCCGCCTCCCTTGGCGCGGGAACACCACCGTCCGCGACGGTCTTCTTCATGTTGTCGGTTTGCTCGCCTACTTCGAGCACCACCGCCGCACTCCAAACCTAGTTGCCGCTACCCCCGTAACCGTCGTCGTCGCCGCATATCCACCCCCTTCGTCTTCGTCCATCACTAGTCCGTCACCAGCGTTGCCGTCATCTTCCCCGACCACTTCGTCTACTTCGACCACCGTTGGTGACATCGGCCCCACGTCGATTGGCGCCGCAACCGTCGTCGAGTCCTTCTCTGTTGGCCTCTCCGACTTTTCCTACATGGGTATAACTCGTGCAGGTCCCAGTCTACGCATGCCCGATGCTGGCAACACCGATGCCTGCCTTCATCCACGACGTGTCCCCGGGCCTGGCAATCCTGGTCAGCGCTTCGTCAACTTCGTCTTCGTCTGTCTATGCATGCCCGATGCTGGCAACACTGACACGTGCCTTCGTCTACGACGCGTCCCCAGGTTTGGCAAACCCGACGTGACGCCTTGTCAACACCGTCCTCTACCCGGCGCACACTACTTCGACACCACTACGCCCATGACTAACTCGGCGCCTCCTTGCGCCCGCGGCTCCAAGGCGACATCCACGACACCGGCTGCCCCAACTCGACATTGACCAGGGCGTTCTTCGCACGACTACCTTGACCACGGCTACACCACCCTATGCTCTCGACTACTTCGACAAATGGCACAAAGGGCTACCACCTTGGTTGAACAACCTTGTCAGTTTCCACTCCAACCACGACTTTCGTGATGCATCAACCGTTACGACTGTGGAGGGGTGTCCGTCGGCTTGCCTTTGGATTCTTCTCCAGTCTCACTGTCTGCGTCACTATCGTTGTGACTGCGGGGGGATGTTGAGTATATGATTATTAGGAAGTACATGATAGACTAGGATTTGGTCCTGCCTTGTCTTGTACTCCAAGTTGGTCATTGTACTCCTATATATATATATATATATATATATATATATATATATATATATATATATATGCCCACGAGGCTCAAGCAGTACATAATCGATTCCACCAATCTTCATGTATCCCTTCTAACAGGAAGTAACTAAAAACAAGAGCATTATTTTGAATTAGAGTCACATTTCTGCATTTGTTATGTGTGAGTATATTTCTTTAATTGTTGATCTCAAATAAAAGCAGTACTTTGGAGGTTGTCAGTCTCATATATTTATTTGTGTTAGGTCCCGCATGTGAGTAGAAGTACATTTATTTATCATTTGGAGGTTGCCAGTCTCACATATGGGTAGGGGTGCATTTGTTTATTGGTGAAGGTTGGTGGTCCCACATGTGAATTCACCACCTACTCCTTTATAACTCAGAAAGATAAATGACTCTTATTTTATGTTGTTGTGCTTTGATCTTGTTACTCGGTTGTACATTACGAGACTAGCCAGGACTAGCCCTTGACGGCATATTTTTATAGAGGTAAATCTCTAAGCACCCCCTCGGCTGAGTCAGGACTCGAACCATGGTGGGCAGCCTGCGCTCCCGTAGGGTTGTATAGTAACAAAGTAAGAACATGCCTTGTATTGTAATGAGTAGTACCTCCATCTGGTTTATTAGTCCCATCGTACTTTTGGTCAAAATTTGACCACATATTTGACTAGCAAAGTATTAATGCATGTTACTAAAAATTATATTGTTGGATTCGTATTTGAATGTAGTTTTCAATGGTATGTTTTTTGCTACATATAACTTCTAATTTATTAGTAAAAATCATGGTCAAAATATGATCCAAAATACAAGGGGGACTATTAACCAGGATGAAGGTAGTATATTGGTGTTGGCCAACAAAGGTTTGGAGATCTTGTGTCCCAACTACTCTATTAGGGTTAGTACATTATATAGCTCTTCAAAATCATTAAGATTGGTCAAGTTTATGTAGATTTAATATTGTGATGTTTATGCATTGAGGTTTGGAGAAAAGTGGCATGAAATATATGAATAAATGGAGCTATAGAAGACAACTTAGAATCACAAAAGTCATCTTCTGCTCCTGATGTCTACTACACAACCTTCTTGTAGACTCGTGTTGGGCCTCCAAGCGCAGAGTTTTGTAGGACAGTAGAAAATTTCTCTCAAGTGGATGACCTAAGGTCTATCAATCCGTGGGAGGCGTAGGATGAAGATGGTATCTCTCAAACAACCCTGCAACCAAATAACAAAGAGTCTCTTGTGTCCCCAACACACCCAATACAATTGTAAATTGTATAGGTGCACTAGTTCGGCGAAGAGATGGTGATACAAGCGTAATATGGATAGTAGATATAGGTTTTTGTAATCTGAAAATATAAAACAGAAAGGTAACTAGTAACAAAAGTGAGCAAAAACGGTGTTTCAATGCTTGAAAACAAGGCCTAGGGTTCATACTTTCACTAGTGCAAGTTCTCTCAACAATGATAACAAAATTAGATCATATAACAATCCCTCAACATGCAACAAATAGTCACTCCAAGGTCACTAATAGCGGAGAACAAACGAAGAGATTATTGTAGGGTATGAAACCACCTCAAAGTTATTCTTTCTGATCGATCTATTGGGCTATTCCTATAAGTGTCACAAACAGCCCAAGAGTTCGTACTAAAATAACACCTTAAGACACACATCAACCAAAACCCTAATGTCACCTAGATACTCCAATGTCACCACAAGTATCCGCGGGTTTGATTATATGATATGCATCACACAATCTCAGATTCATCTATTCAAACCAACACAAAGAACTTCAAAGAGTGACCCAAAGTTTCTACCGGAGAGTCAAGACGAAAATGTGTGCCAACCCCCATGCATAAGTTCACAAGGTCATAAAACCCACAAGTTGATCACCACAACATACATCAAGTGGATCACGTGGATATCCCATTGTCACCACAGATAAGCACATGCAAGACATACATCAAGTGTTCTCAAATCCTTAAAGACTCAATCCGATAAGATAACTTCAAAGGGAAAACTCAATCCATTACAAGAGGGTAGAGGGGGAGAAACATCATAAGATCCAACTATAATAGTAAAGCTCGCGGTACATCAAGATCGTGCCAAATCATGAACACGAGAGAGAGAGAGAGATCAAACACATAGCTACTGGTACATACCCTCAGCCCCGAGGTGAACTACTCCCTCCTCGTCATGGAGAGCGCCGGGATGATGAAGATGGCCACCGGTGATGATTTCCCCCTCCGGCAGGGTGCCAGAACGGGCTCCCGACTGGTTTTTCGTGGCTACAGAGGCTTGCGGCAGCGGAACTCCCGATCTAGGTTCTGTTCTGGAGGTTTGGGGATATATAAGAGGTGTTGGCGTCGAGAACAAGTCAGGGGCGTCCACGAGGGGCCCACAAGGTCGGGGGCGCGCCCTAGGGGGTGGGCGCGCCCCCCACCCTTGTGGTGGCCTCGGGGCTCCTCTCGTGCATCTTCGGTACTTCGTGGGCTTCTTTTGGTCCAAAAATAATCTCCGTAAATTTTCAGGTCAATTGAACTCCGTTTGATATTCCTGTTCTGCGAAACTCAAAAACAAGGAAAAAATAGAAACTGACACTGGACTCTAGGTTAATAGGTTAGTCCCAAAAATCATATAAAATAGCATATAAATGCATATAAAACATACAAGGTAGATAATATAATAGCATGTAACAATCAAAAATTATAGATACGTTGGAGACGTATCAAGCATCCCCAAGCTTAATTCATGCTCGTCCTCGAGTAGGTTACCTTACATATTTTTGATGTGGAATGCTACCTAACATATTTATCCATGTAAAATCTTTATTGTGGCATGAATGTTCAGATCCGTAAGATTCAAAACAAAAGTTTAATATTGACATAAAAACGATAATACTTGAAGCATACTAACAAGGCAATTATGTCTTCTCAAAATAACATGGCCAAAGAAAGGTTATCCCTAAAAAAGTATATAGTCTGGCTATGCTCCATCTTCATCACACAAAATATTCAAATCATGCACAACCCCGATGACAAGCTAAGCAATTGTTTCATACTTTTGATGTTCTCAAACCTTTTCAACTTTCAGGCAATACATGAGCGTGAGCCATGGACATAGCACTATAGGTGGAATAGAATATGGTGGTTGTGGAGAAGACAAAAAGAAGGAGATAGTCTCACATCAACTAGGCGTATCAACGGGCTATGGAGATGCCCATCAATAGATATCAATGCGAGTGAGTAGGGATTGCCATGCAACGGATGCACTAGAGCTATAAGTTTATGAGAGCTCAAAAAGATACTAAGTGGGTGTGCATCCTACTCGCTTGCTCACAAAGACCTAGGGCAATTTGAGGAAGCCCGTCATTGTAATATACAAGCCAAGTTCTATAATGAAAAATTCCCAATAGTATATAAAGGTGACAACATAGGAGACTCTCTATCACGAAGATCATGGTGCTACTTTCAAGCACAAGTGTGGTAAAAGGATAGTAGAATTGCCCCTTCTCTCATTTTCTCTCATTTTTTTGGCCCTCTCTTTTTTTGGCCTCTTTTTTATATATTTTTTATTTTTATTTCCTCACATGGGACAATGCTCTAATAATGGAGATCATCACACTTTTATTTACTTACAACTCAAAAATTACAACTCGATACTAGAACAAAATATGACTCTATATGGATGCCTCCGGCGGTGTACCGGGATGTGCAATGAATCAAGAGTGACATGTATGAAAGAATTATGAACGGTGGCTTTGCCACAAATACAATGTCAACTACATGATCATGCAGAGCAATATGACAATGATGATGCGTGTCATAATAAACGGAATGATGGAAAGTTGCGTGGCAATATATCTCAGAATGGCTATGGAAATGCCATAATAGGTAGGTATGGTGGCTGTTTTGAGGAAGGTATATGGTGGGTGTATGGTACTGGCAAAAGTTGCGCGGTACTAGAGAGGCTAGCAATGGTGGAAGGGTGAGAGTGCGTATAATCCATGGACTCAATATGAGTCATAAAGAACTCACATAATTATTGCAAAAATCTATTAGTCATCAAAAAAAAGTACCACGCGCATGCTCCTAGGGGGATAGATTGGTAGGAAAAGACCATCGCTCGTCCCCGACCGCCACTCATAAGGAAGGCAATCAAAAAATATCTCGTGCTCCAACTTCGTTACATAACGGTTCACCATACGTGCATGCTACGGCACTCACAAACCTTAACACAAGTATTTATCAAATTCAAAACTACTCACTAGCATGACTCTAATATCACCATCTTCATATCTCAAAACAATCATAAGGAATCAAACTTCTCATAGTATTCAATGCACTTTATATGAAATTTTTTATTATATCCCTCTTGGATGCCCATCATATTAGGACTAATTTTATAACCAAAGCAAATTACCATGCTGTTTTAAGGACTCTCAATATAATATAAGTGCAGTGCGAGAGTTCATCAATTTCTATAAAATAAAACCACCACCGTGCTCTAAAAAGATAAAAGTGAAGCACTAGAGCAAATTTGCCTAGCTCAAAAGATATAAGTGAAGCACATAGAGTATTCTAATAAATCACGATTCATGTGTGTCTCTCCCGAAAGGTGTGTACAGCAAGGATGATTATGGCAAACTAAAAAGCAAAGACTCAAATCATACAAGACGCTCCAAGCAAAACACATATCATGTGGTGAATGAAAATATAGCCTCAAGTAAAGTTATCGATAGACGAAGACGAAAGAGGGGATGCCTTCCCGGGGCATCCCCAAGCTTAGGCTCTTGGTATCCTTGAATATTACCTTGGGGTGCCTTGGGCATCCCCAAGCTTAGGTTCTTGCCACTCCTTATTCCATAGTCCATCGAAACTTCACCCAAAACTTGAAAACTTCACCACACAAAACTAACAGAAAACTCATGAGCTCCGTTAGTATAATAAAACAAATCATTCACTTTGGTACTGTCAAGACAAGATTCATAATTTTTCTCACATGATGCCTACTGTACCCTATCATTTCTACAATTTATATTAAGCAATATAAGCCATATAAACTAGAAAACAAGCAAACTATGCATCGGAAACAGAATCTGTCAAAAATGGAACAGTCTATAAAGATCTGAACAACAACCATACTTCTGTTACTCCAACAATTCTGAAAAAATTAGGATGACCTAAGAAATTTGTTTATTAATCTTATGCAAAAATAATCAATATTTTATCACGCTCCTGCGATTATTAACAATTCTGGGACTGAGCGCAAAAGTTTCTGATTTTCAGCAAGATCAAATCAACTATTACCGTAAGCTATCCCAAAGGTCTTACTTGGCACTTTATTGAAACAAAAGCTATAAAAAATGATTACTACAGTAGCTTAATCATGTGAACACTCAAAAACAGTAGGTATAAGTATTGGGTTGTCTCCCAACAAACGCTTTTCTTTAATGCCTTTTAGCTAGGCATGATGATTTCAATGATGCTCACATAAAAGATAAGAATTGAAACACAAAGAGAGCATCATGAAGCATATGACTAGCACATTTAAGTCTAACCCACTTCCTATGCATAGAGATTTTATGAGCAAACAATTTACGGGAGCAAGAATCAACTAGCATAGGAAGGTAAAACAAGCAAAACTTCAAGATTTTCAACACATAGAGAGGAAACTTGATATTATTGCAATTCCTACAAGCATATACTCCTCCCTCATAATAGTTTCAGTAGCATCATGAATGAATTCAAAAATATAACCATCACATAAAGCATTATTCTCATGATGCACAAGTATATAAATTTTACTATTCTCAACATAAGCAAAATTCTTCTCACTCATAGTAATGGGAGGAGCAAACTCAACAAAATAACTATCATGTGAGGCATAATCCAATTGAAAATTAAAATCATGATGACAAGTTTCATGGTTATCATTATTCTTATGGCATACATGTCATCACAATAATCATCATAGATAGCAACTTTATTCTCATAATCAATTGGAACCTCTTCCGAAATAGTGCATTCATCACTAAATAAAGTCATGACCTATCCAAATCCACTTCCATAAATATTATAAGATTCAATACCCTCCAAAATAGTGGGATCGTTACTTCCTGAAGTTGACACTCTTCCAAACCCACTTTCATCAACATAATCATCATAAATAGGAGGCATGCTATCATCATAATAAATTTGCTCATCAAAACTTGGGGCACAAATAATATCATATTCATCAAACATAGCATCCCCAAGCTTGTGGCTTTGCATATCATTAGCATCATGGATATTCAAGGAATCCATACTAACAACATTGCAATCATGCTCATCATACAAAGATTTAGTGCCAAACATTTTATAGACTTCTTCTTCTAGCACTTTGGCACAGTTTTCCTTTCCATCATTTTCACGAAAGATATTAAAAAGATGAAGCATATGAGGCAACCTCAATTCCATTCTTTCTAGTTTTCTTTTATGAACTAAACTAGTGATAAAACAAGAAACTAAAAGATTCGATTGCAAGATCTAAAGATATACCTTCAAGCACTAACCTCCCCGGCTACGGCGCCAGAAAAGAGCTTGATGTCTACTACGCAACCTTCTTCTTGTATACTCGTGTCGGGCCTCCAAGCGCAGAGTTTTGTAGGACAGTAACAAATTTCCCTCAAGTGGGTGACCTAAGGTTTATCAATCTGTGGGAGGCGTAGGATGAAGATGGTCTCTCTCAAACAACCCTGCAACCAAATAACAAAGAGTCTCTTCTGTCCCCAACACACCCAAAACAATGGTAAATTGTATAGGTGCACTAGTTCAGCAAAGAGATGGTGATACAAGCGTAATATAGATAGTAGATATAGGTTTTTGTAATTTGAAAATATAAAAACAGCAAGGTAACTAGTAACAAAAGTGAGCAAGAACGGTGTTTCAATGCTTGAAAACAAGGCCTAGGGTTCATACTTTCACTAGTGCAAGTTCTCTCAACAATGATAACAAAATTAGATCATATAACAATCCCTCAACGTGCAACAAAGAGTCACTCCAAAGTCACTAATAGCTGAGAACAAACGAAGAGATTATTGTAGGGTACGAAACCACCTGAAAGTTATTCTTTCGGATCGATCTATTGGGCTATTCCTATAAGTGTCACAAACAGCCATAGGGTTCGTACTAAAATAACACCTTAAGACACACATCAACCAAAACCCTAATGTCATCTAGATACTCCAATGTCACAACTAGTATCTACGGGTTTGATTATACGATATGGATCACACAATCTCAGATTCATCTATTCAAACCAACACAAAGAACTTCAAAGAGTGCCCCAAAGTTTCTACCGGAGAGTCAAGACGAAAACGTGTGCCAACCCCTATGCATAAGTTCACAAGGTCATAGAACCCGCAAGTTGATCACCAAAACATACATCAAATGGATCACGTGAATATCCCATTGTCACCACAGATAAGCACATGCAAGACATACATCAAGTGTTCTCAAATCCTTAAAGACTCAATCCGATAAGATAACTTCAAAGTGAAAACTCAATCCATTACAAGAAGGTAGAGCGGGAGAAACATCATAAGATCCAACTATAATAGCAAAGCTCGCGGTACATCAATATCGTGCCAAATCAAGAACACGAGAGAGAGAGAGAGATCAAACACATAGCTACTGGTACATACCCTCAGCCCCGAGGGTGAACTACTCCATCCTCATCATGGAGAGCGCCGAGATGATGAAGATGGCCACCGGTGATGATTTCCCCCTCCGGCAGGGTGCCAGAACGGGCTCCCGATTGGTTTACCGTGGCTACAGAGGCTTGCGGTGGTGGAACTCCCGATCTAGGTTCTGTTCTGGAGGTTTGGGGGTATATAAGAGGTGTTGGCGTCGAGAACAAGCCAGGGGAGTCCACGAGGGGCCCACAAGGTCGGGGGCACGCCCTAGGGGGTGGGCGCGCCCCCACCCTTATGGTGGCCTCGGGGCTCCTCTCGTGCATCTTCGGTACTCCGTGGGCTTCTTTTGGTCCAAAAATAATCTCCGTAAATTTTCAGGTCAATTGGACTCCGTTTGATATTCCTTTTTTGTGAAACTCAAAAACAAGAAAAAACATAAACTGACACTGGGCTCTAGGTTAATAGGTTAGTCCCAAAAATCATATAAAATAGCATATAAATACATATAAAACATTCAAGATAGATAATATAATAGCATGGAACAATCAAAAATTATAGATATGTTGGAGACATATCAGTTCCCGAGCTCATTTGAGCTCGGGGTGAACAGTAAAATCAGACAAAAATGAAAAAACATTAAAAATCTGATTTCTTTTTGGTGCAAACATTGACAAAAGTTTTACGTGCACACAAAATTTAATCTTGAAAAGATATTCGTGGAAACTGTGGCAAAAAACATAATCAACACTCCGAGATGCTTTCAAAAATGACACTTTTGGAGCATCATTTTTTCTGCCAGGACTTCCAAGAATGTGATTTTAAGATGAAATTTTGTGAGCACACAAAAGTTTTGTCAATGTTTTCAACAACAACAAAATCAGAATATTTTGAAATTGTTTTCAATTTTTTTGATTTTACTGATCACCAAGCTCATTTGAGCTCGAGCTCAAAAACTCCACTTCCTTAGAATGACCCATTCTTAAGTGCAAAGTAACATTTATTATCTCGAAATAGTTACATCATGTATCGACCTTGATGTAACTATAGGTTTTGTCACAAATCTCTGTTATTCGTGCGTGTTTGATTTTCCTCTTTTATTCGCTGAGGTGGCTGGGCGCCAGTGTCGGTGTCAAACCCGGCGGATCTCGGGTAGGGGGTCCCGAACTGTGCGTCTAAGGCGGATGGTAACAGGAGGCGGGGGACACAATGTTTACCCAGGTTCGGGCCCTCTCGATGGAGGTAATACCCTACTTCCTGCTTGATTGATCTTGATGATATGAGTATTACAAGAGTTGATCTACCACGAGATCGTAGAGGCTAAACCCTAGAAGCTAGCCTATGGTATGATTGCTCTTGTCCTACGGACTAAACCCTCCGGTTTATATAGACACCGGAGGGGCCTAGGGTTACACAGAGTCGGTTAGAAGGGAGGAGATCTACATATCTGTATCGCCAAGCTTGCCTTCCACGCCAAGGAGAGTCCCATCCGGACACGGGACGAAGTCCTCAATCTTGTATCTTCATAGTCCAACAGTCCGGCCGAAGGATATAGTCCGGCTGTCCGAGGACCCCCTAATCCAGGACTCCCTCAGTAGCCCCTGAACCAGGCTTCAATGACGATGAGTCCGGCGCGCAGATTGTCTTCGGCATTGCAAGGCGGGTTCCTCCTCCGAAAACTCCGTAGAAGATTTTGAACACAAGGATAGTGTCCGGCTCTGCAAAACAAATTCCACATACCACCGTAGAGAGAATAATATTCCCACAACTCTAATCCGCTGACACATTTTGCAGCATGACATCACACCATGGCCCGGTCATTATTCGAACCATTTTTCACAACCAGCCACTGCACATATCGTGAGGCGGTTTCCTTGGCACGTCTTGTCGAAGCAGAGATCGTGTCCCCTTATCACGGGATTCTCATCAATACGGGTGTGGGTAACCCCACCGCGCCATCAATTACCGCGCTTGGGGAATAAGCGATTTTACCAGGTGAGTGGGGAGGCGCATCGCCTCTTCCGCCCTTATAAAGGGACAAGGATTCACCCTTTTCACCTACGCCTTCTTCCTCCTAGCTCGTCCGTTCTTGCGCACTCGAGCTCCAGCGCCCAAGTTCGCGTTCTTCTCCTCAAACCACTCCAAGCATGTCTGGAGTGGGAGGCAAGTGGATGGTCTCCTCCGTTACGGAGGAGAACATCACAAAGCTGCGGGGAGCCGGATACCTGGCTGCGGATATCGCGCACCGGCTGCCAGATGCGGGGCAAATCATCCCTACTCCAGAACCCCATGAGAGGGTGGTTTTCCTTACCCACTTCGTCCGCGGACTGGGATTTCCCCTCCACCAGTTTGTCCGCGGGCTCATGTTCTACTACGGGCTGGACTTTCATGATCTGGCCCCAAATTTCATCCTCAACATCTCGGCATTTATCGTCGTGTGCGAGGCCTTCCTCCGCATCCAACCACATTTCGGCCTGTGGCTGAAGACCTTCAATGTTAAACCGGAGGTGGTGGTCGGCCAGCAAGCGGAGTGCGGAGGCGCCATGGTGGGCAAAATGCCCAACGTCACCTGGCTCGAAGGCTCCTATGTGGAGACCATAAAGGGGTGGCAATCGGGGTGGTTCTTCATCACCGAGCCGCGCGACACCAACTGGGCGGCGGCCCCCAAATTTCGATCCGGAATCCCCATGCGGCTCACCTCTTGGAAAGAGAAGGGCCTGTCCTGGGGTTCCCCGGTAGAGCTGACCGGACTCCAGACATGCATCAGAAACATGATGAGCAAGAAAATCAAGCTCGTCAACGTGGTCCAAGTCATGCTCTTCCGCCGGATTCTCCCATGTCAAAGACAGGCGTTCACCTTGTGGGAGTTTGACCCGGCTGAGCACCAGACACTGCGAGAGCTCTTCGACACGACGCACAAGGACGTCTGGAAGGTGCTGTTCAAGGGCGCTGAGGTACCACCTCCCCTTACCGAGGACCGCGGACTCAGCGCAAAGCGCCCTGCGAATCCGGTAAGTCTTTTATATCTTATAAGATGTTCATTTTCCCCAGTTTGACCATGCGCGGGATCTAAGCCCCCACGCCATTTTCCAGGACTGGGTCGAGATAGCGGAGCAAATCGATTGTCGAGCCCCCCTGCCCGAAGATCCAGCAGATGCTCTCCTAACGGAGATGCTGGTTCCGGCACCTTATGAGGTGCCGGAGAAGAAGGCCACGGGGACCAGGAAGGGTCTCCGACGCAGGGTGATATCGGACTCATCATCCGAGAGCACCGAGGCGCACTCCTCCCACAAAAATGAGGAGGAGGAAGAGGAAAGTTCTCCCCCCAGCCGGGGGAGACAAGAAAAGGAAGGTCGCCCCATCCGGGGCAGCCGAAGGGTCCAAGAAGGGAAGGACCCTCCTTCCGGACTGCTCCACGACGGCCGCCTACGGGGACGACGAGTGGTTGCCCAGGGACAAGCCCCTGGCGAAATCGTAAGTATTCGGATACCATAGTAATTCACAGTATGTTTTATTGCACTGCTTCTCATCACGCCGAACATGATTATGCAGTCCGTCCCGAGCCCGTATCGACGTATCTTCGTCGGATGGTTCTTTGGACCCGTCGGATATGAATAGCGATTCACATCCGACCGCCTCCACCCCTCGCCCTACAGACAACGTCGAGGTGTTGTCTCAAAGGGCACCGAGCCGAGGGGAGGTAGTCCTGGAGGCGCCTCGAGGCGACATTCCGGACCCTGGGCGCAAAGGGAGCAAGACTCCCATGGGCTCCGAATTCGGCCTCCAGCCGAACACTGCGCCGGAACCTCCAGTGGTTCCGGACTCTGTCAGGCGACCCCCCGTTAAGAGGGGCTAGCCGCCTGTGTCGGTGGCCTCTGTCCATCCAGAGGCATCGGACAACTTGCTGGAAGCATTTCGCGGCGCTTCCATTGACGAAGAACACCGCACTATCATGAGTGCGGTGGTCAAGAAGGTTCAGTCTGCCAAGAGCGGACTAACTGAAGCCTGTGCCAGCCTCCTAACAGGCTTTGAGGTAAGTGACCAGATTATAAGAGAATGTTACCTCATAGACACTAGCCCCTGATGCTCTGTTCGGCGTTTGCGAAGAAAGGCCAAATAGAGGATCAAATAATAACCGCAGGAGTCTAATCGAAATATGTCTATGTGCATATGCAGGCTTCACTGCTAGCCGCTGCCGCACGTACTGCGAAGGTCGCCGCACTAAAGCGGGACCTTGAGCGGTCCAAGAAAGAGCTCGGCCTTGCCAAAAGGCAGCTCGAAGAGAACAAAGGTAAGTTATACCCTGTCTGTATGTTGATAAGAAAAAACAAGGGTGGTTGCTTAGATCATAGGATCGTCATGAATTTTGCCAGGGGCCACGACCAAAGTGGCGACCCTGAAGAAGGCGCTGACCGAGGCTGAGGACAAGGCGGCCAAGGAGCGCATTGAGCGGGAAAAACAAGAGGCCCGGGTGGGCGAGATGCAGCAAGAGCTCCAGGCTCTCGTTAAGAAACACGAGTCCTTGGAGCTTGACTCTAAGACGCGAGAGTCCGAGCTTGCGAAGGCCCTCAAAAGCGCACAACACGCCAAGGCCGAAGCCCAAAAGGCCCTCTAGGAAATTGAGGCAGTTAAGAAGATAGCGGCGGGTAAGGCATTCATTATGCAAAGCAAGCATGTGAAAGAAAATTTCCTGTTACTTACCCGAGTTCGGAGCTCTCCAGGAGCGTTCGCAGATTTGCCCCGCAGTGTTTCAGATGCCGCGGAGTTCTACCGGGCCGAGGAGGGGAGCTCGACGGAGAAGTTGTTCTGGTCTCAGTATACTGGGACCGAACACCCCATGCCATTGAGCGACCAGCTGAAGCAACTGGTCGAGCTCCACAAGGCAGCCGAACAGGCCATGAAGGGTCTTATAGTCCGGATGTGGCCTGGCGATCCCCTGCCCGATAGCTACTTCGGCCTGGTGAGGCAGCTTGTGAATGCCTGCCCACGGCTTGAAGTCATAAAGCGGTCCGTCTGCATCGAGGGCGCGCGCAGGGCTTTTGCCCGAGCAAAGGTGCACTGGGCGAAGCTGGACGCCGAGAAGCTGGTGAAGGAGGGGCCGCCAGAAGGCAAGGAGCATCGCCACCCCGAGATGTATTATAACAGTGTCCTGAAGGGTTCTCGCCTTGTGGCGGATGAATGTACTAAGGATGTAATATTCGAATGAATGTACTCATGCGATCCTGTAATATGAAACTAGTTCATTTGTGCTATGCAACGCTTGTGAATTTAAAATATTACCTTCTGTGCGGCCGTTTATAAAATCTGAGAGTTGGCCAGTCGTCGGTTTCTGCCCCCATGTAACTAGTACTGAGGTGTTCGGGATAAAACTGAGCACTCTTTATCCCAATTTTGGGTCCTTCGAGGGAGGTGTTCAGCACAACGAACCAGGCAATCGGACTATAAGGCTTTATCACTCTCACTTAGCCATAGAAGTCTACAATTAAATTTTGGCGAAGCCCCTAGTATTCGGAAGGCCGAATTTGGGGCTCTATATACGCCTAAGTCGGGCAAGGCCGACTCCTCGCCCGAAGCGGAAAAAGTCTTTAAGGACTTGAGACCTCTCGAACAGCGACCAACTCTCGCCTTATCATGATAGTCAGTTTTCGGCTTTCTCTACTGAGGTGCTCGTCCGGAAGAACCGGGACACAATCGCAGTAGTTCTCCCAGCGCTACCTTAGCCGATATTGCGGAACGTAAGGTACCAAAACATGGGAGCCGGGCAAACCCAACAATTGACCCAAGACATGATTCGGAGCTGATGCATATAATGCTATAAGTTCAGGGTGCCGCACTGTCGAAAGTGTTCGGACTTCTTGCGCCGTATTATGGGGTATACTGAAGCCCCTGGCGTATTGGTCGTACCAGAATGTATGGGTGCAAGGTGTCATAAATAAACAGACAAGAAAAAGGAAGGGTAATGCAATAATAGACTAATGCTATGCATTGTTATTTAAATAAAACGTAGAAGCGTACTGATACAAGTAGTGCAATAAGCAAAAAATAGGACTATTTGACATATCCTATCCAAGGGCAAGTTGCGTATGTGTATTTAAAACGGGTACTTCGATCGTTATTAGAGACCACCTGGGGATTCCCTTGTACGTCTTAGCTTCTTGCCTCCTTGGTGTTTCCTTCCCGTAATGCGTCCAGCAGTGAGACTACCGGAAAGGGCTTCCAGAGAGTAAGGTCCTGAAAGAGAGAAAATGATAAAGGTATACAACCCCTAGGGCGGTTGAACCGCATAGTGGGACGTGTCCTGGCCGTGCCTCTGCCTATTCCCATGGTATTTTTAGTGCGTAATTATGTACGCGCGGCACAAGTTTCGTCGCTTGACCGGGACTAGGACGGAGGCCGAATTGCTAGGCGAGCTCTGAACGTGCCAGGCGATCCTGCTGCAGGTTACTCCGGACTCGCTTGAAGGTGTCCGGGGGCTTTATCGCCGAATTGGCGGTTTGCCTTAAAAGGCTGCTTTGTGCCTCAGCTGCGAGGGCCGCAGTGTGCTCCTCCGTGCGGAGCGAGAGTTCTGTGTTTCCATTGACTATTATAACCCCACGAGGTCCTGGTATTTTGAGCTTGAGGTATGCATAATGCGGTACCGCATTGAATCTTGCAAATGTGGTTCGCCCGAGCAGTGCGTGATAGCCACTGCGGAACAGGATGATATCAAAGATTAACTCCTCGCTTCGGAAGTTGTCCGGAGATCCGAAGACCACTTCCAGTGTGATTGAGCCCGTGCAACGGGCCTCCACACCTGGGATGACACCTTTAAAGGTGGTTTTAGTGGGTTTGATCCTCGAGGGGTCTATACCCATTTTGCGCACTGTATCCTGATAGAGCAGGTTCAGACTGCTGCCGCCGTCCATAAGGACTCGAGTGAGGTGAAATCCGTCGATGATGGGGTCAAGGACCAGTGCGGCAGATCCGCCATGACGGATACTAGTGGGGTGGTCCCTGCGATCGAAGGTGATCGGGCAAGAGGACCATGGGTTGAACTTTGGGGCGACTGGCTCCATCGCATAGACATCCCTTAGTGCACGTTTCCGTTCCCTCTTGGGAATGTGGGTTGCGTATATCATGTTCACCGTTTTCACTTGTGGAGGGAACCTCTTCTGTCCTCCTGTGTTCGGCGGCCGGGGCTCCTCCTCGTCGTCGCTATGCAGCCCCTTGTCCCTGTTTTTGGCATTCAACTTGCCGGCCTGCTTGAACACCCAGCATTCTCTGTTGGTGTGATTGGCTGGCTTATCGGGGGTGCCATGAATTTGACACGAGCGATCGAGTATGCGGTCCAAACTGGACGGGCCCGGATTGCTTCTTTTGAACGGTTTCTTCCGCTAACCGGATTTAGAGCCGCTGAATCCGGCATTGACTGTCGTGTCCTCGACGTTGTCGCCGTTGTTGCGGCGCTTGTGTCTGTTACGACGCGGTCTGCCGTTAGTATCCTTTGTATCTGAAGTGCCATGACTTCTTGATGTGTTGTTGCTGCGAGCCAGCCAGCTGTCTTCGCCCGCGCAAAAGCGGGTCATGAGTGTCGTGAGGGCTGCCATAGACTTCGGCTTCTCCTGGCCGAGGTGCCGGGCGAGCCACTCGTCACGGATGTTATGCTTAAATGCCGCTAAGGCTTCTGCATCCGGACAGTCGACAATTTGGTTTTTCTTGGTTAGGAACCGGGTCCAGAATTGCCTGGCCGATTCCCCTGGCTGCTGAGTTATATGACTCAAGTCATCAGCATCCGGTGGTCGCACATAAGTGCCCTGGAAGTTGTCAAGGAATGCATCTTCCAAATCCTCCCAACTGCCAACGGAGTCTGCTGGCAAGCTATTCAGCCAATGCCGAGCTGGTCCTTTGAGTTTTAGTGGGAGGTACTTGATGGCATGTAAATCATCACCGCGAGCCATGTGGATGTGGAGGAGGAAATCCTCGATCCATACCGCGGGGTCTGTTGTACCATCATATGATTCAATATTTACGGGTTTAAAACCCTCTGGGAACTCGTGATCCATTACTTCCTCAGTGAAGCATAGGGGGTGTGCGGCGCCTCTGTGCCGGGCTATATCACGACGCAGTTCATATGAGTCTTGTCTGCTGTATTCGGCCCGGCCGGATTTGCTTTTAGTGTATCCGGCGTGACGGTCATCATCGCGCGCTGGTGGGCGCCCCCGTGATCCGTAGATCGATCTTGCATGTTTTGCCTTGTTTTCCAATACGTCTCGCAGGTCCCGCGTGTTGCCCCGGGCCTTGGTATTTTTGTTTGATTGGCGGCGGGGTGCGGGCTGGACTTCGGGCTGAAATGCCTCTCTGTCTCAGCCACGAGGTGGCCGATCAGCCGCATCATACGCTGGTGATGTAGGTTTCAATGCTTCCTCCTCGAGTTGATGTAGCAACCTGCGGTTTGGATAACTCTTGGTTGGGCGCTCGAGTTTGTATTCCTCGGCTGCCAGGACTTCGGTCCATCTATCCGCTAGCAGATCTTGATCAGCTCGAAGCTGTTGTTGCTTTTTCTTCAGGCTGTTTGCTGTGGCTATAAGCCGGCGCTTGAAGCGCTCCTGCTCGACGGGATCCTCAGGCACGACAAATTCTTCGTCGCCGAGGCTCACTTCGTCTTCGGAGAGAGGCATGCAATTATCATCCTCTGATTCTCCGTTTGCTGCCTGTTCCGGAGGGCTAGCTTGCTCATCCTCCCGCTCGAGGTCTGGCTGGAGGGGATTATTGTCGTCTTTGGCACTATCCGGAGCGTTATTGTCTCTTGTGCCGGTATCGCTGCTTTAGCTATGGCGAGACTTAGAGCGGCGCCGCTGACGTCGGTGCTTGGGTTGCTTCTTGGAGGGATTATCCTCCGTTGTCTTGTCGCCATCCCCTTCTTTGAGGGTGTCCACCATGTATATGTCATACGATGAGGTGGCCGTCCAGCGCCCTATGGGCGATGGTTCTTGTTCGTCTCCTGCATCGTCGTCCATACCGTCGATGTCTTCGGAGCCGAAGTCGAGCATGTCGGTTAAATCGTCGACAGTGGCTACTAAGTGGGTGGTGGGTGGGTCGCGAATTTCTTTGTCGTCTGCATCCCATTCTGGCCGGACATAGTTCGGCCAAGGGTCTCCTGACAGGGAGAGAGACCTTAATGAATTTAGCACATCGCCAAAAGGCCAGTGTTGAAAGATATCCCGGAGATAAACTCCATGATCGGCGCCCAATCAGATTTGATGGGCACGGACACAAGCGGCTCGGAGTCCGTGGCCAAGGACGAATCCAACGGTTCGGCAACACGGATCTCGTAGGAGGTAAGGTCAGTATTCAGCGCTATCGCCGCTGAGTGTGCGACCTCCGTGGTGGGGTCCATCCACCCGTCCACAAATGGCGCAGTTTGTTCCGAATTGAGGGCCAGAGTAGTTGCAGGTGTGATCTCCCGAACACAGTCCGACGGCTGAGCTAAATCATGCTCGTCGTGATTGTGCGGCGCACCTGACATGGGCTTGAATCCGTCGAAGATCAAGTCTCCGCGGATGTCGGCAGTATAGTTCAAGTTTCCAAACCTGACCTGATGGCCAGGGGCGTAGCTATCGATCTGCTCCAGATGGCCAAGCGAGTTAGCCCACAGTACGAAGCCGCCGAATACGAAGATCTGTCCGGGGAGGAAAACCTCACCCTGGATCGCATCGTTGCCATCGAGTTGTCCGATGATCGAAGGAGCCATCAAGCCTTATGGTGACGGCACAGTGGAACTCTCAATGAAAGCACCAATGCCGGTGTCAAAACCGGCGGATCTCGGGTAGGGGGTCCCGAACTGTGCGTCTAAGGCGGATGGTAACAGGAGGCGGGGGACACAATGTTTACCCAGGTTCGGGCCCTCTCGGTGGAGGTAATACCCTACTTCCTGCTTGATTGATCTTGATGATATGAGTATTACAAGAGTTGATCTACCACAAGATCGTAGAGGCTAAACCCTAGAAGCTAGCCTATGGTATGATTGCTCTTGTCCTACGGACTAAACCCTCCGGTTTATATAGACACCGGAGGGGGCTAGGGTTACACAGAGTCGGTTACAAG
The DNA here is from genome assembly GCF_018294505.1 of Triticum aestivum. NCBI lineage: Eukaryota > Viridiplantae > Streptophyta > Magnoliopsida > Poales > Poaceae > Triticum > Triticum aestivum. Next base: position 319,196,164 of record NC_057796.1, on the reverse strand, counting down.
GGAGGAGATCTACATATCCGTATCGCCAAGCTTGCCTTCCACGCCAAGGAGAGTCCCATCCGGACACGGGACGAAGTCCTCAATCTTGTATCTTCATAGTCCAACAGTCCGGCCGAAGGATATAGTCCGGCGGTCCGAGGACCCCCTAATCCAGGACTCCCTCAGCCAGTCCCGGCTGGTGTTGGCCGGCCGACGGCGAGGTGGAAGGCCCCGGTGTGGTGGTGGCTCCGCCACAGCGTCGGGGTGTACGGGCTAGTGGGTTGGCGGATCAGCTGTGTGGCTGGTTGCGTGGGGATGTGGAGGCGGGTTGTACCGGGCGATGGCCTACATGGCTCTGGCCAACGCCGACGACGCGGCACCTGTGGGGTCGTTCTTCCTTCCTGGAGGGTCGTCGTGGTACTCTCCGGCCTTGTGCGTCTTCGGGTGAAAGCCTTTGGCGCTGCTGCTGGAGAGTCGGGCGATGGTGTCGTTCCCACGTCGCTTCCCCCTTGGGGGCATCGTCTTGAAGACTAGTTCCCCTCCGCGCTTTCCCTGGGTTGGACGTGCACGACATCAAGGTTGGCTGGTGTCCAACCGGTGATGCGAGTGGTTGACATTGCGACTCGTGTGGCGACGAAAATGGTGGTGTGCAGAGTTGGGTCGCGGCTAGTCCTCCTGATGCAGACGGTCCGATACGCCAATGGGTGCGCCTATGTTTGTTTCTCGCTGTGACACAGAAGTCGGAGCTGCGTAATGGGGCCCCCTATGACAAAGATGACTCCATGATGGTGGTTTCAGCGGACGATGCTCTCCGGAGATTGCGATGAACTTGGTCGGTGCGAGGCTTGCAACTTTCGGGCCACTGCGGCAAAGATGACTCCATGAGGGCGGTTTCAACGGAGGATGCTCTCCGAAGATTGCGATGGATTAGGACGGTGCGCGGCTTGCAACTTTTGGGACCCTGCGGCAAAGATGACTCCATGAGGGTGGTTTCAACGGATGATGCTCTCCGAAGATGGCGATGGACTAGGTCGATGCGAGGCTTGCAACTTTCGGGGCCCTGGAGCAAAGATGACTCCATGAGGGTGGTTTCAGTGGACGATGCTCTCCGAAGATTGCGATGGACAAGGTTAGTGCGAGGCTTGCAACTTTCTCCTATGATGCACATAAAAAAATTGGGTTGCCGGTCCTCGACGTCTCAGTTGATTGTTTGGCTTTGCCTGGCAAGGTCCTCGGGTGTCGTTCGCTTGGAGGGGTCTTGACAGGTCGTCAGCGACGAAGTCGGAGTCGCCTGCTCCTGGAGAGGTGATGACAATGACATTATGGGCAACCATGACGATGTCCTCTCCGGCGGTGTGTGTGGTCTTGCGGGTGCCAGGTCGGCCGGTGTGCCCTTTTCTGTGGGCGTGTTGTATCGGTTTTCGCCTGGGTTTCCGTTAATTAACGGGGCAACCCTCTTCTTCTTAATCAATGAAAACAACAAATATTTTGCCTCGTTTAGAAAAAAGAGTAACATAGGTAGATATCTTATGTTACTTTGTGTCCTGCATGACAATAAATAAGATCATATGTATGATACTACTCTATAATACACTATGAAGATAGTATCACACACTATGAGTAGCCTAATGTGAGGCTCACATGTCTAGGTCAGTGTCAACATATTTTCAATTATGGATTCATCAATCAGACAAACGCTGGAGTTTATGTTCATATGAGATACTGATCACCCGCAAAAAAAAAATGAGATACTGATACCAGAAACTGTCGTATTGCATGATCGAGGAGGGCGGCGTTGAAGAGGAATTCCTGACCCCTTCCCGTTCGCCATGTGAACAGGACCGGTTCTTTCTTTCTTTGCAAGAAAGACGAGATCGAGCTGGATAACAGCAGGAGCAACAAGTTGGTAATGAGAAGAAAATCGCTGGCATCCATCCAGGGAAAAAGAGTACATGGCGACACGTCTGGTGGTTTGAGGCACAACTTGTGCTCGCCGTAGCTGGATATGGCGGTGTTCTGCCTGTGGCTCCTTGCTCTCAAAACAGTTGGACGGCCCTCCTTCACTCCTTCCATGATCCGGGCACAACAGACTCCGGTGGCTCCTTGCTCTCAAAAACAGTTGGACGCCCTCCTTCACTCCTTCCATGATCCGGGCACAACAGACTCCGGGCAAAGACGGAACTTCGGCAAGAAAGCTAACTTTTGACATATAAAAGACCTACGCTACACAGAGGAAGCAAGACAGGCACATGATTTATGGTTGGGCGGCACCATCGACCCCAAAACGTGCGGTTGGGCAAGCAAAACGGAATAGCTCATAGTGAAACAATGCCGTCCATCCACCGGGAGATTTCACGATGCTGGCACGACGTGACGAGTCGCACTCCAGACCTGGACAGCAGAATCATAGCAGTATTCAAGTGCTCATTCTCTCGACGGAACAGCTGGAAGCCAGAATTATTCGACTCCACTCATTTCTTCAGACGTGCACAGCTGTAAGTTTATATTGGAATCCAATAACATGGAAGACAAGCAGTTGGATGAGCAGAAATTATATACTCCTACTATATCGCTGGGAAGATGGTAGGTTGATTGGATCAACATAGCAGAGTGGACCGTGCTCTACAGCTGACACAAGTTCCGGTTCAGCATCAACAACTACTTGTCTGCTGGACGCCGCAAAATGAAGTTTGTAATTGAACACAAGACGACCTGCAACACAGCATATGCTTGAGCACGACTGGTAACAATCAACATCAACACAACATGGACGATCCCGTGTCAATCACCGAGATTCGGAAAGGAGCATGGCATGAAGGCAAAAAACGGGAAAAGGCCATGCACATCACTTTCTCATACAGTATTTACTTGTTGGGTCAATAACACGTAGCAGCGGCGGTAATTACACGTGCTAATAAGCATCGAGTCATCACAACGCTGAAGAAGAAAAAAACAAGGCAAGGCAGAAATGTCTAATAGTACAGTATGAAACAATTCTCTGACCCCCAGTCCATAACTTGCGAGATAACAAGAGCACAAATTCATGAAAAATACACTGAACGAATAAATTAGGCACGAAAGCCGACAGGCAGACCCGGATTTTTACCTCACCGCCCCTTGGGGTTCATGATCTGCGAGAACACGGCGCTCGGCGTCAGCCCGTCCGAGTCGATGCTCGCGACGCTTTGGTCGCCCATGCTTAGGGAAGTTGTCGTGGTCGTGGTGGTGCTTGAATCGATCGACGGGTCATTGGGATCCTTCTTTCCAGCCATCACGAGGGGAGTGCCCTCCTCATCCGAGATCCCACAGCCGAAGCTTCCGCTCTCCTCCGCGCTTTCCTGCATCTGAAGAGCAAACTCCAGGTTCCAAAGCACATCTCCCATCGAAGGGCGCTCGATGCCATTGTCGGCAACACACTTCTCAGCTGTCTCGGCAAACTTCTTGAAGCACTGAGGAACAATCTTTCCCTTTAGGTAGGGATCAACAATCTGATCCAGAATTCCCTTCTTCTGGCAGTGCAATGCCCATTCTGCCAGGCTGACTTCTTCCTTTGCAAGAGTGGGGTTCAAGGCAGGCCGAGCACAGAGGACCTCGAACAGCACCACACCAAATGAATAGACATCAGATTTCTCGGTGAGCTGCTGCCTGCGGAAGTATTCAGGATCTAGGTATCCAAAACTGCCCTTGACAACTGTGCTCACATGTGTGTGATCCATCGACGGCCCAGTCTTGGACAGACCAAAATCTGAAACCTTGGCGACCCATTTCTCATCCAGGAGTATGTTTGTCGTCTTCACATCACGGTGGATGATGGTGTGCTTTGCACCGGTGTGAAGGTAGTGCAGCCCACGAGCTGCACCAATGCAGATCTCCAAGCGCTGCCTCCAGCTAAGCGGTGCATTCTGGGTCTTGTATAGGTGCTCACGCAGAGTTCCATGGGCCATGTGGTCATAGACCAGGATCATCTCATTCTTGTCCTCGCAGTAACCAATCAGCGACACAAGATGGCGGTGGCGGAGCTTTGACAGCATCTCAATTTCAGTCTGGAACTCATGTATACCCTGCTCAGACAAGGGATTGCCACGCTTGATAGCCACCTTAGTTGTGCCCCCATCGATCTCTCCCTGGTAAACTTTGCCGAACCCACCAACACCAAGGATCCGTGACTCGTCAAAGTTTTTCGTTGCAGCCTTGATCTCTGCAAACGAGAAATGGCGACACAGGTTGGATGGCAAAGATGAAGCAATACTCCCTGTAGCATGCGACTTGGCTGAGCTTGAAGTGTGTGAATTGCCATACAGCGACAACGGCAGCCAACCAGAATGGCCATCACTCATGCCGGCATCCTTCGCCACTTTCCTCCGCCTCTTGCAAATGAAGCAGCAATATCCAAGTGCAAGCACTACCAAACCTCCAATTACTCCACCGGCAATAGGCCCGACTAGTGAATTCTTCTTCTCTTGCCCGGTATGCGCCGGTGGATCAGCACTGGGGACAGGGTTTGGCCCCGCAAGGCTCCCATTACTAAGCTGCAGCTTGAACACCTCCATCCCATTGAGAATAGCATCATAGTACTGTGGCTTGCTCCCTGTATTCGGATGTAGAGCCACCCAGAAATCCATAATCCCTGAACCCACAGTGCTGACCACATAATCCTTATACAATGGGGTGCCAGTACTAAGCGGATCCACCCACTGGATCACATCAGCACCTTCCACGGCAGTCTGGTTGTTGAGGTAAATGTTGAACACCCGCTGATTCGGCTTAGTAATTGGGGATTGTATCTCACAGAAATGGAGCCTCACAAGGTATGTGAACCCAGCATCCACCTGCACTATCCAGGTGAGATTGTAGGCCAAGTTCACATTCTTGTCTATCCCCATTGATCGCGCCGTGGCATAGACATCCGAAGGCGCCACATATCCCGGCACATTGTCAGGGTAGGTGATTGTGACATTGGGATCGTTCGGGTACGTTACCCCAGCCCCTGCACCATAAATGTAAGGCGTGTCGTCGTCCCATGACCGAGCCCCGCCGGAGTCCTTGGAAGGGGAGATCGCCTGGCCTCCGACGTTGAGCCGATACATGGTCTGCAGAGCAGCACCAGGATCCATCGGGAATGGCTGGTTGTTGCCGTCACCGGTGACGAAGAGCGGTGTGGCGAGGTCAAAGAGATCTGGGGAGGAGACGACCTCGATGCCATTGATGAAGGCGTAGGCGTTGGGGCGTCCCTTCTCCGGGGTGAAGGTGAGGTCGAGGGTCGGGCCGGTGACGTTGACGGAGAACTCGCGCACGAGGTAGGCGAAGTTGAGCGCCGTGGCGGTCTGGTAGGCGCTGAAGTTGGAGAGGAGCGTGACCTTGGCGGCCGGGACGGAGACGGAGAAGAAGGCGTCGGCGGCGTCGCGGTTGGAGTAGTTGGCCGGGTAGAAGTGCAGCCGGAGGAACTTGCGGCCGGGGCCGAGCGGGAAGGAGTAGGTGAAGGCCGCCGCGGAGACCCGCGCGGTGAGGTAGGGCACCTGAGGCACCGAGGGGTCCTGCGCCCCCGCGTCGGCCGAGGCGAGGTTCGGCGGCGCGTACTTGGAGCCGGCGTCGCCGCGCCACTCCCGGCCGTCTGTGTCGTTCCCCTTCCCCGTGGCGCCGCAGTCGAGCAGGATGTCGTCCCGCGGCACGAAGGGAGCCCCCGAGGGCGCCGGCGCTGTCGGGGCCTGCGCCCACGCCGCCGGGACAAGCGCCGCGCAGGCGGCGGCCGCGGCGAGCAGCAGGAGCGCGCATCTCGGGCCTCCTCCCATGGCGCGACTGCGAGCTGTATGTAGCTCGCTCTGCATTTCGTCGCGGCTCACAGATCGCCCATCAAACGGCCCTCCCGCCGCCGATCTGGGGCGGATTTGCGCGCGGGTGGGAGCTGCGCGCGGCGGCTGAGGTGGGGTTTGAGGGGGAAGCGGCGGCCGCGGTGGGGGTGGTGGCGGTGGGGAGGAGAGAAGGGGAGGGTGGCGTCGAGGAGGAAGGGGGGTGAGGTTTCGGGGACTACGGGCGCGGCATTAAGCTGGGGGTCAGTGGTAGAGGGACGCGGTGCGGTGGCCAGCCGAGCTGAGGCTGCTGCTGTTGCCAAATGCAAGCTGTGGGCCAGCCGAGCCAGGGAACCCGGAACGGGGCAACGTAACGGGGTGAGGGACCCACCAGCGACGGGGTCGGCGCAATCAGTGCCGTCTCAGAGAAAGCGAGAGGGCGACGCGGCGGGAGGAGGAAGGCGGGCGTAGGCCCCGCTAACATGGGTTCGGGGTCGTGATGTGCCCCGTCTCGTCCTCCATTCTCGAGTACCCGCCGTCCTTTGTACTTTAAAATAATGACATGATGTTTGAAAATAAGCTTAGTGGCATTTGACCGAACACATGTCGGGCGTGGTGATTGCCATGGACGTCATCGACAGGGGGCGGAGGTACCTGGCTGTCGATGGATCCTAGGTGGACGGCGTTATAGTACAAGGCGAGCGGGCGCGTGGGTGGTGGTTGCGGACGTCCGGCAATGCTTGGGTGGCGGTCGGCAAGGTATAGCGGCGGCATTGGAAGAGGACGGTGTCGGTCCTAAAACCGGCGGATCTCGGCTATGGGGTCCCGAGTTGTGTATCTGGAACGATGGGCAACACGAGAGAAGGGACACAATGTTTTACCTAGGTCGGGCCCAGAGGTAAAACCCTACGTCCTGCTTTGATTATAATGATTGAGTATTGAGTACAAGATGATCTACCTCAAGATCGTATGTTGTGTTCTAAACCCTAAGGCTGGTAATTGTGATTTTGTCCCTACGGACGAAACCCCACGGTTTATATAGACACCGGGGTATCTAGGGTTACGTATGGCTGGTTTTCAACTAGGAATAAACATGCCGACAGCCGGGTAGTCCTTGAAGTACACGCCAAGTCTTCAGCAGTGTCTGTCCTGATCACGCCTGGGTTCGAAGTTTCCGGAGTCCTTCCTTGTGAGATCGGCGCGCCGTAAGGTCGGCCCATGGACTGTGGGCCAACTAGGTTGGTACCCCTAGTCCAGGACACCGTCAGTGGCCCCTGAACTTGTCTTCGTAGCCGAGGACGTCAGATACATCCTCGGACCAATGTTTCTAGTTTTAAAGTCTTCAACTTGGCACGCAAGTTCTTCTCTCTAGATGGCTTTCATGTAAACCCGAGATCTTCTTTACTTAAAGCAATTATCGAGCTTCCACTTAACGGGATTTCCCACCGACCACATGTTTTAAGGGCCGCTCTTCGGCACCCGAAGTCCTGAGTTAGCTTAGCCTCAAAGGCTTGCCGCATAGGTGTGAACAATGCTCTCGCCTCACAGCTTTTACTGAACCATCACCCCCTACGGCGTTTAAGCGAGCCAGTTATTGTAGCTCGAATCGCGGCCCAAGGCAACTTTCTCATTGGCACATCCCATCAATGCAGAGATCGTGCTTCATTTTTTATGGGATATCATCAAGAATTGTTTCACCCCATGCACGCATAACGGCATAAAAGGCTAGAACGTGGTCATTTATCCGACACCGCGAGGGGACTCTTGGTCTTTTGTTGGCCTATGAAAACAAGGGGCGGTAATCTTACTTTCCCATACGCTTCCATCTCTTGCGCCATTGCTCGAAGCCTCGAGAGCTCCAGCGCCCCAGATCCATTGCCAAACTTCCAAGCCCCTTTCCAGCGCCTGCATCCCCCATCAGCGATGGCTGATGTCGATTTGAAGGGCAAGTGGGTGGCCTCAACATCACGGAGGGCACCATCAAGGAGCTCCGGACACTGGAGCCCTACTCCCAAGCAAGGGGAGAGGATGGTCTTTGTCTCCCACCTCATCCGAGGCCTGGGGTTCCCCTTGCACCCCTTTGTGAGGGGGATCCTCTTCTTCTACGAGCTAGATTTTCAGCATCTAGCCCCGAACTCCATCGTGCTCCTTGCGGCGTTTATCATCGTTCGCGAGGCATTCCTTCGCGTTGAGCCACACTTCGGTGGGGCCTTGATCAGTAAGCTCTAGAAGATGACCTGGCTGGAAGGCATCTTTTTGGAGAAAACTAAGGTGTGGCAGCAGGAGTGGTTTTACATCACCGAGCTGCCTGCCGAAGGCCAGACAGAGATCCTGGTCTTCTCGGTCGGGCCCTCGAAGAGGTTCATCTCCTAGACGAAGAAAGGCCTAGATTGGGGCCATCCGAAGGAAGTGACGATGTTCCAGAAGACGATCAAGTCCATGATGGATAAGAAAATCAAGCTGGTGGACATGATTCAAGTTATGCTCCAATGTCGCATCCTTCCTTTCCAAGTATGGGCCAGTCCGATGTGGCTTTACAAGCCCGAGGATGCGGCGATAGTGCGAAACTTCTTCCGTACTAATCTGGACGGAATGTGGAAACGCTCTTTAAGCCGTCCAAGAACGAATTCCCCGCGGAAGGGGAAGAACATGGCCTCGACACCGAGAATGGCCCAACCGAGGTAATGGCAGTCTTATTCATGTTTGTTAACTTCTACCATCCTTCAGTTTTGTTTATTCAGAGTCATCATACTTGCCCTTCTATTTCCAGAAATGGCTCGCCATGGGCAGAGAAGATAAGGTGCTTGACGCCATTGCCCAAGGAGGACCGGACTCCTCACCTTGAGGCTCTTTTGGCCAAGGCACATCTATGGTCCGTTAGTCCCAGTCAGGGATGTAACGCCCGGATAATCATGCTACAGTAATCCCACGCTAATGGTGCCATGTCACCACGGTTACTTTGCTAATCTACCGTTAGGTCAAACCGTTTAAAAATTCAAATTCAAGTTAATGTCAACGATAAAAGTTTTTCAAAATTTAAAACAAAAATCTTCGGGAGGTGCCATATTTTGCATAAGTAAATATGGTGTAATAAACACATTTTATAAAATTCCTAGATAAATTAAAATGATTTAAAACAGAAAAGAAAATAAATAAAAGAAAAGAAATTACAAAACAAAAAACAAAAAAAAGAGAAAACCCCCGGGCCGTGGCCCAACTGGGCCAACCCATAAGGCCCAGCCGGCCACCCACATCCCCCCCTTATCCACTCACCATCCCCCACCCGAACCGCCACCGACACCCCACTCCTCCCCCGAAAATATCTCCCCCCTCTCCCCCGACTGGATCGGGATCGAGAGGAGGAGACCACCCACGCCGCCGCCCGGATCGCCCGACCCCGCCTCGCCCTCACCGGCCTGCCTCCTCCTCCTCCCCACCGGTCTGCCTCCCCCGTCGCCGGTCGTCCCGTCCTCCTCCTCGCCCCCCCGTTGCCCTGGACCCTACGGCCACCGTGAGCACGCGCCACTCCTCTCTCTCCCCTATCTCCCACGCGCTCGCCGCGCCCAGTGCGCGCCCGCGCACGCATCGCCCCGGCGACCGCCGCTTGCGCTCGCGCGCCCCTGGCCTTCGCTCGCCCCCGACGCCAGCACCGCACTCGCGCCCCTGCCCGCAGCGCCCTCGCGCGTGCACGCCGCCCACCTCACCTTGCGCGCCTCCTCCGTGCCCGCTCTCCGTCGGCCCCGTGCTCGCGCGGCCCCACGACCCACGCGCGCGCACCGCCTTGCTCTGCCTGCTGCCCCGCCGTGCTCCCCGCAGCCTTGCCGAGCCCGCTGATCTGCCTCCGTCGCCACGGCCCTGCTCCGCCTGCTCGCGCCGCCCGGTTCCCCGCCACCATGCTGGCCATCCTTCGCCCACCCCGCTCTCCGGCGTCTGGCCGCGTCGGCTGCGCCCACCGCGGCCTCGCCCTCCTGGCCTCGCGCGGCCCCACTCCCGCGCCGTTGCGCCCTGCTGGTCCCGCCCCGCTCTCCCTCGCCGACTCCCTGCGCCTGCCCCGCCCAGCGGCCGTGGCCGGCCGGTGCGCCGCGCCGCCGAGCGCGCCCCAACCCCGGCACCCCCGTGCCTGTTCGCCGGTGCCCCGGCCCTCCTCACCCCGGCGATCTGGGCGAACGCCCAGTCGGGCGCCGCAACGCCCGACCTGCCCCGTTAGTGCCCAGCGCCCGATAGGCCCCCTGGGCCACTGACCAAATGGCCCCACGGCCCAGAGAACGTTTTAATAATAATAAAATGATTTAAAAAAATTAAATTAATAAAAATAAATAAATAAATAAATAAATAACTTAATTAATCATGTTAATATTAACTAATTAAGATTAATTAACCTAATTAACTACTGTTAATTAGCTAACAGCCCCTGACAGGTGGGACCCACCTGTCAGGTTGACCAGGTCAACGGTCAAAGTTGACTGCTGATGTCATGCTGATGCATTAATTAAATTTCGAATTAAATTAATTTATTAAATTCTAAAAATGATTTAAATCTTTAAAATTTAATATAAAATAAACCGTAGCTCGGATGGAAAAACTTTGTACATGAAAGTTGCTCAGACCGACGAGACGAATCCGAATACGTAGTCCGTTTGTCAGCCACACGTTCCTAGCATAGCGAACATGGAACTTTCCCCCTCCGGTCCGTCTGTCCGGAAACGCGAAACATCGGGAATACTTTCCCGGATGTTTCCCCCCTTCGCCGGTACCACCTACTGCTGCGTTAGGGCACACCTAGCACCGCTCATTGTCATGTCACGCATCGTCATGCTTATGTTTGCATTGTATTTACTGTTTCTTCCCCCTCTTCTCTCCGGTAGACTACGAGACTGACGCTGCTGCTGCCCCGACCGACTACGCTGTTGACGACCCCTCCTTCTTGCCAGAGCAATCAGGCAAGCCCCCCCTTGATCACCAGATATCGCCTATTCTTCTCTATACTGCTTGCATTAGAGTAGTGTAGCATGTTACTGCTTTCCGTTAATCCTATCCTGATGCATAGCCTGTCCTTGCTACTACTGTTGTTACCTTTACCTGCAATCCTACATGCTTAGTATAGGATGCTAGTTTTACATCAGTGGCCCTATATTCTTGTCCGTCTGCTGTGCTATACTATCGGGCCGTGATCACTTGGGCGGTGATCACGGGTATATACTTATATACTATATACATGACACCTGTGGTGACTAAAGTCGGGTCGGCTCGTAGGAGTACCCGCAAGTGGATCTTTGTGGCGGAGCGACAGGGCAGGTTGAGACCACCTAGGCGAGAGGTGGGCCTGGCCCTGGACGGCATCCGCGGTTACTTCAACATAACACGCTTAACGAGTTCTTGGTATTTGATCTGAGTCTGGCCATTTGGTCTATACGCACTAACCAGCTACGCGGGAACAGTTATGGGCACTCGACGTCGTGGTATCAGCCGAAGCTCTTCTTGACGTCAGCGACGGAGCGGCACGCACCGGATTGGACTGGAACGCCTGCTAGGCTAGGTCTGCTTCCGGCCGCCCTCGCAACGTGCAGGTGTGCAATGGGCGATGGGCCCAGACCCCTGCGCGCATAGGATTTAGACCGGCGTGCTGACCTCTCGGTTGAGCCTAGGTGGGGCTGCGACGTGTTGATCTTCCGAGGCCGGGCATGACCCAGAAAAGTGTGTCCGGCCAAATGGGATCGAGCGTGTTGGGTTATGTGGTGCACCCCTGCAAGGAAGTTTATCTATTCGAATAGCCGTGTCCCTCGGTAAAAGGACGACCCGGAGTTGTACCTTGACCTTATGACAACTAGAACCGGATACTTAATAAAATACACCCTTCCAAGTGCCAGATACAACCCGGTGATCGCTCTCTAACAGGGCGACGAGGAGGGGATCGCCGGGTAGGATTATGCTATGCGATGCTACTTGGAGGACTTCAATCTACTCTCTTCTACATGCTGCAAGATGGAGATGGCCAGAAGCGTAGTCTTCGACAGGATTAGCTATCCCCCTCTTATTCTGGCATTCTGCAGTTCAGTCCACTGATATGGCCCTTTACACATATACCCATGCATATGTAGTGTAGCTCCTTGCTTGCGAGTACTTTGGATGAGTACTCACGGTTGCTTCTCTCCCTCTTTTCCCCCTTTCCTTTCTACCTGGTTGTCGCAACCAGATGCTGGAGTCCAGGAGCCAGACGCCACCGTCGACGACGACTCCTACGACACTGGAGGTGCCTACTACTACGTGCAGCCGCTGACGACGACCAGGAGTAGTTAGGAGGATCCCAGGCAGGAGGCCTGCGCCTCGTTCGATCTGTATCCCAGTTTGTGCTAGCCTTCTTAAGGCAAACTTGTTTAACTTATGTCTGTACTCAGATATTGTTGCTTCCGCTGACTCGTCTATGATCGAGCACTTGTATTCGAGCCCTCGAGGCCCCTGGCTTGTATTATGATGCTTGTATGACTTATTTATGTTTTAGAGTTGTGTTGTGATATCTTCCCGTGAGTCCCTGATCTTGATCGTACACATTTGCGTGCATGATTAGTGTACGGTCAAATCGGGGGCGTCACAAGTTGGTATCAGAGCCGACTGCCTGTAGGAATCCCCCTTTCCACACTCCTTGGCCGAAGTCGAGTCTAGACATTACAAAACTTTTACTAACATGGCTGTGTGTCTTACGGGCCCACGTCGCCATTGGGTGGTACTAGGATCTTTTACTCCTCGACCTTTACTCTGGGACTCTGAACTCTCTTCTACTCGGGTTAAACGAATTTACTAACTCTAACACTAGGATCCCGTGACCGCATTCACCCCAAAGTTGGATAAGCCATAGTTGTTTCTTAGAATAGTATTTTGAACAATTCACACACTGTCATTTGACTCCTTTGAAACGTCTTTGCTTTCAGATGGAACCCACGAGGCAGGTCGTGCGCCACACGACGGCCATTGGTGCCTCGGGATCACCTGCTGTGCTAGCTGAGATGATGACCTATCTGGGTTATCGCTGGCACCCTGAGTACACCGTCTACGAGGAGTACCAGGACTTTAACCAGGAGCAGTACCGTGCCATCGTCCACCTCTACTCGCGGGAGTATGACTCCACTACTGTGCTGCACACCGCTCATGGTGTTGGAGTGACCATCGATATGGCTGTCCACGATGCTGCCTATGCTGCTCTGACACGTCTTCGTGGAGAGTATCGGGAGTTGGACACCTCCCCTTTCAGGCACATTGCTATCGCATCTGATGTTGGTGCGGAGGGATACTATACTGCTGCCTACTCCACTGTCACCCGAGAGCCCTTCTACCATCAGAACCTGGTTCTGCATGCTGATGGGCTGGATCGAGCTAACCGAGCTCTTCGCCACGAGTTGTACACCACCCGTCAGCACCTTTACCATGCTCTGACGCTGTTGCACCCCTTTGTCCGATCTAGGGAGCTGCCCCGTTCTGCGATCTACCCAGCCAGGACTGTGATGCCCCAGGGTGTCGGCTGGCCAGATGTGGGAGGCCACTCTCCCGCACTTGGACCTCTTCTGCCACCTGAGCGTCAGGTTCTGCACCAGAGTATTCGCGGACCCCAGGTTGCTGACGTGGAGTTCCCGATGCGACACTACCAGCTTTCAGGCTACACCTACCTCCACAGTACCTCTTGGGACTGATGTAGGCTTGCTTGTTGGTGTTAGATGCATTCGCCGCGAGCCTGTGTGCCGCCTATGTTGTTTTAGTCTATGTACTGAACTCTGTGTACTGAACTCTATGCATGACCCCTTTTGTAAGTTATGCCGACTACTATGTAGTAGCTATCGTGCTCCTTTTCATTATGCATGTTTCATCATGAATGATTCTTGTCTTTGCAAATTTCTCAATGCTGAACTACCCCTGTTATATATTAGCAGGATGGTTAGACCAAGTGGTCGTGGTAGTGGTGGCAATGCCCCACCACCACCTGAGTACATGGCTGGTATGATCCAACAGTTCGAACTGAACCGCCAATTCATGGAAAATATGATGGCTCAGTTTCCTCGCCCCAATATGGACCAGCAACCAACCCCAGTAACTCTGCAGGATTTCATGCGCCTCAATCCAACTGTGTACCGCAGCTCAACTCAGCCTCTGGATGCTGATGACTGGCTCCGTGACATCACCTATGAGATGGAGTCTGCCGATGTAGCCCCTGCCAGCTATGTCACCTTTGCTTCCTTCTTTCTGAAGGGACCCGCAGCTCAATGGTGGGACAGCCACAGGCGTACTCTGCCAGCTGGAACAATCATCACCTGGCCAGACTTCCAAGCAGCTTTCCGTGCCCGCTTCATTCCTCAGGGAGTCATGGACTGGAAGAAGCGTGAGTTCCGCAACCTCATCCAAGGCAACAAAACTGTTGAAGCTTATCAGCGGGAGTTTCTGGACTTGTCTCGCTATGCTGAAGAGGACATTGCAACTGATGCATGCAGACAGGAGAAGTTCCGTGATGGCCTTCAAGCTGACATCAAGCTCGCACTTCTAGTGCATGACTTTGCTGATTTCGCCACCTTGGTGAACAAGGCCATCAATGTCGAAACTGGTCTGCAGGAATACCAGAGCTCTCACAGGCGCAACCGTGACACGGGCTCATCTTCGGGCCCACCCTCACAGAAGCGTAAGATATGGATCCCGAACAGCATGTACCGTCCAAATGCATCTGCCCCAAGGCAGACCTATGCTGCACCTCGTCTGCCTCCACCACCATCCAGGCAGTCAAGACTTCCAGCTCCACCACCCCAAGCTCCTGTTCCCACTCCCAATAATGGTTTGTGCTTCAGGTGTGGTCAACCAGGACACCGTGCTAGAGAATGCAACCAGAATCAGAATCAACTGGCCCTTCCAGCAATTGGCCATGGAAGCAACCAGCCCCGCAGCAACAAGGCCAAGTCTTATGGTCGTGCTCATGCCAACCACGTTGATCTGAACGAAGCTCAAGACCAGCCTGCTACTGTGATGGGTACACTCCTCGTAAATTCAGTACCAGCATCCGTTTTATTTGATACAGGTGCATCACATTCATTCATGTCAGAAGATTTTGCATTCATGCATGGCATTAAAAGCGAAGACATGAATGCTTCACTATTAGTACACACCCCTGCGGGCCAATGTCGAACCTCCATGATTTGCAACGACGTCCCCGTTGAAATCGAAGGACTGGAATTTCTTGTCTCCCCCATCGTACTGAAGTCCTGTAGCATTGATCTCATTCTGGAATGAATTGGTTAAAAGCGCATACTGCTTCAATCGTTTGCACCACTAAGACCGTCCATCTGCTACACCCTTCAGATGAAATAGTTACTTACCAAGCTCATCTGGTGCAAAATGCCGAGGCAAGGCTCTATGCATTGAATGCATTGAACGCTGCACCACTCGAGGGCATTGAAAACATTCCCGTCGTGCGTGAATTCCTCGACGTCTTCCCTGAAGAACTTCCAGGGATTCCCCCTGCTAGAGCTGTCGAATTCATCATCGACTTGAAACCAGGCACCACTCCTATAGCCAAGCGACCCTACAAGATGCCGCCGCATGAACTCCTTGAGCTTAAGGAGGAAATCGACAAATCTCTTCGCAAAGGATTCATTCGCCCAAGTTGCTCTCCTTGGGGAGCACCTTCTCTCTTTGTCAAGAAGAAGGATGGGACAAACCGATTAGTTCAAGACTACCGTCCTATAAACCAAGCTACCATTCAGAATAAATACCCTCTTCCTCGGATCAATGATCTGTATGATCAACTGGCGGGTTCATCAGTGTTCTCTAAGCTCGACTTGAGGTTGGGTTACCACCAGATCCGTGTTCGCGAAGAGGATATCCCAAAGACCGCCTTCGTGACTCGATATGGTTCATACGAGTACACCGTCATGTCTTTCGGTTTAACCAATGCTCCAGCCACCTTCTCTCGTCTGATGAACTATATATTCATGGATTACCTCGACAAGTTCGTCGTGGTTTATCTGGATGATATCCTGGTATTTTCCAAGAACGAAGAAGAACATGCTGAACATCTTCGGCTTGTGCTGGAAAAGCTACGAGAGCATCAACTATATGCCAAGTTCTCCAAATGTGAATTCTGGCTACCCGAAGTAACCTATCTTGGGCATGTCATCTCTAAGGATGGTATTGCCGTCAACCCTGAACGAGTCCAGGCTATCCTTGATTGGACTCCTCCCAAGAACGTTAAGCAAGTCAGAAGTTTTCTCGGTCTCGCCAGCTATTGCCGTCGATTCGTCGAGAACTTCTCCAAGATCGCCAGGCCTCTGACTAACCTGTTGCATAAGGGCGTCAAGTTCCAATGGACAGACAAATGTCAGGAAAGTTTCCAGGCACTCAAAGACAAGTTGACTTCTGCCCCAGTTCTAGCTCCACCTGATACTAAGAAGGACTTCGTCATTTACTGCGACGCTTCCCGTCAAGGATTAGGCTGTGTCCTAATGCAAGACCGCAAAGTGATTGCTTATGCCTCTCGGCAATTGCGCCCTCACGAAGAGAACTACCCAGTTCACGACCTCGAACTTGCTGCTGTCATTCATGCGCTGAAGCAGTGGCGACATTACCTTCTCGGTAATCGTTGCGAGATCTTCACTGACCACCAAAGTCTGAAGTATCTGTTTACTCAGCCAGACCTGAACCTCCGTCAGCAGAGATGGATGGAGCTTGTTGCAGACTTTGACTTGGGTATTTCCTATACGCCAGGCAAGGCTAATGTAATGGCTGATGCCTTGAGCCGCAAGTCTTACTGCAACCACCTCCAGGTTCACAAAGTTCAGCCCTCGCTTGTTGAAGAATTCCGGAAGCTGAACCTCCATATTGTTCCTCCGGGTGCACTCGCTCCCCCTCCTAAGGAGTTTCGCAAGATGAACCTCCGTGTTGTTTCCCAGGGTTCCCTCAATACCCTGGCCGTCGAACCAGATCTCTTGGACTCCATCAAGAGAATACAGGGATATGACTCTGAAGCCCACAAGATTAAGCGCTACCTTGCAGAAGGAAAGCCCTCATTCTTCACTATTGCTGAAGATGGCACTTTGTACTTCAAGGGCCGCCTAGTGGTGCCATGTGCAGAGAAAAACCTGGATATGACTCAGGAAGTTATGAAAGAAGCTCATGATACGCCTCTATGTATCCATCCTGGTAGTACAAAGATGTACCAAGACATCCGTCAGAGATTCTGGTGGTCTAATATGAAGCAAGACATTGCTCGTTATGTTGCTGAGTGTGACGTTTGCCGTCGTATCAAAGCAGAACATCAAAGGCCTGCTGGAACTCTGCAACCTATCTCTATTCCTGAATGGAAATGGGACCATGTTGAGATGGACTTCGTCACTGGATTTCCCAAATCACAGAAAGGTAATGATGCTATTCTTGTCGTCATTGACCGGCTTTCCAAAGTTGCACATTTCCTGGCGGTCAAAGAAACGATCACTGCTAGTCAGCTGGCAACGCTCTATATGTCCAGGATTGTTTCACTCCACGGTATTCCATTGGTTATCAGCTCAGACCGTGGCAGCTTATTCACTTCAAGATTCTGGGCAAGTTTCCAAGAAGCTATGGGAACTCATCTGTCATTCAGTACTGCGTTTCATCCTCAGTCGCAAGGGCAAGTTGAACGCGTCAACCAAGTTCTCGAAGACATGCTTCGAGCTTGTGTTATTTCCTTCGGCAAGAAATGGGAGGAATCTCTCCCGTATGCTGAGTTCTCTTATAATAATAGCTATCAAGCTAGTCTGAAGATGGCCCCCTTCGAAGTGTTATATGGACGAAAGTGCCGAACCCCTCTGAACTGGTCAGAAACTGGGGAACATCCACTCTTCGGTCCGGATATTATCCAACATGCCGAAGAACAAGTCCGCATTATTCGTGAGAATCTCAAGACTGCTCAGTCACGTCAGAAAAGTCAGTATGACCGTCATCATAAAGACATGGTCTATCAACCTGGCGAAAAGGCTTATCTTCGAGTCACACCAATGAAGGGTGCTCACCGCTTCGGAATCAAGGGCAAACTAGCTCCTCGATATATTGGCCCATTCACTATTCTCGAAAGGCGTGGAAAAGTGGCATACCAACTGGAGCTTCCGCCGAACCTTTCTCAGGTTCACGATGTGTTCCATGTGTCACAGCTCCGCCGTTGCTTCAAGGACCCAATCCGAGCAGTGGATCATGAAGTGCTCGAATTGCAGTAGGACCTCTCCTATAAGGAGCATCCGGTCCGCATTCTCGACCAAGCTGAACGCCGCACACGTCAGAAGGCGATCAAGTTCCTCAAAGTCCAGTGGTCGCACCATTCTGAAGATGAAGCCACCTGGGAACGCGAGGATCGCCTGCGTGATGAATACCCCGCCCTTTTTCCTTCTACCTCCTAAATCTCGGGACGAGATTTCTTGTAGTGGAGGAGTTTTGTAACGCCGGGATAATCATGCTACAGTAATCCCATGCTAATGGTGCCACGTCACCACGGTTACTTTGCTAATCTACCGTTCGGTCAAACCGTTTAAAAATTCAAATTCAAGTTAATGTCAACGATAAAAGTTTTCAAAATTTAAAACAAAAATGTTCGGGAGGTGCCATATTTTGCATAAGTAAATATGGTGTAATAAACACATTTTATAAAATTCCTAGATAAATTAAAATGATTTAAAACAGAAAATAAAATAAATAAAAGAAAAGAAATTACAAAACAAAAAACAACAAAAAAGAGAACCCCGTCGCCACGGCCCTGCTCCGCCTGCTCGCGCCGCCCGGCTCCCCGCCGCCGTGCTGGCCATCCTTCGCCCGCCCCGCTCTCCGGCGTCTGGCCGCGTCGGCTGCGCCCACCGCGGCCTCGCGCGGCCCCGCTCCCGCGCCGTTGCGCCCTGCTGGTCCTGCCCCGCTCTCCCTCGTCGACTCCCTGCGCCTGCCTCGCCCAGTGGCCGTGGCCGGCCGGTGCGCCGCGCCGCCGAGCGCGCCCCCAACCCCGGCACCCCGCCGGCCGTCGCCCCGCGCCTGTTCGCCGGTGCCCCGGCCCTCCTCACCCCGGCGATCTGGGCGAACGCCCAGTCGGGCGCCGCAACGCCCGACCTGCCCCGTTAGTGCCCAGCGCCCGATAGGCCCCTGGGCCACTGACCAAATGGCCCCACGGCCCAGAGAACGTTTTAATAAAAAAATGATTTAAAACAATTAAATTAATAAAAATAAATAAATAATAAAGATAATTAATTAACTTAATTAATCCTATTAATATTAACTAATTAAGATTAATTAACCTAATAACTAATTACCCTAATTAACTACTGTTAATTAGCTAACAACCCCTGACAGGTGGGACCCACCTGTCAGGTTGACCAGGTCAACGGTCAAAGTGGACTGCTGACGTCATGTTGATGCATTAATTAAATTTCGAATTAAATTAATTTATTAAATTCTAAAAATGATTTAAATCTTTAAAATTTAATATAAAATAAACCGTAGCTCGGATGGAAAAACTTTGTACATGAAAGTTGCTCAGAACGACGAGACGAATCCGAATACGTAGTCCGTTTGTCAGCCACACGTTCCTAGCATAGCGAACATGGAACTTTCCCCCTCCGGTCCGTTTGTCCGAAAACGCGAAACATCGGGAATACTTTCCCGGATGTTTCCCTCCTTCGCCGGTACCACCTACTGCTGCGTTAGGGCACACCTAGCACCGCTCATTGTCATGTCACGCATCGTCATGCTTATGTTTGCATTGTATTTACTGTTTCTTCCCCCTCTTCTCTCCGGTAGACTACGAGACTGACGCTGCTGCTGCCCCGACCGACTACGCTATTGACGACCCCTCCTTCTTGCCAGAGCAATCAGGCAAGCCCCCCCTTGATCACCAGATATCGCCTATTCTTCTCTATACTGCTTGCATTAGAGTAGTGTAGCATGTTACTGCTTTCCGTTAATCCTATCCTGATGCATAGCCTGTCCTTGCTACTACCTTTACCTGCAATCCTACATGCTTAGTATAAGATGCTAGTTTTCCATCAGTGGCCCTATATTCTTGTCCGTCTGCTGTGGTATACTATCGGGCCGTGATCACTTGGGCGGTGATCACGGGTATATACTTATATACTATATACATGACACCTGGTGACTAAAGTCGGGTCAGCTCGTAGGAGTACCCGCAAGTGGATCTTTGTGGCGGAGCGACAGGGCAGGTTGAGACCACCTAGGCGAGAGGTGGGCCTGGCCCTGGACGGCGTCCGCGGTTACTTCAACATAACACGCTTAACGAGTTCTTGGTATTTGATCTGAGTCTGGCCATTTGGTCTATACGCACTAACCAGCTACGCGGGAACAGTTATGGGCACTCGACGTCGTGGTATCAGCCGAAGCTCTTCTTGACGTCAGCGACGGAGCGGCGCGCGCCGGATTGGACTGGAACGCCTGCTAGGCTAGGTCTGCTTCCGACCGCCCTCGCAACGTGCAGGTGTGCAATGGGCGATGGGCCCAGACCCCTGCGCGCATAGGATTTAGACCGGCGTGCTGACCTCTCGGTTGAGCCTAGGTGGAGCTGCGACGTGTTGATCTTCCGAGGCCGGGCATGACCCAGAAAAGTGTGTCCGGCCAAATGGGATCGAGCGTGTTGGGTTATGTGGTGTACCCCTGCAGGGAAGTTTATCTATTCGAATAGCCGTGTCCCTCGGTAAAAGGACGACCCGGAGTTGTACCTTGACCTTATGACAACTAGAACCGGATACTTAATAAAATACACCCTTCCAAGTGCCAGATACAACCCGGTGATCGCTCTCTAACAGGGCGACGAGGAGGGGATCGCCGGGCAGGATTATGCTATGCGATGCTACTTGGAGGACTTCAAAACTACTCTCTTCTACATGCTGCAAGATGGAGGCTGCCAGAAGCGTAGTCTTCGACAGGATTAGCTATCCCCCTCTGATTCTGGCATTCTGCAGTTCAGTCCACTGATATGGCCCTTTACACATGTACCCATGCATATGTAGTGTAGCTCCTTGCTTGCGAGTACTTTGGATGAGTACTCACGGTTGCTTCTCTCCCTCTTTTCCCCCTTTTCCTTTCTTCCTGGTTGTCGCAACCAGATGCTGGAGTCCAGGAGCCAGACGCCACCGTCGACGACGACTCCTACGACACTGGAGGTGCCTACTACTACGTGCAGTCCGCTGACGACGACCAGGAGTAGTTAGGAGGATCCCAGGCAGGAGGCCTGCGCCTCCTTCGATCTGTATCCCAGTTTGTGCTAGCCTTCTTAAGGCAAACTTGTTTAACTTATGTCTGTACTCAGATATTGTTGCTTCCGCTGACTCGTCTATGATCGAGCACTTGTATTCGAGCCCTCGAGGCCCCTGGCTTGTATTATGATGCTTGTATGACTTATTTATGTTTTAGAGTTGTGTTGTGATATCTTCCCGTGAGTCCCTGATCTTGATCGTACACATTTGTGTGCATGATTAGTGTACGGTCAAATCGGGGGCGTCACAAGGGAGAAGAAAGAGCCAAAGAGGAGGGAAGGTCTACGCATCCGCGGTCCCTTGGATGCCAGATCCGAAGACACTCATGCCTCCTCCATCCGCGAGGACGAATGGAAGGAGGACAAGGGGGGATGAGTATCTTCCCCAAAGAGAAAAAGGGCGGCGTCCAGAAGCAGAGGAGGATGGTCCTCCTCGGGCCCGTAGAAGGCGTCGAAAAGCCTTTGCGGACCAGCTCGGCCAGTCGTGTGTCCCCACCAAGGTCGTACTATGCGATTCTTCGCCCCCTCTAGACTCCACCTTCTCGATCTTTCAATATGCTACCACCACATTGTCCATGATAAGCCTTCTTGGAACAAATGCACTTTTTGTTGGTGAACTAACCTCATGAAGAATCCTTTTTAGCCTATTAGCTAACACTTTTGAAATGTTTATACACCACACAGCATAAGCTAATACGCCTATATTGGGTGATTACCTTTGAGCTCTCCACCCTACGAATCAAGACAATATTTATGGCATCTCACCCCTCGGGTATATTTTTTGTATTTATTGCATCAAAAACTTAATGGTCAACTCGTCACCCCATGATATTAGGTTCGGAACTTGGAGATTTTAAATCAAAATAAAATGGTAGGTAACTTAAATCGAGAAAGGTTCTTGAGCAGATGAAACATATATGGCTTGTGACGTTGAGAAGTGCGCGTGTTGCACTGAGATGGCAGTTGTATTATCGATTATGTTATATTGAGAAATATAGGTGTGAGCTATGCAGTTGCTATGGTAAGATACTCATTGACTCATTGTTTTGGCCAGATCCAGCCGAAGTGCCGCCTTCCACGAACGTGGAGTCGAAGTGTTCACCTGCTAGTAGAGTTTCCGAGCTAGTTCCTGATGTTTGCTTGAACTACGTCGGTATTTCCCCAACGAAGAAGGGATGATGCAGCACAGCAACGGTAGGTATTTCCCTCAGTGATGAGACCAAGGTTATCGAACCAGTAGGAGAACCACGCAACACTACGTGAATGGCACCTGCACACAAATAACAAATACTCGCAACCCTACGTATTAAAGGGGTTGTCAATCCCTTTCGGGCAACGACGCCAGAAATTGGCAAGTAGATGGGATAAAAATATGATAGATTGGATAAATAGATCTCGCGGAAACGCGAGATAAAATAAATAAGAATAAATTGCAGCAAGGTATTTTTTGTATTTTTGGTTTAATAGATCTGAAAATAAAAGCAAATAAAAATAGATCGCAAAGGCAAATATAATAAAGAAGAGACACGGGGGCTGTAGATTTCGCTAGTGGCTTCTCTCGAGGAAAATAGCAAACGGTGGGTAAACGAATTACTGTTGGGCAATTGATAAAACTTCAAATAATCATGACGATATCCAGGCAATGGTCATTATATAGGCATCACGTCCAAGATTAGTAGACCGACTCCTGCCTGCATCTACTACTATTACTCCACACATCGACCGCTATCCAGCATGCATCTAGTGTATTAAGTTCATGGAGAAATGGAGTAATGCAATAAGAACGATGACATGATGTAGACAAGATCTATTTATGTAGAAATAGACCCCATCTTGTTATCCTTAATAGCAACAATACATACGTGTCGGTTCCCCTTCTGTCACTAGGATCAAGCACCGTAAGATCGAACCCATCACAAAGCACCTCTTCTCATTGCAAGATAAATAGATCAAGTTGGCCAAACAAAACCCAAATATCGGAGAAGAAATACGAGGCTATAAGCAATCATGCATATAAGAGATTAAAGAAGACTCAAATAACTTTCATGGATAAAAAGATAAATCTGATCATAAACTCAAAGTTCATCGGATCCCAACAAACACACAACAAAAAGAGTTACATTATATGGATCTCCAAGAGACCATTGTATTGAGAATCAAAAGAGAGAGAGGAAGCCATCTAGCTACTAAGTACGGACCCGTAGGTCTACAATGAACTACTCACGCATCATCAGAGAGGCACCAATGGACATGATGAACCCCTCCGTGATGGTGTCTAGATTGGATCTGGTGGTTCTGGAACTTGCGGCGGCTGGAATTGATTTTCGTCGACTCCCCTAGGGTTTCTGGAATATTGGGGTATTTATAGAGCAAAGAGGCGGTGCGGGAGGCCACCGAGGTGGGGCACAAACCCACCAAGGCGTGCCTGGGCCTCCAAGCGCGCCCTGGTGTCCTGTGTTCACCTCAGGCTCCCTCTTTGGTACTTCTTTGGCCCACTGGATGTCTTCTGGTCCAAAAAAATCCACAAAAAGTCTCGCTGCGTTTGGACTCCGTTTGGTATTGATTTCCTGCGATGTAAAAAACATGCAGAAAACAGTAACTGGCACTGGGCACTGTGTCAATAGGTTAGTACCAAAAAATGATATAAAGTGACAACAAAATGATTGTAAAACATCCAAGAATGATAATATAACAGCATGGAACAATAAAAAATTATAGATACGTTGGAGACGTATCAGTTCCCTATGGATTAGTGTCCATACTTTAGCCATTGGCACCTTAGTCTTCCGTTGCAAACTCTATTTATCAAGCCTTTACTGTGCACATTATTTAGTCACTTTATTAAGGTCTTATGAACCCTGATATATATTCAAATCTGTGTGTATGATAACAAGTATATCAAGTCTCGTGCAAGTGTGACTCCTGGGCTGGAGCGGGAAACACATCAATTGTGTGAATTGGTGTGTGACAACTTCGTTGGCAAGACTCATTCACCGTCCATCCGAGATCTAATAACTCATCAATCAACTTACCACTTCATGAGTGCTTCGTCGTCTAGATATTGTTGATCAACAATCAGACAAACGCTTCAAGTCTCATTCATTATTCACTATGCAACAACCGAAAGTGCATAGGAGCACTCGGCGACTCAGCCCACCGAAATCTAACTCATTCATTAGTCTCGGGATTCGCATCTGCTATATTAGCCAGTCTGTATTACGAACTTGTGCCATGTGTATCTCCCATAAACTTTCATGTATCTATGTTGATATTCAATGTTGACATTGTCAGATAGTCTTGTTGGCCGCTGGTTGTTGAGATCGACCGAGTGTCCCAATAATCTAATTAATGCATCTGCGCCTCCCACCCACCCCTCTTCCCTCCACCACTAACCTTCCCCAGGACACCCGTTCTTCCTCATCCATCCTTCCCGCGAGTCCTCTTGTACAACTCCTACCCCTTCTTCCCCACTTATTCTTGCTACGTGGAACAAAGCCCAGAGGAATTAGGACGGCCGTGTCCGCCCTGGCCGTCGTCCGAGCTTGCCGGGTCCCCCGCAGCCACTGCCGGCGACACCATGTTTGCCCTGGCCACCAACAACAACTCATGCGTTCTAGGGGCCAGCCACAGCGTGTGAGAAGAAAACCATGAGGAAAATATGCCATCCATGACGAGCAAATCAAGGTAGCTCTCGTCTGTGATTGCCACGTTCTGCGCACCGCGTCTGCACACTGCGTCTACCTTGGGTGCTGGTTGCATGTTCTGCGTGACCACGTCAGCGACAATGTCGTCGCCGGCATCGCTTCCTAGGATGACATGAGCTGGCCGCATGTACATCGTTTCATCCTGGTCGTCCCGTCGTCGTCAAGCTCAGCATGGCCATCGTTCACGTCCTGGTCATCCTCGTCGCCATCAAGCTCAGGATGGTCGTGCTTTTCCTCAGAACAGTGTTAGTGTACGTCGTGCTAGCCATGTTTGAGGTTGCGTGCGTCATGCCCGCGGCCGGCGCCGTTGACCTGCGCTTGCGTCATGCCCGTGGCCGGCGTCCCCACATAACGTCTATGAACTCTCCAATGAACTTGCTCCACTCCGCTTCAGCCGAGCAAGCTCACAGATCAGCTGCAATATGGAAGCGCTCCGGCGTCTCCTCGCACTGTTCTATACCATAATGTCTGACGTGTAGATATAATAAATATCACAGCACAGGTACGCACTATTACTGCGTACGCGTGGGTCGTGTATTTCCTAATCCGCTTCCATGCAACAACACACTACTTTGTTTCCTTTCTACCTTTGCATTTCATTCGGATCGTAGTGGCTATAAAGCCTTGGATTCCCAATGGAAACACTATATATCTTGTAACTGGGTGAAAATCCTAGCCGCCATTTTCCGTTGGCTTAGGGTGTGTTCGGTTTCAGAACCAAGTGGAATGTCATGGAACCATTCCATTCCTAAGGAATGGAACGATTCCATATTGGTGTTTTGCTAGAAGAGAATGAGGTAGCTAGGATGAAATGGTTCCTAGGGGCAGAACGCCAAAGTTTCCTCTATGTCCTTTTTTCACCGAACAAGCATTACCATCCCTTGAACTTGCTACTGCCTCAGTGAATCTAAACTTGCCGCAATGAATCTGATGTCTGAACTAGCAATCATAGTTAATCTAAACTTGCCACTGCCTAAAACGCCAACACCATCCATGAACAAGCATTGACCACCAAAGCACGGATGCACAGTGACCATGCTAGCTGAAGAGGAGGACGTCGTGGGGCTGGAGCTCGCCTCGGGCTTCCTCCCAACCCATCCATCCTATCCCTCACGCTGACGCTTGGCAGATCCAGCGTCCTTGCACACCGCCACGCGTGCCTGGCTGGATGCGATGCCCCCCGCAGCGAGCGGTTCCCGACGCCACACGGCCGTGGCTCCCAGCGGCGCGTGATCAAGCACGGCGGCCGACTGGATGTGACACTCCTGACGTTGCACGACCGCGGCTCCCAGTGGCGTGTGCTCAAGCGCGACGGCCGGCTGGATGCGACGCCCCAGACAGCGTGTGTTGGATGCCTAGTGGTGGTGGCGGCTTCTGAACGAAATATGCCCTAGAGGCAATAACAAAGTTGTTATTTTATATTTGCTTATTTATGATAAATGTTTATTATTCATACTAGAATTGTATTGATCGGAAACCTAAATACATGTGTGAATACATAGACAAACAATGTGTCCCTAGTGAGCGTCTGCTTGACTAGCTCGTTGTTCAAAGATGGTTAAGGTTTCCTAACCATGGACATGAGTTGTCATTTGATAACGAGATCACATCATTAGGAGAATCATGTGATGGACAAGACTCATCCGTTAGCTTAGCATATTGATCGTTCAGTTTTATTGCTATTGCTTTCTTCATGTCAAATACATATTCCTTCGACTATGAGATTATGCAACTCCCGCATACCGGAGGAATGCCTTATGTGCTATATATCAAACGTCACAACGTAATTGTGTGATTATAAAGATGCTCTACAGGTATCTCCGAAGGTGTTTGTTGAGTTGGCATAGATCGAGATTAGGATTTGTCACTCCGAGTATCGGAGAGGTATCTCTGGGCCCTCTCGGTAATACACATCATAAGAAGCCTTGCAAGCAAAGTGACTAATAAGTTAGTTGCAAGATGATGTATTACGAAACGAGTAAAGAGACTTGCCGGTAACGAGATTGAACTAGGTATGTAGATACCGACGATCGAATCTCGGGCAAGTAACATACCGATGGACAAAGGGAATTACGTATGTTGTCATAACGGTTCGACCGATAAAGATCTTCGTAGAATATGTAGGATCCAATATGAGCATCCAGTTTCGCTATTGGTTATTGACTCAACAGGTGTCTCGGTCATGTCTACATAGTTCTCGAACCCGTAGGGTCCGCACGCTTAACGTTCGATGACGATATTGTATTATATAAGTTATGTGATTTGGTGACCGAATGTTGTTCGGAGTCCCGGATGAGATCACGGACATGATGAGGAGTCTCGAAATGGTCGAGAGGTAAAGATTGATATATAGGACAATAGTATTCGGACACCGAAAGTGTTCCGGAGTGTATCGGGTATTTATCAGAATACCGGAGGGGTTACCGGAACCCCCGGGGGGAACATATGGGCCACATGGGCCATGGGAGGGGATCAACCATCCCACAAGGGGTGCCCCCCTTATGGCAGGAGGCCGAATTGGAGAAGGACAAGAGGGGGTTCGGCCCCCTTCCTTCTCTTCTTCCCTCTTCCCTTTTTCCTTCCGGCAATTATGGAAGGGGGGGGGGGGAGGCCGAATTGGGGAAGACCCCAAGTAGGATTCGATCTACTTGGGGCGCACCCCTTGGCTGCTCCTCCGTCCCTCGACCTATATATATATGTGGGGGGCGCCCCTAGCACACCCAAGACAATTGCCTAGCCGTGTGCGGCGGCCCCCTCCACCATTTACTCCCACGGTCATATGTTTGTAGTGCTTAGGCGAAGTCCTGCGCGGATCACTTCACCATCACCGTCACCACACCGTCATGCTGACGGAACTCATCTACTACCTAGACAACTTGCTGGATCAAGAAGGCGAGGGACGTCACCGAGCTGAAGTGTGTAGAACTCGGAGGTGTCGTACGTTCGGTACTTGATCGGTCGGAGCTAGAAGAAGTTCGACTACATCAACCGCGTTGTCAAACGCTTCCGCTTTCGGTCTACGAGGGTACGTAGACACACTCTCCCCCTCGTTGCTATGCATCTCCATGGATAGATCATTGCGTGTGCGTAGAATTTTTTTTGCTTTCCATGCTATGTTTCCCAACAGTGGCATCATGAGCCAGGTCTATGCGTAGATGATATGCACGAGTAGAACACAAAGAGTTGTGGGCGGTGATAGTCATACTGCTTACCAGCAACGTCTTATTTTGATTCGGCGGTATTGTAAGATGAAGCGGCCTGGACCAACCTTACATGTCCACGTACATGAGACCGGTTCCACCGACAGACATGCAACTAGTTTTGGATAAAGGTGGCTGGCGGTGGCTGTTTCTCCTACTTTAGTTGAATCGAATTTGACTACAGCCTGTCCTTGAAGAAGGTTAAAACAACAAACTTGACGAAACACCGTTGTGGTTTTGATGCGTAGGTAAGAACGGTTCTTGCTAGAAGCCTGTTGCAGCCACGTAAAACTTGCAACAACAAAGTAGAGGACGTTTAACTTGTTTTTGCAGGGCATGTTGTGATGTGATATGGTCAAGACATGATGTGATATACGTTATTGTATGAGATGATCATGTTTTGTAAAAGTTATCGGCAACCGGCAGGAGCCTTATGGTTGTCTCTTTATTGTATGAAATGCAAACGACATGTAATTGCTCTACTTTACCACTATGCGTTAGCGATAGTTGTAGAAGCAATAGTTGGCGAGACGACCACGATGCAACGATGGAGATCAAGGTGTCGAGCTGGTGACGATGGAGATCATGATGATGCTTTGGAGATGGAGATCAAAAGCACAAGATAATGATGGCCATATCATGTATTTTGATTGCATGTGATGTTTATCTTTTATGCATCTTATTTTGCTTAGTACGGCGGTAGCATTATAAGATGATCCCTTAACTAAAATTTCAAGGTATAAGTGTTCTCCCTGAGTATGCACCGTTGCGACAGTTCGTCGTGTTGAGACACCACGTGATGATCGGGTGTGATAGACTCTACGTTCACATACAACGGGTGCTAGACAGTTTTGCACATGCGGAATACTCGGGTTAAACTTGACGAGCCTAGAATGTACAGACATGGCCTCGGAACACTGGAGACCAAAAGGTCGAATGTGAATCATATAGTAGATATGATCAACATAGAGATGTTCACCATTGATGACTACTCCATCTCACGTGATGATCAGACATGGTTTAGTTGATTTGGATCACGTATCATTTAGATGACATGAGGGATGTCTATCTAAGTGGGAGTTCTTAAGTAATTTGATTAATTGAACTTAATTTATCATGAACTTAGTACTAATAGTATTTGCATATCTATGTGTAGATCAATGGCCCGTGCTACCATTCCCTTGAATTTTAATGCGTTCCTAGAGAAAGCTAAGTTGAAAGATGATGGTAGCAACTACACGGAATGGATCCATAACTTGAGGATTATCCTCATTGCTGCACAGAAGATTTATGTCCTTGATGCACCGCTAGGTGAAAGGCCTGCTCCAGGAGCATATGTTGATGTTTTGAATGTCCGGCAAGCTTGATCTGATGACTACTCAATAGTTCAGTGTGCCATGCTTTATGGCTTAGAACCAGGACTTCAAAGACGTTTTGAACGTCATGCACCATATGAGATGTTCCAGGAGTTGAAGTTAATATTTCAAGCAAATGCCCGAGTTGAGAGATATGAAGTCTCCAACAAGTTCTATAGCTGCAAGATGGAGGAGAACAGTTCTGTTAGTGAACACATACTCAAAATGTATGGGTATCATAATCACTTGATTCAGCTGGGAGTTAATCTTCCAGATGATATTGTTATTGACAGAGTTCTTCAAGCACTACCACCAAGCTACAAAGGCTTTGTGATGAACTATAATATGCAAAGGATGGAGAAATCAATTCCCGAACTCTTCGCAATGCTCAAAGCTGAGGAGGTAGAAATCAAGAAGGAGCATCGAGTGTTGGTGGTTAACAATACCACTAGTTTCAAGAAAAAGGGCAAAGGAAAGAAGGGGAACTTCAAGAAGAATGGCAAGCAAGTTTCCACTCCCTGGAAGAAGCCCAAAGCTGGACCCAAGCCTGAAACTGAGTGCTTCTACTGCAAAGGGACTAGTCAATGGAAGCGGAACTGCCCCAAGTATTTGGCGGATAAGAAGGATGGCAAAGTGAACAAAGGTATATTTGATATACATGTTATTGATGTGTACCTTACTAATGCTCGTAGTAGCGCCTGGGTATTTGATACTGGTTCGATTGCTCATATTTGTAACTCGAAACAGGAGCTACAGATTAAATGAAGATTGGCTAAGGACGAGGTGACGACGCGCATCGGGAATGGTTCCAATGTCGATGTGATCGCCGTCGGCACGCTACCTCTACATCTACCTTCGGAGTTAGTTTTAGACCTGAATAATTGTTATTTGGTGCCAGTGTTGAGCATGAACATTATATCTAGATCTTGTTTAGTGCGAGACGGTTGTTCATTTAAATCAGAGAATAATGGTTGTTCTATTTATATGAGTAATATCTTTTATGGTCATGCACCCTTGAAGAGTGGTCTATTTTTGTTGAATCTCGATTGTGGTGATACACATATTCATAATATTGATGCCAAAAGATGCAAAGTTGATAATGATAGTACAACATATTTGTGGCACGGCCATTTAGGTCATATTGGTGTAATTGATACTTGCGAACCATGCCTCATGGGCAACATGACTAAAACTTTGTTCTCCGGAACAATGGAGCGAGCCAATGACTTATTGGAAATAATACATACCGATGTATGCGGTCTGATGAGTGTTGAGGCACACGGCGGCTATCGTTATTTTCTGACCTTCACAAATGATTTGAGCAGATATGGGTATATCTACTTAATGAAACACAAGTCTAAAACATTTGAAAAGTTCAAAGAATTTCAGAGTGAAGTAGAGAATCATCGTAACAAGAAAATAATGTTTCTACAATCTGATCACGGAGGCGAATATTTGAGTAACGAGTTTGGCCTTCATTTAAAACAATGTGGAATAGTTTCACAACTCACGCCACCTAGAACACCACAGTGTAATGGTGTGTCCAAACGTCGTAACTGTACTTTATTAGATATGGTGCGATCTATGATGTCTCTTACCGATTTACCACTATTGTTTTGGGGTTATGCATTAGAGACAGCTGCATTCACGTTAAATAGGGCACCGTCTAAATTTGTTGAGACGACACCGTATGAACTGTGGTTTGGCAAGAAACCTAAGCTGTCGTTTCTTAAAGTTTGGGGTTGCGACACTTATGTCAAAAGGCTTCAGCCTGATAAGCTTGAACCCAAATCGGAGAAGTGCATCTTCATAGGATACCCTAAGGAAACAATTGGGTACACTTTCTACCACAGATCCGAAGGCAAGATCTTTTTTGCCAAGAATGGAACCTTTCTAGAGAAGGAGTTTCTCTTGAAAGAAGTGAGTGGGAGGAAAGTAGAATTTGATGAGGTAATTGTACCTTCTCTCAATTTGGAAAGTAGCTCATCAGAGAAATCTGTTTCTGTGATGCCTACACCAACTAGAGAGGAAGCTAATGATGATGATCATGAAACTTCAGATCAAGTTACTACCAAACCTCGTAGGTCAACCAGAGCACGATCCGCACCAGAGTGGTATGGTAATCCCGTTCTAGAAGTGATGTTACTAGACCATGGCGAACCTACGAACTATGAAGAAGCTATGATGAACCCAGATTCCGATAAATGGCTTGAAGCCATGAAATCTGAGATAGGATCCATGTATGAGAGCAAAGTGTGGACTTCGGTGGACTTGCCCGATGATCGACAAGCCATAGAGAATAACTGGATCTTCAAGAAGAAGACTGACGCTGATGGTAATGATATTATCTACAAAGCTCGACTTGTCGCAAAAGGTTTTCGACAAGTTCAAGGAGTTGACTACGATGAGACTTTCTCACTCGTAGCGATGCTTAAGTCTATCTGAATCATGTTAGCAATTGCTGCATTTTATGATTATAAAATTTGGCAAATGGACGTCAAAACTGCATTCCTTAATCGATTTCTTAAAGAAGAGTTGTATATGATGCAACCAGAAGGTTTTGTCGATCCTAAAGGTGCTAACAAAGTGTGCAAGCTCTAGCGATCCATCTATGGACTGGTGCAAGCATCTCGGAGTTGGAATATACGCTTTGATGAGGTGATCAAAGCATATGGTTTTATACAGACTTTCGGAGAAGCCTGTATTTACAAGAAAGTGAGTCACTTTTATCATGTTGGTTTAATTTGTGTTCGCTACTTTGATAATTTGATATGTGGGTGGACCGGTGCTTAGGTGTTGTTCTTACTTGAACAAACCTCCTACTTATGATTAACCCTCCCGCAAGCATCCGCAACTACGAGAAAAGTATTAAGAATAAATTCTAACCATAGCATTAAACTTTTGGATCCAATCGGTCCCTTACAGAATAGCGCATAAACTGGGGTTTAAGCTTCTGTCACTCTCGCAACCCATCATCTAACTGCTACTCCACAATTCATTCCCTTAGGCCCAAATATGGTGAAGTTTCATGTAGTCTACGTTCACATGACACCACTAAGGGAATCACAACGTACATACTATCAAAATATCAAACACATATAAGTTCACATGATTACTTGCAACATGATTTCTCCCGTGACCTCAAGAACAAAAGTAACTACTCACAAATGATAAACATGCTCATGATCAGAGGAGTATTAAATAGCATAATGGATCTGAACATATAATCTTCCACCAAATAAACCATATAGTAATCAACACTACTAGTCACCCACAAGCACCAATCTATAGTTCCGGTAACAAGATTGAACACAAGAGATGAACTAGGGTTTGAGATGAGATGGTGTTGTTGAAGATGTTGATGGAGATTGCCCTACCCAAGATGGGAGAGTTGTTGGTGATGATGTGGACAATGATTTCCCCCTCCGGGATGGAAGTTCCCCCGGCGGAATCGCTCCACCGGAGGGCAAAAGTGCTCCTGCCCAAGTTCCGCCTCGAGACGGCGGCTCTCCGTCCCGAAAGTCTTCTTCTTATTTTTTCTAGGTCAAAAATGACCTATATACCAGAAGATGGGCACCGGAGGTGGGCCTGGGTGAGCACAACCCACTAGGGTGCGCCTGGGCTCCCTGGCGCGCCCAGGTGGGTTGTGCCCACCTGGTGGGCCCCCTCTGGTAGCTATTTGCTCCAATAATTCTTAAATATTCTGTCGGCATCCTGGGAACAGGGGTACCCAGACTTGCCTGCCTGCAGCCCACGGCGTGGCTCCACCAACGGCCCGGTACAGCCCAGCTTCGGCAGCAACAACTCAAGACCCTCGCGAGGGGCCAAGCTGATGGAAATATGCCCTAGAGGCAATAATAAAGTTATTATTTATTTCCTTATTTCATGATAAATGTTCATTATTCATGCTAGAATTGTATTAACCGGAAACTTAGTACATGTGTGCATACATACACAAAACAAAGTGTCCCTAGTATGCCTCTACTTGACTAGCTCGTTTATCAAAGATGGTTATGTTTCCTAACCATAGACATGTGTTGTCATTTGATGAACGGGATCACATCATTAGGAGAATGATGTGATGGACAAGACCCATTCTTTAGCTTAGCATTATGATCGTTACAGTTTCATTGCTACTGCTTTTTTCATGACTTATACATGTTCCTCAAACTATGAGATTATGCAACTCCCGAATACCGGAGGAACACCTTGTGTGCTATCAAACGTCACAACGTAACTGGGTGATTATAAAGATGCTCTACAGGTGTCTCCGAAGGTGTTTGTTGGGTTGGCATAGATCGAGATTAGGATTTGTCACTCCGTGTATCGGAGAGGTATCTCTGGGCCCTCTCGGTAATGCACATCACGATAAGCCTTGCAAGCAATGTGACTAATGAGTTAGTTGCGGGATGATGCATAATGGAACGAGTAAAGAGACTTGCCGGTAACAAGATTGAACTAGGTATGATGATACCGACGATCGAATCTCGGGCAGGTAACATACCGATGACAAAGGGAACAACGTATGTTGTTATGCGGTTTGACCGATAAAGATATTCGTAGAATATCTAGGAGCCAATATGAGCATCCAGGTTCCGCTATTGGTTATTGACTGAAGATGTGTCTCGGTCATGTCTACATAGTTCTCGAACCCGTAGGGTCCGCACGCTTAACGTTCGATGACGATTTGTATTATGAGTTATGTGACTTGATGACCGAAGTTTGTTCGGAGTCCCGGATGAGATCGGGGACATGACGAGGAGTCTCGAAATGGTCGAGAGGTAAAGATCAATATATTCGAAGGCTATATTCGGACATCGGAAAGGTTCCGAGTGATTCGGATATTTTTCGGAGTACAGGAGAGTTACGGGAATTCGCCGGGAGAAGTATTGGGCCTTATTGGGCCATACGGGAATAGAGGAGGCAGGCCAAAGGGAAGGAGGCGCGTGTCGGTGTCAAAACTGGCGGATCTCGGGTAGGGTGTCCCTAACTGTGCGTCTAGGATCGATGGTAACAGGAGACGGGGGACACGATGTTTACCCAGGTTCGGGACCTCTCTATGGAGGTAATACCCTACTTCCTGCTTGATTTATCTTGATGAATATGAGTGCTACAAGAGTTGATCTACCACGAGATCGTAATGGCTAAACCCTAGAAGTCTAGCCTGTATGACTATGGTAATGAGTATCTATCTATCCGGACTACGCTCTCCGGTTTATATAGACACCGGAGAGATCTAGGGTTACATGGAGTCGGTTACATTAGAGGGAATCCACATAGTCGGTTGCCAAGCTTGCCTTCCACGCCAAGTAGAGTCCAATCCGGACACGGGTACAGTCTTGGGTCTTCATGTCTTCACAGCCCATCAGTCCGGCCCAAAGGATAATAGGCCGGACGCCCGAGGACCCCTTAGTCCAGGACTCCCTCAGTAGCCCCCGAACCAGGCTTCAAAGACGAGGTGTTCGGCGCGCAGGTTGTCTTCGGCGTTGCAAGGCGGGTTCCTTCTCCAAGTAATATATTCGGCCGTTGATCGCTCCCCTCGGCTTCTGTGCGCTAATAACTTCGTCTTCCACGTGTCAAGCGAATGCGGAAAGTCAAGGTAGTTTTGCGGATAACACCCCGTACAGGCAAGGTAGAGCGCCTATTTAAAGACATTGGATCTTAGATCCAGGCGACACTATGCCGAGAAAATCCCCGGAGACTGCCAGGAGAGACCATTCCAACATGGCTAGCATTCCCAGCTCCTCCTCCCACTCCAGCTCAAAGAGAAGCGAGTGGGAGAAGTGCTCTGTGTCTCATAGTCAACTAGCAAAGTTGCAAACGCAGGGATTTCTTCCTCCCGCGGATCTGGTCCCTGTTCGAGCAGGGTCGGCCTCCTTCAATGACGTGACTCAGGCGGAGGACTTCCCCAATCCATCCGGGGGGAGCGAGTGTGCTTCGTCCCCTATCTGCTAAGAGGCGTCGGATTTCCAGTCCATCCGTTCCTCCGAGGGCTTCTGGAATATTATGGCCTCCAGCTGCACAACTTCACTCCCGCCTCTATCCTGCACATCGCAGGTTACGTCGCTCTATGCGAGTTATTTCTGGGTGTTGAAGCCCATTTTGAGCTGTGGAGAAAATTGTTCTGTCTTGTCCCGCGTAACCATGAGGGTTCAATATTTGAAGTGGGCGGAGCCGTAGTGTGGCGCATCGCTGATACCGCATACCTGTCCGGCACACCAAGGAGGGCGTCAAAAGAGTGGCCTTCCGAATGGTTCTATATCGAGGACGTCGCACTTCCCGACCCAGTTCGAAAGGGTCTCCCTGAATTCACAAGCGTTCCGCTAAAGAAACGCCATAGTTGGCGTCCCCGGAGCCTTGAAGAGGATGATAGTGCGGAGGTTTGTCATCTCCTGGGCAAGGTAAAGACGCTCGCTCAGTCCGGATTAACAATGGTTGAGGTAATGGCAACCTCCATAGTGCGAGGGGTTCAGCCGTTTCAATATAGAGGGCTCCCAATGTGGTACTACAACGGGGAGGACGACGCCTCCCGCTTCTGTCGGAAAGGTCCGGACACCCCCGCCGCTCTAGCCAAGATATTGGGCGAGCTGTTCAAAGGGGAGGAAGAGGAATTTCTTCGCATCAATCGCAGGCATGGATATTCTATGTATAATCCTCCCAGTTGGGTAAGCCTCAGTCCTTCTTCTTTACCCATCCCGCTTCCCGGACTACCTTTGATAACCTTCTAACCCGCTTATAATAGCATTGGCGAAAAATCACCGAGGGGTTTTACAGCCCCGCCCCACAGCCTTAGAACCACAACCGGGAGCTGGATCCTGGGTTTGAAGAAGACCCGGATATATTCGTGGTACTAGCGGAAGGGGTGTTTTATCAGGCGAGCTACGATGGCACGGAAGTGGCCATTATTGCCGATTACCCTGGTCTTCTCCCTGCTTCCCACATAAGTCATCAAGTGAAAATCTCACTCTCAAGAGCCTCCTCGCACTACCTCACCCACCGCACTGTCTCGTGCTCCACAGGGGAGGCGTTCGGCGCGTCACGCTACTCCGGGGGCGGCTCCAAAGAGAGCGGCTCCGGCGCCGAGCAAGGCTTCCAAAAGGAAGGTCGGTGAAGACACGACCGGTCCCTCGTCAAAGAGGTAAGGATTTGAAGGTATACTTTAGTAGTCACATCCAACTGTAACTTGTACGTTTGTTTGGTACCAGGAAAAAGTTCCACCGGACTAAGTCCGAGGGTCCGGCCGGCCGTACTCCCAGCGCCCGGGATTTAGACCCCGTTGGAGAGGCGGAAGCCGATATTGGAACAGTGCCAGACTGTCCTTCGGCCGAGGGTTCGGAGAATATGTCTGTTACCAACTCGGAAGTGGAGAGCGCCATGAATCATCGGCGCTGTAGGGCTATTTTACGAGACCCTGAGTTCTCGGAAGAGGCATTCAATGCCTTCGCTCGGCTGATGCGTACATCCGAGCTGCTCGAAACGGGCTTAGTAGAGCCACAAAGCAACATTTAACAGACGTGCAGGTAAGTTTTCTTTGTCCGAATAGGATAGCCATATGCCAGTAGCCCCCGGGACTGAAAGCAGTTGGTAAAACTGATTTAAGGACCGTTGTATCACCAGGTTCTTACAGAGAAGAACGACCTGCTAACCCAAGAGCTGGAACAGTGTCGGGCGCAACTAAATGCTGCTACCGCCGAACTGGAAGACCTCAAGAAGCTGTCCACTGGTAACGTTCCCCTCCATCGAGGAACAATAATTGTATACCAACTGTGCTAATACTGCCACTAATCACATAATAGGGTCGCCTGATCAACTTGAGAAGAAGTTGAAGATCGCCCAGGAGGGAGAAAGAGAGGCAAAGAGGCAACACGCCACAGGCGAGCATGTGCTGACCCGCGTTAGGGACGAGAAAAACAAGCTACAAGATTCCAACACTACGTTGGGTGAAGAGTTGAAAGATGTGCGGGCCCAGCTAGCCGACTCCGTGAAGGAGAACAAGAA
Organism: Triticum aestivum; assembly: GCF_018294505.1. NCBI lineage: Eukaryota > Viridiplantae > Streptophyta > Magnoliopsida > Poales > Poaceae > Triticum > Triticum aestivum. The sequence continues at coordinate 319,158,895 of NC_057796.1, read as the reverse complement.
GCCGCGGGGCGGCATGTTCAGTAAGTTTCCTTACTTGTTGTTTTTTAAGTAGTTCGGAGATAAATGAAACTGATATAGCTATGTTTGCAGGTATATTGACGGGTCGTCCTGAAGAGGAGGTGTCCGGATCAACAAGTGATCTGCTGCAAAGACTGTCGCAAGTGCACGAGCATGCTCGGCTGGCCATGCGGAGTGTTGCCAAGGCCTTATGGCCATCCGCCTCCCCTCCAGGAAGTATGGAGGAGCTTGTAGAGCTGTTCAAGGGAGCGCGGCGGCGTATCCGATTATGGAAGATATCGGCCTGCCGAGAGGGTGCGCGAGAGGCCTGGGCCATGGTTAAAACGCAATATACCAAGCTGAATCCTAATCACATGGCCCGGGTTGGACCGTTAGGGCCAAATGGGGAAGAAATTCCCGTTAGTTTAGTATATGACCAAGTAGAGGTGGCCACCAAATATTCCCAACAGGATTATAAGTTAGACTGCCTGTTAGATGGTATAGAGGAGGAAGTGTTTGAGTCCAAGTGACTATGTACTTTCCTCACCATGTGGAATTCTAGCTGAATTGTATATCATTTGTCATGGCAGACCTTTTCGCTTCAACCTCCGGACCCGAAGATGCGGAGTGTTTCCGAATACCATCACGGCCGAATAGGCCAGGTTATGCGTGGAAAACTAAGCGCAGGGGTCATAGTTGCTTGAACAGACAAGTTGTATCCGGCTAGTTATGTTATATTACATAGAGATTGTAAGAAACATCTTCAAGGGAGAATAGTTCCGTTAAGGGTTCCTTTCCCTGGGTGTGCATGCATTAGTAGACATGTCCGAATTGTGATGTGAAAATCACAGTGTGTATAGCTTCTGGGGGTTCACAATAGAGCGAGTGCAAAGAATATTTTTCATCCACCGACCGAATATTTTCCCTTAAGAACGCTAACTTTTGGCTTCACCCAGTCTGAGGTACACATCCGGATGACCCGGTAGTAACAATCGCAGAGGTGCTCCCTTTACCACCTAGCTGAACAATTGGGAACGTAGGGGTAAGCACAGGAGCCAGGCAACCCAGCTTGGCCAAAACTTAAGTCATATCGTTGCATATAATGGTGAAGAAAAGACATACGGGAAAAAAGCGTATGTATGATGAGCTTGATGCTCGGAAAATAATATTAACAAGCTTCTGTTCAAGAAGCCCCCAGGTATAATGGACGTACATATGTAAAGATGTGTACGTCAGCGGTGTTCGGTCGAGCCGTATGAGAGCTTTAAAGCGAAAAAAATAAAGGTGGAAAAGAGAGAAAAAGTAATGGAAACTACAGGGGAGAAGGGGACGAACAAATAATTCGGCGCTAGGCATAAAACCTTCGGAGTCTGGCCGCATTCCAGGGGTTCGGCTCTAGGCGATTGTCTGATGCATCATGAAGACGGTACGCTCCGCCGGTAAGGACTTCGTCAATTATGAAGGGACCCTCCCATTTGGGCTTGAGTTTGTCCTTTTTCTTCTCCGGCAAGCGTAGAACAAGTTCGCCAACGTTGTAAGTCTTGGCCCGTACTTCTCTGCTTTGATATCTTCGAGCCTGCTATTGATAAAATGTTGAACGGGCTTTGGCGACATCGCGCTCTTCCTCCAGGGCGTCTAGGTTGTCCTGCCGATCCAACTCGACCTCTTTCTCTTCGTACATACGCACTCAAGGTGAGTCATGTATCATATCGCAGGGCAATACAGCCTCTGCACCGTACACCCTGAAAAAAGGTGTGTATCCGGTAGTACGGTTGGGCGTGGTCCGCAGCCCCCAGAGTACGGAGTCGAGCTCCTCGACCCAGTGCTTGTCTGATTCTTCCAAAGACCGCACTAGCCTGGGTTTGATGCCGCTCATAATAAGACCATTGGCTCGCTCGACTTGACTGTTTGTTTGCGGGTGGTAGACAGAGGCGTAATCGAGCTTAATGCCCAGATGAGCACACCAGGTTTTCACCTCATCGGCTGTGAAATTGGAACCGTTATCAGTGATGATGCTGTGCGGGACACCATAACGGTGCACCACATCGGATATAAATGCAATCACCGGTCCGGACTCGGCCGTTTTAACTGGTCTAGCCTCTATCCACTTGGTGAATTTGTCCACCATGACCAGCAGATATTTTTTCTTATGGCTTCCCCCTTTAAGGGGTCCAACCATGTCCAAGCCCAGACCGCAAAGGGCCATGTAATGGGGATTGTTTGTAGGGCGGTTGGGGGCATATGGCTTTGGTTGGCGAAGAGTTGGCGTCCAACGCAGCGCTGGACGAGGTCCTGTGCGTCTGCTCGGGCTGTAGGCCAATAAAATCCTGTCCGGAAGGCCTTGCTGACAAGTGCCCGGGCTGCGGCATGGTGCCCACCGAGACCGGCGTGAATTTCTGCCAAGAGTTGCCGCCCCTCCTCCTCGGAGATACACCTTTGAAGGACTCCGGTAGTGCTTTTCTTGTAGAGCTCTCCTTCGTGAACTTTATAGGCCTTCGAGCGTTGGACAATGCGGCGAGCCTCGTTCTGATCTTCTGGGAGCTCCCTCCTATTAAAGTAGGCCAAGAATGGTTCGGTCCACGGGGCAATTACTGCCATGATGAGGTGGGCCGATGGGTTATTTCAGTGGCTGAGCCTCCGATGATATCGGCGTGCTCGCTATCTATGTTTGTGTTCGGAACGGGACTGTCGTTGCTGTCTCCCCCTTGCCACACCACAGATGGCTTAAAGAGCCTTTCGAGGAAGATGTTAGGTGGGACGGGGTCGCGCTTGGCACCGATGCGAGCAAGGACGTCTGCCGCCTGATTACTTTCGCGGGCGACGTGATGGAATTCGAGCCCCTCGAACCGAGCCGACATCTTTAAGATGGCATTGCGAAGCTGCCATCTTTGGATCTTTGGCATAAAAGTCTCCATTAATTTGGGATATTGCGAGTTTTGAGTCCCCGCGCACCTCCAGGCGTTGTATGCCCATTGATACGGCTGCGTTGTTGGAGTCTGTGTATAATATTTGGAGTACGTACTGGACGATATCTCCTGTGGGGGACGTTAATACGACGCCCGCCCCTAGCCCTGCCAACATTTTGGAGCCGTCAAAGTGCATAACCCAGTTGGAATACGCGCCATACTCTTTAGGGAGTTCGGCCTCTGTCCATTCGGCGACGAAGTCAGCCAGTACCTGGGATTTGATGGCTCGACGTGGTTTGTACGTGATGTCGAATGGAAGGAGCTCAATGGCCTATTTGGCAATCCGGCCCGTTGCATCCGGTTGTTGATTATATCATTGAGGGGCACTTCGGAAGCCACCGTGATCGAGCACTCCTGAAAGTAGTGTCGCAATTTTCGAGATGCCATGAAGAGTGCATATGCTATTTTTTGATAGTGAGGGTACCGGGATTTGCATGGTGTGAGGACGGTGGATACGTAGTATACCGGCTTTTGGAGCGGAAATTTGTGTCCGTCCTGTTCTTGCTCGACGACGAGTATGGCGCTCACCACCTGGTGTGTTGCCGATATATATAGGAGCATTGGTTCGCCGACGTTTGGCGCGGCCAGGATTGGGTTGCTTGCCAAAAGGGATTTTTTTTTCTTCCAGTCCGGCCGTCGTCGCGTCTATCCACTAGAAGTTATCGGTGCGCCGTAGTAGGCGATAAAGGGGCATCGCCTTTTCCCCCAACCTGGAGATAAAGCGGCCTAAAGCTGCCACGCACCCGGCGAGTTTTTTGGACCTGTTTGAGTTCGGTTGGCGTGGCCAATTGTGACAGAGCTCGGATTTTGGCTGGATTTGCTTCAATTCCTCTATTGGAAATGATGAAGCCCAGTAGTTTACTGGCGGGGACGCCGAAGACACACTTTTCCGGGTTAAGCTTGATGTCGTATGCGCAGAGGTTGTCGAATGTGAGACGCAAGTCGTCTATTAGTGTTTTGACGTGTCTAGTTTTGATGACGACGTCGTCCACGTAGGCCTCCACTGTCTTGCCGATCTGTTTCTCGAGGCGTGTTTGGATCATGCGCTGGTAGGTGGCGCCGGCGTTCTTGAGCCTGAAAGGCATGGTGTTGAAGCAAAACTGCCCGTATGGTGTAATGAATGTTGTTGCGGCTTGATCGGACTCCTTCATTTTGATTTGATGGTATCCGGAATATGCATCAAGGAAGCACAGCGAGTCGTGTCCGGCGGTAGCGTCAATGATTTGATCAATGCGAGGAAGGGGGAAGGGATCCTTAGGGCAAGCCTTGTTAAGGTCTTTGAAATCGATGCATAGGCGCCAGGATTTATCCTTCTTTGGTACCATTACCAAGTTTGCCAGCCAGTCCGGATGTTTAATATCTTTGAGGAATCCGGCCTCGATGAGTTTGGCTAGCTCCTCCCCCATAGCTTGTCGTTTGGGTTCGGAAAAGCGCCGCAGTGTTTGTTTGACCGGCTTATATCCCTTTAGTATGTTGAGGCTGTGTTCGGCCAACTCGCGCGGGATTCCTAGCATATCTGAGGGGTGCCAGGCGAATATATCCCAGTTTTCGTGCAACAAGTCTCGCAGTGCTGCGTCGACTGTGGGGCTGAGTTGTGCTCCGATAGAGGCTATCTTCTTCGGGTCTGTTGGATGGACCTGAAATTTGACCGTTTCTTCTGCTGGCTTGAAGGAGGTAGATTTGGGTCGTTTGTCCAGGATAACATCGTCTCTATCCACAGTGGAGCGTAGTGCAGTCTCTTCAGCCGCAAGGGCCTCAGATAATGCCTCGAGGGCCAAGGATGCGGTTTTGTTCTCAGCGCGGAGTGCTATATCCGGATCGCTGACGAGGGTGATTATTCCATTAGGCCCGGGCATTTTTAGCTTCATATACCCGTAATGAGGTATGGCTTGAAAGTGCATGAAGGCCTCTCGCCCTAACAGGGCGTGGTATCCACTGTTAAAAGGGGCCACCTGGAAAGTTATTTCTTCGGACCGATAATTCTCCGGCATGCCGAATACCACATCAAGTGTAATTTTTCCCGCACACCGCGCTTCCCGACTGGGAATGATACCTCGAAAGGTTGTGCTGCTTTTCTCGATGCGGCTCCTGTCTATTTCCATCTTGTGGAGCGTGTCCTCGTAAATGAGGTTTAGTCCGCTACCGGCGTCCATGAGGACTTTTTAAGTCAAAAACCGTCCATGATGGGACTGAGGACTAATGTAGCTGGCGCTCGGACTGTTCTGTATTTGGGTTCATCACTGGCATTAAAGGTTATGGCCGTGTCGTTCCAGGGGTCAATTGCGGCGACCTGGCAAAGTTCGGCGAGATCGTGCAGTGCCCTTTTACGCTTATTGTTTGAAGCGAATGTCTCCAAGACTGTCAATACTCTAGTGTCGTCGTTTGCTGGAGGGTGCTGTTCTGGGGTGTCCTTGATAAGGATGTCCTCGCCGCTCTTGGCTACCTGCCGAAGTATCCAACATGCTCTAAGGCTGTGGGTTGCCACGGTATCTGGCGTCGTGTGTATTTTGCATGGGCCATTGAGCCATCCCTCCAGAACGGTGCCGTGCAGCGTGATGGGTTTATGTTTTCTGACTATTCGGCTGGGCGTGCCACGGGGGTGCGTCCTCTTCGCCTGTAGGATGAGTTGGGTTGGGACTGACGGTTCCCAGCGAGCTGCCTGAGTTTTCCAGGCGCTTTCCATCGAGCTGTACTTTTGTACGATAGTTGCTAAGTCAGCGAATTTTAGTATGCGGCGGTGATTGATGGCGTTGAGGATACCTTCGTCCGCCCAGTTGTTGCAGAATGCTTCTATCGCGTCTTCGTCGTGGCAATCTTTGACAAGGAGGAATCTGGCCCAGAAGTGTTGGACCGTTTCCTGAGACTGTCGTTTGATGCTCATTAGAGCGTCTATGTCCGGGTGGATGGGTGGAACGAAAATCCGAACCCTGACCCGATTTTGGATCCGGAGTTTGAAGATCTACCGGACCTGGCAGTTCGGGCTCCGGGATATCGACTAATTTTTCAGGCTCACCGTCCGACTCCATGTTCGGGGGACGGGACATACCTTTCTGCCGGAGAATACCCGGCCTTTCAAGATCGGAGATCCGAACATAGTTCGTCTTCAATATAGTAGAAGAGTTGCTCCGCTCCTCGACTACCGCTATCAGGTGGGTGATCGGCGGAGTTTTAATTTCTCTCTGGTCGGGTTTAAGCCCAACCCGATCGTAGTCTGTAGCGACCCCCAAGGTGGCCATGCGATCGAGGAGTTCGTTCAACGACGATAACTCCGTTGGATCCATCCGGGTGGAGTATTCGGGATCAATGCGGAGGCGATTTTCGATGACTTGAGAGGTCATCGTCGGCTTAAGGGCCGACCCGGAGGTCATGATGAAGCCGCCCAGCCGGAGGGTTTGGCCTGGGGCCAGGACTCCTCCAGAGATGATATTATCCTTGAGAACAAGGCGACCCATCAACCCTCTTGGCGACGGCACAGTGGAACTCTCAATGAAAGCACCAATGTCGGTGTCAAAACCGGCGGATCTCGGGTAGGGGGTCCCGAACTGTGCGTCTAGGATCGATGGTAACAGGAGACAGGGGACACGATGTTTACCCAGGTTCGGGCCTTCTCTATGGAGGTAATACCCTACTTCCTGCTTGATTGATCTTGATGAATATGAGTGTTACAAGACTTGATCTCACGAGATCGTAATGGCTAAACCCTAGAAGTCTAGCCTGTATGACTATGGTAATGAGTATCTGTCTATCCGGACTACGCTCTCCGGTTTATATAGACACCGGAGAGATCTAGGGTTACATGGAGTCGGTTACATCAGAGGGAATCTACACAGTCGGTTGCCAAGCTTGCCTTCCACGCCAAGTAGAGTCCAATCCGGACACGGGTACAGTCTTCATGTCTTCACAGCCCATCAGTCCGGCCCAAAGGATAATAGGCCGGACGCCCGAGGACCCCTTAGTCTAGGACTCCCTCAGCGCACCCCATGGGTCCGAATTGGACTAGGGGAAAGGGGGCGGTGCCCCCCTTGTCCTTTCCTACTCCCTCTCTCTTTCCCTCTTTCTTCTCTCCTACTCCGGAAAGGAAAAGGGGAATCCTACTAGGACTTAGGAGTCCTAGTAGGACTCCCCACACTTGGCGCGCCCCCTCTAGGGCCGGCCTCCTCCTCCTCCTCCCTCCTTTATATACGTGGGCAGGGGACACCCCAAAGGCACAACAGACAGTCTCTTAGCCGTGTGCGGTGCCCCCTCCACCGTTACACACCTCGGTCATATCGTCGTAGTGCTTAGGCGAAGCCCTGCGCCGGTAACTTCATCATCACCATCGCCACGCCGTCGTGCTGACGAAACCCTCCCTCGGCCTCAACTGGATCAAGAGTACGAGGGACGTAATTGAGCTAAACGTGTGCTGAACACGGAGGTGCCGTACGTTCGCTGCTAGGATCGGTCGGATCGTGAAGACGTACAACTACATCAACCGCGTTGATAAAACGCTTCCGCTTTCGGTCTACGAGGGTACGTGGACACACTCTCCCCGCTCGTTGCTATGCATCTCCTAGATAGATCTTGCCTGATCATAGGATTTTTTTTGAAATACTGCGTTCCCCAACAGTGTGGTATTAGAGCCAGGTTTATGCGTAGATGTTATATGCACGAGTAGAACACAAATGAGTTGTGGGCGATAATAGTCATACTGCTTACCAGCATGTCATACTTTGATTCGGCGGCATTGTTGGATGAAGCGGCCCGGACCGACATTACGCGTAGGCTTACGCGAGACTGGTTCTACCGACGTGCTTCGCACACAGGTGGCTGGCAGGTGTCAGTTTCTCCAACTTTAGTTGAATCGAGTGTGGCTACGCCCGGTCCTTGTTGAAGGTTAAAACAACACACTTGATGAAAAATCGTTGTGGTTTTGATGCGTAGGTAAGAACGGTTCTTTGCTCAGCCTACAGCAGCCACATAAAACTTGCAACAACAAAGTAGAGGACGTCTAACTTGTTTTTGCAGGGCATGTTGTGATGTGATATGGTCAAGACATGATGCTAAATTTTATTGTATGAGATGATCATGTTTTGTAACAAAGTTATCGACAACTGGTAGGAGCCATATGGTTGTCGCTTTATTGTATGAAATGCAATCGCCATGTAATTACTTTATTTTATCACTAAGCGGTAGCGATAGTCGTAGAAGCAATAGTTGGCGAGACAACAACGATGCTATGATGGAGATCAAGGTGTCGCGCCGGCGACGATGGTGATCATGACGGTGCTTTGGGGATGGAGATCAAAGGCACAAGATGATGATGGCCATATCATATCACTTATATTGATTGCATGTGATGTTTATCCTTTATGCATCTTATTTTGCTTAGTTCGGCGGTAGCATTATAAGATGATCTCTCACTAAATTTCAAGGTACAAGTGTTCTCCCTGAGTATGCACCGTCGCGAAAGTTTGTCGTGCCGAGACACCACGTGATGATCGGGTGTGATAAGCTCTACGTTCACATACAACGGGTGCAAGCCAGTTTTGCACACGCAGAATACTCGGGTTAAACTTGACGAGCCTAGCATATGCAGATATGGCCTCGGAACACTAAGACCGAAAGGTCGAGCGTGAACCATATAGTAGATATGATCAACATAGTGAAGTTCACCATTGAAAACTACCCCATCTCACGTGATGATCGGACATGGTTTAGTTGATATGGATCACGTGATCACTTAGATGATTAGAGGGATGTCTATCTAAGTTGGGTTCTTTAGTAATATGATTAATTGAACTTAAATTTATCATGAACTTAGTCCTGATAGTATTTGCATATCTATGTTGTAGATCAATAGCTCGCGTATAGCTTACCCATTTTTATTTATGATATGTTCCTAGAGAAAACTAAGTTGAAAGATGATAGTAGCAATGATGCGGACTTGGTCCTTGATCTGAGGATTATCCTCATTGCTGCACAGAAGAATTATGTCCTTGATGCACCGCTAGGTGACAGACCTATTGCAGGAGCAGATGCAGATGTTATGAATGGTTGAAAAAACTCGTTTTGATGACTACTTGATAGTTTAGTGCACCATGCTTTACGGCTTAGAACCGGGACTTCAAAAATGTTTTGAACGCCACGGAGCATATGAGATGTTCCAAGAGATGAAATTGGTATTTCAGACTCATGCCCATGTCGAGAGGTATGAGACCTCTGACAAATACTTTCCCTACAAGATGGAGGAAAATTGCTCAACCAGTGAGCATGTGCTCAGAATGTCTGAGTACTAAAATTGCTTGAATCAAGTGGGAGTTAATCTTCCAGGAAAAATAAGTGATTGACAGAGTTCTCTAGTCACTATCACCAAGTAACTAGAACTTCGTGATGAACTATAATATGCAAAGGATAACGGAAACGATTCCCAAGCTCTTCGCGATGCTGAAATCGGCGAAGGTAGAAATCAAGAAAAAACATCAAGTTTTGATGGTTGACAAGACCACTAGTTTCAAGAAAAAGGGCACAAATAGAGGGAACTTCAAGAAGAATGGCAAGCAAGTTGCCACTCCCATGAAGAATCCCAAAGCTAGACCCAAGCCTGAAACTGAGTGCTTCTAGTCCAAAAGAAATGGTCACTAGAAGTGGAACTACCCCAAATACTTGGCGGATAAGAAGGATGGCAAAGTGAACAAAGGTATATTTGATATACATGTTATTGAGGTGTAATTTACTAGTGTTTATAGCAACCCCTCGGTATTTGATACTGGTTCAGTTGCTAAGAGTAGTAACTCGAAATGGGAGTTGCAAAATAAACAGAGACCAGTTAAGGGCGAGGTGACGAAGTGTGTTGGAAGTGATTCCAAGGTTGATAAGATCACCATCGCATACTCCCTCTACCTTCGGGATTAGTATTGGTACTAAATAAATGTTATTTGGTGTTTGTGTTGAGCATGAATATGATTGGATCATGTTTATTGCGATACGGTTATTCATTTAAGTCAAGAGAATAATTGTTGTTCTATTTACATGAATAAAACCTTCTATGGTCTTACATCCAATGTAAATGGTTTACTGAATCTCGATCGTAGTGATACACATATTCATAATATTGAAGCCAAAAGATGCAAAGTTAATAATGATAGTGCAACTTATTTGTGGCACTGCCGTTTAGGTCATATTGGTGTAAAGCGCATGAAGAAACTCCATGCTGATGGGCTTTTGGAATCACTTGATTTTGAATCACTTGATGCTTGCGAACCATGCCTTGTGGGCAAGATGACTAAAGACTCCATTCTCTGGAACAATGGAGCAAGCAACTGACTTATTGGAAATAATACATACTGATGTATGCGGTCCGATGAGTGTTGAGGCTCACGGCGGGTATCGTTATTTTCTGACCTTCACAGATGATTTGAGCAGATATGGGTATATCTACTTGATGAAACATAAGTCTGAAACAGTTGAAAAGTTGAAAGAATTTCAGAGTGAAGTGGTAAATCATCATAACAAGAAATTAAAGTTTCTACGATCTGATCGCGCAGACGAAATATTTGAGTTACGAGTTTGGTCTTCATTTGAAACAATGTGGAATAATTTCACAACTCACGCCACCTGGAACACCACAGCATAATGGTGTGTCCGAACGTCGTAACCGTACTTTATTAGATATGGTGCGATCTATGATGTCTCTTACCGATTTACCACTATCGTTTTGGGGTTATGCATTAGAGACAGCTGCATTCACGGTAAATAGGGCACTGTCTAAATCCATTGAGACGACATAGTATGAACTGTGGTTTAGCAAGAAACCTAAGCTGTCGTTTCTTAAAGTTTGGGGTTGCGATGCTTATGTGAAAAAGTTTCAGCATGATAAGCTCAAACCCAAATCGGAGAAGTGCGTCTTCATAGGATACCCAAAGGAGACTGTTGGGTACACCTTCTATCACAGATCCGAAGGCAAGATATTCGTTGCTAAGAATGGATCCTTTCTAGAGAAGGAGTATCTCTTGAAAGAAGTGAGTGGGAGGAAAGTAGAACTTTATGAGGTAGTTGTACCTGCTCCCAAATTGGAAAGTAGTACATCACAGAAATCAGTTCTAGTGATTCCTACACCAATTAGCGAGGAAGCTAATGATGATGATCATGAAACTTCACATCAAGTTACTACCGAACCTCGTAGGTCAACCAGAGTAAGGTCTGCACCAGAGTGGTGCAAAAATCCTGTTCTGGAGGTCATGTTACTTGATGATAACCCACAAGTATAGGGGATCAATTTTAGCCTCTTTCGATAAGTAAGAGTGTCGAACCCAATGAGGAGCTAAAGGTAGAATTAATATTCCCTCAAGTTCTATCGACCACCGATACAACTCTACACACGCTTGACGTTCGCTTTACCTAGAACAAGTATAAAACTAGAAGTACCTTGTAGGTGTTGTTGGATAGGTTTGCAAGAATATAAAGAGCGCGTAAATAAAAAGTAGGGGCAGTTTAGATAAAGACACAATAAATTTAATATAGCGAGTGTGGAAAAGTGGTGGTAGGAGTTGTGAAATTGTCCCTAAGCAATTGACTGCTTTACTAGACCGATAGCAAGTTTTATGTGCGAGAGGCCACTGCTAGCATGTCATCCCTGACTTGGAGTTCTATGCACTTATGATTGGAACTATTAGCAAGCATCCGCAACTACTAACGTTCATTAAGGTAAAACCCAACCATAGCATTAAGATATATTGGTCCCCCTTCAATCCCGTATGCATCAATTTCTTTGCTAGGCTGAAGCTTCTGTCACTCTTGCCCTCCAATACATAGTCCTATCAACATACAACTAACCCTATGGTGTGATCCACGTGCACGCTCATATGATGGGCACCAAAGGACAGCAATATAACCACAAGCAAATTAAATCAATCATAGCAATTCATCAACCACCGATAGGACAACGAAAATCTACTCAGACATCATAGAATGGAAACACATCATTGGATAATAATATGAAGCATAGAGCACCATGTTCAAGTAGAGGGTACATCGGGTTGCGGGAGAGTGGACCGTTGTAGATAGAGGGGGGGGGGGGGAGGTGATGGAGATGTTGGTGAAGATGGCGGTGATGATGTTGGCCCCCGGCGGCGTTCCGGCACCACCGGAAGAGAAGGGGAGAGGGGGCCCCTTCGTCTTCTTCTTCCTTGACCTCCTCCCTAGATGGGAGAAGGGTTTCCCCTCTGGTCCTTGGCCTCCATGGCGTGGGAGGGGCGAGAGCCCCTCCGAGATTGGATCTGTCTCTCTGTCTCTCTCTGTTTCTGCGTTCTCCGTCTGCTGCCCTTTCACCGTTTCGTATATAAATGGAGATCCGTAAGTCCGGTTGGACTGGAATCTTCGCCGTGATTTTTTTCCTAAAAATTAGCTTTCTTGCGGCCGAAGAAGGGCATCAACCGCCTTACGGGGAGCCCACGAGGGTCAGGGGCGCGCCCAGGGGGTGGGGCGCGCCCCCCTGCCTCGTGCCTCCCTCGGGCACCGTCTCGCGTGGATTTTTCTTCCAGAATTCTCCAAATATTCCAAAAATATTCTCCGTCCGTTTTTATCCCGTTTGGATTCCATTTGATATGGGGTTTCTGCGAAACATAAAACATGCAACAAACAGGAACTGGCACTGGGCACTGGATCAATATGTTAGTCCCAAAAATAGTATAAAAAGTTGCCAAAAAGTATATGAAAGTTGCATAATATTGGCATGGAACAATCAAAAATTATAGATACAACGGAGACGTATCAGCATCCCCAAGCTTAATTCCTGCTCGTCCTCTAGTAGGTAAATGATAAAAAAGATAATTTTTGATGTGGAATGCTACCTAGCATAATCTTGATCATGTATCTAATCATGGCATGAATGTTAAGACACGAGTGATTCAAAGCAATAGTCTATCATTTGACATAAAAACAATAATACTTCAAGCATACCAACCAAGCAATTATGTCTTATCGAAATAACATAGCCAAAGAAAGCTCATCCCTATGAAATCATATAGTCTCGCTATGCTCCATCTTCACCACACAAAGCATTCAAATCATGCACAACCCCGATGACAAGCCGAGCAATTGGTTCATACTTTTTAACGCGCTTCAGCCTTTTCAACCCTCACACAATACATGAGCGCAAGCCATGGATATAGCACTATAGGTGGAATAGAATATGATGGTGGGGGCTATGTGGAGAAGACAAAAAGGAGAAAGTCTCACATCGACGCAGCTAATCAACAGGCTATGGAGATGCCCATCAATTGATGTCAATGTGAGGAGTAGGGATTGCCATGCAACGGATGCACTAAGAGCTATAATTGTATGAAAGCTCAAACTGGAAACTAAGTGGGTGTGCATCCAACTTGCTTGCTCATGAAGACCTCGGGCATTTGAGGAAGCCCATCATCGGAATATACAAGCCAAGTTCTATAATGAAAATTTCCACTAGTATATGAAAGTGATAACTCAAGAGACTCTCTATATGAAGAACATGGTGCTACTTTGAAGCACAAGTCTGGTAAAAGGATAGTAACATTGTCCCTTCTCTCTTTTTTTCTTTTTTTTTTCTTTTCTTTTGGGCCTTCTCTTTTTTTTGGCCTTTCGCTTTTTTTCGTCAGGAGTCTCATCCCAACTTGTGGGGGAATCATAGTCTCCATCATCCTTTCCTCACTGGGGCAATGCTCTAATAATGATGATCATCACACTTTTATTTACTTACAACTCGATACTAGAACAAAGATATGACTCTATATGAATGCCTCCGGCGGTGTACCGGGATGTGCAATGATCTAGAGTAGCAATGCCATCAAAAAACGGACAAGCCATGAAAACTTCATGATAGCTATCTTACGATCATGCAAAGCAATATGACAATAAATGCTCAAGTCATGTATATGATGATGATGGAAGTTGCATGGCAATATATCTCGGAATGGCTATGGAAATGCCATAATAGGTAGGTATGGTGGCTGTTTTGAGGAAGATATAATGAGGCTTATGTGTGATAGAGTGTATCGTATCACGGTGTTTGGATGCACCGGCGAAGTTTGCACCAACTCTCGAGGTGAGAAAGGGCAATGCACGCTACCGAAGAGGCTAGCAATGATGGAAGGGTGAGAGTGCGTATAATCCATGGACTCAACATTAGTCATAAAGAACTCATATACTTATTGCAAAAGTTTATTAGCCCTCGAAGCAAAGTACTACTACGCATGCCCCTAGGGGGATAGATTGGTAGGAAAAGACCATCGCTCGTCCCCGGCCGCCACTCATAAGGAAAGCAATCAAAGAACACCTCATGCTCCGACTTTGTTACATAACGGTTCACCATACGTGCATGCTACGGGACTTGCAAACCTCAACACAAGTATTTCTCAATTTCACAATTACTCAACTAGCACGACTCTAATATCACTACCTTTATATCGCAAAACTATTGCAAGGAATCAAACATATCATATTCAGTGATCTACAAGTTTTATGTAGGATTTTATGACTAACCATGTGAATGACCAATTCCTGTCATCTCTCTAAATAGATATAAGTGCAGCAAGAGAGTTTAATTCTTTCTACAAAAGATATGCCCACGCTCTAACAAGTATAAGTGAAGCAAAAGAGCATTCTACAAATGGCGGTTTTCTATGTGAATAGAAACAGGCAATCCAAACTTCAAATGATATAAGTGAAGCACATGAAGCATTCTATAAAGCCATACTCAAAAGATATAAGTGAAGTGCAATGAGAATTCTATAAATCAACCAAGGACTATCTCATACCAGCATGGTGCATAAAAGAAAAATGAAAACTAAATGCAAAAGATGCTCCAAGATTTGCACATATTGCATGAACGAAACGAACCCGGAAACATACCGATACTTGTTGAAGAAAGAGGGGATGCCTTCCGGGGCATCCCCAAGCTTAGACGCTTGAGTCTCCTTGAATATTTACTTGGGGTGCTGTGGGCATCCCCAAGCTTGAGCTCTTGCCTCTCTTCCTTCTTCTCACATCGAGACCTCCTCGATCATCGAACACTTCATCCACACAAAACTTCAACAGAAAACTCGGTAAGATCCGTTAGTATAATAAAGCAAATCGCTACTCTAAGTACTGTTGCAAACCAATTCATATTTTGTTTTGGCATTGTGTCTACTGTAGTTTAACTATTCCATGGTTTAATCCACTGATATAAATCAATAGTTTCATCAAAACAAGCAAACTATGCATCAAAAACAGAATCTATCTAAAACAGAACAGTCTGTAATAATCTAAACATTCACCATACTTATGATACTTGAAACATTCTGCCAAAATGAGGAAAAATAAACAATCTGTATAGCAAGACAGTGCAAAAAGAATCAGAACCGTTTGATGTTCCAGTAAAAAATTAAAAATCACGCACTACAGCCAAAGTTTCTGTACTGCACCGTACAAACCAACAAACATTGTAAACATCCTAAAGGCAAACCTTGGCACATTATTTTTATTTTTAAACTCTATAAAATAACACAACAGAAATAAATGACTCTCTAAAACTTCCGGGTTGTCTCCCTGGCAGCGCTTTCTTTAAAGCCATTAAGCTAGGCATATAGTGCTCAAGTAGTGAATCCACCAGGATCCCAAGGTATATCAAAGCCAATTTTAATTAGCAATGATTTGGCATTTAGTAATGAGCACAAAGTAACATATATCATGTAATGACTAAGTCTAACTCTCTTCCTATGCATCGGCATGTCATAAAAGAACAATTCATGCACACATAGTAAAGGCCAATGCATAGTATAAACAGTTTCTTGCAATTTTATCATGTGGGAAACATAGAGAGGTGGAAATATAGTTCCTCTCTCATAATAATTGCAAGTAGGAGCAGCAAGCACATGCATATTATATTCATCAAAATCATCATGTGTATTAGTAAAAGGCAACCCATCAATATAATCCTTAATAAGCACAAACTTCTCCGATATAGTGTAGTTTGGAGAATTCAAAAAGATAATAGGACTATCATGCGTGGGTGCAATAGCAACAATTTCATGTTTAACATAAGGAACTATAGCAAGTTCATCTCCATAAGCATCATTCATATTGGCATCATGGCCACAAGCATAGCAAGCATCATCAAAAAGGGGTATTTCAAAAGAATCAACGGGATCATAACAATCATCATAGCAATCATCCTTCGGTAAGCACGAAGGGAAATTAAACAATGTATGAGTTGAAGAGTTACTCTCATTAGAAGGTGGGCACGGGTAGCTAATCCGCTCTTCCTCCTTTTGTTCTTCGCTCTCCTCCTCATCGTTTTCATCAAATGAGCTCACATTTTCATCAATTTATTCTTCCATAGACTCCTGCAAAATATTAGTCTCTTCTTGGACAGCGGAGGAGTCCTCAATATATGTTTAACATAGGCATTAGAAGCATAATTATCATAACAATATTCAAGTATGGCAAAATTTTCAGACTTGTAAAGAGTAGCATCATACTTTTCAATCAAAGAAGCAATTTCATAAGCACCCTTAAAAGCAACAAATTCTTCGATTTGTTGAACATCATAGTAACTATAAACACCCTTAGCATACGAAGATACGATTCCATTGTCACTAAACTCACATTGATAGGGAAGGTATTTCTTAGGGTTTTCAGAACAACAAGTAAAATCATATATTTCACATAAATTCCAAGCATAGCATTGCAAGCGATGAATTTGACCCAGTAAAAGTTTCCCTTTTTCAGATATATGGTGCCGCACATAACAAGCATGCTCATCTAAAGATTTGCCCTCAACTAAGCTAGTTGGGGTTTTAGCACGAGCACATAGGGATCGAAGATGATCCAAGTAATAAGCTTAAGGAGTGTGATAGATTTTGAGTGGTTCTTCAACCATTGGTTCAGTAGGTACAACTAATTTTTTTGGTATTTTGCATTTCCTACCCATAACTAAAGATAGAAAACAACTAAGAACAACAAATAAAAATTACTTAGTGATAAAGCAAACAAGCACACACGAGAATATTCACCCCACGCTATTGCTCCCCGGCAACGGTGCCAGAAAAAGGTCTTGATAACACACAAGTATAGGGGATCAATTGTAGCCTGTTTCGATAAGTAAGAGTGTCGAACCCAACGAGGAGCTAAAGGTAGAACAAATATTCCCTCAAGTTCTATCGACCACCGGTACAACTCTACGCACGCTTGACGTTCGCTTTACCTAGAACAAGTATGAAACTAGAAGTACTTTGTAGGTGTTGTTGGATAGGTTTGCAAGAATATAAAGAGCGCGTAAATAAAAAGTAGGGGCAGATTAGATAAAGACACAATAAAGTCAATATAGCGAGTGTGGAAAAGTGGTGGTAGGAGTTGTGAAATTGTCCCTAAGCAATTGACTACTTTACTAGACCGATAGCAAGTTTTATGTGGGAGAGGCCACTGCTAGCATGTCATCCTTGACTTGGAATTCTATGCACTTATGATTGGAACTATTAGCAAGCATCCGCAACTACTAACATTCATTAAGGTAAAACCCAACCATAGCATTAAGATATATTGGTCCCCCTTCAATCCCGTATGCATCAATTTCTATGCTAGGCTGAAGCTTCTGTCACTCTTGCCCTCCAATACATAGTCCTATCAACATACAACTATCCCTATGGTGTGATCCACGCGCGCGCTCATCTGATGGGCACCAAAGGACAGCAACATAACCACAAGCAAATTAAATCAATCATAGCAATTCATCAACCACGGATAGGACAACGAAAATCTACTCAGACATCATAGAATGGCAACACATCATTGGATAATAATATGAAGCATAGAGCACCATGTTCAAGTAGAGGGTACATCGGGTTGCGGGAGAGTGGACCGTTGTAGATAGAGGGGGGGGGAAGGTGATGCAGATGTTGGTGAAGATGGCGGTGATGATGATGGCCCCCGGCGGCGTTCCGGCGCCACCGAAAGAGAAGGGGAGAGGGGGCCCCTTTGTCTTCTTCTTCCTTGACCTCCTCCCTAGATGGGAGAAGGGTTTCCCCTCTGGTCCTTGGCCTCCATGGCGTGGGAGGGGCAAGAGTCCCTCCGAGATTGGATCTGTCTCTCTGTGTCTCTCTGTTTCTGCATTCTCCGTCTGCTGCCCTTTCACCGTTTCGTATATATATGGAGATCCGTAACTCTAATTGGACTGAAATCTTCGCCGTGATTTTTTCCCTAAAAATTAGCTTTCTTGCGGCCGAAGAAGGGCATCAACCGCCTTACGGGGAGCCCACGAGGGTCAGGGGCGCGCCCCCTGCCTCGTGCCTCCCTCGGGCACCGTCTCGCGTGGATTTTTCTTCCGGAATTCTCCAAAGATTCCAAATTCTCCGTCCGTTTTTATCCCGTTTGGATTCCGTTTGATATGGGGTTTCTAAGAAACATAAAACATGCAACAAACAAGAACTGGCACTGGGCACTTGATCAATATGTTAGTCCCAAAAATAGTATAAAAAGTTGCCAAAAAGTATATGAAAGTTGCATAATATTGGCATGGAACAATCAAAAATTATAGATACGACGGAGACGTATCACTTGACCATGCCGAACCTACGAACCATGAGGAAGCGATGATGAGCCTAGATTCTGCAAAATGGCTTGAGGCCATGAAATCTGAGATGGGATCCATGTATGAGAACAAAGTGTGGACTTTGGTTGAGTTGCCCGATGATCGGCAAGCCATTGAGAATAAATGGATCTTCAAGAGGAAGACCGACGCTGATGGTAGTGTTACTATCTACAAAGCTATACTTGTCGCAAAAGGTTTTCGACAAGTTCAATGTTTTGAATACAATGAGATTTTCTCACTCATATTGATGCTTAAGTCTGTCCGAATCATGTTAGCAATTGCCACATTTTATGAAATCTGGCAAATGGATGTCAAAACTGCAAAGAGTTGTATCACTGGTGCGCGTCGGTCCTAAACAAACAGTTTAAAACCCCTTTCCTTGACGGCATTTGGAACCGTCGCCAAGTGAGTGTGGGCGATAGGGGGGTCCTTCCCACACGACCCAGAAACCGTCGGGGATAGGGCCCCTACAGTACTCCTACTCGTTTCTGCTTGCATTGCCATCGCAGTCGGTATTCTGTGGTGCTACGTTTATGATGCGTGGCCCATCACAAACGGTTCACTATTATAGAACGTGTATGATGCGCGGCCCATCACAAATGATTCACCGTTAAGAAGATTAGCTAATCGTCGTACGAGTGTCGGACAGGATTACGAAACGTCGGACCATCGTAACATCGTCGTACACGACAACTATCGCATACGCTTTTCTGTGGTGCAATGTTTACGATGCATACTTCATCAGAAACAGTTCATGGTTGCGAATCGTGTATGATAAGGCAACTAACACAAACGTTTAGTTCCCGCACCGTTTGTGATATTGTCTGACATCGCACACGCTTTGCAAACGGCAACTGTGTGCATGCTTGCACACGTTTCCTCTCTATGAACCATCTCGGATTATGGTGGATATCGCAAACATTTGTGTTTTACCAACCGTGTGTGCCGTAACAACCTGGAGAGCGTAATTTCACTGTAATTTAATTGCTGCTTTTCCAAATTGTACCGGATTTGGATTTGAATTTGAATGTATGCTACAACTTTATCCATATCCATCAGGTTCAAATAACCAATGCATTATTCGATTCATAGGTACATATGTTCAAGAATTACATAAGAACCAAATAAAGAATGATGAACCACAGCTGTATACTTGTACTATTAAAGACGGTAAAGAAAGAGGCGAAATATATTCTGGTTGCTGAACAAGGTGAAGCGGAATGCCCATATTGTGCCCTCCTCCATGCAGAAGGCACGCACGACTCTAGTCCAACCCCTTGTGATGGCCGACCGCCCATCCTTCATGGTCTTCATGAAAACATCTAGATAATCATCGTGTTCTGGTAGAAATACTTTAACCTTTGCATGCCCACCAATCATGTAGTTTGAGAGGTTGATACGTCTCCAAGGTATCTATAATTTTTATTGTCCCATGCTATTATATATTCTGTTTTGGGTGTTTAATGGGCTTTATTATACACTTTATTATTATTATTGGGACTAACCTACTAACCCAAGGCCCAGTGCAAATTGCTATTTTTTTGCCTATTTCAGTGTTTCGCAGAAAAGGAATATCAAACGGAGTCCAAACAGAATGAAACCTTCGGGAGAGTTATTTTTGGAACAAACGTGATCCAGAGGACTTGGAGTGGACGTCAAGAAATCAACGAGGAGGCCATGAGGCAGGGAGGCGCGCCTGCCCGCGCACCCCCACCCTCGTGGGTCCCTCGTGGCTCCACCGACCTACTTCTTCCTCCTATATATACCTACGTACCCCGAAACCAACCAGGAGCACCACGAAACCGTATTTCCACCGCCGCAACCTTCTGTACCCGTGAGATCCCATCTTGGGGCCTTTTCCGGTGCTCTGCCGGAGGGGGCATCGGTCACGGAGGGCTTCTACATCAACACCATAGCCTCTCCGATGATGTGTGAGTAGTTTACCACAGACCTTCGGGTCCATCGTTATTAGCTAGATGGCTTCTTCTCTCTCTTTGATTCTCAATACAAAGTTCTCCTCGATCTTCTTGGAGATCTATTCGATGTAACTCTTTTTGCGATGTGTTTGTCGAGATCCGATGAATTGTGGGTTTATGTTCAAGATTATCTATGAACAATATTTGAATCTTCTCTGAATTCTTTTATGTGTGATTGGTTATCTTTGCAAGTCTCTTTGAATTATCAGTTTGGTTTGGCCTACTAGATTGAACTTTCTTGCCATGGGAGAAGTGCTTAGCTTTGGGTTCAATCTTGCGGTGCTCGATCCCAGTGACAGAAAGAGAAACGACACGTATTGTATTGTTGCCATCGAGGATAAAAAGATGGGGTTTATATAATATTGCTTGAGTTTATCCCTCTACATCATGTCATCTTGCCTAATGAGTTACTCTGTTCTTATGAACTTAATACTCTAGATGCATGCTGGATAGCGGTCGATGTGTGGAGTAATAGTAGTAGATGCAGGCAGGAGTGGGTCTACTTGTTGCGGACGTGATGCCTATATACATGATCATGCCTAGATATTCTCATAATTATGCACTTTTCTATCAATTGCTCGACAGTAATTTGTTCACCCACCGTAATACTTATGATATCTTGAGAGAAGCCACTAGTGAAACCTATGGCCCCCGGGTCTATTTTCCATCATATAAATTTCCAATCTATTTTATTTTGCAATCTTTACTTTCAATCTTTCTCATAAAAATACCAAAAATATTATCTTATCATCTCTATCAGATCTCACTTTTGCAAGTGGCCGTGAAGGGATTGACAACCCCTTTATCGCGTTGGTTGCAAGGTTCTTATTTGTTTGTGGGTACGAGGGACTTGCGTGTGGCCTCCTACTGGATTGATACCTTGGTTCTCAAAAACTGAGGGAAATACTTACGCTACTTTGCTGCATCACCCTTTCCTCTTCAAGGGAAAACCAACTCATGCTCAAGAGGTAGCAAGAAGGATTTCTGGCACCGTTGCCGGGGATTCTACGCACAAGTCAAGACATACCAAGTACCCATCACAAACTCTCATCCCTCGCATTACATTATTTGCCATTTGACTCTCGTTTTCCTCTCCCCCACTTCACCCTTGCCGTTTTATTCGCCCTCTTTTTCTATTCGTCTCTTTTCGCTTGTTCTTTGTGTCGTCGTGTGTTAGATCGTTAGTCGTCATGGCTAGTTCTTCTATCATTGTTAGTACTCCCGATCACGAAGTTCTTAATTTTAAACAAAGGGAGGGAGAAAATCTAAAAGATGCTTGGTATAGAATTTGCAATGCTCAGAATAGATCTACTCAGAAGGAATCCACTTCTGTTCTTCTTCGCAACTTTTATGTAGGCATCACTCCTTGAAATAGATATATTCTTGATACCATTGCCGGAGGGAACTTCTTGGGTAGCCATACTTTTGATTCTTATAATGCTATGTTAGATTTGTTTGGCTCACCACCTCTTTTGGTTGATGGAACTATTTTAACTTTGGAACATGTGATGCAAAGGCTTGAAATTATTGAAAATAAAGTTGCTACCGTAGAGTTGATTGAAAATTTGGATAAAAATATCCACAACCAAATTACCCAATATGGATCTAGGGTAGGAGTTGCTTTTAAATTTTTTAAAGAAAAGGAACATATAGTTAACGAGAAGATAGATCAAGACTCCGCGAGGATTGATAAAATTGAGGATATTATTACCAACTTAGGGTCCGCCTTTTCTTCCGTGCAAAATACTCCAAAACCTCCTAATGCTAAAATTGCCAAATTGATGTATGTTCCTAAAAATAATGGTGAAACTTCTAGTAAGGAAAATGCGGATCTTAAATCCATAAGTGTTCACCCCGACTTTCTCGCTATCATTAAGGAACCTTTTGCTACAAATGATTTTCTCGATTCTTTGCCTAGGAGTTTGATCATTAATAAAAATAAGGAAATTCCTAAGGGTTATAAGTGTTCAATTGAGAAATTGCTTGCCAAAGATAGCAATACCTAGATCTATCCTTGCCTTTATGCCTAGCTAGGGGCGTTAAACGATAGCGCTTGTTGGGAGGCAGCCCACTTTTATTTTTGTTTCTTGATTTTTGGTTCTGTTTAGTAATAAATAATTGATCTAGCCTCTGGTTAGATGTGGTTTTATGTTTTAATTAGTGTTTGTGCCAAGTAAAACCTATAGGATCTTCTTGGATGATAGTTATTTGATCTTGCTGAAAAAGTCAGAAACTTTCTGCTCACGAAAACAATTGTTAAAAATCACCAGAACGTGATAAAATGCTGATTCCAATTGCAGTAGTTCAATAAACAAATTATCTAGGTCTTCCTATTTTGGTAGATTTTTCTGCGTCACAGAAGTTTGCGTTAGGTCCAGATTACTACAGACTGTTCTGTTTTTGACAGATTCTGTTTTCCGTGTGTTGTTTGCTTATTTTGATGAATCTATGGCTAGTATCGGAGGTTATGAACCATAGAGAAGTTGGAATACAGTAGTTTTAACACAAATATAAATAAAGAATGAGTTCATTACAGTACCTTGAAGTGGTGTTTTCTTTTCTTTCGCTAACGGAACTCATGAGATTTTCTGTAAAATTTTGTGTTGTGAAGTTTTCAAGTTTTGGGTAAAGATTTGATGGATAATGGAACAAGGAGTGGAAAGAGCCTAAGCTTGGGGATTCCCAAGGCACCCCAAGGTAAAATCTAAGGACAACCAAAAGCCTAAGCTTGGGGATGCCCCGGAACGCATCCCCTCTTTCGTCTTCGTCCATCGGTAACTTTACTTGGAGCTATATTTTTATTCACCACATGACATGTGTTTTGCTTGGAGCGTCTTGTATGATTTGAGTCTTTGCTTTTTAGTTCACCACAATCATCCTTGCTGTACACACCTTTTTAGAGAGACACACATTAATCGGAATTTATTATAATACTCTATGTGCTTCACTTATATCTTTTGAGCTAAACAATTTTGCTCTAGCGCTTCACTTATATCTTTTAGAGCACGGTTGTGGTTATATTTTATAGACATTATTGATCTCTCATGCTTCAATTATATTATTTTGAGAGTCCTTTAGAACATCATGGTAATTTTCTTTGGTTATAAAATTAGTCCTAATATGATAGGCATCCAAGATGGATATAATAAGAACTTTCATATAAAGTGCATTGAATACTAAGAAAAGTTTGATACTTGATAATTGTTTTGAGATATGAAGATGGTGATATTATAGTCATTCTAGTTGAGTAGTTGTGAATTTGAGAAATACTTGTTCTACAGTTTGTGATTCCCGTAGCATGCACGTATGGTGAACCGTTATGTGATGAAGTCGGACCATGATTTATTGATTGATTGTCTTCCTTATGAGTGGCGGTCGGGGATGAGCGATGGTCTTTTCCTACCAATCTATCCCCCCTAGTAGCATGTGCGTAGTACTTCGTTTCGATAACTAATAGATTTTTGCAATAAGTATGTGAGTTCTTCATGACTAATGTTGAGTCCATGGATTATACGCACTCTCACCCTTCCACCATTGCTAGCCTCTCTAATACCGCGCACCTTTCGCCGGTATCATACACCCACCATATACCTTCCTCAAAACGGCCACCATACCTACCTATTATGGCATTTCCATAGCCATTCCGAGATATATTGCCATGCAACTTACCACCGTTCCATTTATTATGACACGCTTCATCATTGTCATATTGCTTTGCATGATCATGTAGTTGACATCGTATTTGTGGCAAAGCCACCTTTATAATTCTTTCATACATGTCACTCTTGATTCATTGCATATCCCGGTACACCGCCGAGGCATTCACATAGAGTCATTTTTTTTTCTAAGTATCGAGTTGTAATTCTTGAGTTGTAAGTAAATAAAAGTGTGATGATCATCATTATTAGAGCATTGTCCCAAGTGAGGAAAGGATCATGGAGACTATGATTCCCCCACAAGTCGGGATGAGACTCCGGACTAAAAAAAAGAGAAAGAAAAGAGGCCATAAAAAAGAAGAGAAGAAGGCCCAAAAAAATGAGAGAAAAAGAGAGAAGGGACAATGTTACTATCCTGTTACCACACTTGTGCTTCAAAGTAGCACCATGATCTTCATGATAGAGAGTATCCTATGTTGTCACTTTCATATACTAGTGGGAACTTTACATTATATAACTTGGCTTGTATATTCCAATGATGGGCTTCCTCAAAATTCCCTAGGTCTTCGTGAGCAAGCGAGTTGGATGCACGCCCACTTAGTTTCTTTTGTTGAGCTTTCATACACTTATAGCTCTAGTGCATATGTTGCATGGCAATCCCTACTCACTCACATTGATATCTATTGATGGGCATCTCCATAGCCCATTGATCCGCCTAGTTGATGTGAGACTATCTTCTCCTTTTTGTCTTCTCCACAACCACCATTCTATTCCACCTATAGTGCTATGTCCATGGCTCACGCTCATGTATTGCGTGAAGATTGAAAAAGTTTGAGAACATCAAAAGTATGAAACAATTGCTTGGCTTGTCATCGGGGTTGTGCATGATTTAAATACTTTGTGTGGTGAAGATAGAGCATAGACAGACTATATGATTTTGTAGGGATAACTTTCTTTGGCCATGTTATTTCGAGAAGACATGATTGCTTTATTAGTATGCTTGAAGTATTATTATTTTCATGTCAATATTAAACTTTTGTCTTGAATCTTTCGGATCTGAACATTCATGCCACAATAAAGAAAATTACATTGAGAAATATGCTAGGTAGCATTCCACATCAAAAATTCTATTTTTATCATTTACCTACTCGAGGACGAGCAGGAATTAAGCTTGGGGATGCTTGATACGTCTCCAACGTATCTATAATTTTTTATTGTTCCATGCTATTATATA
This sequence comes from Triticum aestivum, assembly GCF_018294505.1. NCBI lineage: Eukaryota > Viridiplantae > Streptophyta > Magnoliopsida > Poales > Poaceae > Triticum > Triticum aestivum. The sequence goes on along the minus strand of NC_057796.1, from coordinate 319,133,483 downwards.
TTCTATTTTGGATGTTTAATGGGCTTTATTATACACTTTTTTTGGGACTAACCTACTAACCCAAGGCCCAGTGCAAATTGCTGTTTTTTTTGCCTATTTCAGTGTTTCGCAGAAAAGGAATATCAAATGGAATGAAACCTTCGGGAGAGTTATTTTTGGAACAAACGTGATCCAGAGGACTTGGAGTGGACGTCAAGAAATCAACGAGGAGGCCACGAGGCAGGAAGGCGCGCCTGCCCCCCTGGGCGCGCCCCTACCCTCGTGGGCCCCTCGTGGCTCCACCGACCTACTTCTTCCTCCTATATATACCTACGTACCCCAAAACCAACCAGGAGCACCACGAAACCCTATTTCCACCGCCGCAACCTTCTGTACCCATGAGATCCCATCTTGGGGCCTTTTGCGGCGCTCCGCCGGAGGGGGCATCGATCACGGAGGCTTCTACATCAACACCATAGCCTCTCCGATGATGTGTGAGTAGTTTACCACAGACCTTCGGGTCCATAGTTATTAGCTAGATGGCTTCTTCTCTCTCTTTGATTCTCAATACAAAGTTCTCCTCGATCTTCTTGGAGATCTATTCGATGTAACTCTTTTTGCGGTGTGTTTGTCGAGATCCGATGAATTGTGGGTTTATGATCAAGATTATCTATGAACAATATTTGAATCTTCTCTGAATTCTTTTATGTATGCTTGGTTATCTTTGCAAGTCTCTTCGAATTATCAGTTTGGTTTGGCCTACTAGATTGATCTTTCTTGCAATGGGAGAAGTGCTTAGCTTTGGGTTCAATCTTGCGGTGCTCGATCCCAGTGACAGAAAGGGAAACGACACGTATTGTATTGTTGCCATCGAGGATAAAAAGATGGGGTTTATATCATATTACTTGAGTTTATCCCTCTACATCATGTCATCTTGCCTAATGCGTTAGTCTGTTCTTATGAACTTAATACTCTAGATGCATGTTGGATAGCGGTCGATGTGTGGAGTAATAGTAGTAGATGCAGGCAGGAGTCGGTCTACTTGTTGTGGACGTGATGCCTATATACATGATCATGCCTAGATATTCTCATAATTATGCACTTTTCTATCAATTGCTCGACAGTAATTTGTTCACCCACCGTAATACTTATGATATCTTGAGAGAAGCCACTAGTGAAAACTATGGCCCCCGGGTCTATTTTCCATCATATAAGTTTCCAATCTATTTTATTTTGCAATCTTTACTTTCAATCTTTCTCATAAAAATACCAAAAATATCATCTTATCATCTCTATCAGATCTCACTTTTGCAAGTGGCCGTGAAAGGATTGACAACCCCTTTATCGTGTTGGTTGCAAGGTTCTTATTTGTTTGTGTAGGTACGAGGGACTTGCGTGTGGCCTCCTATTGGATTGATACCTTGGTTCTCAAAAACTGAGGGAAATACTTACGCTACTTTGCTGCATCACCCTTTGCTCTTCAAGGGAAAACCAACGCATGCTCAAGAGGTAGCAGAGGTAATCTTGAGTAAACTGCTTTGGCAACCACTGCAAAGGAATAAGATTTCAGACATTGTCATCTAACACAACTCTTTATGGGCAGTAAAAAGAAGGCTCCAGAGTTCTTACTTACCATCCTGCAGTTCGCTGTTGTCTTGGATAAAGTGTAAACAAATAGTTTAATTGCCATCTTTGGACCCATTTTACTAACAATCTTTATCAGCTTCCTCACTTGATGCTGGTTCATTGATATCTCATTGCCCCATACGCAGAAAGGGTCGAAACGCGGATCTTTACCAATGACATATGTACCTAAAAGCACCAAGTTAATATTAGAAGCTAAACATCAATGGCACAATGATGTAGTACAACACTCTTTTATAATATGTCTATATACATCCGTATGTGGTAGTCCATTTGAAATCTCTAAAAAGACAAATATTTGGGAACGGAGGGAGTATCTTATAACATCCAATATACTCACATATTAGATGAATTAACATCTTATATTATGGGCCGGAAGGAGTTTAGTTCGTTCTTAAAAATTATCTGCTGCTGTACGGGTTATAGTTAGTTTGAGCTAGTTCGGGCTCAAATAGCCCTAAAGTATATCTTAACATGAGGGCTAGTTTGAGCTAGTTGCATCTATAACCCAACCAAAAAAACTAGTATCCAACCCAAGAGGTGCTAATTGGAGCTAGTTCTCCTAGTGCATTTATTGTCAATCTAACCCTGCCATCCAAACAACTCTTTGGATGGAGTTAGTTAAGGGTTAGTAATGAGCTAGAAACTAACTCTAACCTCTAGCTAAGTTGAGTATCCAAACAGGGCTGTATTGTTGTTGTTGCTGCTGCTGCTCTTCTACGTATATCTAGACATCATTAGAACATTAATGTAACACTCTTCCTTGTTGCTATGTAGCCTAGGATTGCATATTTAGACATTAAGTGCAGTGCATGTTGCTATGTAGCCTCAGATATATTACATATGGCCCTAGTTAACCTAAGGAAAAATGGGTTGCAGATATATTCAGTTAAAAGTCCGATTCAGTGATTAGTCCCTTATCAGTCACCGGCCTATATGGTACCAGCTACGGATATCCTGAAAAGTGAGCAGATATAAGCCATGGGATGAAACTAACCTTGATGGAAAACAGCGGTCGTTCCCAAAATTGTCTTGTGTAGGTACATCAAGAAGCATGCATGTTAAGCACAACAGGCTAAACATCAACCAAAATTACACATGGCAGACAAAATAATCTCCAAAAGATAGCTTCAGTGTGCAGGTTTAAGCACGCTAGTAAAGCAAAACAAGTGGAAAGGTGTGCTAACTGCAACAGGCCTAACATTTAACAACAAGCAAACATGGTCATTCAAACTGGTATTGTGTCGGTCTAAGTACACTGGTTATGGTTAAATAAAAATGGAAAGGCGTGTTAACTACAAGATCCAGCAACCAAATGTAGTCATTCATAGTGGTATTGTTGAAACTGGTACTAATGAAATTGAACTGCACAGTTCATACTTGCACATATAGAACATCATGTTGTGAATAACTGGAATAAACAAGGCATACTACGAACAACCAAAGATAGCATTTGAAACTGAACATATGCTAACTACAAACAACCGAACAATCAAAAAACTTTAAAAGAGGCATATGCTAGCTATAACAGGCTTAACAGCAAGCAAATATATGTATTCCTATCGGTATGTTTAAAACTGGATTGATGAAATGTACTGCACAGTACATAATTGCACATATAGAGCATCACATTGTGAACAACTAAAATAAAAAAATCATGGATTTCCTCACTTGTCACAGATGGGCTCGTTCCTGTGGGAAGAGCACAGACCCTGGATGCGCTCCATGTTGTCGCAGATGGGCTCCTTCCCCTTGGAAGAGCACGGCTGTAGGGTGCCCTCCCTGATGTCGCAGACGGGCGCTTTCCCCTTGGAAGAGCATATGGGCTCTTTCCCCTTGGAAGAGCCGGAGAGGGTGCCCTCCTCGTGGTCGCCGTTGATGAGGTCTAACTTGGAAACGGTGGATCCCAAGCCAGCACCGCAGAATGTGTCCTTCAGAAATGACAAAAGGGGCTCGATGGCGATGTAGAATGGCAAATTGTTGACAGCGAGCCAGAGGAGATCAGTGGCGGGGCCATGGATGAGATCGACGGCGGTTGAACCCGAGGGGTTGGGGGCGGGCCACTTAACCTGTGACACAGCCCGCCTTAGGGCGTTGCTGTCGATGACGTCGATGTCGTAGCCGGCGGATGAGACATGCCCGCATACTCTAGCCCGCTGCTTGAGTGCCTGTCGCCAGTAATGGTCGTCAGCTTCCTCGGCGACGTCGGGCGAAGAGACCGCTATACACCTCTTTTGGGCCAGTCGCTCCTCGAGATCCACGGGAAGCGTAGCCGGGAATAGGCTGCGACGCTCTGGAGTGGGGGATGGGGATCTGTGGGAAAGGGGGTGTTTGGCAGGCGTCATCTAAGAAACTCAGGGCGGCCTGGGTATGGAGATCGGTGGGTAAGCTGCACGGGCAAATCGGCAAATGTTGACAATGGAGGCCTTGCGGCAGCGGCGGCGTGGACTTTGCTAGGGTTTCGAGCGAGGGAGGGTGTGTGTGTGTGTGTGCGCGTGCGCACGCCCGAGGAGGTTTTGGTGTGTGTGTGTGGAGGGGGCGCGGGGTGTTTGAGGAAATGACCGGGTACTGAAAATTTTACTACGCGGGAGTGAAATGCCGGGCTATTGAAAATTTTGATGATAGTGCATCAAACGGTCCGGAGATAACAACCGTGTGTTATGAAAAAGAAAAACCCTCGAGGCGGGCAGATATTTTTTATGCAGGCGGGATTGGGAGCAAGAAACATCGCACACGGTCCAGAGATAACAACCGTGTGTTATGAAACAGAAAAACCCTCGAAGCGAGCATATATTTTTGAGAGGGGGAGCCTCGTGGAGCCCAATGTACTGTGCAGATGTGTGCGTGACAGGTGCATCGGCGTGCCACATGGTTAGTTTGAGTGAACCATGTCTGTTGCATCATTCGACTTATCTAATGTTCATAAATTTGACGAAAAATGACGCGGGAGAGGGTCAGAACACGAACACACTTGCATGTGGACCAAATTTATGTATCAAAAGGGTGGTTTGATTTTCATAATACCAAATGCAACTTTGATGTGGCACCTCTCTCGCAAAGCGCACGGTATTGCTTGCTCCCACCCTCTCATGTCGGCACGAAGGGAATCCTAAGCTATGAATGCATGCCCCTCCCCCTCGACCGAGGTTCACCTAGCAAAGTGCGAAGTAGCTAGCAGCCCCCCTCCTCCCTCGTGTCGGCACGAAGGGAATCCTAAGCTATATATGAAAGCATGCCCCCGCCCCCTCAACCGAGGTTCACCTAGCAAAGTGCGAAGTAGCTAGCAGCCCCCCTCATCCCTCGTGTCGGCACAAAGGGAATCCTAAGCTATATATGATTGCATGCCCCCCAACCGAGGTTCACCGTAGCAAAGTGCGAAGTAGCTAGCAGCCCCCTCCCTCGTGTCGGCACGAAGGGAATCCTAAGCTATGAATGCATGCCCCCCAACCGAGGTTCACACCTAGCAAAGTGTGAAGTAGAGTAGCAGCCCCCCTCCCTCGTGTCAGCACAAAGGGATTCCTAAGCTATGAATGCATGCCCCCCAACCGAGGTTCACCTAGCAAAGTGCGAAGTAGCTAGCAGCCCCCCTCCCTCGTGTCGGCACGAAGGTAATCCTAGCTAAGCTATGAATGCATGCCCCCCCAACCGAGGTTCACCCTAGCAAAGTGCGAAGTAGCCAGCAGCCACCCCTCCCTTGTGTCGGCACGAAGGGAATCCTAAGCTATGAATGCACATGCCCCCCCCAACCGAGGTTCACCTAGCAAAGTGCGAAGTAGCTAGCAGCCCCCCTCGTGTCTGCACGAAGGTAATCCTAAGCTATGAGCTTGCCCCCTCCCCCCCAACCGAGGTTCACCTAGCAAAGTACGAAGTAGCTAGCAGCCCCCACCCCCCTCGTGTCGCCACGAAGGGAATCCTAATTAAGCTATGAATGCATGCCCCGCCCCCAACCGAGGTTCACCTAGCAAAGTGCGAAGTAGCAACCCCCCCCCCCCACACACACACACTTTCAGTCGGCGGGCCAGAGAGGCATATATCTCACCAAGATGGATCGTAAAACGGACCAAGAATAATCCACCATGGTCGTACAACCTCTCTCTTGTTGTTGGTCAAAATGATGTCCGTCCATGCGACCCCGGAGATGGCTAGCTCGCCAATAATCACGCAAGTAGCTAGTCCCCGAAGACAACCACTACATGCGTGTGGCCCAAACATATGTATGGAGAGGTGTGTTTTTGAGTAACAATGAACAACTTTGATGTGGCACCGTGATTTCGAACTAGAAATCCCCACACTGAGTGAGGGTTAGGTTGACGATGCATATGTATGTTACACCACACTTCAAGCCAATGACGGGGATTCATATATGCATGCATGCGTGCATAGTATATGCGCTCAAACTTAATTAGGTCTGAATCTCACCATGACCTATACTACGATAACACTAACCAAATGAAGAATCCGCCATGGTAACCTATCTTGTTGTTCGTCAAGGTGATCATGGATGTCCACGCGGGCCCACGAATATATAGGCTTGTCGCCGGTAACCACGCGAGGGAGTGTATCGTTCGAAGGCAACCACTACATGCATATGTATGGAGGTGATGCGTGCATGCATGTTTGAATACACAACATTGATCTGGCGCATGTGTCAAAAATCGTACACTAGCTCCCCACACAGAGCAAGATCGATTCATGATGGTGTCGTTGTACTAGCCACTTCGACTCGATGGGAGGGATTCATGCATACACATGCATATGTGTGTGCTCAAAGTGTATCATGCATGTCATCCCAGAGCAAAAATAATAACCCCCTCCTAAGTCAAATTAACCTCTCTTGTTGTCAGGCAAAAAGAAGTGATGGACCAAGCGGGCCCACAGATGGAAAGCATCGATATCGCTGATAACCGCTTAAGTGGGTGCGAGAGGACAACCACCACCGCTTTGAATGTGGGCCAAACATATATATGTTGAATACCCAAAATGCACAACTTTGATATGCCACATGCCTCAAAAACCGTAAACCATGCACCCACACAGAGCGAGGTTCATATCAAGCGTACTACATATGATGGTCCCCTTCCCCCCTCTTCACCGCATACTATATGCTCCTGCCGTAATATATGTACAACCCAAAAGAATCCTCGTCGATGGTGAAATTAATTAACCTCTCCCGATGTAGGTCAAAGTGATGCATGCATGCATGCATCGACGATGGCCTCGTGGGCCCACAGATGGAAGCGTCACACGTGAGTGTCCTAGCTAGGATATATATGCATGTGGCCCAGAAAGGTGTTGTGTGATGTTTGAATAACCAATTTCACAATTTTGAAGTGGCACGTGCCTCGGTAACCAAAAAGTCCCGACACTGAGTGAGGTGTACTTGTTCACGAACGCATATGTATAGTATATATGCTAGTCCCCTCCCACCTCTTCGACGCGTACTATATACCACCATAACACAAACAAAAAAGATTATACCTTGCTGGCCAAATTAACCTCACTGCCGGCTGTTCGTCAAAGTGATGGACGACGACCTTGCGGGCCCATAGAAAGCGTCACACGCGAGTATCGAGTGTCGTGTAGGACAACCATCGACTGCATGTGGCCAAAACATTTATGTATGAAAGGGTTGTGTAATGTTTTAAATAATGATTTCACGACTCTGATGTGGCACCAGCCTGCCTAACAAAACGGCCAACCACACGGTGGCTCACAACTCATAGTGTCCTGCGAGCCACCCGCCACCCCCAGACGCACACACCCACACACACACCGCGAATCCACCGCAACTACGATGCATGTTAAATTAATTGTCCCGCGGTGAACATACATGTTACCAAAGGAGGGACGTTTTAATTTCAAACAATTCACATAGATCATTAAGACGTTTTAGTACATTGATTGATTGGTTTTCTATGGGTATAATGTGCAAAAATCAAATTTGAGCTACATGCACACGTGACAGTGCACCTAAATGGATTGCAAAAACACATGTGTCTCACTGGGTGCATGTGTACTCCCCCTGCAATAATTTTCAAACATTGAGAATCTTGATTTTTAAATTCTAGTACATCCAAAACTTATTTGAAGTTCATGAAACTTATCGTGTTGTCATATGGACACCAATACAAAGTGGCATTGTACCTTTTTTGTCAAATATGAGACCAGTTTTGATGTAATCATTATCTAATTACAGACGGAAGATTATTAATAATTGGGAACCAATATCCCAAACGAATTATTTATTCGAACCGTGAGCGTTAGACCAACAATGAATACGTGCCATGCTTCGTTTCAGCAATAAAGCGGAAGCATTAATCATCCAAATAGAAAAACAATATACGTGCCGCCGCGCGACCCGTGTGGCGTGCGAGCAGCCGTGAGTTGACGAGACGCATGCGAGCAGTCCGCCGCGCAGGCAGACGGGGAGGCGTGCGTGCAGGTGTGTGAATTGACGGAGGCGTGCTCGCTGCGCAGTGTCATCGGGAGGCGTGCGAGTAGCTATGTGAAACTTTGGTAGGCATGCCAGCAGTCCGGTGCGTAGGCTCACCGGGAGGCGAGCCATCGGTTTGACCGCCGCCCGCCTCTCTCCCACAACTCCCACTACTCCAAATTAATGGTGCGCCCGAGCGGCCGCACCCCCATCCTCGCTACGCACACACAATCCTCTCTCTCCGCCTTGCAACCTCGATGCCGCTCTCAGTCCTCAAAGTCGTCAGTGTATGAGGATGCCACCGAAGCGCCCCATCGGAGGGAGTGGCGATGCCGGGTCTGCTAAAGCACCGGAGAGATAGAGACAGAGGTTGCCGTCACCACCGGCGAGTTATCGCTGCACCCTGACGTCATCGATGGCGTCGAGCTTCCACAGCCGGAGGCGGAGTTCCACACCGACTCCGACGACCACTCCGGTGATGACTCCGACAACCACTCCGACGACGACTCCGACTCCGACGGACAGCTGGTTAGTCATCTATACCCATTTATGTGTCAAATAGATCATAGGGTTTCTCTAGTTACTCATGCCTCCCCCTTTTTGGAATAGAAATCCTATGGTTATGTTCTCCCAATCCATGAAATCTGAGTAAGTTTCGTTAGATCCATGTAGTGTATTGATTGTTTGAATGGTACAGGTGATAAGTGATTAGTTGTTTCATCTGTGCAAATGATTTCTGCTAGTAATCCAACTAGGTTTAGTGTTCGTGCTAATAATTCCTAGCCAGGACTTGACAATTGATTTTGAATGACCTACATATGTTTGTGCCATTATTTTCTTCAAGATTGGTCTGTACATAGATGACTGTGCTTAAAAATCGAGCCATAATATCTGAATATGTATATAAATAAATAGCCATAAATTCCTAATCCTACTTCACGACATGTAATCAGTGATTTGATGCCACATTTGTTTTACTATATGTATATGTGCTGTCTGACGATGTGGACAGCGAGGATGAAGATGCCCAGAGGAGGTACAAGAGGCGAATCCTGAGGGAGCTTTATGCGGGAATGCATAACAGGCATATTAGGCCCTAGAACGACAGCTAAGGATGCCCATTTTGCAACCACAAGATTCATGATGCGTATCTAAGTGTTCTTGCGCATGCAAGAGGATGGGTCGTTGGCTCCTTCAAGCAGAAATATTCTCGCAGGGTGGCGCACGGCGCGTACGCCGAGTACCTGGAGAAGCTTCAGGATCATGCCGGCCGCATGTGAGATGAGATGTGGGATGGATCGAACTATGTACGCTTGAGTATGCTTAATGATGGTTGAACTATGTACTTATGGTTGAACTATACTGATGGACGTGTACACTTATTATCTATGTCTGAATATGTTAAATTTTTTGCCAAATTTTGGTAAAAATTACAACGGGGGACCAACAAACCAGGACGGAGGTAGTACGTCAATCACACATGGTTCCCAAAATTGGAAACGTGTGCAATCACACACGGTTCGCTCTAGCAAACCATCGCCCCCAAAATTCTTTGTGGGACAGAAAAACCTCACCACCCAATTCAAAAAACAAAACCCTCACCATCCCCACGTCACAAAAACCCTCACCCCGCCCGCCACCCACCTCGGCCCCTCCAGTACGTTCTCCATTCACACCTGCACAAGCCTCTCCGCGTCTATGCCATGGCACCGCCTATCGCGGCAGTAAATACTTAGCTCGACGCCTGCCGCCGCCGCCAGGCTGCCGGCACAGCCCACCGCATTTCGCCACTTCCGCTTGCCGCCGCCAATCGCCATTGACTTTCTCGACGCTGCTCGCGGTCGACCCAGCTCCGGTCGGTTGGGGACTCTGTCGTTGAAAGTGCTAGTTATCGACTAGAGGGGGGTGAATAGGCGATTTTTATGAAAGTCTTCAAAACATGGGAGTTTCGAAGACAAACGATAGAAATGAACCTATTGACATGCAGCGGAAGGTAGACTACACTAGACAAGCCATAGTCTAGCAAGTAATGAAGCTAAAGCACGAAGACTATTAGCAGCTAGGTCGTATGGATCAAGATGGAAGATAGTATGAAGCCAAACAACAATAGTCGTCACCCACTGAAGTCAAACAGATAAGACAAGCAAGCAAAAGACTTCACGAAGACAAAGTGTAAATAAGTGAAGGAAGAGATAGAACCAGTTGCTTAGTGAAGACAGTGATTTGTTGGACCAGTTCCAGTTGCTGTGACAACTGTACGTCTGGTTAGGGAGGCTGAGATTTAACTCAGAAGACCGCGTATTCACCTTATTCCCCTTGAGCTAAGGACACCTAGTCCCCGCCCAATCACTCTGGTAAGTCTTCAAGGTAGACTTCCAAACCTTCATAGACTTCGTTCACCGGCAATCCACATTGACTCTTGGATGCTCAGAACGCGACGCCTAACCGGCTGGAGGATTCACAGTCCTCAAGTGTAACAAGTCTTCAGGTCACACAGAGAGAAAGACTTCAGTGATGCCAAACACTCTTTGGGCTCTGGGTGTTTTGGGCTTTGTCCTCGCAAGGATCTCTCTCGCAAATGCTTCAGAGGTGGGTTGCTCTCAAACAACAAAAGCCATGTACTAACTCTGAGCAGCCACCAATTTATGGTGTAGGGGGTGGGCTATTTATAGCCACTCGGCAACCCGACCTGATTTGTCCGAAATGACCCTGGGTCACTAAGGAACTGACACGTGTTCCAATGGTTAGATTTCAAACACACGCGGAAGCTTAACTTGGGCTACAAGTAAAGCTGACTGATCCGACTCTGGATAAGATTTGCTCTCATTTTCTTCGCTCGAAGACATAGGATTTGGTTGAGCATCACTTCAGTCACGCTGACTTTGTTCACTTGGACCCCACTTAACAGTACGGTGGTTCCTATGACTCAACAAAGAAGAAAAGGAAACTACGAAACAGCTATGTCTTCGCACTCCATAGTCTTCACGTAAATGTCTTCTCGAGTCATAATCTTCGTTGTGAATATCTTCACATACCACCATTGTCTTCAATGTCTTCACACATTTTTAGGGGTCATCTCCGGTAGGTAAACCGAATCATTGAGGGACTACTACCTGTGTTATCCTACAATTCTCACAAACACATTAGTCCCTCAACCAGGTTTGTCGTCAATACTCCAAAACCAACTAGGGGTGGCACTAGATGCACTTACAATCTCCCCTTTTTGGTGATTGATGACAAACTGGTTGAAGTTTTCAACGGGGATAAAAGTATGTGAAATTATAAAGGATTAAGATATTGTCTTCATAAGTAGCAAAAAGGCTCCCCCTGAAGATGCGCATATAAGTATTTTGCTTTGAATGCAAATGCACATGGCAGGTTGCACTTGTGGAGATCCTCTTCAACTAATGAAGACAATTCATCATGCATGAAAGGATATAACGAAGGTAATGGCATGCACAATGAAAATGGACGTCTGCGAAATGATTTCATGCGGGATTTATCATCGCACATGCGGAATTTATCGTCGCATCACAGAATAGCAGAAAAAGTAGCAGACGACCATCAAGTTTAAGTGTTACAACTCAAAGAACCAAATGTATCAAAAGCGAGAGTTGTAAGCACTTGGCAAAATTATAGCAACCACCCATATGGACCCGCTTGAAGACTATCAACTCATATGCTTCTCCCCCTTTTTTCAGTAAGGACCAAAAAGGTTTGAAGACATAGAGCGTCTACTCATTCCCATGAGGAGTAGGTGAAGCAGCAGGGTCGTCGTTGAGGTTCGGTGGTGCAGAAGAACTTGGTGCAGTGTCGAGGTGCGGCAACGTTGTAGTTGGCGAAGTAGCACCATCTTCATCATCAATGACTCTTGCATTGATAGTTGCCGCAGAGGAGGAGTACTCAGAATCTTCGAGTGAGGGAGTTCGACGCAAGACAACATTCCTCGGAGGAGTGGAATCAAACTTGAATCTCTCTGTGAAGCCTACGAAATGCGGGCGACGCTTTTGGAGAGGGAGTTGGCTGGGCCACAAAGTCGTCATCATCAAGCACCGGAGTGGTGACTTGAGTTGGGGGAGTACTTGGTGATTGTTCTTGACGGGGGGGGGGGGGGGTCTTGAGGGTGATCAGCCCATGAATCATCCTGAGCAATTGGCGTCAAAGGACGACCAATGCTGATGAGTTCGTTGTTCGTGAGAACAGGCGATGATACCATTGGGTGCTCAATCTGAGGAAGGACTTCATCATCATTTACATTGTCTTGGGGACCAATGTCTTCAGCTGTGGTGGTGTCAACAGCTGGATCTCCTTCAGCTTCAGGAGCCATTGTGGTAGCAGGCTCATGAACTATTAAACGATGCTCTTGGTGTACAGATGCAGGACGAGCAACAGAGATGGGCTCGACAACAAGGGGCTCTGTGGGAGCAGCCCGATCTTTCGTCTTTGTCTTTCTCTTCTTGGTCGGTGGATCATCGTCAGTGGTGTTCTTGTTCTTGCGCTTTCGGGCTTTGGCTGCCCTTATTTTCTTAAGTTCTGAAGAAACTGTGGGGACCTTAGGCTTCGAGCCTGTCATACTAGCAGGGAAGACAATTTGAGGTGCTTCCTGCCTTGATGCTTCAGCTTGTGCCACAGCTGGCTTCTTCTTCTTGGCAGCCATCTTGGGGTCAATGCCAGGACGCCCAAGTGCCTTGCGCTTCTCTGCTTCATTGTGAGCTTGAACACATTTTGCAGCGGAGAGCTTCATACGTTCTCTTGATCCTTTTGCTGCTTCGCGTTTCTGTTGAAACTGCTCTTTGAGGTCATGTAGTATCTGCTTGAAGTTTTGAACATCAGCCACGCTGAGCTTCTCCATGTGCTTCTTGAACTGAGCCTTCTCATAGTCGATTTTGTTCTTCAATTCAACAATCTTCTGAGCCAAAGCCAGCTCATTTGCAATGGCTCCATGGAAGGAGACACTGATGCCAATTGGAAGCTGAAGATCATCGATGCTGAGGTTCGGATTTTCAAACCACTCATCAATGAAGTTATTCAATATGTCCACGTCAAAGAGGGGCAAATCGTTGAAGATTTCCGCCTCTTGCTTGCTCTTTATCAGCAGCTCAAGAGCATCATCGCCAAGATCTTCGTCACTTGATAGATCAATGGCTTCGTTCTCATTCCTCAGAACGGCAGCTGGAGTCAGTGCTTGACCAGAACTCTTGACAATTTTCTTCTGGGGCTTCTCTGTCTTCTTGGAGACACGAGAAAGATCTTCAGAATGCACACTTGGTGCAAGAGGAGCAGTGGCCAGAGGCTTCGCACGCGAAGCGCTTGGTGCAGGAGCAGGTTTCGAAGCCTTTGGTTTCTTTTGCTTTTGTGGCTTCGGCGGAGCAGGAGCTTCATCAGAATCAGCATCATCTCTAGACTGATCCACTGTGGCCCTCTGAGCGGCGATGTAGGAGAGAAAACCATCAAAGTTGTCGAAGGGGCCGATGACATTGGGATTGGCATCACGTGTGCCATCAGCCCTAGGAGTAGAAGGACCAGGATTGAAGTTGCATCCGAGGCTCTTCTTGTTCTTTACTGCACAGTCCTTGGCAAACTTGTAGTTGCGCTTGAACAAACTATCTTCACGACACCATAACAGAGATGATGGGTCGGCATCAGCAGGCTGTGGTCCACGGACCATGCAAGGGTAGAAACCCTAAGCAATAGCTTCAAATTTGGTCTTGGGTTGAAGATTTCTATAGAGAATATCTCCCCAAGGAAGCTTGATGGCATTCTTTTCAGCATATTCCTTGGTGACGAGTTCAAAAGCACCTGCCCGTGAACCAATGATTGGCCAACGATTCTACGCTACCTCAAACTGACGGATTCTGTCCGTAAACGGGCGCCGTCCGGTCTCTTTTGCGATAACGTGGCAGTTGATGCATTTGGTCCGTCCGGTCAAATGTAAACAATTTTTTTGCCACAAAAACATTGCATACAATTTTACAACCAAATAAATAACATAGTATCCTAATAATAAATAGTTTTACAACCAACTAAAAAACACAAAGTTTGTACTTGAACCATTGCTCGGCCCAATATCTTCGAATCCATTGGATTCGTGTTTTGCGTTGGCCATAGCTCTCTTCATGATCAGTTTTGTATAACTCATAGAGATCTCCAGGCAAATCCATTGAGGTGCCCCCGTGGCGCTGGCTGCCTCCCTTCCTTGCTGACTTTTCTGTGGCCATGTAGTTCAAACTGAATGGCTTCAAAACTTGCAAAGGCTTCCGTCTGCTGGTCAGACAAGAACTAGCTTCGGGAGAATTGATGTGATGCTGTAAGAATTCTGCAAATGAATGCAGACTATGAGAACCAAGGGATTCTCCCACGGACATGTACCTGTGACAACATTAGAGACGCGAGGGAAGGGGAAGAGGTCATATGCATTCTCAGAAGATTTTGAAGATAAATTAGTTTTGAAGACATTGACCTCATAGCGCGAAGACATTCACTTATATGTTAGGAGTTGGTTCCAGATTTGTACGAATCCAAGAATAGGTACAAGTGAGGAATCTAACTATGTGTGTAGCATAAGTGAATATACTAGGCGTGTTATGAGATGCAGAATAGGATAAATCCAAGTTTGTGGGGATAGAAACCACTTTTGGTGAAAAAGGATGAATCTATCGGATCAAAAAGGCAGTAAAAGTGAGTTTTAATTACCACACGAAGAACTGCTAGACGGAGTAGAGAGGAGGCCGAGCAGTTCAATCTTCCGTGCCCTAACTTGGCGATGGAGGACACCTACGGCGACAGCGGAGAAGACGAGGTCCGCGGCCGGCGTGAGGACGGCGTCGGTGAGGTCACGGCAGCTAAGCGCTTCATCGCCGGCGTCGTCGGGAGCTAGCGGTGGCGCTAGGGTTTGTGCGAGGTGGAGAGGTGGAAGAAGTATTTTGACCGCGATGTGATGTGTATTTATAAGGAAAGGGACAGCACAACGCAATTACAGAGGTGTCCCTGGCGGTTCACATCTGAGGGACATGTGGCGAACATGCAACACATTGGAAGTTGTTCCATGTTCCCACGCACGCCTGGACTGTCAGGTGGTCGTTCCGGCTTCTCCGGGTGTCAAGCAATAAGGATAAAGCTTTTAAAACAGATTCGATTTTGTCTCTGTATCTTCTGCAGACAAGGACGCAGAGAAGACATTCGACGGTTTCAATAGAATGCATATGATTTGGATAGATAGAATTTGAGGTAGAAGCATAGAAGAGGTTAGGGTCCGATCACATTCACTTAGTCCAAAAGATTCAAACGAGAAGACATAGCTATAAGTGAATGTTGTAGAGGACAGAACACAAATATATGTATATACCTTAGTAAGACCAAATCAACAAAGTGAAGATCAACATGAAGACAAATCAATGTTGAAGATAAATCAAATGCGAAGACATAGCAAATATAACGCCAAGAGAAACACTTCAAACAAAAGTTTGGTGGTGGCGTTACCCACCGTATAGGAAGTATTAGACCCAGACACGGCGCACAATTATCATGGCGCTCCGAAGTCAAATTCCGCATTAATGGATTCACACTTAGAGTGCATGTCTTCATTGATTGAAGATATACATTATTTCGTGTGTTGCACATCTAAGTCATCAACATGCATAAGTGTTAGGATGTGTGCCTAATCACAGGACATTTGAGGATTCCAAGATATTTAGCTCACACCGCAACTTGCAAAACCTTTTCTCATCCAAGGGCTTTGTGAAGATATCTGCCAATTGCTCTTCAGTGTTGACGTGAATGATATCAATATCTTCCTTCATGACATGATCTCTGAGAAAGTGATGACGAATTTCAATGTGCTTTGCCTTCGAGTGCTGAACTGGGTTGTTGGCAATCTTGATAGCGCTTTCATTGTCGCAGTAGAGTGGTACTTGTTTCAGATGGATGCCATAGTCCTTGAGAGTTTGCTTCATCCATAGAAGCTGAGCGCAGCAAGATCCAGCAGCAATGTATTCAGATTCAGCTGTGGAGAGCGATACATAGTTCTGCTTCTTTGAAGACCAACAGACAAGTGATCGCCTCAGAAAGTGACATGTGCCTGATGTAGACTTGCGATCCACCTTGTCACCAGCATAATCAGCATCCGAGAATCCAACTAGATCAAACTCTGAGCCCTTTGGACGCCATAATCCTAGTGTTGGGGTGTAAGCCAAGTATCGAAGAATTCGCTTCATAGCTAAGTGATGCGATTCCTTTGGTGCCGCTTGGAATCGGGCACACATGTAAACACTAAGCATGATATCTGGCCTAGATGCACATAAATAAAGTAAAGAACCAATCATGGAGCGGTATACATTTTGATCGAACTCTTTATCATTTTCGTCAGGGCCCAGATGACTTTTGGTTGGCATTGGCGTCGTGTAACCTTTGCAGTCTTGCATTCCAAACTTCTTCAGGCAGTCTTCGAGGTATTTCTCTTGAGATATAAAGATGTCGTTGCTTTGCTGACGAATTTGAAGACCAAGGAAGAACTTCAGCTCACCCATCATGGACATCTGATATTGCTCTTGCATCATGTGTCCAAACTCATCACTGTATTTCTGGTTAGTGCAGCCGAAGATAATTTCATCCACATATATTTGGCACACAAACAGTTCACCATCATATGTCTTCATGAAGAGTGTGGGATCCAGGGAACCAGGTTTGAAGCCTTTGCTCTTCAGGAAGTCTTTGAGTGTGTCATACCAAGCACGAGGGGCTTGTTTGAGGCCATACAATGCCTTGTTGAGCTTGTATACCATATCAGGATGTTTTGGATATTCAAAGCCAGGAGGTTGTGCAACATACACTTCTTCTTCAATCTTGCCGTTGAGAAAGGCACTCTTCACATCCATTTGATACAAAAGGATGTTATGATGATTTGCATAGGCTAGCAGTATGCGAATGGCTTCAAGCCTAGCCACAGGAGCAAATGTTTCATCGAAGTCAATCCCTTCAACTTGAGTGTATCCTTGAGCAACGAGACGAGCCTTGTTTCTGACAACTTGACCATGCTCATCTTGCTTGTTGTGATATATCCATTTGGTGCCTATTATGTTGTTCTTGCGAGGGTCAGGACGCTTGACTAATTCCCACACATTGTTCAGCTTGAACTGTTGAAGCTCTTCTTGCATAGCTTGAATCCATTCCGGTTCCATGAAGGCTTCAACAACTTTATTGGGTTCAGATATTGAGACAAATGCAAAGTGTCCACATAAATTTGCTAGCTGTGTTGCTCTTGAACGAGTGAGTGGACCAGGTGCATTGATGCTATCAATTATCTTCTCAATCTGTACTTCATTTGCAACACGAGGATGAACTGGACGAAGATTTTGCTCTTGCTGATCATTGTGTTCATTTGGAGGATTGGCTTCAGGCTGAGCATTGTCTTCAGGTTGATTAGGCGCAGAAATGATAAGTTCTTCTTCAGCCTGAGCTTCAGATGGTATGATTTCTCCAGTTCCCATGAGCTTGATGGACTCACTAGGTGGAACTTCATCTAGCACATTTGGCAGGTGCTCTCTTTGCGAGCCGTTAGTCTCATTGAACCGCACATCTACAGTTTCAACCACTTTATAGTGAAAGAGGTTGAAGACTCTGTAGGAGTGCGAATCCTTTCCGTAACCAAGCATAAAACCTTCATGTGCTTTCAGTGCAAATTTTGAAGTGTGATGTGGATCCTTGATCCAGCACCTAGCACCAAATACTCTGAGGTAACTGACATTTGGCTTCTTACTAGTTAGGAGTTCATAGGATGTCTTCTTCAGAAGCTTGTGAAGATAAACACGCTTGATGACATGGCATGCAGTATCAATGGCTTCGGGCCAGAACTTTCTTGGATTCTTGTATTCATCAAGCATCATCCGAGCCATCTCAATGAGTGTTCTGTTCTTGCGCTCCACGATGCCATTCTGCTGAGGTGTGTACGGAGTTGAGAATTCATGAGTGATGCCCAATGTGTCCAGGTAAAGGTCGAGGCCGGTGTTATTCGATTATGTGCTGTTGTCACTTCTGATATGCTTGATCTTGACACCATAGTTCGTCATGGCACGGTTGGCGAAGCGTGTGGAGACATCTTGAACTTCAGTCTTGTAGAGGATTATATGCACCCATGTATATCTTGAATAATCATCAAAAATGACGAAGCCATAGAGACAAGCAGTGGTAGTGAGAGTAGAGTAGTGAGTAGGGCCAAATAAGTCCATGTGTAGCAGCTCGAAGGGTTGAGATGTCGTCATGATTGTCTTCGAGGGATGCTTGGACATTGTCATCTTTCTAGCTTCGCAGGCACCACACAGATGATCTTTCTTGAACTTGACGCCCTCGATGCCTACGACGTGTTTCTTCTTTGCGAGAGTGTACAGGTTCCTCATGCCAGCATGCCCTAGCCTTCGATGCCAGAGCCAGCACTCTGAAGCTTTTGCTAGAAGACATACAGCTAGCTGTGGTCCTTTTGAGAAATCTACCATGTACAAATCATCTTTCCGATACCCTTCAAAGACTAGAGACTTGTCAGATTCCATTAGAACAAGGCAACGATATTTTCCAAATATCACAATCATGTTCAAGTCACAAAGCATTGAGACAGACATTAAGTTGAAACCAAGGGATTCAACAAGCACTTTATCCATGTGCTGATCCTTTGAGATTGCAACTCTACCTAGACCCAATACCTTGCTTTTACTAGTGTCAGCAAATGTGATGTGGCTCTTGTCAGATGGACGTAAGGTTGAGTCCATGAGAAGACTTCGATCACCAGTCATATGGTTAGTGCATCCACTGTCCATAATCCATTCTGAAGCATGTGGTGTCATACCCTACAGTACTGTTAGGGGGATAGGCTTCACCAAGAGTATTGTGAAGCATAAACATTTGACGGACAAGAGGATTATCAAAGCTCAGATCAATGTTAGGACTGATAGGATGATTGGCAAGCGATTCAGGAACAAAATACATAGTAAGACCATTTGGGCATTTTATCTTGTGCCCCACAAGATGTTTTAGGTCCCCAGAAATAGCATCGGACGCCTTTGATTTCTGGATGGAGACCTTTCCATGCAAAAGAGAGTTAAGTTTTCTTAACCACCCACATTTTCAGGGGTGGCTTCGAAGCAATGAGTCTAAGTGCAGCATCTGAGAACTTCGGCTTTGGAGCCCTAGCAAGTAGCCTTGCAGGAGATGAATAATACTCATGCGAATAAGCAGAAAAGTTCTTAGTTTTATGAACATAGCGGTTTGAAGAAACACACTCATATTCATACATCTGAGTATGATTCCCCTGCAAAACATTAGCGTTAGGGTGACTCGGGTGAGTCCTCTGTCTGTACGAAGCCTTTGGGCCATATGAAGCCTTTGGTCTGGTGTTTGTATTCTTCCCTTGTGGTGTCATAATGACATTCATAGGAAGATTCTCAAGACAACTTTTGGGTACCCAGATCTTCTTCACAGGCGGTCCATTCCTGCAGTTAGTACCAATATACCTGGCAAACACTTCACCAGTCTGATTCTTAAACAGTTTATAGTTTGCATCAAAGGATTCATTAATGACAATTGGGTTAGCACAAGTCAAGCCAGATAAGGTGGATGGGTCCACTGAAGGTCCCTTTGCAGCAACCCATGTGGTTTTGGGGTACTGCTCAGGCTTCCAGTAAGAACCATCAACATTCATTTTCCTCTCGAACCCAACACCCTCTTTCCTAGGGTTTCAGTTCAGAATCTGCTTTTTGAGGACATCACATAGTGTCTGATGCCCTTTGAGACTTTTGTACATCCCTGTCTCAAGCAATGTCTTCAACCTAGCATTTTCGTCAGCAATAGCAGTGGCATCCTCGGCAGAGGGGTTAGTTACCACATTAACAGTTGAAGATATTGCAACAGTAGCAGCAGTTGAACATTCAGCAACAGAAGTAGCGTTATCACGCTCAAGGCATTTTAGACATGGTGGTTCAAATCCTTCCTAAGCGGGACTGATCTGTTGAGCGCGAAGTGACTCGTTTTCTTTTTGAAGATCTTCATGAACTGCTCTCAATTTCTCAAGTTCTTGCTTCCTTTGAAGATAATCATAGGAAAGCTTTTCATGAGTTGTTGACAATGTTTCATGACGACTTTCAAGTTCCTCATACTTAACATGAAGATTTTTTATGTCTTCAATTAAGGACTGAGATCGGGTCATTTCCGCGTCCAACAGGTCATCGCTTTTGTCTAACAGTTTTTGAATATGTTCCATAACTTTCTGTTGTTCAGTTGCAATTTTAGCAAGTGTTTTGTAGCTGGGTTTGGATTCACAATCAGGGTCATCTTCACTTGATGTTTGAAAGTAAGCATTGCGTGAGTTTACCTTGGCACCACGTGCCATGAAGCAGAAGGTGGGAGCGGAGTCGTCCTTGTCATTAGCATCAGCGTTGGTGACGGAGCCATTGTCTTCAGTGTTGAAGATGGACTTGGCAACGTAGGCTGTAGCTAGAGCCAGACTTGCAACGCCAGAGTCGGACTCCTCCTCAGACTCCACCTCCACCTCCTCAGAAGCAGACTCCTCCTCTGAATCCATCTCCTTGCCAACAAAAGCACGAGCCTTGCCAGATGAGCTCTTCTTGTGTGATGAAGAATTGGAAGAAGACTTTGAGGACTTCTTCTTCTTCTTCTTGTCATTAGAATCATATTCCTTGCTCTTCTTCTTCTTATTGTTCTCATTGTCCCACTGCGGACACTCAGAGATGTAGTGTCCAGGTTTCTTGCACTTGTGGCATGTTCTCTTATTGTGGTCATGAGTAGAAGCTTCATCATTTCTTGAGTTGGACCGTGAAGACTTTCTGAAGCCTTTCTTCTTAGTGAACTTCTGGAACTTCTTCACAAGCATAGCAAGCTCCTTTCCAATGTCTTCAGGATCACCAGAACTGTAGTCAGATTCTTCTTCAGATGAGGAAACAGTCTTTGCCTTCAAAGCGCGAGTTCAACCATAGTTGGGACCATAGATGTCTCTTTTCTCAGATAGCTGAAACTCATGTGTGTTGAGCCTCTCAAGTATGTCAGATGGATCGACTGTCTTGAAGTCAGGGCGTTCTTGAATCATCAGGGCTAGGGTGTCAAACGAGCTGTCAAGTGATCTCAGGAGTGTCTTGACGATTTCATGCTTTGTGATCTCAGTGGCGCCCAGAGCATGAAGCTCATTTGTGATGTCAGTGAGGCGATCAAACGTGAGCTGGACATTCTAATTGTCGTTTCTCTTGAAGTGGCTGAAGAGGTTGCGAAGGACACTGATCCTTTGATCTCTCTGGGTTGAGACGCCTTCGTTGACCTTGGAGAGCCAGTCCCAGACTAACTTTGACGTTTCCAGAGCACTCACACGGCCATACTGTCCTTTGCTCAGATGACCATAGATGATGTTCTAGGCAGTAGAATCCAGTTGAACGAACTTCTTGCCATCAACAGGGGTGACACCTTCACCAGTCTTGGGAACGTCGTTCTTGACGACATACCATAGATCGACATCAATGGCTTCAAGATGCATGCGCATCTTATTCTTCCAGGAGGGGTAATCAGTGCCATCGAAGACAGGGCACACAGCGGAGACTTTGATTATCCCTGCAGTCGACATAGCTAAAACTCTAGGTGGTTAAACCGAATCACACAGAACAAGGGAGTACCTTGCTCTGATACCAATTGAAAGTGCTAGTTATCAACTAAAGGAGGGGTGAATAGGCGATTTTTATGGAAGTCTTCAAAACATGGGAGTTTCGAAGACAAACGATAGAAATGAACCTATTGACATGCAGCGGAAGGTAGACTACACTAGACAAGCCATAGTCAAGCAAGTAATGAAGCTAAAGCACGAAGACTATTAGCAGCTAGGTAGTATGGATCAAGATGGAAGATAGTATGAAGCCAAACAACAATAGTCGTCACACAGTGAAGTCAAATAGATAAGACAAGCAAGCAGAAGACTTCACGAAGACAAACCGTAAATAAGTGAAGGAAGAGATAGAACCAGTTGCTTGGTGAAGATAGTGATTTGTTGGACCAGTTCCAGTTGCTGTGACAACTGTACGTCTGGTTAGGGAGGCTGAGATTTAACTCAGAAGACCGCGTCTTCACCTTATTCCCCTTGAGCTAAGGACACCTAGTCCCCGCCCAATCACTCTGGCAAGTCTTCAAGGTAGACTTCCAAACCTTCATAGACTTCATTCACCGGCAATCCACAATGACTCTTGGATGCTCAGAACGCGACGCCTAACTGGCTGGAGGATTCACAGACCTCAAGTGTAACAGGTCTTCAGGTCACGCAGACAGAAAGACTTCAGTGATGCCAAACACTCTTTGGGCTCTGGGTGTTTTGGGCTTTGTCCTCGCAAGGATCTCTCTCTCAAATGCTTCGGAGGTGGGTTGCTCTCAAACGACAAAAGCCGTGTACTAACTTTGAGCAGCCACCAATTTATGGTGTAGGGGTGGGCTATTTATAGCCACTCGGCAACCTGACCTAATTTGTCCGAAATGACCCTGGGTCACTAAGGAACTGACACGTGTTCCAACGGTCAGATTTCAAACACACGCGGCAGCTTACCTTGGGCTACAAGTAAAGCTGACTCATCCGACTCTGGATAAGATTTGCTCTCATTGTCTGCGCTCGAAGACATAGGATTTGGTTTTGCATCACTTCAGTCACTCTAACTTTGTTCACTTGGACCCCACTTAACAGTACGGTGGTTCCTATGACTCAACAAAGAAGAAAAGGAAACTATGAAATAGCTATGTCTTCGCACTCCATAGTCTTCACGTAAATGTCTTCTCGAGTCATAATCTTCGTTGTGAATATCTTCACATACCACCATTGTCTTCAATGTCTTCACACATTTTTAGGGGTCATCTCCGGTAGGTAAACCAAATAAATGAGGGACTACTACCTGTGTTATCCTGCAATTCTCACAAACACATTAGTCCCTCAACCAGGTTTGTCGTCAATACTCCAAAACCAACTAGGGGTGGCACTAGATGCACTTACAGTCGTACTGAGGGTTCTTTCTCATGGACGACAAGGTAACTAATTTAACGAGATATTATCTCATCTCTTATCCCAATTCATCTGCCTCCTTTAATCACCCGGCGGAAATCGCCATGAATTCATTTTTATTGGAGCTGATTTGAGGGTTTTCTTTTATTCATAGAATGTACAGTGCGCCGATACTTCAAGACTTCACGACCGCCGCCAGAGATCCCATCTCATCGTACCAGATAACTTGAGGACGCGCGCGGTATGTTCAAACTCACCCTAAATTGGTTGGCATGGCCTACTTTCCTGAACATATTCTAAATATTGCTACATTTGGATAAAAGGTGCCACATGCACCATATACGTCAAAGGGGATTTTCCCCCTCTTCTTTCTATATTAGGCAAATTAATGATGTATTGTTCTTTCGATTACTCTCATATTTCCATGACATCATGTTTACCCTATCTATTTAATTATAGACTTTTGTCCTTTGATTTCAACTATTGTACAGTTCTTTCAATTTGGGCCCATATTTGCATGTTACCATATTTTCTTTAACAACCCTACCATTTTCTACAGGACATCCCTCGCTATGCAACAGATTATGTAGTGCACAATTTTTTCCTTTACATACATCAAGGCTCCACGAATGTCATACTGCGCACAAACCATGGATTTATAATCGTTGCTACTGTAAGACTTGATGAACGTGGTGACTCCTATTTTGGCACTGGCTTTTGGAATGAATTGCAAAGTTCTATGCACTGAAAGCTGGCACTAAAATTGCACTGCACATAGAAGGGCCTGGTCATGAGATATATGCTAACTTCCCCGACAAAATCATCCATCCAGACTTTGTTCGAAGTAAGTTTTCTTTTCAACTATCTGCATATGTTGACTTACCCAGCAATGTCAAATGAATTGTGTAGTATTTAAGCAACCAATTGTTATTCCCTTATCTTACTATATTCCTACCTAATAACTTCTAGTTACCAAACACTTTTCTATTGCCCTGTTTTAACTAAATATTCCCTGTACTCCCATTTCTATCAGAAAGCGCCGCTGACAAGGAGACTCCGAAGGTGGAGAACGGGGCTGCCAACAAGCGGAGGCGGGGCGAGCTAGAACCGCAAGCGACTCCAGCAGGCCTAGACTTAATCAGCAGACTCCCCGATGATATGTTGAGAGTCATCATCTCCCTCCTCCCAATCAAATATGGGGCGCGGACAACCCTCCTTTCCCGGCGGTGGCGCCCCCTATGGAACTCCAGCCCTCTCGAAACACGTAACAGACACATCTAAGTCTAACATACTTCCTATGCATAGGCATCTTATAGGCAAACAAATTATCATAGCAAGCAAAAACTAGCATATGCAAGGAAGAGGAAAGAAACAATAGCAATCTCAACATGACGAGAGGAAATTTAGTGACATGAAAATTTCTACGACCATATTTTCCTCTCTCATAATAATTACATGTAGGATCATAAGCAAATTCAACAATATAGCTATCACAAAACATATACTTAACACGATCCACATGTATGCAAAGTTGACACTCTTCCAAAATAGTGGGATTAACATTAACTAAAGTCATGACCTCTCCAAACCCACTTTTATCAAAAATACCATAAGATTGAACATTCTCCAAATATATGAGATCTAAAGTTGGCACTCTTCCAAACCCACTTTCAATATTATTGCAAACACTATTATCAATCTCATATTCATCATGGGGCTTAAATAAATTTTCAAGATCATAAGAAGAATCACCCCAATCATGATCATTGCAACAAATAATAGACATAGTAAAACTAGCATCCCCAAGCTTAGGGTTTTGCATACTATTAACACAATTGGCATTAAGAGAATTTATAATAACATCATTGTCGGAGTAAATGGCCACGGGTAGCCTAACCGACTGCCCCTGGCTCTTCCAAAAAATTATCAGGCCTTTGGGCCTTCAAGCATTTCAAGAATTGGGCCGCCTTCCCGGGCCGGCTACTTCTGAAGCCGACTCTCAGAAGGCGACCCAGCCTTAGCAACCTCCCCCCCCCCCCAAGATAACCACGGGATGGCCGACTCCCCAGAGTCGGCCATGAAGAACGCCGACTCCCCAGAGTCGGGCACGAGGAGCGCCGACTCTAAGAAGCCGGCCAAGACCGCACCTACCAAAACTACACCCACGTAACGGTGACAAGACGGGGTGTGGCCAAAGTGCGGCCCACTACCCCCGAAGCCCGAGGCAGGCATGGCCACAGGACGCCGTACGGGACGGCCGTCTCCCGTCCGGCTCGGCACTGTAGCCATGCTGGCCTCAACGTCACCCACGACAGACGCCAGTACGGCCCACGGCGGCGGGCCCCTTTAGCCAGAGAGAGAGGTGAAGGCGGCCCGGCCTCCCCCAGCCGGCCAAGGGCGTAGCCGGCCCCCTGAAGCCGGCTACCCCCTCACTCGAAGGATGTGCCACATTAAGGAGACAAGATGAGGTAAGGCTACAGTGAGAGCCCTCGGGGCGGCACACTGTAGCCACGCTTACCTCGACGGAGCCCTCGTCATCAGGGACGAGGCTACAGTAAGCAGCCGCCGACAAGACCCTAGGCGGTGGGGCCAGCCTGTCGACCAAGAGGCCAGCAGCCGGCGGGACCCACCAGTCGGCGGGCCCAGAGCGCAGACACTGACGACTGGGCCCCGCGCCCAGCCGGATTACAATTGTACCCCCGGGGGTAGGCCTATATAAACCCCCCGGGGCACCCATGCAAAGGGTTGGCTTCTTAGCATTACACACACACCATAGAGAGAGGGAAGCAAGAGCTAGCCTTGCTCTTCTTCTCCCTTGAACCAAGCAGCTCTAGGAGCATTTGTAGCTACTCTTTCTGATCTAGTGATCATGCGGAGACCCCGCAGAGCAGGACTAGGGGTGTTATCTCCTCGGAGAGCCCCGAACCTGGGTAAGATTCGCCGGCGTGCATGTCTTCGCCTCATCCCGTTTCCAGGCACCGGCGACGTCTTACTGGCACCCACTATGATAAGCCATCCATTGGCATATGTCGCACCTACCACCCGACATTTGGCGCCCACCGTCAGCGTGCCGCACAGCATCATCACCGACAATGGCACAAACTTTGCCAAAGGAGCACTGGCACGTTTCTGCGCGACGCAGGGCATCCGACTGGACTTAGCGCCCGTTGCCCACCCGCAGTCAAACGGCCAGGTCGAGCGAGCAAATGGACTCATCCTCTCCGGCATCAAGCCCCGACTGGTTGTGCCACTGGAGCGGTCGGCCGGCTGCTGGCTTGATGAGCTGCCGGCTGTCCTCTGGAGTCTGCGCACTACACCCAACAAGTCAACCGGCTTCACTCCGTTCTTCCTTGTATATGGTGCCGAGGCTGTCATCCCAACCGACATCGAGTTCGACTCGCCTCGGATCACCATGTACACGGAGGCGAAGGCCAAGGAAGCAAGAGAAGACGGCGTCGACCTACTAGAAGAAGGCCGGCTGTTAGCACTCAGCCGGTCCGCCATCTACCAGCAAGGGTTGCGCCGCTACCACAACCGAAAGGTCAAGCCAAGATCCTTCCAAGAGGGCGACCTTGTGCTTCGACTGATCCAGCGAACAGCCGGCCAGCACAAGCTCTCGGCCCCTTGGGAAGGCCCCTTCGTCATCAGCAAGGCACTCAACAACGACTCCTACTACTTGATCGACGCGCAAAAACCAAGAGCACGCAAGAGAGATGACTCCGGCAAGGAGTCGGAGCGACCATGGGACGCGAACCTCCTGAGAAGATTTTACAGTTAAAAGCAGTATGTATCATGCTACCCTTTTGTATTAAGTACAAACCAACAGGCCCCCCGAGCGGTACTCGGGGACTGCCTTCATTTATCTATGAATGACGAGTGTCATATCCATGAATGTACTATTACATTTGATTTCTTGTCTGGCACCGGGTTCGACTAGTCGGCCCGGGGACTGGCCGCCTTGAGCTATATTAAAAGTTCTACCTGAAGTCAGACAAGTAGTGTGCCGGCTCCCGAGTCCTCTCTTGTTGAAAGTCGCAGCTCGAAGAACCGATTGTCCGACTAGCAAGAGCCAAGGCAGAAAGGATGCCCACATGAAAAACGGCTAAGGACTAAACGAACTTATATAGCAAAAAGACGGCCTCCAACCACGCTTGCCAGCTGTCAGAACAGCCGGTTGGCCGGCCTCTCTAAACACTTAGCTCTAATCCAACAAAGCTAGAGTACTTGCCCTCCCAATTGGCCAAGCACACTTCCAGCCACAGATTGCAGAGCAGCTGTCTGATTGGGGAGGCGGCAACCAAGGGAGGGCGGCAAAGGAAACAGCAGAAGGATGAAAAGCAAAGAACGAGGGAAAGCCAAACACATGCATAAGTCATATATACATATAAAGCCCTCAACAGGCCGGCATCGACATAGTTCGAATACACCCTGGGTGGAATTGTGTAAACTTAACAAAGTATTGTTCCAAAAGTGACAAGACAGGAACACAAGAGATAGCAGACTAGACTAAAGGCGCGGTGCGGGAGCCGGGTTGGTCGGTGGAGATGGCATTGCTGGCTGGAGGAGTGGCCGGCTGGCGGGTCTCGGCTTGGTCACCACCGGTGGCAGGCGACGCACCCACGCGTGACGTGGTGCTGGAGGTGCGGTCAGGCTGAGGCTGGCCGGCCGCTCCACCATCCGGCCCGGCGTCTTCACCCTCCTCCTCCTCCGGCTCGCCCTCGTCGCTGGAGTCGATCTCCTCCGCCGAGTCTTCACCGTCTGTCTGGTTCAGCCCGAACCACTCCTCCGGCTGGGAGACATCGTTGTCATCTACCTCAGGGGCAAAGACGCTGGTGTCGGTGTAGTCGGCGATCGCCGAAGCCCGCCGGATGATAGCTGGCCGCGCCGGCTCCAGCTCCGTGTCGGCTTGCTGCCGCCAGGTAGCCAGCTGGTCCAGACTCAGGCCGGGGTACCAGGCCTTGACGAACTCCAGCGCCCGTCTGGCGCCGGACCGAGCTGCCGAGGCCTTCCAGGCTTCGAAGCGACCGACCGCCACCTCCAGCCAGTCGACAGTCCGACTGGGGGTGCGGGGAACCACTACGCTGGGCCAAAGGGCGGCCAATACTTGCGCCCTGGCACACTGAAGCCGGCGGAGCAGTCGGTGAGCCGGCTGGAGACGGGCCTGGATCGCCAAGAGCTGCTCCGCCAGCGCTTGGTGCAATCTCGAAGCCAGCCTGCCTTCGCGCTTGGCGGCGGGCCTCGATGATCTGGTTGGCGGCGGCAGAGTAGTCAGGGAAGTACTCTGTGCAAGAAAGAAAGAGAAAGAAGAGAAAACACCAAGTCAGAAAACGAGCCAAAAGTGGCAGACGGCAAGAAAGGACGAAGAAGTAGGCGGCTTACCGTCAACCAGATCTTCGATCTGACCATAGCCTGTGATCAGAGTCTGCCTTGCTTCAGCCCAGCCAGCCGCTTCTGTCCCGTACTCGGCCTGGAGGGCGGCTTCGCGGTCCTGCACCGCCTTCAGAGCCGCCTTGTGGCCCTCCTCCTGGTCGGCCAACTTCTTGGCCAGGCGGTCGCGTTCCTGCACCAAGGCGGCAAGCTCGGCCTCCTTGGCACGAAGGGCAGTCTGAGACTCTTCCAGCTGTGCCCTCAGACCGGCGTTGGCCGCTGCAGAGACGGCAGAAAAAGAAGAAACAATAAGAGGAAGTCGTCAAGGAAGATCTGACCCAACTGCTCAGCAGTCGGCCCGAATCTCGGGGACTATACCCAGTGGGTGCGCTGACGCGCCCCCATGGAAGAAACCAAGATCAAGAAGAAGCAAGATAAGAAGCCTAACCCGGATGGCCGCCCGCGTCGCAAGGAATTCGTCGGTGTATTGCCTCAGCGCCGTAGCCTGGGCTTGGAGCCGGGTCCGGACGTCCTGCGCGGCCACGTTCATCACGGCCGTCCATCCGCCCGGCGTCCACCCTGAGGTGGCGCTGGCCACCTCCACATCCTGGGCCGACGAGCTGGAGCTCGCGGCCGGCTACGGCTCCGACGCCGCCTTCTGTGGCTCTGACGCAGCCTTCCCCGCGCGCCGGCTCGGCGGCATCCGGACCGCCAGCTCAGTCCTCGCGGCCGGCTCGCCCCCCGCCGACTGCGCAGGCGGCAGATCAGGCCGGCCGCCTTGAGCCGCCCCAGACGGCGGAGTCGGCACCGGCGCCCTCTCCAGGATGACGACGTCGTCATCCCTCTCCAGCCCCGGCTGGTCGCCGCCGGCCTCTTCTGGCGGGGGCTCCGGGGCCCCGGGCGCTGCGACGCGCAGTGGGGTGACCAACAAGGCCCCCTCCGCCATCGCCGCAGCTGCAGCCTCTGCTTGGGCCTTGGCTGCGGCGTCGGCGCACGCCTTCGCCGCCTCCTCCTCCTGCGCCGCCTGGGCGGCGGCCGCCTTCCGCGCCTCCGCCTCCCGCGCCTCCCGCGCCTCCCGCTCCTCCCGCACCTCCCGCGCGTTCCGCTCCGTCGCCGCCTGAAGGTCGGCACAGGGGTCCACGCGGCGAGTGGTGCTCCCAGATCCCCTTGGTGACTCAACGACGGAGGCGGCAGCCGCCCGCTCGAGCGACAACGGAGCTCTGGTTGTTTGGAGAAAAAGACAAGGATTCAGGAACCACCAGAGAAAAGAAAAAAGAGTACACGTAGGAGTTTGAACTTACGCCGACACCGTCTGCGGTTGCTTCACCGTCTTGCGGAAGCGAGCCGCCTTCGCGGCCGCCTCCTCCTGCCTGGTCGCCGCCACCCCGCACTGGGCTTCTTCGTCCGACTGCAGAACAAACCCTGCGCGGCCCGACGCTTTTGCCCGCCGCCCCGAGCAGGCGGTGCAGCGCAGGAACCTGCGCCGCGGCCAGACGCCGGCTGACGGCGCGGGATGACTTCGGCCTCGTCGTCATCTGGCCAGTCGTCGAAGCCGACTCCATGCCCGGAGCCGCCTGCTTTGCCGCCGGCTTGGCCACCACCCGGCTCGGTGTTGTCGTCCATAGCGGCCGCCCCCAAGTCGGGGTCCTCCAGATCGTGCTCCGTCCGGTCGGGGGCGAATCGGCGCTCCGCGTCCGACCCGCCTGCAGGCCGAAGAAGAGGGCTCTGTCGAAAACAAGCCGACTAATCAGAATCGGCCAAAAGGAACTCGGCAACAAAACTGAGAGAAGAAGAAGAGACAAGGAGAACATACCGTAGGCGGCGGATTGGCTCGGCAATATGGCTCCTTGCCGAACTGCCACTCTTCGGAGAGTTTGCAGTTCGCAAGGTAGTTCACCATATAGGCCACCTCGTCGTGCGGCATGTCCTTGGTACACATCCGGCTCGGATCGAGCTGGCCACTCATCTGACAGATCAGATGAGGGCGGCTCTGGAGCGGGAGTACCCGGCGCATGACGAAGGCGGCTAGCAGGTCAGACCCCGACAAGCCCTCCGACTGGGTCATCGCTCGCACTCAGGCGACGGCTGCGGTTCCAGCCGTTGTCAGCGTCACGGCCCGGTAGGACCACTGGGGCCGCCTGCCCGCCGGTGGGCCGGCTACGTAAGCCGGCAGATTGACGTAGTCGCCCTGCGGGGCAACGTTCTTCACTTAGAAGTATGACTTTTGCCATAGCTTCACCGACTGGATCAGCGTGATGATGGGGAAGGGGTTGTCGGCAGCCACCCTCCACATCGCGATGAAGGCGCCAGTCTGAGCCGGCACGCCCTGCATGTGCGTGCCCAGCTTGGACTGGAAGAACTCCCCCCAGAGCTCGAGGGTAGGGAGGACGCCGAGGGCAGACAGCAGCACCACCGCGTTCGGGGTGAGGTGGTGCGGCTGGAGCTGGTAGAACTCGAGCCAAGAGCGGAAGAAGGCGCTCACGGGCAGGCCGATGCCGCACAAGAAATGCGAGCGGAAGACCACCCGCTCGCCCTCCCGCGGCTCCGGCGTAATCTCCTTCGCCGGAGCGAGACGGACCTCCACCTTGTCCGCGCCGGGCAGCCGCCGCGTCTTGCGGAGGAATTCGACGTGGTCCTCGTGGACGTTGGAGCTGTCCCAATCCCCGCCGTACTGCTCCATGGCAGGAGGCATGGCGAAAACGAGTGCGGCGGCAGAGGAACGAGTGGTGGAAGAGCGCGGCGGCGAGGCGCTGTTGCAAGAAACGGCAGGAGGAAGAAGACGGTGGAAGGAGGAGGAGCGTGCGAGAGCCTGCCGCTCTCCCTATCCCCCTACTTATAGCTTCGCGAGGTGAAGCCGGGGAGGCCGGACGTGGGGTGAGACGTGGGATTAACTGCACCCACTCCCCCCACGCCTCGCGATTATTACACCCTAAAGGCATGCCGAAACTGCCGCAGGGAGACGTGCGGGCGGTTTCGGGCTACAGAGGATCCACGCCTGGGCCCGGGCGTGGGCGTGGCGGGCCCCCGCCCTGCGGTGACGTCCCGTCGCGCGCGTGGGCTGGCAGGCTTTTTAGCCAAGAGAGGCCACATGGTTCGCAGGCGGCAAGTGGCCGGCCCGCGGCCCGGGGCACGCGCTGGCGAGCTCCCGCCCTCCGACTCCAAATTTTTTGGCCAAGACGGCGCGCCTAACCAAAGCCGGCTCCCAGCTGCCGGCTTGTCAAGATAGGAAACTGATCGAGCTTCTCAAATCCTACCCAACCTCGAAGCCCAATCAGCTTCGGGGACTACTGTCGGAGTAAATGGCCACGGGTAGCCTAACCGACTGCCCCTGGCTCTTCCAAAAAATTATCAGGCCTTTGGGCCTTCAAGCATTTCAAGCATTGGGCCGCCTTCCCGGGCCGGCTACTTCTGAAGCTGACTCTCAAAAGGCGACTCAGCCTCAGCAACCTCCCCCCAAGATAACCACGGGATGGCCGACTCCCCAGAGTCGGCCATGAAGAACGCCGACTCCCCAGAGTCGGCCACGAGGAGCGCCGACTCCAAGAAGCCGGCCAAGACCGCACCTACCAAAACTACACCCACATAACGGTGACAAGACGGGGTGTGGCCACACTGCGGCCCACTACCCCCGAAGCTCGAGGCAGGCATGGCCACAGGACGCCGTACGGGACGGTCATCTCCCGTCTGGCTTGGCACTGTAGCCATGCTGGCCTCAACGTCACCCATGACAGACGCCAGTACGGCCCACGGCGGCGGGCCCCTTTAGCCAGAGAGAGAGGTGAAGGCGGCCCGGCCTCCCCCAGCCGGCCAAGGGCGTAGCCGGCCCCCTGAAGCCGGCTACCCCCTCCCTCGAAGCATGTGCCACATTAAGGAGACAAGACGAGGTAAGGCTACAGTGAGAGCCCTCGGGGCGGCACACTGTAGCCACGCTTACCTCGACGGAGCCCTCGTCATCAGGGACGAGGCTACAGTAAGCAGCCGCCGACAAGACCCTAGGCGGTGGGGCCAGCCTGTCGACCAAGAGGCCGGCAGCCGGTTGGACCCACCACTCGGCGGGCCCCAAAGGCCGGCGGAGAAGCCGGCGAGCGCAGACACTGACGACTGGGACCCGCGCCCAGCCGGATTACAATTGTACCCCCGGGGGGTAGGCTTATATAAACCCCCCGGGGCACCCATGCAAAGGGTTGGCTTCTTAGCATTACACACACACCATAGGGAGAGGGAAGCAAGAGCTAGCCTTGCTCTTCTTCTCCCTTGAACCAAGCAGCTCTAGGAGCATTTGTAGCTACTCTTTCTGATCTAGTGATCATGCGGAGACCCCGCAGAGCAGGACTAGGGGTGTTATCTCCTCGGAGAGCCCCGAACCTGGGTAAGATTCGCCGGCGTGCATGTCTTCGCCTCATCCGGTTTCCAGGCACCGGCGACGTCTTACTGGCACCCACTATGATAAGCCATCCGTTGGCATATGTCGCACCTACCACCCGACAATCATTGCAATCATGCTTTTCATCGAAGGAACTACCAAGTATGGGTGCAATAGCAACAATCTCATGTTTACATAAGGAACTATAGAAAATTCGTCTTCATAAATATTGGCATCATGGCCACAAGAATAGCAAGCATCATGTTCATCAAGGGATATTTTAATCACATCATCGGAATCATAATTATCTATAGATTCATGCATATCATTATTTTCTTCAGAAGCAACGGTCATTCTTTCAATAAATTCTTTGACATAGACATTATGAGCATAGTTTTCATAGCAATATTTAAGTATGTCAAAATTTTCAGATTCGTAGAGAGTAATATCGTACTTTTCAATCAAAGAAGCAACTTCATAAGCACCCTTAAAAGCAACAAATTCTTCAATTTGTTCGATATCGTAGTAACAATAAACACCCTTTGCATAAGAAGATAAGATTTCATTATCATTAAACTCATATAGGTAGGGGAGGTGTTTTTTAGGGTTCTTAGGGCAACAAGTAAAATCATAAATTTCACAAAGATTCCAAGCATAACACAGCAATCTGTTTATTTGATCCCATAAGAGTCTTCCTTTTTCAGACAAACGGTGACACACAAAATGAGCATGCTCATCTAAAGATTTCCCATCAACTAGGCTAGTTGGGGTTTCAGCACGAGCGCATAAGGATTGAAGATGATCTAAGTAGAACACTTTAAGTGGATCCATATCAATAGATTTTTAGCAAGCAAAGATGCAAGCAAATAGAAGGCACATGGTAACACAAGAAAACAATAGATCTGCCGAGAAAAAGGCAAACGAAAAAGAAGGCGAATAAAATGGCAAAGGTGAAGTGGGGGAGAGGAAAACAAGAGGCAAAGGGCAAATAATGTAATGCGAGGGATAGGAGTTTGTGATGGGTACTTGGTATGTCTTGACTTGACTTGACTTGGCGTAAGCCTCCCCGGCAACGGCGCCAGAAATCCTTCTTGCTACCTCTTGAGCATACGTTGGTTTTTCCCTTGAAGAGGAAAGGGTGATGCAGCAAGGTAGCGTAAGTATTTCCCTCAGTTTTTGAGAACCAAGGTATCAATCCAGTAGGAGGTTACACACAAGTCGCCTTGTACCTACACAAACAAATAAGAACCTTGCAACCAACGCGATAAAGGGGTTGTCAATCCCTTCACGGCCACTTGCAAAAGTGAGATCTGATAGAGATAATAAGACAAATATTTTTGGTATTTTTATGATATAGATTGGAAAGTAAAGTTTGCAAAATAAATAACGGAAGAAATAGTAAATTGATAAGAAAATAATATGATGGAAGATAGACCCGCGGGCCATAGGTTTCACTAGTGGCTTCTCTCAAGATAGAAAATTCTACGGTGGGTGAACAAATTACTGTCGGGCAATGATAGAAAAGCGCATAGTTATGAGAATATCTAGGCATGATCATGTATATAGGCATCACGTCCGTGACAAGTAGACTGAAATGATTCTGCATCTACTACTATTACTCCACACATCGACCGCTATCCAGCATGCATCTAGAGTATTAAGTTCATAAGAACAGAGTAACGCATTAGGCAAGATGACATGATGTAGAGGGATAAACTCAAGCAATATGATATAAACCCCATCTTTTTATCCTCGATGGCAACAATACAATACGTGCCTTGCTGCCCCTGCTGTCACTAGGAAAGGACACCGCAAGATTGAACCCAAAGCTAAGCACTTCTCCCATGGCAAGAAAGATCAATCTAGTAGGCCAAACCAAACTGATAATTCGAAGAGACTTGCAAAGATAACAAATCATACATATAAGAATTCAGAGAAGAACCAAATATTGTTCATAGATAATCTTGATCATAACCCACAATTCATCGGATCTCGACAAACACACCGCAAAAAGAATTACATCGAATAGATCTCCAAGAGAATCGAGGACAACTTTGTATTGAGATCCAAAGAGAGAGAAGAAGCCATCTAGCTAATAACTATGGACCGGAAGGTCTGTGGTAAACTACTCACACATCATCGGAGAGGCTATGGTGTTGATGTAGAAGCCCTCCGTGATCGATTCCCCCTCCGGTGGAGCGCCGGAAAAGGCCCCAAGATGGGATCTCACGGGTACAGAAGGCTGCGGCGGTGGAAATATGGTTTCGTGGTGCTCTCGGATGTTTTTGGGGTATATGAGTATATATAGGCGAAAGAAGTAGGTCGGTGGAGCCACGAGGGACCCACAAGGGTGGGGGCGCGCCTACCCCCTGGGTGCGCCTCCCTGCCTTGTGGCCGCCTCGTTGCTTGCTTGACGTCCACTCCAAGTCTCCTGGATTGTGTTTGTCCCAAAAATAAATCTCCCGAAGGTTTCATTCCGTTTGGATTCCATTTGATATTCCTTTTCTGCGAAACACTAAAATAGGCAAAAAAACAGCAATTTGCACTGGGCCTTTGGTTAGTAGGTTAGTCCCAAAAATAATATAAAAGTGTATAATAAAGCCCACTAAACATCCAAAACAGATAATATAATAGCATGGAACAATCAAAAAAATTTGATACGTTGGAGACGTATCAAAGAGATAGCCCGGCGTCTAGCAGCCGGCTTCATTATGGAAGTGTTCTTTCCAGAATGGCTTGTCAACCCAGTCCTTGTACTAAAGAAGAACAACAAATGGCGCATGTGTATCGACTATACCAGCCTCAACAAAGCTTGCCCCAAAGATCCGTTTGCCTTGCCTCAGATTGACCAAGTGATAGACTCCACAGCCGGATGCGAGCTACTGGGTTTTTTGGATGCCTACTCAAGATACCACCAGATCAAGTTGAACCCGGCCGACCGCCTAAATACCGCCTTCATCACACCATTCAGAGCCTTCTATTACCTGACCATGACATTCGGCTTGAGAAATGTCGGTGCCACATTTCAGTGTTGCATGCAGAAGTGCCTCCTCAAGCAACTCGGTAGAAATTCCTACGTCTATGTAGATGATACTATGGTGAACACAGAGAAGCGTAATACCCTCTTGGAAGATCTCAAGGAAACTTTTGAAAATCTGCACCGTTTTCAGATCAAGCTCAACCCAGAGAAATGTGTCTTTGGAGTGCCAGCCGGCCAGCTCCTTGGCTTCCTGGTCTCAGAGCGCGGCATTGAGTGCAAACCTGTAAAGATCAAAGCCATCGAGAGGATGGAGAGACCAACCAGACTGCGAGACGTCCAGAAGTTTACCAGCTGCTTGGCATCCATCAGCCGCTTCATCAGTCGCTGGGCAAGAAGGCTCTTCCCCTGTACCAGCTCATGATGAAGACCACTCACTTCGAGTGGAACAACAAGGCGGACGAGGCCTTCCTCCAGCTCAAGAAAATGTTGACCACACCGCTTGTTCTGGCCACCCCGGCTGCTAAGGAGCCCATGCTTCTCTACATCGCCGCCACCAACCGGGTGGCCAGCACAGTCATGGTGGTAGAACGCCAAGAAGACGGCAAAGCACTGCCAGTCCAGAGGCTTGTGTAGTACTTGAGCGAGGTGCTGTCAACCTCCAAGCAGAACTACCCCCATTACTAGAAGATGTGCTACGGCGTGCACTTTGCCGCCAAGAAGCTCGAGCCATACTTCCAAGAGCACCCCATCACGGTTGTCTGCACCGCCCCGCTCGCCAAGATCATAGGCAGCAGAGATGCATCAGGCCGGGTGGCCCAGTGGGCCATCGAGCTGGCCCCCTACACCATCTTCTACCAGCCTCGCACCGCCATCAAGTCCTAAGCACTAGCCGACTTCCTCGTAGACTGGGCCGAGACCCAGTACCTGCTGCCAGCTCCGGACTCCACTCATTGGCGGATGCACTTTGATGGCTCCAAGATGCGCACTGGCTTGGGAGCCAGCATCGTCCTTACCTCTTCCAAAGGCGATAAGCTCAGATACACATTGCAAATTCACTTTTCAGCCTCCAACGACGTGGCCGAGTATGAGGCGCTTGTACACGGACTCCGGCTGGCCAAAGAACTCGGCATCTGCCAGATCCTGTGCTACGGCGACTCGGACTTGGTGGTCCAGCAGTCGTCTGGCGACTGGGACACTAAGGATGCAAACAAGGCAAGCTACCGCTTCCTCGTCCAGCAGCTCAGCGGATATTTTGAAGGGTGCGAGTTCCTTCACGTACCAAGAAACAACAACAAGCAAGCAGATGCCCTGGCACGGATCGGCTGCACCCGGCAAGCCATACCAGCCGGTGTCTCCCTTTAGCGCCTCCTCGAGCCGTCTATCAAGCCTTCGCCGGAATCAGAGTCTATCTTTGTGTCGGCCGCCCCCGGAGCGGTCGGATCCGACTCGGGGGCTGCAGCAGTCGGCCCAGGGACTTCGGCAAGCGGCTCGGGACTGCAGCAGCCACACCCGGCCCGGGGACTTCAAAACCCAGCCCCGGGGCTCCGGCAGTCGGCCCGGGGACTTCAAAACCCGGCTCGGGGGCTGCAGCAGTCGGCCCGGGGACTCCAACAACGCAGCAAGCGGCGGCTGATCCCAACCCACCGCCTCCCAACCCAACCGCCCTAGTACAAGTGGAAGTGCTGATAGTAGACGAAGTCGAAGCACCATCATGGGCGCACCCCATCCTCAATGTCCTGGTGAACAGAGAGCTGCCCGCTGATGAGATCTCGGCCCGACAAGTGCAGTGCCGGGCATGAGCCTACACGATAGTAAACAGAGAGCTTGTCAGACGCAGCGTGACTGGAGTCTTCCAACGCTGCTTGGAACCAGAAAAGGGCAAGGAAATCCTCAAAGATATCCACCAAGGCGAGTGCGGCCACCACGCGGCCTCCAGATCCCTTGTCGCCAAAGCTTTCCGCCATGGTTTCTTCTGGCCGACTACTTTGGAAGACGCCAAGGACTTGGTCAAGCATTGCAAGAGATGCCAGAAATTCAGCTCCAAGCAACATCTGCCGGCTTTTGCACTCAAGACCACCCCCTCACTTGGCCCTTTGCCGTGTGGGGGCTGGACATGGTGGGACCATTCAAGACAGCACGCGGCGGCATGACCCATTTGCTTGTCGCCGTAGACAAGTTCACCAAGTGGATTGAAGCAAAGCCAATTAAGAAATTGAATGGTCCGACTGCTGTGACTTTCATCGCAGATATCACCGTCCGGTACGGTGTACCACACAGCATCATCACCGATAATGGCACAAACTTTGCCAAAGGCGCCTTGGCCCATTTCCGCGCAACGCAGGGCATCCGACTGGACTTAGTGTCTGTTGCCCATCCGCAGTCAAACGGCCAAGTCGAGCGAGCAAACGGCCTCATCTTGTCCAGCATCAAGCCCCGACTGGTCGAGCCTCTGGAGCGCTCGGCCAGCTGCTGGATCGATGAGCTGTCGGCCGTCCTCTGGAGTCTGCGCACCACTCCGAACAAGTCAACCGGTTTCACTCCTTTCTTCCTCGTGTACGGGGCTGAGGCTGTCATCCCAACTGACATCGAGTTCGACTCACCTCACGTCACAATATACACGGAGGAGGAGGCGATGGAAGCACGAGAAGACGGTGTCGATCTGCTGGAAGTGGGCCGGCTGTTGGCACTCAGCCGATCCGCCATCTACCAGCAGAGCCTGCGCCGCTACCACAGTCGGAAGGTCAAGCCAAGATCCTTCCAAGAGGGAGACCTTGTGCTCTGGCTGATCCAGCGAACAGCCGGCCAGCACAAGCTCTCGGCCCCTTGGGAAGTCCCCTTCATCATTAGCAAAGCTTTGGCAACGACTCCCACCTCATCGACGCACAGAAGCCCAGAGCACACAAGAGAGATGACTCCGGCAAGGAATCAGAGCGCCCATGGAATGCAAATATTCTCCGAAGATTTTACAGTTAATGCAGTATGTACCATGCTACCTTTGTATTAAGAAGCTAAGACATCGGCTCCCTCGAGGAGCACTTAGGGGCTACCCTTTTATCTATATGATAAGTTTTTATGCCTATGAATGTGTTATTTCATTATGCCGCCTGGCACCAGGTTCGACCAGTTGGCCCGGGGGCTTGCCGCCTTGTATTATGTCGGTGCTACCTACAGTCGGACAAGTAGTGTGTCGGCACCTAAGCCCTCTCTTGCCATAGGCCACAGCTCGCAGAGCGACTATTTTGCTGGTAAGAGTTAAAGGCAGGAAACGGTGCCCACATGAAAAAATGGCTAAGGACAAAAGCGCTCACATAGGCCAAGCCGGCTCCTCGCCTCGCCGACCGGCTGCTGAGCAGCCGGCCGGCTGGCTTCTTACTTAATTTGCTACGTTCTAAACGGCCAAAGTACTTGTCCTCCGAAACGACTAAGTACTTGACCCAGCCATAGTCCGCAGAGCGGCTATCTGGCTGGCAAGGCGACAGCCAAGGGAGGGCGGCAAAGGAAAAAGCCAAAAGAACAAAAAGCAAGACAAGTTAGAATTTGGCACAAGCACAACTCGTGCGAGAGTTAATTTACACACCAAAAGGCCCTCAGCCAATATTCAACAGAATTTGAATACACCCCCAGCGGGTGGAACTGCACGAATTTAACAAGTTTGTTCAAGAAAATACAAAAGCAGGAATAGATAACATTGGCAGCCTAGGCCAAAGGAGCAGCAGGTGGATCCGGGAGGCTGGTGGAGTCGGCGGCGCCGGCTGGTGGAGTGGCCGGTTGGCGAGTCTCGGCCTGGTCAGCATCGTTGGCAGTCGGCGCGGTCACGCGCGGCTCATTGCCCGAGGCTCGATCGGGCTGAGGCTGGACGTCCGCTCCGCCTTCCAGCGCGTCGTCTTCACCATCCTCGCCCTCCTCATCTTCCTCTTCATCACTGGAAGCGATCTCCTCTGCCGAGTCCTCGCCGTCCTCTGGGTTCAGCCCAAACCAGTCGGTCGGCATCTCGGCGCCCCGTTCGTCCAGCTCAGGGATGAAAATACCGGTGTTGGTGTACTCGGCAATCGCCGCCGCGCGTTGGGTGAGCGCAGGCCCCACCGCCACCAACTCCTCGCTGGCTTCCTGCCGGAACGTGGCCAACTGGGCTAGATTTAGCCCAGGATACCACGCCTTGACGAACTCCAAGGCCCGTCGTGTGCCAGCACGGGCCGCGGAGCCCTTCCACGCCTTGAAGCGGCCAATCGCCACCTCTAGCCAGTCGGCCGTCCGGCTGAGGGTGCGCGAGATCTGAGCATCCGGCCAGAGGGCGGTCAGCACATGGGCTCCGACACGCTGCAGGCGGCGGAGCATCCGATGGGCCGACTGGAGACGAGCTTGAACGGCGAGAAGCTGCTCGCCGAGGGTCCGAGGGGCGTTGGGCGCGATTTCTGCACCAGCCTGCCTTCGCTCTTCGCAACGGGCCTCGATGGCTTGGCTGGCGGCAACGGCGTGACCAGGGAAGTACTCTGCACAAGAAGAAAAAAGAAGTATGAAGCCAGAGGCCGACTCATATGACAGTCGGCAGATGAAAGAAAGGAAAGGATAACCCACCGTCGAGCATGTCCTCGATCTCACTGTAGCCGTCGGACAAAGCTTTCTCCCTCTCGACCCACTTTGAGCGCTCAGTCTCAAACTCGGCCTGGAGGGCGTCCTCCACCCCCTTGAGCTTTTCCAGCTCCGCCTGGTCCGCCAACTTCTTGGCCAGGCGGTCGTGCTCTTCGGCTGCCTTGCGGCACTCCTCCTCCTTGGCGCACAGCGCGGTTTGGGCTTCGCCCAGCTGCTGCTGCAAGGTGGCGTTGGCTCCTACAAGGACGAGAAAGAAAAAACAATCAACAAAGAAGAAAAGTGGTTGCCGGGAGATCGGGCCCGACTGCTCAGCAGTCGGCCCAAATCTCGGGCGCTACACCCAGCGGGTGCGCTGACGCGCCCCCGCAAGAGAGAAAAAACAGAGGCTTACTCCGGCTGTCGGACAAGTCAGCGGTCCGCTTGGCTAGTTCCGAGACCTGGGAGTTGAAGGCGGCCGCGCGGATGTTGTGGTAATCCTGCAACAAAGACAACAGAAGAAAATAAAAAGTTAGCACTCGGAACTTACCTTTAAGTTCCGAGCCGCCTGCTCAGCAGCCGGCCGGGAACTCGGGGGCTACACCCAGTGGGTGCGCTGGCGCGCCCCCACGGAAGATTGCAAGAGTTGAAAACAAAGCAAAGGAGCGTACCCAAACAGCTGCTCGCATCGACAGGAACGCCTTCGTGTACTGTTGGAGGGCGGTGCCTTGGGCCTGAAGCTGGGCCTAAACATCGTGCGCAGCCTTGTTTAGCACACTCGTTCCGCCCCAGGCGTCCATTCTGGCGAGACGGTGCTGGTGACCTCTGCATCTGGGGCTGACGAGCTTGCGGCCTCGATCTCCAGCGGCCGCGGCGCTGAGACCGCCTTCGCCGCATGCCGGCGCACCGGAGTACGGACCACCGGGGTCACCCCCACCACAAGCTCGCCACCGACTGGTAGCACCTACGGCGCCTCAGGCCGACTGGTCTGAGCACCGGCAGTCAGCATGGGCGGGGTCACTTCCGCCTCCACGATGATGGGGTCACCCGCTCCCCTCTCCATGGCCGGCTGGTTGTCGACGGCCCCTCCAGTTGGCGCCTGGGTCTCTGGCGCCGGTGGCGCGAAGCGCAGGGGGATGGTGAGTTGTGGAGCTTGCAGAGTCCGGCCGCGTGCGGCTTCTTCCGCTTGCGCTTTGGCGGCCACGTCTGCCTGCGCCTTGGTCGCAGCATCGGCCTGAGCCTTGGCCACCGCGTCGGCCTCCTCCTGCGCTGCCTTGGCCGCGTCCGCCTTCTCCCGCTCCGCCCTCTCCCGCTCCTCGCGCGCCTCCCGCGCATTCCACTCCGTCGCCGCCTGGAGCTTGGCGCGCGGGTCCACGCGGCGGGTGTCGGCGGAACCTTGTAACATCCCAAATTTTCAATTTGGAATGTTATACATAGGTCATTCATGCATAACATATTTTATTGCATTTTCGTTTCGCGATCCTCGAAATCCTAAGCAACTCAAGGACCCACGGAGAGAGTTGGGGATTTCACGTTTTTCATATTTGAATTTAATCAAATATTGAAACAAGGATCATTTTGGTTTTAAATAATTTTTCTCTCCGAAAATATTTCGTATTAAAATATATGAGGACGTAATATGAATTCTCCAAAATAAATGAAATATTGGAGGAAAAATATTAAA
This sequence comes from Triticum aestivum, assembly GCF_018294505.1. Lineage (NCBI taxonomy): Eukaryota > Viridiplantae > Streptophyta > Magnoliopsida > Poales > Poaceae > Triticum > Triticum aestivum. The sequence goes on along the minus strand of NC_057796.1, from coordinate 319,091,445 downwards.
ATCAAATAAATAAATTTTATTTGGATTTTTATTGCAATTTTATTTGAATTAGGAAAAGTACACAATTTCCAAAATTGCATTAGAGGCCCAAATAAATGTTCACTTTGTCCGGCATATTTTTAGAGGGCAGTGAAATTTTATTTTGGGATTTTTGGAGTCCGTTTAGTATTTCTTTCGTTAGTTTTTCTGCGCTAGGACTTATTTAAAAAAAGTTCGAACCGACTTACTGGGCCGTGTCCGGCAAGGACACTTGGACCGGGGCTTTATAAGCCGCGCCCCCGAGGCCCAAGTCGCCCTAGCCCCGTCGAAACCCTAGCGCCGCCCGCCGCCTCCACGCCATTGCGGTCCCGCTGCGCCGCCGCCGACCCCGCTCGCCGCCGCCGCCTTGCCGCCCCGCGCCCGACCCGCCGGAGCCGTGCCGCCTTCCCGCCACCGCCTCCCCGTCCGTCGCGGGAGGTAGCCGCCGCAGCCGGTTTTCGTGAGAAAACCGTTCGGTTTTCTTTTGAAACCCTAGATCTCGTTTTTTTATTAGATCGGTTTTTCCGTCGGTTTATTAATTTAGCGGACGTTCGTCCGTACGTTCGTTTTAACGAACGCTGTTCACCCGTTAGTCGCAGACAGCGAACGTTCGTTCGTTAGCCTGTTCGTCAGTTTTTCTTTTTCCAGGGTTTTTCCGCGACTATTTTCGATCGAGATTTCTGCCCTGATCTTCGTTATAGTTTATCTTTTCGCTCGTTTATCGGAACCAGGCGATTCAAGCGCCTAGATCTTCATCTCGAAACCCTCTTTCTGTTTAATAAACTTGAACAAGATTTTGGTACTGTAAAATATGACTTTAGTCCAGATTAGTAATCGGACCTTGTTTCTTTCGCAGTTTGAGTTTCGTTGCTCCGTTTGATTTGATTCTTTTTGCAAACCGGAGTTCTTCAGTTGAACTTTCTGGTTAGATCTTCTTATTTGAGTTTTACCCGTGCATCTTTGCTTATGTATGCTATTGTTTGTTTGCGATAGACTTCCCGAAGTGCGAAGCATGCTACTACGAGTCACTAGGTTTTGCGTATCGTCGGCAAGGCAAGTAACACATTGATCATACTCTTTTCATACCCAGTTTTTATGCATTAGTTACAATCCTCAAACATTGCATGATTAGGATGTGGTTAACTTGTGGGTATTGGGAAGTAGATGATGAGGTAGAACCTATTGCCTTTTATTATCAAACCCTTCGGAGTTACTTCTACGTTATGCTTATATTGCCATGCTATGCTCGTATACGTGGATTGGGTTTGAGTGAATCCATCGCAGATGTGAGATTATTAATTAGTGGTTCAATTTAAGGTGGCAGTTTTAATACACATCTGGATGGATTGTTGGTTTTGGGCACCTGGGGTTATACCAGTGTTGTCCTAGGAGATCCCGGGGTTATACCGTGTGATCATCCTATGGTCCGCCACCCAGGCTCAAAGGGATCATAAGATTATTCATGCTAGAAACTTCCGTGTGCAGCCACAAGCCATTATGGGCTCTGGCATAGTTAAGTATGTTGCATGACCTCTTCGAGTGGTAGGCTAGCAGATGTAGGGGATGTAGGTTGGTACTGTCTGCCCGGGGTTAGAGTTAATGCTTCTGAAAGACTGTGTCTCGGTCATCCGTTTCTCAAACACCATGAAGTGCGAGAAATCCAACGGAGGAGATCGAGTCTTGTGGGGAAAAGTGCGCAAACCTCTGCAGAGTGTACAAACTAATCATGGTTAGCCGTGTCCCCGGTTATGGACATCTTGAGTATCTGGTACTTGAATTATTGGTTTGATCTCATCACTCTAAATTAATTTGTTGGGTTGATAATTACTTTCTAATTGGGATTGAGATGGGGTACCACTCTCAATGTTTCAACCACCATGATAGTTAAATAAAATATATTCCTTTGTTGTAGGGAAAAATTGGCTTTTCGCAAAAACATATAACCTTAGAGCCTCCACCAGCCATATATGCATGTAGTGATAGCATTTATCTGTTCATTGCTCTACTGTGTTATATTGCCAGCATATTCCATGTGCTGACCCGTTTTCGGGCTGCAACGTATCATGTTGCAGACTTTTCAGACGAGGAGTAAGGTGCGATAGGTCGTTTGTCATGCACTCAGCTATGCCGTTGGAGTTGATGGACTCACTTTATCTTCCAAGCCTTCCGCTGTTATCGTATTAGATGGCCTTAAGCCATATTTATTGTAATAAGTTCTCTTTGAGACATTCGATGTAATAAGTGTGTGATTGCTACTCTGTTATAAATCCTTCGAGTACTGTGTGTGTCAGCATTACCGATCCAGGGATGACACTGAACACAGAGATTTGACCGTCTGAGGTCGGATCGCTACAAGATGGTATCAGAGCACACGCTGAATGTAGGACACGACCACTAAGAAAAGCCATAGGTCACTCTTCTCTACTCATTTCTGACTCCTCTCCATTTTCTACTCTTTAGGATGGCAGACTCGAGGAACAAGTTTGCACAACCGGATGAAGACACACCCTTTGGATGACACTTGAAGGAAATCACTAGGTACCTGAACATCGGAATACCAAGCTTCACCGGGACCTACACCGCCACTTTACCAGAAGAGGAGCAATGGATGATTCGATTTCAAGCTCCAGGAAGGACATTCACGCCAACACTGAGCCAATAGAGTTTTCCTTCGATGCACCCACCTGGAGTCTAGGAAAAAGCATGCCAGCCCACATTGCTATGGGACGTATTGGAGAAATCTACAAACAGGAGCTGAAGGACACTATCTACCAGATATGTGGGCGCCGAGATGAGCAATGGGAGATGATCAGCACCAGGAAGGACAGGTCCATTGCAGCTTTCATCCAGGAGTTAAACCAGCACATTCGACGTCAGGAGAACCAGATGTGCTCAAGCATGTTAGATTTGAAGAAGGCGATGACTAGGATCACCGAGCTAGAAGAGGAACTCAAGTCTACACACGATGGATATGAGGAGGAGATGACGATACTCGTGGAGAAGAATGACGACCTGATAAGAAAGATAGGAGTATTCTTGGGCGACCCCGCGCCAGGAGGAGAAGACGACGAACCCAAGGAAATTCGTTCTGAAGACTACATCATCATCGACGACACCGACTCCGACCCTGATGGTAGTGATGATGATTATGAAGACGAAGCTGGAGCAGATATCATGGAGTCTTCCACCGATCAAAATTTCTAGAATGACCACCATATGATTAGTAGTCCTCTCCCATGTATATAGTAGTAGTCCGAGCACTTTGTAACGTTAGTTCTAGACCGTTTGTATACCCTTGCTTGATTGATTGAGTGTTATGATTGTGTTTGTCTCATGTGCATATGGGTAGTGCTTTCTCACTAGACCTCATTTATATTCTAATCTCTCCCCTCTAAACCCATCAGATGCCTCCGAGACATGACACCGGATTTGTCTTCCCACCGGAGATCACCCAGTTGATCCAGCAGCAGAATGCCTTGATGCAGATTTTAGTCCAGAACCAAGGCAACAACAACAACAACCCACCGCCACCACCTCCAGCTGACAACTTAGCCCGCTTTCTAAGGTTGCAGCCACCGGTGTTTTCTAGTAGCGCCGAGCGAATAGTTGCGGATGACTGGCTACGCAAGATTGGAAGGGAGTTGACCACCGCTGGATGCACAGATGCTGAGAAGGTGCGTTTTTGCACACCAATTGGATGGGCCAGAAACATCATGGTGGGAGAATTATACAGCCACTTTTCCTATAGCCAATATCACTTGGGATCAGTTTCAGCAAGCATTCCGCATAGCCCATGTCTCAACTGGAGCTATGAGCATGAAGAAGCATGAGTTTCGCAACTTGCGCCAAGGAAATCGTACTGTGGCTCAGTACGTAGAAGAGTTTAGTAAGCTATCTCGTTATGCCCCTGATGATGTGGCCACAGATGCCGCGAAGCAGGAGAAGTTTATGGAAGGGCTAAATGATGAGATGAGCATGCAGTTGATGGTGGCAACATTTAACAACTACCAGGAGCTGGTAGACAAGGCTCTTATGATGGAAGGTAAACAACAGCAGATTGAGAGCCGCAAGAGGAAGTATGGACAAGGGAAGTACAATTCAGGAGCTCAGCAGAAGCCTCGTTTCACCCCGAACTCAGGAGGATTGACCCATAACCATGGAGGCCACACTCACAATGGAGGAAGTACGTATAACCACAGTGGCCCCAAGAATGGAAACGGGAATGGAGCAGGCAGCAATCGAAACCGCTCTAACCCGCCAAGAAGGATCAAAGTCACATTACATGTTTCAAGTGCAGGAAGACTGGGCACTACGCCAATGATTGTCCAGAATTGAAGAACGGAAATGGCAATGGAAGCACTGGGAAGAAGCCCAACCCTTTCAACAGGGAAAAGTGAACCACGTGAACGTGGAGGAGGTTGAAGAACAGCCTGATGCAGTTATCGGTAAGTTTTTGTTTAAGTCATTTACTGCCCTTGTTTTGTTTGATACTGGTGCATCGCATTCATACATTTCAAGGGGATTTGTGGACAAGTTTAAGTTACCCACCTTAGCCCTTAGGACACCCTTGCTAGTAAGCTCACCCGGTGTAGAGTATATGGCCAGCCGATGGTGTGCTCGGTTACCCTTAACCATTGGTAGCCACGTTTTCCCCTCAGACCTAATAATTCTAGAGTCACAAGGATTGGATGTTATTCTGGGAATGTATTGGTTATCGAAGTATGGAGGAAACATTGACTGCGCTAGTAGGTCTATTCTACTCACCACCCCGGAGGGAAAAAGGATCAAGTATGTATCTAGGCATGCGCCTAGGAGGACTCAAGTAAATTCTCTCACGGGAGTTGTTCAGGAGGAAGTGCCTGTAGTGAAGGATTACCCAGATGTATTTCCAGAGGAGTTACCAGGCATGCCGCCAGATCGAGACATCGAGTTTTTGATAGAGCTATTGCCAGGCACCGGACCAATATCGAAGAGACCGTACCGAATGCCCACAAATGATCTGGAGGAGATTAAGAAGCAGATTAAAGAGTTGTTGGAGAAAGGTTACATTAGACCAAGTTCATCACCATGGGGAGCCCCAGTGCTTTTGGTTGAGAAGAAGGATGGATCGTTAAGAATGGTTGTTGATTATCGTGCGTTGAATGAAGTGACGATCAAGAACAAGTACCCACTGCCGATGATCAATGATTTGTTCGACCAGCTGCAAGGAGCTAAAGTGTTTTCAAAGATCAATCTGCAATCAGGATATCACCAGCTGAAGATTCGAGAAAAGGATATACCTAAAACAGCTTTCACCACGAGGTATGGGTTATATGAGTATACGGTTATGTCATTTGGACTGACTAACGCCCCTGCCTATTTCATGAGTATGATGAACAAGGTGTTCATGGAGTTCTTGGATAAGTTTGTCGTGGTGTTCATTGATGATATCTTGGTATACTCGAAGAATGAAGAGGAACACAAGGAGCATTTGCGTTTAGTTCTCGAGAAGCTCAGGGAACATCAGTTATATGCCAAGTTTAGCAAATGTGAGTTTTGGTTGAAGGAAGTTGGATTTCTTGGACATGTTATATCGGGAGAAGGTATAGCAGTGGATCCCACCAAGGTCCAGTCAGTCACTGAGTGGTTGGCACCCACTTCAGTTGGAGAGATCCGCAGTTTTCTTGGACTCGCGGGATACTACCGGAGATTTATTGAGAATTTCTCCAAGATTGCGAAGCCTATGATGGCATTGTTGAAGAAGGACACCAAGTTCCATTGGACTAAAGAATGTGAAGCAAGTTTCCAGGAGTTGAAGAAACGTTTGACTACAGCCCCAGTGCTGATTCTGCCGGATATACGCAAGGATTTCCAAGGTGTATTGCGATGCCTCTCGCTTAGGACTTGGAGGAGTACTTATGCAAGACAGAAGAGTTGTTTCATATGCCTCACGACAGCTTCGACCGCTTGAGTTGAATTATGCCACGCATGATTTGGAGTTAGCAGCCGTGGTGCATGCGCTCAAGACCTGGAGACATTTTCTTATTGGAAACCGTCGCGATGTGTACACGGATCACAAGAGTTTGAAGTACATTTTTACCCAGAAGGAGTTGAACCTCAAGCAAAGGAGATGGTTGGAGCTCATAAAGGATTATGATATGAAGTTGCACTATCATCCAGGAAGGGCCAATGTCGTAGCAGACGCTTTGAGCCGGAAGAGTTATGTCAATACCCTCGTAAATGGAGGATTGCCAAAGGAGTTAGCAGAAGATCTCAGGGAGCTACGTTTGGAGATAGTCCCTCGAGGTTTTGTTGCAGCATTGGAGGTTCAGTCAACATTATTGGGAAAGATTCGAGAAGCTCAGAAGGATGACAAAGAAATTGCTAAAATAAAGGAGAAGATGAGTGATGGAAAAGCCAAAGGTTTTCGTGAGGATGAGCACGACATCTTGTGGTTTGGGGACCATGTTTATGTGCCCAATAATGCAGAGATAAGGAAGTTGATACTTCAGGAAGCTCATGACTCGCCATACTTGATACACCCCGGAAACACCAAGATGTATTTGGATTTGAAGAAGCATTTCTGGTGGACTGGAATGAAGAAGGATATTGCCGAGTATGTAGCCGTATGTGATGTATGTAGAGAGTGAAGGCGGAACATCAGAAGCCAGCAGGATTACTACGGCCTATGCTATTACCCGAATGGAAGTGGGACAAGCTTGACATGGACTTTATCGCCGGATTGCCCAGGACCCGATCGGGATATGATTCTATCTGGGTAGTAGTGGATCGTTTGACCAAAGTAGCCCACTTTATCCCAGTGAAAACCACCTATACCAGTGCGAAGTTGGCCAAGATATATATGACCAGGATCGTATGTCTGCACGGAGTTCCGAGGACCATCATATCAGATAGAGGAACACAGTCTACTTCAAAGTTTTGGCGCCAACTGCACCAGACTTTGGGTACCAGGCTGGAGTTCAGTACAACTTTTCACCTGCAAACAGTTGGACAGACTGAGAGAGAGTCAATCAGATTCTAGAGGACATGCTGAGAGCTTGTGCGCTAGATTATGGACCTAGTTGGGACGATAATTTGCCCTACGCAGAGTTCTCATACAACAACAGTTACCAGGCCAGTTTGAAGATGGCACCTTTCGAAGCTCTGTATGGAAGAAGATGCCGAACACCATTGATGTGGGATGAAGTTGGAGACCGTCAGTTGTTTGGACCAGATTTGATTAAGGAGTCTGAAGAGAAGGTTAAGCTGATTCGAGATAGACTGAAGGTAGCTCAGTCCAAACAGAAGAGTTATGCAGATTCAAAATGCAAGGAGGTAGCCTATGAAATCAGAGACAGAGCATATCTGCGAGTGTCGCCCTTGCGAGGAGTTAAACGTTTTGGAGTTAAGGGAAAGTTAGCCCCGAGATTTGTAGGACCGTACCGTGTTTTGGAACGCATGGGAGAGGTTGCCTATAAGTTGGAGTTACCCGAAGGAATGTCAGGAGTTCATCATGTGTTTCACGTTTCCCAGTTGAAGAAGTGCCATGCAGAGATGGCCGATATTCCTTTGAGAGATACAGTGCCCCTGGAAGCAATTCAGTTGGATAGGGATTTGACATATGAGGAGAAACCTGTCAAGATTCTCGAGTTTGCCAGCCGAGTTACTCGCAGCAAGGTTATCAAGTTTTGCAAAGTTCAGTGGAGCCACCATACCGAGGAGGAAGCCACTTGGGAACGAGAGGATGATTTACTCAAAGACCACCCACACCTATTTTCTAGCCAAACCGAATCTCGGGGACGAGATTCATCTTAAGGGGGTAGGTTTGTAACATCCCAAATTTTCAATTTGGAATGTTATACATAGGTCATTCATGCATAACATATTTTATCGCATTTTTGTTTCGCGATCATCGAAATCCTAAGCAACTCAAGGACCCACGGAGAGAGTTGGGGATTTCACGTTTTTCATATTTGAATTTTATCAAATATTGAAACAAGGATCATTTTGGTTTTAAATAATTTTTCTCCCTGAAAATATTTCATATTAAAATATATGAGAGGAGATAATATGACTTCTCCAAAATAAATGAAATATTGGAGGAAAAATATTAAAATCAAATAAATAAATTTTATTTGGATTTTTATTGCAATTATATATGAATTAGGAAAAATACGCGTTTTTCAAAATTGCATTAGAGGCCCAAATAAATGTTCACTTTGTCCGACATATTTTTAGAGAATGGGGAAAATTTATTTCGGGATTTTTGGAGTCAGTTTAGTATTTCTTACATTAGTTTTCCTGCGTCAGGACTTATTTAAAAAAAGTTTGAAACCGACTTACCGGGCCGTGTCCGGCTAGGACACTTGGCCCGGGGCTTTATAAGCCGCGCCCCCGAGGCCCAAGTCGCCCCATCCCCGCCGAAACCCTAGCGCCGCCCGCCGTCGTCGCGCCGCTGCCGTCCTGCCGCGCCGCCGCCGACCCCGCTCGCCGCCGCCGCCTAGCCGCGCCACCTTGCCGCCACGCGCCCGACCCGCCGGAGCCGCACCGCTGATACGTCTCCAACGTATCTATAATTTTTGATTGCTTCATGCTATATTATATTCTGTTTTGGATGATTAGTGGGCTTTGTTATACACTTTTATATTATTTTTTGGACTAACCTATTAACCGGAGGCCCAGCCCAAATTGCTTTTTTTTGCATATTTCAGAGTTTCGCAGAAAAAGAATATCAAACAAAGTCCAAACGGAATGAAACCTTCGGGAACGTGATTTTCGGAACAAACGTGATCCAGAGGACTTGGAGTCTACATCAAGAAATCAACCAGGAGAGCATGAGGCAGGAGGGCGCGCCTACCCCCCTGGGCGCGCCCTCCACCCTCGTGAGGCCCACGTTGCTCCACCGACGTACTTCTTCCTCCTATATATACCTACGTACCCCCAAGCCAACAGAAGCATTCACGAAAACCTAATTCCCCCGCCGCAACCTTCTGTACCCGTGAGATCCCATCTTGGGGCCTTTTCCGGCGTCCTGCCGGAGGGGGCGTTGATCACGGAGGGCTTCTACATCAACACCATAGCCTCTCCGATGATGTGCGAGTAGTTTACGTTAGACCTTCGGGTCCATAGTTATTAGCTAGATGGCTTCTTCTCTCTCTTTGGATCTCAATACAAGGTTCTCCACGATTCTCGTGGAGATCTATTCGATGCAATCTTCTTTTGCGATGTGTTTGTTGAGACCGATGAATTGTGGGTTTATGATCAAGTTTATCTATGAAAAATATTTGAATCTTCTCTGAATTCTTTTATGTATGATTGGTTATCTTTGCAAGTCTCTTCGAATTATCAGTTTGGTTTGGCCTACTAGATTGATCTTTCTTGCAATGGGAGAAGTGCTTAGCTTTGGGTTCAATCTTGCGGTGTCCTTTCCCAGTGACAGCAGGGGCAGCAAGGCACGTATTGTATTATTGCCATCGAGGATAACAAGATGGGGTTTATATCATATTGCATGAGTTTATCCCTCTACATCATGTCATCTTACTTAAAGCATTACTCTGTTCTTTTGAACTTAATACTCTAGATGCATGCTGGATAGCGGTCGATGTGTGGAGTAATAGTAGTAGATGCAGGCAGGAGTCGGTCTACTTGTCACGGACGTGATGCCTATATACATGATCATACCTAGATATTCTCATAACTATGCTCAATTCTATCAATTGCTCAGCAGTAATTTGTTCACCCACTGTAATACTTATGCTCTTGAGAGAAGCCACTAGTGAAACCTATGGCCCCCGGGTCTATTCTCCATCATATTAATCTTCCAACAATTAGCTATTTTTGTCCTTTTATTTTACTTTGCTTCTTTATTATAAAAATACCAAAAATATTATCTTATCATATCTATCAGATCTCACTTTCGTAAGTGACCGTGAAGGGATTGACAACCCCTTTATTGCGTTGGTTGCGAGGTTTTTATTTGTTTGTGTAGGTGCGAGGGACTTGAGCATGGCCTCCTACTGGATTGATACCTTGGTTCTCAAAAGTTGAGGGAAATACTTACACTACTTTGCTGCATCACCCTTTCCTCCTCAAGGGAAAACCAACGCAGTGCTCAAGAGGTAGCAAGAAGGATTTCTGGTGCCGTTGCCGGGGAGGCCTACACCAAGTGAAGTCAAGATTTGACTCCCGACAATGAGCCATTTCTGGCACCGTTGCCGGGGAGTCTACGCAAAAGTCAACATACCAAGTACCCATCACAAACTCTTATCTCCCGCATTACATTATTTGCCATTTGCCTCTCGTTTTCCTCTCCCCCACTTCACCCTTGTCGTTTTATTCGCCCTTGCCTTTCCATTCGCCTCTTTTCCGCTTGCTCCTTGTTTGCTCGTGTGTTGGATCGCTTGCTTGTCACGATGGCTCTACATAGATTTGGTGATCTTCACCTTAAAAGGTTAGAAGAGATCGAAAGCAACGTTAGGAGTTTTATGACTTTACAATTTGAGCATAATAATTTCTTTAGGAACGAGCTTAAGGAACAAAAAAGCTTTATGGGTTATATGAATAAAGAGCTCGATGATATGTCTAAAGAATTTTATGGTTTGAAATCTCAGATTGCTCATCTCGAAAAATTAATAGCTGAAGTTTCGGATAAGCAGGCCACCTTAGTTAATAAGATGGCCGCTAAGCCGGATTTTTTTTATGAGAATAAAGATGAAGATCTAAAAGTTATTGATGTGTCCCCTATTAAATCTTTGTTTTCCAATATGAATCTTGATAATGATGGGACTGAATATGAGCCACCTTTACCTAGAAGGCGTCCCAAAAATTCTGAGTTTTTAGATCTTGGTGCAAAAAATGGTAAAAGTGGGATTGAAGAGATCAAAACTCTAGATATTAATGAACCCACTATTTTGGATTTCAAGGAATTTAATTATGATAATTGCTCTTTGATAGATTGTATTTCCTTGTTGCAATCCGTGCTAAATTCTCCACATGCTTATAGTCAACATAAAGCTTTTACTAAACATATCGTTGATGCTTTGATGCAATCTTATGAAGAAAAACTTGAGTTGGAAGTTTCTATCCCTAGAAAACTTCATGATGAGTGGGAACCTACCATTAAAATTAAAATTAAAGATCATGAATGCTATGCTTTGTGTGATTTGGGTGCTAGTGTTTCCACGATTTCAAAAACTTTGTGTGATTTGCTAGGTTTCCATGAATTTGATATTTTTCCTTTGAACTCGCACCTTGTGGATTCCACCATTAAGAAACCTATGGCAAGAATTAATGATGTTCTTATTGTTGCAAATAGGAACTATGTGCCCGTAGATTTTATTGTTCTTGACGTAGATTGCAATCCTTCATGTCCTATTATTCTTGGTAGACCTTTCCTTAGAATGATTGGTGCAATTATTGATAGGAAGGAAGGAAATATTAGATTCCAATTTCCGTTAAAGAAAGGCATGGAAAACTTTCCTAGAAATAAAATTAAACTACCATATGAATCTATTATGAGAGCCACTTATGGATTGCCTACCAAAGATGGCAATACCTAGATCTATCCTTGCTTTTATGCCTAGCTAGGGGCGTTAAACGATAGCGCTTGTTGGGAGGCAACCCAATTTTATTTTTAGTTTTTTGCTTTTTGCTTCTGTTTAGGAATAAATCTTTGATCTAGCCTCTGGTTAGATTTGTTTTTATGTTTTAATTAGTGTTTGTGCCAAGTTAAACCTATAGGATCTTCTTGGATGATAGTTATTTGATCTTGCTGAAAATTCCAGAAACTTTCTGTTCACGAAAACAATTATTAATAATCACCAGAACGTGATAAAATATTGATTACAATTTCAGAAGATCAATAAAAAAAATTTCTAGGTCTTCCTATTTTGGTAGGTTTTTTGGAGTTCCAGAAGTTTGCGTTAGTTACAGATTACTACAGACTGTTCTGTTTTTGACAGATTCTGTTTTTCGTGTGTTGTTTGCTTATTTTGATGAATCTATGGCTAGTAAAATTGTTTATAAACCATAGAGAAGTTGGAATACAGTAGGTTTAACACCAATATAAATAAATAATGAGTTCATTACAGTACCTTGAAGTGGTGTTTTGTTTTCTTTTGCTAACGGAGCTCACGAGATTTTCTGTTAAGTTTTGTGTTGTGAAGTTTTCAAGTTTTGGGTAAAAGATTTGATGGATTATGGAACAAGGAGTGGCAAGAGCCTAAGCTTGGGGATGCCCATGGCACCCCAAGATAATCTAAGGACACCAAAAAGCCAAAGCTTGGGGATGCCCCGGAAGACATCCCCTCTTTTGTCTACTTCCATCGGTAACTTTTGCTTGGAGCGTCTTGTATGATTTGAGTCTTTGATTTTTAGTTTACCACAATCATCTTTTCTGTACACACCTTTTGATAAAGACACACATGATTCGGAATTTATTAGAATACTCTATGCGCTTCGCTTATATCTTTTGAGCTATATAGTTTTTGCTCTAGTGCTTCACTTATATCTTTTAGAGCACGGCGGTGGTTTTGTTTTATAGAAACTATTATTCTCTCATGCTTCACTTATATTATTCTGAGAGTCTTAAACATCATGGTAATTTGCTTAAATTGGGAAATTAATCCTAATATGCTAAGTATTCAAGACTAGTAAAAACTTTCTTATGAGTGTGCTGAATACTAAGAGAAGTTTGATGCTTGATGATTGTTTTGAGATATGGAGGTAGTGATATTAAAGTTGTGCTAGTTGAGTAGTTGTGAAATTGAGAAATACTTGTGTTGAAGTTTGCAAGTCCCGTAGCATGCACGTATGGTAAACGTTATGTAACAAATTTGAAACATGAGGTGTTCTTTGATTGTCTTCCTTATGAGTGGCGGTCGGGGACGAGCGATGGTCTTTTCCTACCAATCTATCCCCCTAGGAGCATGCGCGTAGTGCTTGGTTTTTGATGACTTGTAGATTTTTGCAATAAGTATGTGAGTTCTTTATGACTAATGTTGAGTCCATGGATTATACGCACTCTTACCCTTCCATCATTGCTAGCCTCTTCGGTACCGTGCATTGCCCTTTCTCACATTGAGAGTTGGTGCAAACTTCGCCGGTGCATCCAAACCCCGTGATATGATACGCTCTGTCACACATAAACCTCCTTATATCTTCCTCAAAACAGCCACCATACCTACCTATTATGGCATTTCCATAGCCATTCCAAGATATATTGCCATGCAACTTTCCACCGTTCCGTTTATCATGACACGTTCATCATTGTCATATTGCTTTGCATGATCATGTAGTTGACATCGTATTTGTGGCAAAGCCACCGTTCATAATTTTTCATACATGTCACTCTTGATTCATTGCCTATCCCGGTATACCGCCGAGGCATTCATATAGAGTCATACTTTGTTCTAGTATCGAGTTGTAATCATTGAGTTGTAAATAAATAGAAGTGTGATGATCATCATTCATAGAGCATTGTCCCAATAAAAAAGAGAAAGGCCAAATAAAAAAAGGGAGGCCCAAAAAAGAGAGAAAATAAAAAGGGACAATGCTACTATCCTTTTTTCCACACTTGTGCTTCAAAGTAGCACCATGATTTTCATGATAGAGAGTCTCTTGTTTTGTCACTTTCATATACTAGTGGGAATTTTTCATTATAGAACTTGGCTTGTATATTCCAACAATGGGCTTCCTCAAATGCCCTAGGTCTTCGTGAGCAAGCAAGTTGGATGCACACCCACTTAGTTTCTTTTGTTGAGCTTTCATGCATTTATAGCTCTAGTGCATCCGTTGCATGGCAATCCTACTCCTTGCATTAACATCAATCGATGGGCATCTCCATAGCCCGTTGATTAGCCGCGTTGATGTGAGACTTTCTCCTTTTTTGTCTTCTCCACATAACCCCCATCATTATATTCTATTCCACCCATAGTGCTATATCCATGGCTCACGCTCATGTATTGCGTGAAGGTTGAAAAAGTTTGAGATTACTAAAGTATGAAACAATTGCTTGGCTTGTCATCGGGGTTGTGCATGATGAGAGCATTCTTGTGTGACGAAAATGGAGCATGACTAAACTATATGATTTTGTAGGGATGAACTTTCTTTGGCCATGTTATTTTGAGAAGACATAATTTCTTAGTTAGTATGCTTGAAGTATTATTGCTTTTATGTCGATATTAAACTTTTATCTTGAATCTTTCGGATCTGAATATTCATACCACAATTAAGAGGGTTACATTAAAAATTATGCCAAGTAGCATTCCGCATCAAAAATTCTGTTTTTATCATTTACCTACTCGAGGACGAGCAGGAATTAAGCTTGGGGATGCTTGATACGTCTCCAACGTATGTATAATTTTTGATTGCTTCATGCTATATTATATTCTATTTTGGATGATTAATGGGCTTTGTTATACACTTCTATATTATTTTTTGGACTAACCTATTAACCGGAGGCCCAGCCCAAATTGCTGTTTTTTGCCTATTTCAGAGTTTCGCAGAAAAAGAATACCAAACGGAGTCCAAACGGAATGAAACCTTCGGGAACGTGATTTTCGGAACAAACATGAACCAGAGGACTTGGAGTCTACATCAAGAAATCGACCAGGAGAGCACGAGGTAGGGGGCGCGCCTACCCCCCTGGGCGCGCCCTCCACCCTCGTGGGGCCCACGTTGCTCAACCGACATACTTCTTCCTCCTATATATACCTACGTACCCCCAAACCAACAGAAGCATCCACGAAAACCTAATTCCACCGCCGCAACCTTCTGTACCCGTGAGATCCCATCTTGGGGCCTTTTCCGGCATCCTGCCGGAGGGGGCATTGATCATGGAGGGCTTCTACATCAACACCATAGCCTCTCCGATGATGTGTGAGTAGTTTACCTCAGACCTTCGGGTCCATAGTTATTGGCTAGATGGCTTCTTCTCTCTCTTTGGATCTCAATACAAAGTTCTCCACGATTCTCGTGGAGATCTATTCGATGTAATCTTCTTTTGCGGTGTGTTTGTTGAGACCGATGAATTGTGGGTTTATGATCAAGTTTATCTATGAACAATATTTGAATCTTCTCTGAATTCTTTTATGTATGATTGGTTATCTTTGCAAGTCTCTTCGAATTATCAGTTTGGTTTGGCCTACTAGATTGATCTTTCTTGCAATGGGAGAAGTGCTTAGCTTTGGGTTCAATCTTGCGGTGTCCTTTCCAGTGACTGCAGGGGCAGCAAGGCACGTATTGTATTGTTGCCATCGAGGATAACAAGATGGGGTTTATATCATATTGCATGAGTTTATCCCTCTACATCATGTCATCTTACTTAAAGCATTACTCTGTTCTTTTGAACTTAATACTCTAGATGCATGCTGGATAGCGGTCGATGTGTGGAGTAATAGTAGTAGATGCAGGCAGGAGTCGGTCTACTTGTCACGGATGTGATGCCTATATACATGATCATACCTAGATATTCTCATAACTATGCTCAATTCTATCAATTGCTCAGCAGTAATTTGTTCACCCACCGTAATACTTATGCTCTTGAGAGAAGCCACTAGTGAAACCTATGGCCCCCGGGTCTATTCTCCATCATATTAATCTTCCAACACTTAGCTATTTTTATTGACTTTTATTTTACTTTGCATCTTTATTATAAAAATACCAAAAATATTATCTTATCACTTCTATCATATCTCACTTTCGTAAGTGACCGTGAAGGGATTGACAACCCCTTTATTGCGTTGGTTGCGAGGTTTTTATTTTTTTGTGTAGGTGCGAGGGACTTGAGCGTGGCCTCCTACTGGATTGATACATTGGTTCTAAAAAACTGAGGGAAATACTTACGCTACTTTGCTGCATCACCCTTTCCTCTTCAAGGGAAAACCAACGCAGTGCTCAAGAGGTAGCAGCCGCAGCAGCACCGCCGTCCCGCCACCGCCTCGCCATCCGTCGCCGGAGGTAGCCGCCGCCATCTTCCTATTTGAGTTTTACCCGTGCATCTTTGCTTGATTGCTTATGCATGCTATTGTTTGTTTGCGATAGAATTCCCAGAGTGCGAAGCGTGCTACTACAAGTCACTAGGTTTTGCGTATCGTCAGCAAGGCAAGTAACACATTGATCATACTCTTTTCATACCCAGTTTTTATGCATTAGTTACAATTCTCAAACATTGCATGATTAGGATGTGGTTAACTTGTGGGTATTGGGATGTAGATGATGAGGTAGAACCTATTGCCTTTTATTATCAAACCCTCGGGAGTTACTTCTATGTTATGCATATATTGCCAAGCTATGCTCGTAGACGTGGATTGGGTTTGAGTCAATCCATGACAGATGTGAGATTATTAATTAATGGTTCAATTTAAGGTGGCAATTTTAATACACATCTAGATGGATTGTTGGTTTTGGGCACCTGGGGTTATACCAGTGTTGTCCTAGGAGATCCCGGGGTTATACCGTGTGATCATCCTATGGTCCGCCACCCAGGCTTAAAGGGATCATAAGATTATTCATGCTAGAAACTTCCGTGTGCAGCCACAAGCCATTATGGGCTCTGGCATAGTTGAGTATGTTGCATGACCTCTTCGAGTGGTAGGCTAGCAGATGGAGGGGATGTAGGTTGGTACTGTCTACCCGAGGTTAGAGTTAATGCTTCTGAAAGACTGTGTCTCGGTCATCCGTTTCTCAAACACCATGAAGTGCGAGAAATCCAACGGAGGAGATTGAGTCTTGTGGGGAAAAGTGCGCAAACCTCTGCAGAGTGTACAAACTAATCATGGTTAGCCGTGTCCCCGGTTATGGACATCTTGAGTATCTGGTACTTGAATTATTGGTTTGATCTCATCACTCTAAAATAATTTGTTGGGTTGATAATTACTTTCTAATTGGGATTGAGATGGGGATACCACTCTCAATGTTTCAACCACCATGATAGTTGAATAAAATATATTCCTTTGTTGTAGGGGAAAATTGGCTTTTCGCAAAAAACATATAACCTTAGAGCCTCCACCGGCCATATATGCATGTAGTGATAGCATTTATCTGTTCATTGCTCTACTGTGTTATATTGCCAGCATATTCCATGTGCTGACCCGTTTTCGGGCTGCAACGTATCATGTTGCAGACTTTTCAGACGAGGAGTAAGGTGCGATAGGTCGTTTGTCATGCCCTCAGCTATGTTGTTGGAGTTGATGGACTCACTTTATCTTCCAAGCCTTCCGCTGTTATCGTATAAGATGGCCTTAAGCCATATCTATTGTAATAAGTTCTCTTTTGAGACATTCGATGTAATAAATGTGTGATTGCTACTCTGTTATAAATCCTTCGAGTACTGTGTGTGTCAGCATTACCGATCCAGGGATGACACTGAACACAGAGATTTGACCGTCTGAGGTTGGATCGCTATAAGATGGTATCAGAGCACACGCTGAATGTAGGACACGACCACTAAGAAAAGCCATAGGTCACTCTTCTCTACTCATTTCTGACTCCTCTCCATTTTCTACTCTTTAGGATGGCATACTCGAGGAACAAGTTTGCACAACCGGATGAAGACACACCCTTTGGACGACACTTGAAGGAGGTCACTAGGTACCTGAACATCGGAATACCAAGCTTCACCGGGACCTACACCGCCACTTTACCAGAAGAGGAGCGACGGATGATTCGAGTTCAAGCTCCATGAAGGACATTCACGCCAGTCACTGAGCCAATAGAGTTTTCCTTCGATGCACCCACCTGGAGTCTAGGAAAAAGCATGGTAGCCCACATTGCTATGGGACGTATTGGAGAAATCTACACACAGGAGCTGAAGGACACTATCTACCAGATATGTGGGCGCCGAGATGAGCAATGGGAGATGATCAGCACCAGGAAGGACAGGTCCATTGCAGCTTTCATCCAGGAGTTAAACCAGCACATTCGATGTCAGGAGAACCAGATGTGCTCAAGCATGTTAGATTTGAAGAAGGCGATGACTAGGATCACCGAGCTAGAAGAGGAACTCAAGTCTACACACGATGGATATGAGGAGGAAATGACGATACTCGTGGAGAAGAATGATGACCTGATAAGAAAGATAGGAGTATTCTTGGGCGACCCCGCGCCAGGAGGAGAGGATGACGAACCCAAGGAAATTTGTTCTGGAGACTACATCATCATCGACGACACCGACTCCGACCCTGATGGTAGTGATGATGATTATGAAGACGAAGCTAGAGCAGATATCATGGAGTCTTCCACCGATCAAAATTTCTAGAATGACCACCATATGATTAGTAGTCCTCTCCCATGTACATAGTAGTAGTCCGAGCACTTTGTAATGTTAGTTCTAAACCGTTTGTATGCCCTTGCTTGATTGATTGAGTGTTATGATTGTGTTTGTCTCATGTGCATATGGGTAGTGCTTTCTCACTAGACCTCATTTCTATTCTAATCTCTCCCCTCTAAACCCATTAGATGCCTCTGAGACGTGACATCGGATTTGTCTTCCCACCGGAGATCACCTAGTTGATCCAGCAGTAGAATGCCTTGATGCACATATTAGGCCAGAACAAAGGCAGCAACAACAACGACAACAACAACCCACCACCACCACCTCCAGTTGACAACTTAGCCCGCTTTCTGAGGTTGCAGCCGCCGGTGTTTTCTAGTAGCACTGAGCCAATAGTTGCGGATGACTGGCTACGCAAGATTGGAAGGGAGTTGACCACCGCTGGATGCACAGATGCTGAGAAGGTGCGTTTTGCCGCACACCAATTGGATGGGCAGCAGCATCATGGTGGGAGAATTATACAGCCACTTTTCCTATAGCCAATATCACTTGGGATCAGTTTCAGCAAGCATTCCGCACAGCCGATGTCTCAACTGGAGCTACGAGCATGAAGAAGCGTGAGTTTCGCAACTTGCGCCAAGGAAATCGTACTGTGGCTCAGTGCGTAGATGAGTTTAGTAAGCTATCTCGGTATGCCCCTGATGATGTGGCCACAGATGCCGCGAAGAAGGAGAAGTTTATGGAAGGGCTGAATGATGAGATGAGCATGCAGTTGATGGTGGCAACATTTAATAACTACCAAGAGTTGGTAGACAAGGCTCTTATGATGGAAGGTAAGCAGCAGCAGATTGAGAGCCGCAAGAGGAAGTATGGACAAGGGAAGTACAATTCAGGAGCTCAGCAGAAGCCTCGTTTCACACCAAACTCAGGAGGATTGACCCATAACCATGGAGGCCACACTCACAATGGAGGAATTATGTATAACCACAGTGGCCCCAAGAATGGAAACGAGAATGGAGCAGGTAGCAATCAGAACCGCTCTAACCTAGCCACACCCACCAAGAAGGATCAAAGTCACATTACCTGTTTCAAGTGCGGGAAGACTGGGCACTACGCCAATGATTGTCCAGAATTGAAGAACGGAAATGGCAATGGAAGCGCTGGGAAGAAGCCCAACCCTTGCAACGCCGCCTCCTCCAGAGCCGCCTGCTCCGACACCACCGCCTGTGGCGTCGTCCTCCTCCATGGCGGCCGCCCCCAAGTCGGGGTCGTCCACGTCACTCACTGACCGGTCCGGTAGATACTCATGGCCCTGTTCCAGGGCGTCGGCTGCCGGCTGGGAGGTGAGGATCTGCATCGTGACCGGCTGATCAGGCGGCAAAGCAGAACCCGGCAAGTAAAGAGAAAAAAGAGTTAAGGAGTCACCGCGGGCGGCGGGTCTGCGCGGGAATATGGCCGCTTGCCGAACTGCCACTCTGCCTCCATGGTTTGCAGTTCGAGATGTAGTTCACCAGCCGGGCCACCTCCGTGTCCGGCATCTCCTTGGTGCACATCCAGCACGGGTCCCGATGCCCGCTCATCCAGCTGATTATGTGAGGCCGAAATTGAAGAGGGAGCACTCGGCGCACCACGAAGGCGGTCAGCAGGTCCGAGGCCTTGAGGCCCTCCGACTCCGTCATCACCTTGAGCCGGGCGATGGCGGCACTGGAGGCAGCCGACAGTGTCCTCGATTTGAAAGTCCAGTTGGTGCGGGGTTAGTCGGCAGACCGGCTGTATAAGCCGGCAGATTGACGAAGTCCTGCGTCGGGTGGACATTCTTGACGTAGAAATAAGATTTTTGCCATAGCTTGACCGCCTGTGTCAAGCTGATAGCCGGGAAGCAGTTCCCGGTGCCCAGACGTCGCACCGCGATGAAGGCTCCGCACTGAGCCGCCTCCTTCTTGGCGGCGGTGCCAAGCTTGGTGTAGAAAAACTCCCCCCAAGCTCGAGGGTGGGGAGAACGCCGAGGTAGCCCTTGGAGAGCGTGACGAAGGTGGACAACAGCACCACCATGTTCGGTGTGAGGTGGTGCGGCTGGAGTCGATAGAACTGAAGAAAGGAGCGGAAGAAGCTGCTCGCCGGCAGGCCGAGGCCGCGAAGGAAATGCGACCGGAAGACGACGCGTTCGCCGTCCTCCGGCGCCGGCGAGATCTCCGTCTCGCGCGGAACATGTACCTGTACGTAGTTCTCGCCGGGTAGCCGCCGCGTCTGGCGTAGGAAAGTGAGGTGATCCTCATGGACGTTGGAGCCGTCCCAGGCGTTGGCCCATTCGTGCACCATGAGAGCTTGAGCCAACGGAAGCACGGCGCGGCGATGAACGAGCGAGCCCGCGGTGGAGCAATGACGCCGCAGGGAGGATAAGCTTGGCGACGATGGGCTGCGGCAGTACTTCGGCAAGAGGCGAGGGTACTGCGGCAGCAGCAAGAAGAAAGGAGAAGGGAGAGGAGGGCGCGCGTGCGTCTGCCGCTCCCCTGCTCCCCCTACTTATAGCCCCAGGCGGCGAAGCCGAGGAGGCGAGAACGTGGGGGGTGTGGGATTGACTGCGCCCACTCCCCCACGATCCCCCGATTACTGCACCAATAACGGCGTGTATTAACTGCCACGGGAGCCCAACCGCTCGCCTTGGCCGCAGCGGATCCGCGCGCGTGCCGAGGCCCTGTAGTGGCGAGCCCCAGCCTGCGGCGACGTCCCGTCGCGCGCGTGGGCTGGCAGGCTGGCCCGGCCTGCTGGCGCCACGTGGCACGCAAGCAACGGGCGGCAGGCCAACCATCCGACTGGCGTGCCACCCGGCTCATTGCAAACGTTTCGAAATCACCAGGCGGCCTGCCTGGTCGCGGCCGACTCCTAGCTATCGGTGCTTCGGAAGACGGACGAAGCAAGATCACCAGACCACTCGGAGTAGGAAGCTGCCGAGCCTTCTCGCCTTCTCAGCAGCGGCGCCCCACCAGCTTCGGGGACTACTGTCGGAGTAAATGACCACGGGTAGCCTCATCCACTCCCCATGGTAGTTCAAGACATCGGGGCTGGCTGCGCCCCTCAAGCCTCAAAGATGAAGAGCCGCCTTCTCGGAGCTGTAAGTGCATCTAGTGCCACCCCTAGTTGGTTTTGGAGTATTGACGACAAACCTGGTTGAGGGACTAATGTGTTTGTGAGAATTGCAGGATAACACAGGTAGTAGTCCCTCATTGATTCAGTTTACCTACCGGAGATGACCCCTAAAAATGTATGAAGACATTGAAGAAAATGGTGGTATGTGAAGATATTCACATTGAAGACTATGACATGAGAAGACATCGTGTGAAGACTATGGAGCGCGAAGACTTAGTTGTTTCGTTGTTTCCTTTTCTTGTTTGTTGAGTCATAGGAACCATCGTACTGTTAAGTGGGGTCCCAGTGAACAAAGTCAGAGTGACTGAAGTGATGCTCAACCAAATCCTATGTCTTCGAGCGAAGACAATGAGAGCAAATCTTATCCAGAGTTGGATGAGTCAGCTTTACTTGTAGCCCAAGTCAAGTTGCCGCGTGTGTTTGAAATCTGACCGTTGGAACACGTGTCAGCTCCTTAGTGACCCAGGGTCATTTCGGACAAATCAGGTCGAGTTGCCTAGTGGCTATAAATAGCCCCACCCCCTACACCATAAATTGGTGGCTGCTCAGAGTTAGTGCACGGCTTTTGTCGTTTGAGAGCAACCCACCTCCGAAGCTTTTGAGAGAGAGAAATCCTTGCGAGGACAAAGCCCAAACACCCAGAGCCAAAGAGTGTTAGGCATCACTAAAGTCTTTCTGTCCGCGTGACCTGAAGGCTTGTTACACTTGAGGACTGTGAATCCTCCAGTCGGTTAGGCGTCGCGTTCTCAGCATCCAAGAGTCATTGTGGATCGCCGGTGAACGAAGTCTGTGAAGGTTTGGAAGTCTACCTTGAAGACTTACCAGAGTGATTGGGCGAGGACTGGGTGTCCTTAGCTCAAGGGGAATAAGGTGAAGACACGGTCTTCTGAGTTAAATCTCAGCCTCCCTAACCAGATGTATAGTTGTCACAGCAACTGGAACTGGTCCAACAAATCCTTGTCCTCACCAAGCAACTGGTTCTATCTTCTCCCTCTCTTTATTTACAGTTTGTCTTCGTGAAGTCGTTGCCTGTTTGCGTTTCCTGTTTGACTTCACTGTGTGACTACTATCATTGTTTGGCTTCATACTATCTTCCATCCTGATCTTTACTACCTATCTGCTATTAGTCTTCGTGCTTTCACTCCATTGAATACTTGACTATGGCTTGCTTAGTGTAGTCTACCTTCCGCTGCATATCAATAGGTTCATTTCTATTGTTTGTCTTCGAAACTTCCATGTTTTGAAGACTTTGATAAAAATCGCCTATTCACCCCCCCCCCCTCTAGTCGATAACTAGCACTTTCAGGAGCCGGCTGGTCTAAGCGGCCGGCTGCCAAAAGGCGGCAATCCCCAGATGGCGGCCACGAGGTGGGCCGACTCCTAGCAGGCGGCCTCTAGAGAGGCCGGCTCCTAGCAGGTGGCCCCCTCCGCTCCCTTGAAGTTAGCACCTCATTACAACGACGAGACGGGGCGTGGCTACAGTACAGCATGCCACCCCCAAATCCAGGGTGGAGCGTGGCCACAGTGCAGCGTACTGGGCGGACATCGCTCGCCCGGCGCGGCACTGTTGCCATGCCGCCCATGACATCATCCATGGCAGAGGCAGCCATGCTCCCACGACGGGCTGTCGGTACGGCCCGTAGGCGGCGGGCCCTACCTGTCCGTGCGAAGCCAGAAGGTGGCGAGCCCTGACCAGTCGGCTCAGGGGAAGGCCGGCTCCTCACGAGGCGGCCCTCCCCTCCCTCAAAGTCTGTGTGCCATTAATCAGAAGAGACGGGGGATGACTGCAGTGAACGCCCACCAGGCGGCGGCACTGTAGCCACGCTCCCCCGACAAAGCATGCATCATCAGATGCATTGCTACAGTACTAAGCAGCCGGCATGACCCGCAAGCGGCGGGCGTGGCCTGTCGGTGAAGTACGAATAGCCGGCGGGACCCACCAGGCGGCGGGCCCCACACTACAAAAAAAAGACACATCCGTGACATTTTGGGCCGAACGAAATTTTTTTCTGTCATACATATGACACTTCTATGACGATAATTGTGACAAAACCCGGTATCATCATAGATGTGGTGGGCTCCTACTTCTATGACAAAAAATCATGACAGAAAATGGGCTTTTTGTCCTGGGCGGGCCGGAGACGCAGCTGCATGACATTCTTTGGGCCGTCCATGACGGGAAAAACCGTGGTAGAAGCGAGGGCGAGGAAAATTTCGGGGAGTTCCCGGTTACGGTGGGAGGTCGGGGGCCGAGCGATGCGCGTTTCTCTCGTACACGTACACGCGTGTGTGCGAGGCGTTGGCTCTAACTGAACCCGAGCGAGGCGTTGGGATCTAACTGAACCCGAGCGATTGCACTGCAGGCTACGCGTTACTGAACCCGAGCGATCGATCGATGGCTGTTAACTGAACCCGATCGAGCGATTCCTTCGCTACTGCTGCTAACTGAAGCCGATCGATGCTGCCTCTGGATGAATAGTGAGTGTTGCTGGGGGTTTTTGATGAACAGTTCCTGGTGGGGGTGGATGAACAGGACCCCGTGGTGTTGCCTCTGGATGAACAGGACCCGGATCGATCGAGCCGGTTGGGGCTGGATGAACAGGACCCCGTGGAGGGCAGGATGAACAGGACCACCCCGTGGAGGGCAGAATGAACAGTAGACGGTGGAGGGCTGGATGAACAGTAGCCCGTGGAGGGGTGGTTGAACAGGAGCCCGTGGAGAGGGCTGGTTGAACAGTAGCCGGTGGAGTAGCGCGTGGTGGAGGCTGGATGAACAGGAGCCCGTGGATGAACAGTCGCAGGTGGAGGTTGCAGGAGGTCGACGGTGGATGAACAGTAGCCCGTGGAGGCTGGAGGGGGTCGACGGTGGAGATGAACAGTGTCCCGTGGAGTCCCGTTTTGCGGTACGCCACACCCCTCCGATGCCCGTTTCGACCGTAGCGCTCCAACACAAGTCTGTTTCCTCCGTTTTGCGGTACGCCACACCCCTCCCGATCAACAGGACTCCCGTTTCGACCGTAGGAGGTCCGTTTCCTCCGTTTTGCGGTACGCCAGACCCCTCCCGATGAACAGGATCCCATTTCAAACGTGGCCGGTCGAACACAAGGCCGTTTCCTCCGTTCTGCGGTAGGCCGGGCCTCATTTCCATCGGCTGTTCCGTCCAAGCCCTCCCGATGAACACGATGACGCATTCCGTTCCGACCCAGCCGGTTGGCTCCCAATGAACACGACGACGACGTTGTTTCTCCGTTCCGACCCAGCCATGTACACGAGCCCTGGCCGTACGTATGCGCGAATAGGCGCTCGAGACCCTGCCCGTATGTACGTATGTGGCCGTATTTTCTTTCTTGCACACTGGCCGCTGTACGTACGTGTACATGCTACGTGCGCGCCTCTACTACGACACGTGCACGCCTCTACATCGACCAGTATGTACGTACACGTTCGCGACCAGAATGACAATGCTACGTACGCTTCGACCAGGTGGGTCCCGACTGTCAGGCACTTCCTTGCCTGCAAAGATGTAGCTGGTGGGTCCCAGCAGTCAGGGGGGCGAATCATTTTTTTTGCCCAGATGCACTTCCTTGCATGCGAAGATGTAGCTGGTGGGTCCCCGCAGTCAGGGGAAACATTTTTTTCACGAAATACGGTGGCCCGTCCGGTGGGTCCCCGCTGTCAGGTGGAGGAATCATTATTTTCCGCGTAATAAGGAGGCACTTCCTTGCTGCGGCTATGGACCCAGCTGTCAGCCTCTCCACGTACAGTCCATGTCTGATGGAAGTCGTTCCTTGACCACGTTGACCACGCCGCGCCGACAGCACCAGGGCGGTGGACGACGGCGAGGCCTAGGAAGGGGACGATGGGGAGCCGGGGAAGACGCGGCAGTGGAAGCCCGCGCGGAGAGGAGTACAAGGGTTCACTGGTTCGGCTGCGGTGTGAGGCTGTCGTCGCCGCAGGGCCTGGCCAGCGGTGGGAATAGTAGGGGGCGGTGAGGCCTCTGCGGCAGCACAGCCGGCCACGGGAGGCAGGAGCATGCGGCACGACCGGCGCTGCTTTGGGCGGTTGGAGCAAGAAGACCAGAGGTTGAAGAAGCACTACGATCGTTGGATGGACATCGTACGGTCACTGGAGCTAGAATCGTTCATCTTGACTAAAGTTGACAAAGGCCCCCGTCCCAGTCAACTTAGTAGGCCCACAAGTCAGCCTCCCACCATGGTGGGTCCCAGCTAGCAGGGGGAGTATTCATTTTTTGTGCGTAATAAGGAGGCACTTCCGGTGGGTCCGAGCTGACAGCGGGGGGAACGTTTTTTTCGCGAAATACGCTGGCCCGTCCGGTGGGTCCCAGCAGTCAGGGGGGAAACGTTTTTTCTTGAAATAAGGTGGCCCGTCCGGTGGGTCCCTGCTGTCAGGTGGAGGAATAATTATTGTGTGCGTAATAAGGAGGCACTTCCTTGCGGCCGCCTGGACGCAGCTGTCAGCCTCTCCACGTACAGTACTCTTTCGATGGAAGTCGGTCGTTGACCACGCCGCGCCGAGAGCACTAGGGCGGTGGTCTGTGAAGGAAATAAGCCCTAGAGACAACAATAAAGTATTATATATTTCCTTATATCATGATAAATGTTTATTATTCATGCTAGAATTGTATTAACCGGAAACATAATACATGTGTGAATACATAGACAAATAGAGTGTCACTAGTATGCCTCTACTTGACTAGCTCGTTAATCAAAGATGGTTATGTTTCCTAGCCATAGACATGAGTTGTCATTTGATTAACGGGATCACCTCATTAGGAGAATGACATGATTGACTTGACCCATTCCGTTAGCTTAGCACCCGATCATTTAGTATGTTGCTATTGCTTTCTTCATGACTTATACATGTTCCTATGACTATGAGATTATGCAACTCCCGTTTACCGGAGGAACACTTTGTGTGCTACCAAGCGTCACAACGTAAATGGGTGATTATAAAGGTGCTCTACAGGTGTCTCCAAAGGTACTTGTTGGGTTGGCGTATTTCGAGATTAGGATTTGTCACTCCGATTGTCGGAGAGGTATCTCTGGGCCCACTCGGTAATGCACATCACTATAAGCCTTGCAAGCATTGTGACTAAATGAGTTAGTTGCGGGATGATGTGTTACGTAACGAGTAAAGAGACTTGCCGATAACGAGATTGAACTAGGTATCGAGATACCGACGATCAAATCTCGGGCAAGTAACATACCGGTGACAAAGGGAACAACGTATGTTGTTATGCGGTCTGACCGATAAAGATCTTCGTAGAATATGTGGGAGCCAATATGGGCATCCAGGTCCCGCTATTGGTTATTGACCGGAGACGTGTCTCGGTCATGTCTACATAGTTCTCGAACCCGTAGGGTCCGCACGCTTAAAGTTACGATGACAGTTTTATTATGAGTTTATGTATGTTGATGTACCGAAGGAGTTCGGAGTCCCGGATGAGATCGGGGACATGACGAGGAGTCTCGAAATGGTCGAGACGTAAATATCGATATATTGGATGACTATATTCGGACTTCGGAAAGGTTCCGAGTGATTCGGGTATTTTTCGGAGTACCGGAGAGTTACGGGAATACGTATTGGGCCTTATTGGGCCATACGGGAAAGAAGGAAAAGGGCCTCAAGGGTGGCCGCACCCCTCCCCTTGGTCTGGTCCGAATTGGACTAGGGAAGGGGGGCGCCCCCTTCCTTCCTTCTCTTTTTCCCTTCCTCTTTTCCTATTCCATATGGGAGGTGGAATCCTACTAGGACTAGGGAGTCCTAGTAGGACTCCACACTTGGTGCGCCCCCTCCTAGGGCCGGCCTCCTCCTCCCTTGCTCCTTTATATACGGGGGCAGGGGGCACCCCAAAGACACAACAATTGATCCTTGAGATCTCTTAGCCGTGTGCGGTGCCCCCCTCCACCATATTACACCTCGATAATACCGTTGCGGAGCTTAGGCGAAGCCCTGCGTCGGTGGAACATCATCATCGTCACCACACCGTCGTGCTGACGAAACTCTCCCTCAACACTCGGCTGGATCGGAGTTCGAGGGACGTCATCGAGCTGAACGTGTGTAGAAATCGGAGGTGGCGTACGTTCGGTACTTGATCGGTCGGATCGTGAAGACGTACGACTACATCAACCGCGTTGTGATAACGCTTCCGCTTTCGGTCTACGAGGGTACGTGGACAACACTCTCCCCTCTCGTTGCTATGCATCACCATGATCTTGCGTGTGCGTAGGAATTTTTTAGAAATTACTACGTTCCCCAACAGTCTGGACGACGGCGAGGCCTAGGAAGGGGACGACACGGAGCCGGGGAAGACGCAGCAGTGGAAGCCCGCGCGGAGAGGAGTACGAAGGTTCACTGGTTCGGCTGCGGTGTGAGGCTGCCGTCGCCGCAGAATAACAGGGGGTGTGGGTGAGTAGAGGGATGGCCTGGCCAGCGGTGGGAGTAGTACGGGGCGGTGAGGCCTCCGCGGCATCACAGCCGGCCACGGGAGGCAGGAGCACGCGACACGACCGGCGTTGCTTTGGGCGGCTGGAGCAAGAAGACCAGAGGTTGAAGAAGCACTACGGCCGTTGGATGGACATCGTACGATCACTGCAGCTAGAATCATTTATATTGACTAAGTTGACAAAGCCCTTGGTACGCGTCAACTTAGTAGGCCCACAGCTCGGATTTGGCAGAGAACATATAGCCCATTTGCGATTTGTAAGAATGTACATCCCATTTTTTAATTCTAATGGAATTTACTACAGCCCATTTACAGTTTGTTAAAAGTACAGCCCAACTTCTAGCTAGGACAACGATTAATAATTTCAAACAACCGCTCAAAACAGAATTCAAAAAAAAATGCCACATTTTGATGGGATCCGAAATATTTTTATCCGAAATTTCTAGTTAGGTTAAATATAATTTCAAAATAAAGTTGTATTACGTTAAAATCCAACGAAATATTGCGCGTGCAACAAGTAATGAAATTAAAATTTTCAAATTGCAAAAATAATATATTTTTCAAACTAATTACATGTTTGGTGCATAGTAACTGTCCAGTTATTATAATTACATCCCATTTATTATTTCTTAAAGTCCATTTTCTTGTTAAGCCTAATGCATACCTCCTAGGAAAGTTTGCAGCCCAGTGGGGCGGAGAATAACAAGTTGACCCGGATATTGTGTACAACTGTCGGCCCAGTTGCATTGCTGATGTTGAAAAAAAAGGCCTGTGTAGTACAGTACAACCTAACATGGTTACTCAGCCCACATTCAGCGACGCCGGAAAGGCCCAAACAAGCCTTCTGTACAACTTTTTGAAGTCACTGAGCTCAATTAATAACTTAAGAAAAAAGTTAGATTACAGTGGAACCTAATTAAAAGCTGTCACGAGCAAATAAATAATTCAATAGGTCCCACTTGTGCGTGTGCGCGTGTGTGTGTGAGAGAGAGAGATAGAGAGAGAGACCCATCGGTCGATGCTCGTAAATACATCTTTCAGCCATATGCATTGCTGATGCTCAGTAAAAACTTATATAGTTGACACAATCATATAGAACATCATAGCACACTGAACTTGCATACAAAAATTTCACGCAGGCGGCACAATCAGGATGGAAGCAGTGGATCGCTACGGGAAGGGCTATGTTGAAACCAACGAAGTCGTACATAACGGTTCATCGTCTTTATCAATGACGGGGAAATATCTTGAATGTTGTGCAAAGAAAATAGACAAACAACACAATAAGTTCTGCTAGCACATTAAGTTGACGTACAGCCCTTTCTAAAAAAAGTTCAGGTACAAAATTAGAACAGGTCACAATCAAATGTACTGGCATATCAGTGCTTCACACCCATAGCTCGGATTTAACTAGTATCTGACAAGATTCAGTTGTTACCTCAAATTAGAGCACATCCAGGCAGCCAGCCCTGCCTCTTCTCCCAAAGAAGCAGTTGCCTCCGCTGCGCGATGGAGTAGGCCCTGTGCCATCCATCGTTCCGAGCAACACGGGGAAAGTCTAACGTTGAGTCCTATAATGGACGTCGTCGACGGACCCTGGCACCAGCGGCGGCGGCAGGACTTCGATTGATGGATTGACCACTTCTTCGACATGCACGAACACTCGATACAGGTACATCCCTAACGTGGTCCGCGGCGGCCTTGGTGGCGACGAATAGTACAACCCCGGTTCCTGCACCGGTATCTCAACACCAATCACCTTCGGTATGGTGGACGGCTTCTTCATCCATGCCATAACCGTCAGAGCCCAGCTGTCTGGAGGAACAAACATACTTACGAGCTCACCTCCAAGGTCGTTGATAAGCTCGTTCATGGACTCGTTGTTCCAAGCACGTCGAGGCATGCCGTGGAAGGTAAGCTTTGTTAAAAACTCAAGCTCAGAGGGCACCAAGCCCCATCCTGGGTGCCACCGATCAAAGCTCACCAGCGCGCCATCGCAGAACAAACGCCGGGAAGATTCGAACACACGACTGCAGTCGAAAGTTGTCCAGAACCTGACGAAGAAATCAGCCGGTGGCGGACAGACTTCGACGAGCAAGTCACTTATTTGGATGCCGTGCGCAATGCCAAGAGCTTTGACAAGGTCGTCCGGTGAGACGGGAGGCCGGTCGCCGTTGATGGTTACCATCAACACTTTGCCGGCAAACTGGTCGTCAAGCGCCGCCATGCCACTGTTGAGCGACAGCACACAGCGACCGAAGGCAGGACGGACCTCAGGATCTCCGGCTCGGAGATCCGCGTTGACCGGCGACATGATAGTGCGCTTGAGTACAGGGAGTACAGGAGGGGGATTTGGGGGAACTGGAGTAGGAATCGAGATTCCAGAGGTGGGGGAGGGGCGGGAGACTGGGGATGAAAAGGTAGCATGAATTTTGAGCACGCGCCAATATGCTCTCGGCGCGCAAGCGCACGAAAACACCGGTGGCACCCACATGTCGGCCTAAGAGTCCTTATTCTTTCTTTTTTGGAGAGCCCGGCCTCTTTTTTTTAGGATCTTTTGAGAGCCCGGCCTGAGAGTCATAATTGACCTGTTTGGCATTGCGTTACTACTCGGCCCATATTCAACGACACCTCACTGGCCCAAACAAGTGTACATCATCGAAAAGACATTGAGCTCAAATTATATAACTTGAAAAAAGGAGATATACTCTGAACACTGGAGAATGGTGATGTCCTCATTTAGCCCACCAGTAGTTCGAGACTATAAACAGTTCGTAACAACGATATATACAACATTCAAACACTGACTAGTGACTACTACTGACATAAACAGCAAGACATGATAGTTCATAAGAAGTATTACTACACCACCAAAACGCACCCATCTGCAGCGCTCAGACTCTCGTGATCCAGACGAGAATGACATTCTAAACAGAAGCAACTATTACATAGTAAGAGTGACATAGATGAGGATGACCAAATGACAAGGAATATGCATAACAAAAGAAAGAACTACCCATCCAGAACCAGCAGCAAAGACAACAAAGTCATTCGAAGAGATGATCCAACACCATCATAATTTGTAGCCCCGCTTCAGTGGCCAGTGATCCGGAGACACCAGTACTCCACCCTTTCGATGCAACAGCCCAATTACCTATCAACCTAAAGGCTTGAACCACATCACTGCCTGTCGTAATTGAGACATCCAAGGATCAAAGTTAATCCGGATGCCTTTGTCATTCTCACCTTCTTTTGGCTGCAGGCTGTATCGTTGACAATCAGGGGAGTTTGCTCCCGAACTCCTAGGGCTCGCCGTGTAGACACAGTTTTCCATAGCAAACAAAGCCTCTCTGCCATCAAGGTCCTTGCCAACGGTGATCTCCTGGTTAATCAGATAATTGAGTTTGAGAAACAGAGAGTGTGAACCAAGGTTGTTTACCCGCCTCCAACTAAAAATCCTAAAGGCCCCAACAAGCTGGTATCCTGCTCATAGACGTAACAGCCACTGTCTGGATACTCACGTATTACACGGTGCTTGTATACAGTGGGGTTTTTGCAATATAACTTTTCCGGCTCATGTGTCCGAATGATCATCAGTCTTTTGTTGTCGTCTGATCGAGCGAGGAACCAGTTGTGCTTCCCCGTTTTTGGCAAAGGTGGTGTGATTACAAAGGGCGGTAACTGTAGGGACACTGCATCATATCATAAAGGATGGGCATTGTTAATGTAAGATCAGCATTGTTCAGAGTATGAGTAGGATAATGCAAGAAATAGCATTGATATGTCCCTGTTGGAACTGGGAGGAAAATACAGGGAAATGTATACTGGGTTCGAAAATATAGAAGTGCCATGCATGGTTATACTCATGTTATCTCGCAATCGATTCTTCACAGGAAACTACCATGTCATGCATGTTATGTACTCCCTCTGTTCCCAAATATTTGTCTTTCTAGGCATTTCAAATAGACACAACATACGGATGTATGTAGACATATTTTAGAGTGTAGATTCACTCATTTTGCTCCGTATGTAGTCACTTGTTAAAATCTCTAGAAAGACAAATATTTGGGAACGGAGGGAGTAATCATGTTCTGTCCTCACAAACAAATTCTTCAAGGTAACTAATAGACCATGCATTGTTATATACTCGTGTTCTGTGGGCAAATTTTTTGTGATGATATTATTCTAGCCATTGATTGCTGAAGGGCGAATATAGGTATGTACACATGGTAAGCATTGCAGGATTTCACTACTTCCAAATATAGAGTTCTCCATATGCACATTTACTTCCCTAATGTATGGTTATATGAAACCAACAGTGTGGTGCATGTTTCTACATCATGAAAATGAGGAAACTAACATGGCCATTGATACACACTCATATTTAGTAGTAGTATATAGATTACTGTAAAATAAGGATAATATCCATATATTCCTAACCGTTTGATTATTCAGGGTACAAATTGGTTGTAATGACATGGTCACAATCGCATGAATTAACTCATTCCAAATATAGCTGATTTACGGCGTCTCCAATACATTGCCGTAGTTCTACTCAAATTCTGCTCAAACAGGGATATGCCAATCATCACAAAAAGTTCAAACAGTGTCATGGCGTCATCATTAACATGAGACGGAAACAACTTACACGCGCTGTCCCAGCAATACGTGGTGCCATCTGCTTTGTCGATCGCGTAGATGATGCCATTGTGTTCAATAGCATCACAGAAGTGTGTATCAGCTTTGACGATGATCCACTGCGAGCCGAGTTGTCTCCAGCTAAAGAAGGCACCAGCGTAAAGATAGGCGAGTCCACGGTCGAACAAGGCAATTAGCTTGAAGTCTGCGTAATTCACATGTCGTGTGGGCACTTGGCAGATTACAATCTTCTGCAAAACAAGGTCCGTCCAACTGACGTAGTAATCTAGATGACTTGGACCGCGATGG
Source organism: Triticum aestivum (assembly GCF_018294505.1). Taxonomy (NCBI): domain Eukaryota; kingdom Viridiplantae; phylum Streptophyta; class Magnoliopsida; order Poales; family Poaceae; genus Triticum; species Triticum aestivum. Next base: position 319,058,617 of record NC_057796.1, on the reverse strand, counting down.
TAATACTCTATATAATCCAACGGAGGAAGGATAATCTCATGGGAGGTCTGGAAGTTCACGAGCACCAACTTTTTACCGTCTTCTCTGAAGGCAGCCATCCAGTGGGAGTTCATGCCGACCCAGTACATACCTGCCAAGAAGTTTCGGGCGATGGTGATCGGATCGATGTCGAGAGAAATGATGTACGGCGACCCACTACATACCTGCAAAGAAGTTTCGGCTAATGGAGATCGGATTGAAGTCGAGGGGCATCATGCACGCCTCCGTATCATGGTGAGCCAATCTCGCAAGACCAGATAGCAGCAAGCAGGGTGTCTTGAAAAGCTTAGGCCTCGCTTCAACGATGGCCGTGTGCATGTCCCTCGAGCATGCAGCCAGCCGTAGGGCGCTCAACATATCCATACACGAACAACAGAGGTCGAGGATGTCACTGGGGAGATTGCTCCAATCGCGGCTCATATGGATGCTGCACGGTTCGCGTTCGGCCATGGTGGAGTTTGGAAGGGGGCTTGATTTACGGGGGAGAAGGATGTCGGTGCTGGAGCGGCTAGCGAGGGAATAGTGGTACTGGGGGAGGCGAGTGAGGCGACGGTACACGGGGGCATAGTGAGATGGAGACGGAGACGGAGATGGAGAAGGAGATGGAGATGGAGTGGTGCTATGGGAGCGGAGAGGGAGATGAGGCGAGGCGCCAATGTGCTGTACAGCGGCGGTGACAGACTGCACAGTGCACAGGGTGAGGCTGACTTTGGTAACCCGAACACGCCGCCTGGACTAGTGTCAGGCGGAGGGTGTTGTCACTTCACTGTGAGGACCAGATGAATAGTATTTTGACCATCAAGTGTACCACAGTTGTACTACTACTACTACTAGTAGTAGGAACATGAGTACTCCAGTATTGTATAGCAGAAATAGGTCTCCTGTGCTAGCATGCCTCTTCACTTCATCGTTCAGGTATCATCCATATTGCGAGCAGAACCAAATCCTCGTGCATGCCCAATCAACGCCCTGCCGCGATGCATGCAGTGGTCGCTCTGGTACATCAAGGACGGCATGCAGATCTTTCCACACTTGAGAAGAGGAAAAATGGAAAGGTAGAACGCGGCAGCAGAGGAAGAGAACTCTGGCTAACGAGGCTGGGAGGGGATCGAGCAGGAAGTTAATGCTCCACGCGTAAAGGTTTTGGGAAAACCTGATTTTCATAAGGTGACTTATACTCACCTAAACGGAGGGAGTATTCCTTAACCACAGAATGTTGTGTCTCCCACTCACGCGCTCAAAAAAAAAACTACGATACATTTTTTTATCTGTTTGCATAGGTCCCACCTATCAGGAAGGATGGGCACGTACACGAACATGTACGACTCATCAGTCTACCCGCATAGCCTTTTCGTTTAGTCTACCTAGCCGTCTAATCAACTGCCTGCACGCCACTTCTCCCATTTACTTCTCCATCGGGAACCGATTCTCCTCGGCTTCTTCACCTCCCCTTCGTCTTCATTTGCATCCAAACCCCACTGCGTTCACATTGTTTTAACCTCTTTAAATAATCATCTACTACTTCAGTTAGACTAGCCATCTAATCCTAATTCTCCAAACCATAGCCCTCCGTTCCAGTGGTTCCAAATGGCAAAAGAGATCGAGATGCAGGTTTTTAGCGTCCAACATCTCCTCGTCGAAGGCTCGATGCGCATAGTTGCCACCGTCACCGTCCACCCAAGGGTTGTTCGGCAGTGGATCAACAATGTATCCAACTCCCTCGAAAAGGTAGAGACGAGGGTCATTGGTCTTGACGCAGAGTACACGGAGCGTGCCCCTGGGAAGATCCAGCGCGCCGCCGTCCTTCAGCTGTGCCTCGAAGATGATGTTTTGGTGTACCACATCATACACTCGCCCTCCATACTAGGTGAGCTTCACGATTTCTTGTCTCGGGAGGACGTATACTTCTGTGGGGTAGCCATCGAAGGGGACAAACAGAAGCTGGAGCCGTACAACCTTGATTTGAAAAGCATCGCTGACCTACAAACCAGAATCAAAATTCATGTAGAAGATTGTGATAAACAGACACCATCCCTATTCGACGTAGCAAATTTTGTGCTCGGTACAAATCTTCAGAAGGGTGACGAGACGGTGGCATTAAGGTCGTCTGGATGGGAGAATTATCCCTTGATGTACGAGCGGATAAAATATGTTGCCCTTGATGCCTGTGTGAGTTTCAGGATAGCTGCAAGGTCCAAAGAGCTTGTTGCGAAGCCGTCTCCCACAGAGAATGAGAAGAAGAAGAAGAAGAAGAAGAAGAAGAAGAAGAAGAAGAAGAAGAAGAAGAAGAAGAAGAAGAAAAGGCTGCACCAGCAGGAGGGCATTATGGATGGATGAACTATTTCCTCTCTTGTAAAAAAAATTATTCCCTCTCGGTGTATATTGATATAGATGGACTATTTCGATGGTGTGCATGTCTTTGGAACAGAGTAGTAGCGTGGGTCCGCTTGACTATAAGGAACTATTTATTCGCATATATAGCTTTCTCTGCTACTCCTTCCAGTGATCGGTATGCAGTGCATGTGTCCGTAGACATGACAGCTTGTCCATGGAAGTTCAACTACGGCGACCATCACATTTCATCTCGCGATTCCCACGACCCCTCTCCAACCCACGGCACCACGCCCCCCGACGTGCGCCTCACCCCTCTCGGCCGCACCGCCCCTCTGCCTTTGTGTGCATGACATGTGGGCCACCTAAAATGCGGCGAGCATCAAGTTTCTACCACAGCCACCCGCGATTCCCACGACGGCGCTCGAACCCATGAAACCACACGTCCCCCGACCTGCGGCTCACCCCTCTTGGCCCCACTGCCCCTCTGCCTACGGGAGCATTACATGTGGACTAGTCACCTATCGGGTCCACATGTTATTGACTCAAAGGTAGATGTAGTAAGGCGCTGAAGCTCAGTCCCGACGGCCCTGAGAGGGAAATGTAACTCCTGCGCCAGGGCTTGTGGTGCTCCCGCAGCACGAACTCGTGCCAAACTCGAGATTTGTTTCTTTACTATACATGCACGCAACGATTTAATGGACATTGTAATCTCAACATGTGATGGGGAGCTCTAAATTTGAATTTGAAACTTATAAAACGAAAAGATTCAAAACAAATAAACTGGGAGAGAGGGAGTATATCGTAGGATGTGTCCATACAAAATAAATCCCCTGGTTTGTCACCGCGAAGATGCGGTTAGAAAGGAGCACAGCGTCTTCCTACTCGTACGGCAACAAATTGGCCGCAGACAGCATGGTCCGCCTTTGACCGCCATGTGCAAGGTTCGTGCTATCTTATTCAATCTCACCGTGGTTCCATCGTACCAATTCATGCGGTGGCCCATTGCATGGCTGATCCCAATGTTGGACAAAGGTTCTACGGGAACGGTGTCACCATTGTAAATGTTGTGCAAATTGATGTTGGTACCCTCCCGTGCATATGCAAGCCAATCTCCACTCGCACCGAGCCTAACCTGTGAAACAGTGGGCAGGGGGAGAATTAGGAAATGGACACGGAAGTAGTCTTTAGAATGCATTTACTACGTGATCAAACTCATATTACCTGCTCATCGGAGGAAATCCGAGTGCCCCTCAACGTCGGCATCTCAAGGGGCGTCAACTTGCAACTACGGCCACACCGCGCTGGAGAGACCCCCAAGGAAACATCCTCGTGCGTTCCACGGAACATCAAGATGCATTTGTATGAGTAGTTTATCTTGTGAGAGAAAAGGATGAACGAGGGAAGGCCTCTAGAGATAGAGATGGACACTACTACTACCAATGTGCTGGCCCGTGCGTTGCAATGGATCCAAAGTAGTAGAATAATACTTGTTCACGTGCTTGAAATATAAACACTCTAGTTTTGATATACATGTGTCAGCAGACATGAAAACTTGTCCATGGAAGTTGAACCACGGCGACCATCACGTTTCTTGTTTCTACCACTGCCACACCCACACGCGATTCCCACGACGCCGCTCCAACCCACGGCACGACGTCCCCCGACGTGGACATGGATCCTCTGACGTGGCTATCACTGCCTTGCCCTGCCTTTCCTTCACTGACAGGTGGGACCCATGCTTATGGGTCCCACATGTCAGTGACAGAATGGTAGGATTGTTCGCGCCAGGGGATCCTCATCCCCCCGACGTGCCCCTATCCCTCTCGGCCCCACCGCTCCTCTGCCTTTGTGTGCATGACATGCGGGCCAGCTGAACTGCGGCGACCATCAACTTTCTACCACAGCCACACCCGATTGGACGCGGTTTGCCTGCTCCGCTGCTGTGCTCCGATCCGTACTCCCGCACCATCGAATTTTCATCCAGCGGCTGTGACACATTTCGTCCCGGTCATCAATCCTCAGCTGGAGTACTTATGTACTACAGGTAGTACCCGCCGGTGTGGCCATCTATGCCTCGTAACGCCCCGACGCCCAGCTGTGGCACCCTCGCCACGGCCACGCCACCACCGGCCGGTTCATCTCGAACGAGTGAGTCGCGAACCACGCCACCACCATGAGAATGACATGTGGGCCAGCCACATTTAAGGTCCGCATGTCATTGACTCATAGGCCGGGCACTAAGCCACTGAAGTTCGGTCCCGTGGGCCCCGAGAGGGAAATGTAACTCCTGCGGCAGGCCTTGTGGTGCTCCCGCAGTACGAGCTCATGCCAAAACTGGAATTTGTTTCTTACTACTACCAACTAGAACTAGTAAGGTTGCACGCATGAGATTCTGGTGGTTTGTGCATTATGCTTCTACATGTGGAGCTTTCTGGATTCTAACATGTGGCAAAATCTGGTGGAATGTAAGGTTAGGCAAGTTTGATTAACTTAGGTGAGTGTTTGGTTCAAGCCACACCTTAGGCAAGCCACACTAAGGCCCCACATGAGATACACACAAAAAATGTGGCAAGATTCCCTTAGGCTTGCCAACTTGTGGCTCTCATTTTGAAGAACTAATAACTTTGCCTAAGCTTAGTTGTGGCAAAGTTAGTCATGAATTAAGTTCAACCATGGAGTCTTCTAGATTATACATGTGGCAGAATCTGGTGGATGATATCCAACGGCCAGTAGTGCTCGGATTTGCCATCTTTGTACTGTCGGATTGGCTTCATCCAATGACCAACTTTCAAAGTTTTTCACACACTATATAGGGGGTATAGATATAGATGTGTCGGTCCGTTGCAATGGATCCAAAGTATATCTATTTAGTGGAGTGCACTCTAAACACATTATCTATTTATTTTTCTCTAACCTTTCGTAGCCATGCAACCAAGCCACATAAGCTTCATGGGTGCCCCCCACATCATATTATTCATACTACGTTGATTGAAAAAAAGATAAATCACCCAAAACAAGATCTTCCCGTTTTTTGTTCCTACGATGTTGTGTCGTGCACGTACCTACTAGTTGTATAGTGGTAGTACTAGTAATATAGTATTAGGAGTACAAACTTGGTACTAGTAGGAGTAGTACTAGTACGGAATGCTCCTACTCTATCAACGAGCCCCGTCTGACACAAAATTTCTTGGCTTCCGTGCTACAGCTAGATCTTCCCCTCGTTTCTGTTTTCCAACCCAGCGGCGGGCGGGGTGTCGGTTTGCTCAACGGCGGTCCCACATGAAAGTGAAAATGCTAGGCAACACGCCTTCCCTAAGCTATGTGTCGTGCCGGATGGGCCGTGTTGTACTCCCGATTCCCGGGCGTGTGGGGGTGCAACGCGAACGCGGCAGGCCTTTTCCTTTTACCAGCAATGTGCCCGTGCGTTGCGACGGATCCAAAGTAGTAGAATAGTAGTATTTGTTCACAAACTTGAAAGAAATCACTATTGTTTTGATATACTCCTAATATATTACTCCCTCCGTACCTAAATATTTGTCTTTTTGAGATTTCAAATGGACCATCACATACGGATTATATAGACATATTCTAGTGTTTCTAGCAAGATGCCCGCGCGTTGCACGAAGTTGATGGAAAAGGTAAGCACAACTTATAAATTGACGGATGGAGTACTAGTTACAGTGATGCATATAATTAAGCAAAGGGATCGCACATGTCGGTATTGACTGGAACGAGAATGCAACAGCACAATAAGAATTAAGGCCACGATGATGCGATCGCAGTGGTGGTTACAGAAGGCAAGAAGAAAGATGGATCCACGAACGTACGACCTCCTCCTCCTCAACTTAGTGCGCCGGGCCACCGACCGGCGGCTAAGGAGCGGCGGCTTTTGTGGCGAGGTCGAGGTGCTTCTCAGCAAAGGCATCCAAGGCTTCCAGCCGGTTGAGGAAGGCCAACGTTGTAGCGTCCTCACTGGCCTTGTAGATACCTATGTACACGATTTGCTCGTACACGTGGATGTGTAGGTCGACGAATTCTTGCAGGGCGAGGCGCCTCGCGGCGAGCGCGACCTCCAGGTGGACATTCTTCGTGGCGTCGGCGGGCAGTCGCAGGGCCACCAGTGCTTGAAAGAGGTTCCGGCCATGGAGGCCGATTAGGGTGGCAGGCAATGAGGAGCCCGGGCGCACGGGCTGGAGGAGTACGGCGATGTCGTCCGCGAGCTTCTTGAGGACGGTGAACTTGTTGCTGGTGGCAACGATCATCTGGTCCAACTGAGAGTCGTAGTTGGCGTCGACGGCGGCCATCCACCAGCCGGTCTCCAACACCGTCTGGAGACGATCCTCGGCGCCATGCCGCAGGCCGGCGTCGTGGACCATCTGGCGCAGCCGCTGGCCGCTCACGCGCATCGCCGCCATGGGTCTGGAGTGAGCTCTTTTGCGCTTAGTGTAGGTGCTTAGGCAAATGCTTAGGTGCGTACGATGTGGTAGATGCATTGGAATGGAGGGGCGCCTTTATATGAGGGCAATGAGGGCAAACTGCGTTGCATTCACATCGTGCAGCCTCTTTTCCCGGACCTCCTCCCATTACTTCCATCATGCATTAATTGAAGGAGGATGCATTGGCCTTTCAACATATCAGGAACCGCTGCTCCCTCCCTCGTCTGCATTAAAGCCGTATCAGGAACTGCGCCGCCCGCTGTCAAATCGAATACTCCCTCCGTCTAGGTGAGTATTAAGTCATCTTACGAAAACCAAATAGTAAACACATAGGCGTGGTGCATTAACTCTCATGTTGTTTCTTATTTTTTGACATAAATAGAGGAATCAACCAAGAAGAGATGTGGGGCTTGTATGCTTTTAATGACTTGAGACTATCAAACATGGCATGCAGTGGTCAGTTCGTTGCACAAGAACAAATACAACCCACGTCAGCACACACGCATCTTATATAGCATCACATCCAATGGCTATAAAAGATGAATGAGACAAAATTATATCTCATCTAGATGAGTTCTAGCAAAATTGTATTAATAATACTTAGTACTCCTGTGCCATGTATCATATATTAGTATCATGTAGTACTTTATTTATTGCCATGTATGACACATAGTACTCAACTCTCTCTCTCTTTCTTCATTTAATTCTATGACACCTCATAAAAATTGCTAAGGCTAGTACCATTACAACCAGCCTTAGCAAATACTAAACATTAAGTTCTCTCGTTTTCCTCTCCACCTTGGTCACCTAGACGGAGGGAGTATACTGCGCGGGCTTTTCCTGCGCGGTAGGCGGGGCAGTTCCGCCTAGTCGGTTCGACAGAGACGCGAGAAGACGAGGGAGTAGGCTGCTGCAAACGTAGGGCTGTGTGATTTGACGGCGAGTTACTGCTGGACAGGTGGGGCCCCGTGATTTGACTTGCCATTATCATTTTAACTTTGGCGCTACGACCGGCGTGAGTCTCCCGATTCCTGACCACATCCATACAGGTGCCTCTCTCAATGCTCCACCATGTAGTAGAGGCTGGCTCTTGCATGAGAACCCACTTCTCCACTTTTTCCTTGCCTCTCTTTCCTCCACATATGCAAAAATGCCATGTAAAGCGCACTATTGTACTTACTTGCTCCTACAGGTGCTTAAGATTGCCACATAGGCATAAAGTCTAATGTGGCAAGTTAATCAAGAAGAGAGAGACTAGTTTGGTGACCCAAGGAAGAAACGGTGCTAAGCGCGTGTACCTAGGTGAAAAGACAATTTTGAGTCTATAGCTAATTAAATGAAGCAAACTTAGCAACACCATTTCATTGGAAGAGGTCAATCCTTGGCAATGCAATAAATACTAGTACTCCCTGTGTCCCATAATATAAGAACGTTTTTGGCACTACACTAGTGTCAAAAACGTTCTTATACTATGGGACGGAGGGAGTATGAAGAAAGAGATAGAGAGAAGTAAAATAAATAAATACACTTATAGCCAAAACCTTGTTGTAGTATGAGTGACAAAGTGATGACTATGTATGACATACCAACATCAGATAGCCTAACGCACCGTGTTAAATCTCCAAGGGCGCGACCGCACGAGCGACGCGGCGGTCATGGTAGGCGCGACCACGATACGGGCTGCTGGCAGCCCTTGGATCTGAGATCAAACGGTCGCATGCTAAGTTGCTGAAAATTTGCAGAATAACCCTCCAGGATAGGATATTCACCCATAGGTCTAGAATCACGCCATGCAACCGTTCGATCTCAGATCCAAGGGCTCTCAGAAGCCCGTATCATGGGAGAATGGAAAGCCACTACCCTGCCATTCGCACGCTGGCAGTTCGCTCCTACTCGTCCCCGCACGTCCTTCAATACTACGGCGGTTCGCTCCTAGTCGTCCCGTCCATTCACATTACGGCAGTTCCACTAATCCTAACCCTCCTCCCAAATCCATGGCGTCCCAAATCTCCCCGATCGGCGGTGAGTACAAGGTTAGAACCATCACCGACGATGAGTTCGACGTCATCTACACCCGTTCTTCCGCAACGGTGAAAGGACGCCTTTCTCGCTTCAGACGCATGTTCGAAGACTCAGATGATGAGTGGGTCGCTGGGCTAGATGTTGAGTACACCATAGTCCTGGGACGAGAGAAGGATCTAAAGGATGAAGAGAGGAAGAAGCCTGCCGTGATCCAGGTTTGCGTGCATGACTTATGCTTGGTCTACCACATATGCCATGCCGACGTTGAGTGCCAGGATTTTAAGGACTTCCTCGAGAGCAACCTAGTCAAATTCGTTACTGTAGACTTTGGTAACGACAAAGAAGTCCTGCGTCGGATAGGCCTCGTTGTAGGCAACACCTTCGACCTCCAGAAGAATCAGCTGGTGTCCTCTCGTCAGCCTTCAATGCTGACCCTGGCAGGAGCCATGGTTCATCCTTCGTGCGGTAAACTGGAGAAACCTCCATACACGTTTCATTGTCATGCATGGCAGCGGAATGTACTAGATATAGACGACATCCACTACGCTGCAATGGATGGCTACCTTTGCTTCAATATCTACAAGGGGTGGATGAAGAGCAACAACCAAGTATGCGGTTCAAGCAAAGATGTATCGGCCAAGAGGAAGAGGGACAAGGACGAAGTCGAGGACGTGGACGAGGACTCCGAGTAAGGTGGCAGTGTCGTTGCTCATGGTGGTTCTAATGCAGTGTCTACCGGAATAGTTGCAAAGTTTAATTTCAGGTGTGCTTAATTTAATTTGAGGGGTGTGTTGTGCTGAGCCCCCAGCAGAACTATGTTATGTTTCTTCTTGTTACTTTAACTCTTCAGTACGTACATACTAGTATTTCTTACATTTCATATTTTAGTTGGTATAGTACTACCACTCGTTTCTTCACATTATATACGTACAATATATATGACCAACATCATATAGCCAGCAGTTTAGTTGTCAAAGAATTTCAGGGTGCTTAGTTTTGTCAAAGAATTCCAGGGTGCTTAGTTTTATTTGAGGGGTGGGTTGTGCACTTGTGCTGGACACCATTATTGTGACAAGCCTTTTTAATAGTACTATATGCATAATTTGGCGACGAGCGCTCTCTATATGTACCACCTTTTTTTTAATTTCAAGTTTTGCTCCATGGCGCAATCCATCGATACTACTACTGTACAAAAGTGGAGTATATACATTTTTTTAAAGGCTAGAGGGCGGGGCAGTCTAGCTCGGTCGGTTTCACGAGAGGCGAGGGCCTTTGTGATTTGACGGCTCATTACTGCTGTCAAATCGAATAGTATTGCGCCGCCCGCTGCACGCCCGGCGCCTCCATTAAACCCCTCCGTTAAACCCGCATGCAAACCGAGAATCCTACTCCTGCCACACGTCCGTTCATGAGCGGGCCGGAATTAAACGCAACACCGGCCGAGCTCCTCCCGTCCGCCCTCAGTTTAAACGAGGCCAGACGCCGGCCAAGCTCCTACCGTCCGCCCTCTATTTACACGAGGCCAGACAGACAGCGGGCAAGAATCGCACCCCTCCGCCGCTCCTCCATCTCCTCCTTCACCATTTTCTCCACTCTTCCGATGGCTTCCGATGAGCCGTTCTCTGGCATATTACCCGGCTGGGTGGCCCGCCGAGCCCTCCGGATATGGGCGAGGCCGCTCGGTGCTTCACCAACCTCGCTTGGCCCGACGGAGCCAGTTGCCGCCCCAAGCAGGCGCATGGTTCAGCAACTCGCCGCTCCAGTTCAGCTCGATGAGGAGTGGCGAGTTGCTCCACGCCGGCACGGCGGCTAGCACGCCGGTACGGGCGCCGTCGCTGCCGCGTCGTACCGTGCCACCAGTGTCTGCGGTGGTCGCGCCTCCCGTGTCTGTGGGCGCGCCTCCCGTGTCTGTGGGCGCGCCTCCCGTGCCTCCGGCAGCGCCATGCAGGCAGAGACAGAAGCCGGGTGCGTGGAGAGCGACGAGTCGGTGGCCAGCTTCTCCGTGTCCGCCGCCATCATCGAGGAGAAGTAGAACACGGGAGGCCGCCGCCACTTGGGACCCATGAAGGCCACCGCCGAGGCGACGACCGCAGATTCAGGTGGTTTCTTTGCTGCTTCGTCTCTTCCGAGGACCTTCATCGACCCCGCAAGTGTCTGACGGACATGAGGAAGACAAAGGGATCCGCGGGCGGCCATTTAGAACTAAAATAAGTCTAGATACATCCATTTCTAGGACAAGTATTTCCGAATGGAGGGAGTATTAATTATACAAGAGAGCCGGATTGGCACCTCTTAGTTCATGTAAATGTAATGAAATCCATCATGTTTATATGAAGATCCGGCTTTTTTATACGAAATCCTTCATGCTTATATGAAATCAGTCCGTGTTTGCACGAATTTCATCTGGTTGGTTAGAGCTGTAAAAATGTATGTCGCTGGCGTTTGATGTCGTCCTCCGCTTAAGGAAGCGGGAGGAAATTTTCTGGCTGCCGTTGGAGATGCTCTTTATGCTGGAAATAATAGAGTGACATCCAATCCATTTGAGTTAATTGCCTGTATGATTGTCCCTCTATAAAAAGTTAATTGCATGTACAGTGTACACGTGACTTGCAGGGTGGCTACAGCTTCGTACAGAAAGTTAAAAAGAAACAAGTCCATCCTTAATCTTGTATTCTAAGTACTCTGTGGGTTCCACTGTCAGTACAGTAGCGAAAGAAGTATATATTAAATAAGTAGAGTAATATATAATATAAAAATATAAAGTTAAAGACAAAATTCAAACTCATGTCATCGCGTTGCGAGCATCCGACGCTAACCAGCCCAGCACATTTTTGTTGTAGACAATGCTGGAGATATATCTCCATGTCTACTCTTATATATACTCCATTCGTTCCTAAATATTTTTTTTTTCAGATTTCAAATGGACTACCACATACGGATGTGTATGTAGACATATTTTAGAGTGTAGATTCACTCATTTTGCTCCGTATGTCTTTTCAGGAAGGGGTCGGATTTGTCCTTGATTTATTTATGAGGTATCCAGATGGCACTGCACCGCCAAGAAAAGAGGGTAACATCAAAATTATGGACTACTTTTTTGAGTATGTTGGTAAGGTCCGGTCATAGTCACTTGTTGAAATATCTAAAAAGACAAATACTCCCTCCGTCCGGAAATACTTTTCATCAAAATGGATAAAAGGAAATGTATCTAGACGTATTTTAGTTGTAGATACATCTCTTTTTATCCATTTTGATGACAAGTATTTTCGGACGGAGGGAGTAGAAAACAGAGTTGGTGATGATGGTGTGCGTGCCATCCTGCAATATAGGCCGTCGGATTTATATCTAATGGATAGGAAAGAAACTATGGCCATTCTGCAAAAATATACCCACACGTCTCTCCACGTTCGCAAATAAGGCCTTCCCTCGTTCAACCTTTTCTCTCACAAGATAAACTACTCATACAAATGCATCTTGATGTTCCGTGCAACGCATGGGCATCTTGCTAGTAGGGAGAAGGAGTTTGTGTGACATATATCTAGCTATATTAAGGGATAGGTAGATAGCATATGTGTGAGAGACATTATTATACTTTGAGACATTAGTGGCTGTGGGTGGGCGGAATTAAAGGGGTGGGCGTGTTAGACATAGAGAGCGTGTGTGTTTCTGTGTGAGAGACTTGTAGGACGGGGTAGAAAGACAAATTTAACCCTGACGGAGGGAGAGAAATACACGAAGTGCGCGTGTGTGATTCCGATGCCACAGGGGAAATGAGATATGTATGCGTGTGAGAGAGATTGCACAATTCATTCACGTATCACTATCTAGCGATCGTGAACGTGCATCGCTTGAACATAAGTCAATATCTACTTCGTATCGTGGCCAAAGGTACAATATCGATTCAACGCTATAAAGATTGGACACTCACATATCACATTTTTTTCTATTTAAATAAACCTTTTCAGTTGTGCATGCCAAAGTTACAGTGATGTTTCTTCAAGCAACCAATGTAGCTATCATGTATATGCACCATTGTTACTCTTGCATTCAAATTCATTAGTCTTGGATGATTTAAGTTTCTATTTTGAAGTAATATATGTAATATTCATATATGAATTCAACGGGTACACAATTTATGAAATGGAGGCTATGTAATCATATGAGGTAACACTTTTAAGTAGCTGACTACAATATCCATTTCTTTTTGTGCGCCTCTACACTAACACGTCAATGCATTATGTTTAAAGTAAATAACCAATGGCACTAAATTATCTATTTACACGAGAAATACATAGGCTGAGCGTTTGATCCCTTTTTTGTGAACGCGCCCCGTACGATTGGTCGCGCCCGTGTGAACGTCCAAGTTATCGGCGCATCATCCCGAGTTATTGTCTTTTTTTCTGGGTGGACTTCACACCAGTTATTAACTGCTGACGTGTGCCCTGTGTACACAGTCTAGCATGACCTTCCCGCTAGCACGGTCCAAAATTAGTTGAAACTGGATACGAACGATCCCGCGGGCGGCAAAATCTCCCGCCTCCTTCTAAAATTTCCGCCACCTTAGTCTTTAGCATGCGAAATCCCCCTTTTGTCCTTGGTGCACGGAGACCAATAGTTACAATACCGCCCTCATCTACATGATAGGTCGGGGCTGCTTTGGTAACTTCCGGTTCCCCCACTACACGGCACCCCCATTTCCTCTCCCCCTCCCGCAAAAACGACTAACTCCACAGCACCAGAGCATCTTACATCACGCCGTCCGTACTTCATCGCCCTTTCTCCCCTCCCCTCTCGAAACCCTAGACTGCTCATCCACCGGCGTACCATAGCCCATTCACTGCCAGCGGCGTCCACCTCGCCGGATCTTCTTCTGCGGCCGCATCTACCCCTCCCACCTCCCCTAGAAACAAGTAGACTGCTCATCCACCACTGTACCACAGCCCATTTAGTGCCGGCCTTGTCCACGGCGCCGGATCTGCTTCGCCGGTACTCTCGTCAACCGTCGCGCATCTGCAGCGGCTCATTCATACTCCCCACCGGAGACGCTTCGTCCACACCCCCCGGAGCCGCCCCACCGACGCCCCCGTCGACGGCCTCTGATCCTCTTTGCCGACACCTTCCTCAACCCTACCGGAGCCGCTTCGCCGACACCTTCCTCAACCCTACCGGAGCCGCTTCACCGACACCATCGTCAACCCTACCGGAGTAGCTTCGCCTATACCATTCTCAACCCTACCGGGGCCGCTTTGCCAACTCACAAGTCCACGGCCTTAGATCCGCTTCCTCGCACCCTCATCCAACCTACCGGAGCAGCTTCTGACGCCCCGTCCACGGCCGCAGATCCGCATCGTCGACACCACCCTTAACCCAACCACCGGAGCAGCTTCTGACGCCCCGTCCATGGCCGCAGATCCGCATCGTCGACACCATCCTTAACCCAACCACCGGAGCAGCTTCTGACGCCCCGTCCACGGCCGCAGATCCGCATCGTCGACACCATCCTTAACCCAACCACCGGAGCAGCTTCTGACGCCCCGTCCATGGTCGCAGATCCGCGTCGTCGACACCATCCTTAACCCAACCACCGGAGCAGCTTCACCTACGCCCTCGTCCACGGCCACAGATCCGCTTCGCCCACACCGTAGTCCACCCTACCGGAGCCGCTCCACAAACACCCTACTCGACGGTTCTAGATCTCCTTACCGGACCCCGACAGCCAGCGCAGCGTCATCACCCTCGACGTTTCTAACCTGATTCCCACCGTCTGGAGAGATGCCAAGCACCCGCCACGGCCTAGGTACTTGTCACCTTTAAACCCGTCCAGCATCACCTGCCCGATGTACTTCAAATATACTAACCGGTCGCTGTTACCTGTTATGCAGCTGGCAAAAACTACAAGGACGATGTTTCTTCTGGATTAACAGCTTGGCCAACCAAGATCCTGGACTGAGGCATTGCTATGATCTTGTAAGCGCGTCTCTCTCTCTTGTATTGTTCTGTGCCTGCCTGCGTGCTTTGCTAGGATTTTCGACCAGTAATCCCTTTGTGCAGACAATGATTTCTACTACTGGCTGCTAAATTAGATATGTAGATGTCATACATGATACTACCTCGTACCTCCGTTCCTAAATATAAGTCTTTCTAGAGATTCCACTATAGGCTACATACGGAGCAAAATGAGTGAATCTACACTCGAAAATGCATCTATATACATCTGTATGTGGTCCATACTGGAATCTCTACAAAGACATATATTTAGGAACAGGGGCAGTACATTACACAAAATCGTAGGTGGCATGTAGGAATTCCAGTGCACTACATTAGGCTCCCTTAGAGTGCCTGCTAGTCCAGCATACAGAGTCATGGCTAGTTTATGGTACGCACACAATCGTTAATTGGTGGTTTAAATATGCGCAAGGGATATGCAATGTAGTATCATGTAGAGATGTCTGAAATTAGCCGTGTCAACTTGCAGATAGGGTTACACAATGAAAAAGTACAAGATGTATGTGGCAATTTCATGGAACATCGCAAAAAAAGGAGAGGCAGCGGTGAGCCTATACAGTGTGCTATGGTACGTCACTCCTCCATTGCAATCATCGTGACATGTTATTTGTATGCCAGTTCTATTAGCCAAGTTTCTTAGGGACAGTTATTACGAGTTATCCTAAGAAAATAAGCACCTGTGAATATAAGCTCCATGTAATAAGCCAACCAGTTCTTTTCATTGCGTTTTCAGCTTATCTTTGGTATGATCAGTGGAAAGTCTAGATTGCATTATATTTTTTTCATTTTGCTGCCCATATGGAAATTAATTTGACTTGCAAACATCACAAATTGAACCCAGTGCAGTAATTAATATGATAGGAAAACAGACCATCACTATTTGCTCAAAATGCAAATACAAAGATACCATCTACTTGGCACAATCTACTTTGGTCAATGTTTTCCATAGAGATCCCATTGCCTAATTTAAACGAAGAACGCATGACCCACATTTAAATGAAGAACAATTATTTATTGAAATTCGATGGTCCAAGTGGCTGGTTATTATCGTATAGCAGCACCACCTGAAAGCATCATATAGCAGCAGCAGCAGCTCATAGCAACTCATCATACAGCAGCAGCAGTCTGCAATTCATCATATACCAGCAGCAGCTCATAGCAATTCATCATATAGCAGCAGCAGGAGCAGCTCATAGCAATTCATCATATAGCAGCAGCAGGAGCAGCTCATAGCAATTCATCATATAGCAGCAACAGGAGCAGCTTGTAGCAACTCATCATATAGCACCAGCAGCAGCAGCTCATAGCAATTCATCATATAGCAGCACAGCAGCTCATAGCAACTCATCATACAGCAGCAGCAGCTCATAGCAATTCATCATATAGCAGCAGCAGGAGCAGCTCATAGCAATGCATCATATAGCAGCAGCAGAAGCAGCTCATAGCAATTCATCGTATAGTGGATCAGAATGAAAATTTGGCAAAAAATCAGAGGAGATCCTCACCTTGTTGGATGAGCTCATCCTTCAACAGCACCTCAAGGCCATGGCCTGGGAGGAGGGGAGGGGGAATAAGGTGCCTTCTGCCGCAGTGTGGCATCAGCCGTAGTTGTGCAGCGCCCGCCGGAGTAGTGCGTTGGACGAACCACAGTGGAGCAGCTGCTGGAGACCATGAGAATGAGGGGCGGCGCCAGAGGGAGGAGCAGCCAGGGAGATTTGCCCCTACCCGCCGGCCATGTAGCCTAGCTGGACATAGCATCGTCGAGGACCAGGCCAGATGGGACCAGTGGCGACGGCTCGCTGGAGGAACCCTAGTGCTGCAGGCAGGGGATCGAGGTAGAGGGAAAGGGGAGAGGAGATGCAAGCGGGCAGGGCAATGAATGCTTGCGTGTTTGTTTTTACTTGAGGGTCAGGTGTGACACGGGCGTCAGCAGTTGCATTTTGAGTGTAATATAGGCAGACAACAGAGTCATTTCACTATTCCCCTTCCCTTCAATTTTTAGTGAGGTTCTACCCGAAACACCCCCCTCCAAAGCGAAATTAGTTAAGCCCAAGCCCATAACTCAAAAATGACTTCTTTACATCTTTTATGGCTTATTTTGACAATATGCCCTGAAAAGGCGGAATCGAACTGGCCCTTAACCTGCAATTCAATTGTGCGTGCAATGATGAATCACTCCTGCCTGCTATCTGTACATTTAGGCATCATCATACATGGCATAACCTAATACATGTGCATTCCATTGTAGAATCTGGAATATGCAATGTTTATGTTAGTTCATACGTTGCACATGATGTTTAAATGCCCCTTAAATCTGGTCAGTCAAGTGATGGTCTTTAAGCCTCCTTCTTTGCTTCTTTTCTTGATATGTAAGATTTGCTCACACATCTGTTCAATTGCTTGTTTGCATCAGCCAGCCATACTAGGACTGTTTGCTTTGATTACTTGCTGTTCTTGACCTAACACTCTAACAGAGCTTGTCAACGATTTAAACACTAAGGGCTACTGTAGTGGGGCCTTGTCTAACTCATAGGTGACATAAAGGTTTGGCTGTACACTACAGTAGGCTCTCCAAGAGTACCTGGAGATCCAGTTCGAAGGTATGCCTAGTTTTTACATAGTGCAGACATAGTAAATGCTCATTTCATTGTGTGCAAGTGCAAGAGATGCGGCATGTTTCATTATGTGGTGTTGTTTTGTTATAATCTCATCCTTTTGTGTTCACAGACTGGAAAGTATGCATATTTATCTTCCAAGGAGACGAGTAACTAGTTTGTGTCACCTTGCAGAGGGGGTGCAATGAAGATAAGATTGAGGATTTCCAAGTACAAGATGTTAGGAAGGAGCCTTGCAAGAGAAGTAGGAGCTGCGCTGAGCCTCTTCAACCTGCTAAGGTAAGTCACTGTATGCAACTCAACAGTTCAATTCCTTGTTTGTTTCAGGCATAGTTAATTTTCTCTTTTCAATTGCTTTATTTGTCCTCAGTTAATGAGATGCCCAAATAATCATGCCTGATGTTCGGTACTTGTATCACTATTAGTTGACATAATTAAAGGCCTTACCATTTAATTACTCTGCCGAAGTGTGCCTGAAGCTTTGAAGTCTATTAACCAACTATTATTGCATGAGGCTCACAATCTAGTTTATACTACGCTAATGATTGCATAGGTTTGCCTGCTGTAGTGTGTTTGTATGAAACCCTCTGCTGTTCATTATGCTCCCTAAGACTTTAATTGAGGCACAGAATGGCCAACTGCTTGCTTACTTATACGCAACGTGCTGTCTAAATTTGTAACTTGTCTGTGTTTTCGATTGGGCCCCAACATCATGCTCCTCTGGTGAGCTAAGAGGGATTTCTGTATGCAGGCTGCACAGACTATCTTTTTTATAATTTTTAAAATATCACCTGCTTATGCATCATGACATGTAACATTTTTTTTAAAGTGACGTGTAACATTATTGTTAGTCATGTTTTGCCATGTAGTACAAAATAGTGTCTTGTTCGCTTCACTGTTGTAACTATATTTTTGCCCTAGCCATGTCTACTTACAGAAACATTTCAGGATGAAGTGACATCAACACAAAGATCTGCGAGCAGTGCGGCATGGCCGTTACCGAATGATTATGGATTGGAATTGGAATGTGCTGATGTTCTCGAGCATCAACTAGAGGTGGCAAGACAACGTGTACATGATTGTCAACGTATAATCAACAAGTTGAGACTGGACATGCAGGTATTAGATGCAGGAGTCAAAAAATGAAACAAGACACTGAGGTAACCATGAAGGAATTAGAGATTTTGCAGACTGAAATTTGTGCTATCTGAATCCGGCCAATCCTATTTTCTGAAGAGATTATAGTTCAAATGGAGTTAAGTTGATGCGCGTCCATGATGTATGAGCTGTATTTGCCCAGTGTATGTAATTTTCTATTTGTGTATGCTTTATTATCACCTGTGCCGAACCATAATGCCCAGTGGGTATAATCGGCTGTAATTTCTTTATTGTATAGTGTAGGATTATTCTACCTTTTTATGCCTTGATCTCTTTGTTGTATAGTATTGAGTAGGATAATTCTTTGAATATGCTATATCGTTCAAACGGGGGCCAACTCGCCCAACCATGGCCCTTCACGGGTCGTCGGATCCATGGGCCTTCTACGTCTCGTAGGATCCATGGGCCTTCTACATCTCGTAGGATCCATGGGCCTTCTACGTCTCGTAGGATCCATGGGCCTTGTACGTCTCGTAGGATCCATGGGCCTTCTACGTCTCGTAGGATCCATGGGCCGCCGACTCATTTATGGGTCTTGTACGGGCCTTTAATGGGCCGTAGACGGGCCTTTAATGGAAATCGTACATTTTATGGGCTGACCATAATGGGCCGTTAATAGGCCGTATTTGGTGATGCTATGAAAATGGCCCAACAGACTAACGGTCCACAAACGGGCCGACTATAACGATGGGCTGAATTTGGCCCACAAGCATAAAATGACAGTAACAGGCCGTAAGTAACCGAATGCTGCAAATGAGCCCAAGAATAAATGGGCCCTCAGAAGGCCGAAAGTTAACTTGGGCTGGAAACGGCCCAACGGAATAACGGGCCGTTAATGGGTATAAAGTGATACACTGTTCATTACGGGCCAGTTTCACCACGGGCCGTTAATGGGTGTAAAGTAATACAATGTTCATTACGGGCCAGTTTCAGCACGGGCCGCTAATGGGCCAAGAGTTACAAAGGGCCTCATATGGGCCGAAAGACGTCATGGGCTATACATGGGCCAGAAGTGAAAACGGGCTGGAATCATATTGGATGGCCCAGATGACGCTACTGGGCCTAATTCGGATAGGGCGTAACGGGCCTTGGGTTAATGGGCTGTAAATGGGCTATATGCGAACAGGCCGTTAACAGGCTTTCCATGGGCCGGCCCGCCAGCTTTTGACCAAGTCAAACGGGCCAGCCTTTTCACAGGAATGGGCCACTATTGGGCCGTGCCACGTGTCGACGTATCATAGGCGCCTTCTGTCCAGTGAGTGGATGACATCTGTCCCAACGATGAGCCGACACATGTTTCCTCTAGCCAATGATGATTTTACACGTGGAAAATCCCCATTGGTCGGGGCTGTTAACGGGTTATCGGATCCAAAACCCGACCCGATAGCTTAACGGCGTTCCGTTACGGTGGATGCCACGTGTCGGTCACCCTTGACGAAAGCACTTCTATGACGCGCGATTTATCGTCATGGAAGTGGACACTTCCTTGATGATAATTTTGGTAATGTCATGGAACACTTCTACGACAGCACAGGTATGACTATCTTGATTCTGTCATAAATTTGTCATGGATGTACATGCATGACAAAAAACGCGGCCTACTGTGACAAACACGTATCATCACGGAAGTGTATTTTTATTGTAGTGCCAGCAGCCGGCGGAGAAGCCAGCGGCCGTAGACACTGACAGCCAGGTCCTACACCCGGCAAGATTACCAATGTACCCCTGGGGGGTAGGCCTATATAAACCCCCCAGGGCACCCATGCAAAGGGTTCAGCTTCTTAGACACCACACCCACATAGAGAGAGGAGTAGAGCTAGCCTTGCCCTTCTTCCTCCTCTAGCAAACAGCTCAAGGAGCAAGCTTGTAGCTACTTGTTGAGATAGTGATCATGCGGAGACCCCGCAGAGTAGGACTAGGGGTGCTATCTCCTAGGAGAGCCCCGAACCTGGGTAAGATGCGTCGGCGTACATGTCTACGCCTTATCCCATTTCCAGGCACCGGCGACGTATTACTCTCCCCCACCATGATAAGCCATCCTTTGGCATATGTCGCATAAAACCCCCAACAAATGGGCTCTTTATTAGATTAACATTTATTAATATGAGAGCCACTCGACATTTTCATCGTGGTCTTCTCCTCGGTAAGACTTGAATAAAAAGAAAAGAAATTCAGAGAAACACACTGAAATATTTATGGAGTTTTTGGTTTTCTTGAACAAGCAAATAAAAAGGGAAAAGCAAAAACGAGGAAAACTATTTACACGGGAAAGCTCGCAACAAGCAAAAGAAGAACAAGGAAATCTTTTTGGGTTTTTCTTTTTAGTGCTACTACTAAGCATGTATAGAAAGTAAACTATTACAACTATTGTTTTGGTTTTTCTAAAGTTTTTCAAACACACAAGAAGAAGGCAAGAAAATAAATCTAAGCATGGATGATACAATGAAAAAGTGTGAACACCGACAAATAGAAATAAGTGGACATGAATGTAATGTCGGTGAGAAACACGTACTCCCCCAAGCTTAGGCTTTTGGCCTAACTTGGTAGTCGATCGATCAGTAGCCTGGATGGTAGTAGGGGTGCTGAGGAGCGGGCATCCACTCATCCCACTGCTAAGGTTCCTGTGCTGCCTCCGCAGTAGCCTGAGCGTTCCGGTAGGCGATAATGTCCGCACGCATAATCCTATATCCGCCCCTGGCAACATGATCAAACAAAGCAGGTGCAGGCAAAGGAATAATATCACGAGTTTCAATGCTAAAAACCAGGTTATAAGGAATAGGAATGTTAGGATAATCTCGTGCCAGAAAATGATGGTGTTCCATGGCTGCGCGGTCTAGGTAAACCTTGGTCAGAGGGTAATCATGAGGGCGTATCTCAACATTAAAGTGAGCCGCCAAACGAGTAGCAAAAATCCCACCATGTATTTTACCCTGGGATTTATTGATATGGAGGCGACGAGCCACAATAGCTCCCAAGCTATGAGTGTTGTCGCCCTCTCATGCACGACGTAAAACAGCAAGGTCTGGTGAACTAAGTGCACCCACCTTCTCCCTAGCAAGCAAGCATTTTGTAATGAAAAGTGCAAAGTAATCAACAACAGGAAAATGCAAGCCAGCGGCAGTGGTAGCTGATACCCCTCTCTCATTCCCACTGTCAAAGTGCAATAAAAGGCCTCAAACCCAGCCGGCCTAGGCTCGGCTAAACTCCCGTCAGAAGGGATCATGCATATGTTACAAAATTCAGTGAGTGGTATCTGATGGTTTTCAGCATATAAATCAAAGCTCACTTCAGGAGGATTATTCCTAGGAAGGAAAGTAAAACTTTGAACAAAGATGTTTGTGAGGATTTGATGCTGTTCACACTCATCTGCAATGAAGTCGGTGAGGCCGGCATTAGCAGCATATTGTGTGAACTCCTGAAGGAGTCCAGCCTCTTCCAGGAACGGGGTGTGTGGCCATTCACATGGCCGTATTTCCGCCAACCTCCGAGGATGGAGATCACTATCAGATGACTCCCCAATAACACCCTTGGAGTTCTTCTTAAAGCCAAACTTCCTAAAGATATTCATGGTTTTCCTACGAACAAAAATTCTGAAATTTATTAGCCCACAAAAATTTCTCAACAGAACTTCACAAGAATGAAACCAACTACTCATAGGGGTACATAGAGGCCATAGCAAGCATTCAAACTACTTAGAACTCTAAGAATTTAACATGCAAGCTCATCTACAGCAGCACCAAGAGTAGCTAATTATTCAAAATATAAACCACTAGAACAAAAACTAATTGGACAAACGGTGGAGTCACATACCAAGCAACAATCCCCCGAAACAGTTTCGGAAACGGAGCTTCGAGCAAAGAGATCGAAATCCCCGGGTTTGAGAGTAAGAACACGGGAGAGAGAGCAATGGAGATTTTTTCTGCAGGTAAGTGATGATGTGGGAAGAAGAGATAAGTGAGGGGGCCCACATGGGGACCACAACCCACTAGGGCACTCCCGGGGGTCCGCGTGCCCAGGTGGGTTGTGCCCACCTGGTGCACTTCCCTCTGATATTATTTGCACCAGAAATTCGGAAATATTCAGAAAAAAATCGTATTAAATTTTTAGAGCATTCTGAGAACTTTTATTTTTGGGTCATTTTTATTGCACGGGAAATTCAGAAAATAGACAAAACATGGCATTTTATTTTATTTAACTAATAAAAACAGAAAACAAAGAGTAAGGACAGAAGGTAGTGCTTACTAAATTCATCAACTTCATACCGCTCAAAAATGATTCATTAATAAGGTTGATCAGGTCTTATTAACAACCACTTTCGATTAGCATGAAACCGAAGAACTTTCATAAATCACTAAGTTAACTCAATGTGGATATGAATGTCCCCAACAATAAGCATTTCATATTTCTTTTTGACAGTAGGTAGAGGTATTTGAAAACTTCCAATAGTGATTGTCGGAGATATTTCAATAACATTAATACCATTCACTTGGAATTGTTTCTCTGAAAAGTGCACCATATGTTCATGACCATTGATAGGAAAAGTGACCTTGCTTTTATTACAATCAATAATAGCCCCTGCAGTATTCAAGAAGGGTCTACCAAGGATAATCGACATGTTGTCGTCCTCGGGCATCTCAAGTATAACAAAGTCAGTCAAAATAGTAACATTAGCAACAACAACGGGCACATCCTCACAGATACCGATAGGTATGGCAGTTGATTTGTCAGCCATTTGCAAAGATATTTCAGTAGGTGTGAGTTTATTCAAATTAAGTCTTTTATATAAAGAGAAAGGCACAACACTAACACTAGCTCCTGAATCACACAAAGCAGTTTTCACACAATTCTTTTTGATAGAGCAAGGTATAGTTGGTATTCCCGGATCTCCAAGTTTTTTAGGCACTCCATCTTTAAAAGTATAATTAGCAAGCATAGTGGAGATTCCAGCTTCCGGTATTTTTCTCTTATTAGTGATGATTCTTTCATGTACTTTGCATAAGGAGGCATTTTCAGGATATCAGTCAAGCGAGTACGCAAAAAGACTGGCCTCAGCATTTCAGCAAAGCGTTCAAATTCTTCATCATCTTTCTTTTTAGTTGACTTGGGTGGAAAAGGCATAGGTTTTTTAACCCACGGTTCTCTTTCTTTACCGTGTTTTCTAGCAATGAAGTCTCTTTTATCATACCTTTTATTCTTAGGTTGTTGGTTATCAAGATCATCAGGTGGTTCTATCTCAACATCATTATTTGGTTCTTTTTCATTATTTGGTTGAGTGTCTTCATGAACATCAACATTTTCTTTTTCATTATCACTAGGTGGATGTTCATTACCAGATTGAGTTTCAGCATCAGAGATAGAAGTTTCATTATCATTATCAGGAGGTTTTTCTATTTCAGGTTCACTAGAAGCATGCAAAGTCCTATCATTTTTCTTCTTCTTTTTCTTTCTAGAAGGTCTAGGTGCATTAGTGTTAACTCTTTGTGAATCTTGTTCAATTCTTTTTGGGTGTCCCTCAGGATAAAGTGGTTCCTGAGTCATTTTACCTTCTCTAGTTGCAACTCTAATAGCAAAGTCATGTATATTATTATTCATTTCATCAAGCAACTCTCTTTGAGGTTTAGCAACTTGTTCTAACTGAGTTTGAACCATACAAGCATGTTTTCCAACACCTCTAACATCATTTGAAATTCTAAATAACAAGTCACTCAAGCAAGCAATCATATCAGAATTATATTTCGATTGTTTCATAACATTTGCATTGAAGTGATCTTGTTTTCTAATGTAGTTTTCAAACTCATAAAGGCATTGACTAGGATGCATATTGTGAGGATTGTCATTATCATTGAATTTCATTAGAGAATTTACCTCTACCACCTTAGGCAGTGGTGGTGTATTAAGCCCATGTATTTCTTTAATAGGAGGTAAATTTTTAACATCCTCAGCTTTAATACCTTTTTCCTTCATAGATTTCTTTGCCTCTTGCATATCTTCAGGACTGAGATATAATATACCCCTCTTCTTCGGAGTGGGTTTAGCCGGTGGTTCAAGAAGAGTCCAATCATCATAATTTTTCAATATGTTATTCAATAATTCTTCGGCTTGCCCAACAGTTTGTTCCCTGAAAACACAACCAGCACAACTATCTAGGAAGTCCCTAGAAGCATCGGTTAGTCCATTATAGAAGATATCAAGTATTTCATTTTTCTTAAGAGGATGATCAGGCAAAGCATTAAGTAACTGGCAAAGCCTCCCCCAAGCTTGTGGGAGACTCTCTTCTTTAGTTTGCACAAAGTTAAATATTTCCTGTAAGGCAGCTTGTTTCTTATGAGCAGGAAAATATTTTTCAGAGAAGTAATAAATCATATCCTGGGGACTACGTACACAACCAGGAGTAAGAGTATTGTACCAAGCTTTAGCATCACCCTTTAATGAGAAAGGAAATAATTTGAGAATAAAGTAATAGCGAGTCTTCTCATCATGAGTAAAAAGGGTGGCTATATCATTCAACTTAGTAAGATGTGCCACAACAGTTTTAGTTTCATAACCATGGAAAGGATCAGATTCAACCAAAGTAATTAACTCTGGGTCGACACATAATTCATAATTCTTATCATCAATAAAGATGGGTGAAGTAGCAAACTTAGGATCACATTTCATTCTAGCATTCGGAGATTTTTCTTTATACTTGCATAATAATTTCTCTAGATCATCTCTATCCTTACAAGCAAGAATATCTCTAGTTGTCTCCTCATTCATAACATAACCTTCCGGTACCTTAGGCAATTCATATCTAGGAAGGCTAGTTCTAGCAGGTGTTTCAGGAGTTTCAGTTTCAAGCTCATCATCAGATTCAACAACATCATGTTGTATTACTCTAGCAATTTGTTCATCAAGAAATTCACCAAGTGGCACATCATCATTATCAAGCAAGGTACTAACATCATCATAAGCATTATCCATAGTAGAAGTAGCATCATCAATAACTTGCGACATATTAGAATTGATAGCATGTGGCGGTGTTGCAAGTTTACTCATAACAGAAGGTGAATCTAAAGCAGAACTGGATGGCAGTTCCTTACCTCCCCTCGTCTTAGAGGGATAAATCTTAGTCTTAGGATCCTTCAGATTCTTCATAGTGATAATTTGATAATAATCCCAAGTGACTCAACAAATATAGCTATGCTCCCTGGCAATGGCGCCAGAAAAGGGTCTTGATAACCCACAAGTATAGGGGATCACAACCGTTTTCGAGGGTAGAGTATTCAACCCAAATTTATAGATTCGACACAAGGGGAGCCAAAGAATATTTGAAGGTATTAACAGCTAAGTTGTCAATTCAACCACACCTG
Organism: Triticum aestivum; assembly: GCF_018294505.1. Lineage (NCBI taxonomy): Eukaryota > Viridiplantae > Streptophyta > Magnoliopsida > Poales > Poaceae > Triticum > Triticum aestivum. Next base: position 319,032,658 of record NC_057796.1, on the reverse strand, counting down.
GAGATTAATTATCTGGAGCAAGTAATCAGTAGCAAAGTAATATGATAGTTTTGATAATAGTAACAGTAGCAATGGTAGCAGTAGTAACTTAGCAAAATTAATATAAGATAAATTCGTAGGCATTGGGTCGGTGACTTGTTGGATGATATTCATCATGAGACAGTTATAACCTAGGGCGATACGACACTAGCTCCAGTTCGTCAATATAATGCAGGCATGTATTCCGTAAATAGTCATACGTGCTTATGGAAAGAACTTGCATGACATCTTTTGTCCTACCCTCCCATGGTAGCGGGGTCCATATTGGAAACTAAGGGATATTAAGGCCTCCTTTTAATAGAGAACCGAAACAAAGCATTAACACATAGTGAATACATGAACTCCTCAAACTACGGTCATCACCGGGAGTGGTCCCGACTATTGTCACTCCGGGGTTGCCGGATCATAACACGTAGTAGGTGACTATAACTTGCAAGATCGGATCTAGAACATGGATATAATGATGATAACATAAACGGTTCAGATCTGAGTTCATGGCACCTGGGCCCAGAGTGACAAGCATTAAGCATAGCAAAGTCATAGCAACATCAATCTAAGAACATAGTGAATACTAGCGATCAAGCCCTAACAAAACTAACTCGATTACATGATGAATCTCATCCAACTCCTCACCGACCAGAGAGCCTACGAAGGAATTACTCACTCCCGGTGGGGAGCATCATGGAATTGGCGATCCCCCTCTCCGGAGCCCCAAACGGACTCTAGATCTAGCCTCCCGATGAAGAACAGGAGGTGACGGTGGCTCCGTCTCGTGGATCACGATAATTCTTTCTCCTTGATTTTTTCTGGAAAAATAGGATTTTATAGCGTCGGTTTCAGGGTCTGCGGGGCCACCAGGTGGGGACAACCCACCTGGGCGCGCCAGGAGAGGGGGCGCGCCCTGGTGGGTTGTGCCCACCCAGGTGCCCCTCTCCGGCAGGTCTTGGCTCCAGAAATTCTTATTTATTATATAAAAATTCTTCATGAAGTTTCGTTCCATTCCGAGAACTTTTATTTCTGCACAAAAAACAACACCATGGTAGTTCTGCTAAAAACAGCGTCAGTCCGGGGTTAGTTTCATTCAAATCATGCAAATTAGAGTCCTAAACAAGAGGAAACGCGTTAGGAAAAGTAGATACGTTGGAGACGTATCAATTGCTAACACTCATCGCATACACATGAGCAAAAAGTTTCAATCAGACACATAGAAATATAGGGGCTTATTGTTTTGCCTCCCAACGTATTCACCTTAAGGGTGATGTCAACAATAATAACTCATGCTACCCATATTCAACTGGACATATGTGCCTAGATCTTTGCTCACCACATGATGCTTGCCAAAGGAGAAAAATAAAAAGGAATAGAGGGAAAAACTTTGACTCTTGCATAAAAGTAAATACATAAATGTAAAGGATAGGCCCTTCGTAGAGGGAAGCAGAGGTTGTCATGCGCTTATTTGTTTGTATGCTCAACCCCTTAGTGCAAAAGAACATCACGTTGTATTGCCCCTTGTGATGGTAACCTTTATTATGCAGTCTGTCGCTTTTATTCTTCACCATCACAAGTTCGTACAACGCTCAATTTTCTCTTACACTAAATGATCTCACACTTTTAGAAGCAATTTTTATTGCCTTATTGCACCGATGACAACTTACTTGAGGGATCTTTCTCAATCCCTAGGTAGGTATGGTGGACTCTTAAAAATAAGGTTTGGGTTTAAGGGTTTTTGGATGCACAAGTAGTATCTCTACTTGGTGCGGAATTTTTGGCTAACAAAGATGGGGGGCAAGCACCACATGTTGAAGGATCTATGACAATATGACTTCTATGTGAATATGAACAAACATAAATCATTACGTTGTCTTCCTTGTCCAACATCAACAATTTTGGCATATAATATTTTGATGTGGGCTCACAATCACAAAAGATTTCCAAGATAGTGTATTTGCATGTGAAAGTTCTCTTCCTTCTACTAATCATTCATGAATTGCTTGTATGACCAATATTGTGATTGTCAAGCCTCAAAAGATTTCACTTTCTAAACCCAATGCGAAGCTACCACTAGGCATGATATGAACATATAATTTCAACTTCATTTCATTCAATTTATTCAACAATTTACTCATAGGATGTAAGTGAAGCACAAGAGTAAATGATAAGCTACTCCAAAAAGATATAAGTGAAGATCAAGCGAGTAGTTAAGTAAATAGGTAGCTAATTGTGGACTCTCTCTCTTTCTTATTTAAAAACCTTCATATCTAAGTATTTTATTAAAACAGCAAGCAAAAACAAAATAAAATGACATTCTAAGAATAGCACACATCATGTGAAGAAGCAAAAACTTAGGCTCAACCGAGACTAACCGATAATTGTTGATGAAGAAAGGTGGGATGCCTACTGGGGCATCCCCAAGCTTAGATGCTTGAGACTTCTTGAAATATTATCTTGGGGTGCCTTGGGAATCCCCAAGATTGAGCTTTTGTGTCTCCTTAATTCCTCCCATATCACGGTTTTCCTAAATCTCAAAAGTTCATCCACACAAAACTCAATAAGAACTCGTGAGCTAAGTTAGTATAAACCAATGCAAAAACCTTATCATTCTCTACTATAGCAAATCACTAAAATTATTATTCAACATTTCATACTAAATGCCTTTGCATATTTAATACTCCTATCCGCAAATAGAATTATTAAACAAGTAAACATATGCAAACAATGCAACCGTAACAGCAATCTGCCAAAACAGTACAGTCTGTAAAGAATGCAAGACTATCAATACTTCTTAAACTCCAAAAATTATGAAAATTTTACCAAACTGTAGAAAATTTATCAGAGCTTATTTTGCAAGAAGTTTCAACATTTTATCACATTCTGACCTTTCTAGGGAATTTTTGCAACAGCGGTAAACTTTTTGTTTTCAAATAGAAACATGTAGACTTGTAAAATAAGCATAGTAAAGGCTATCATTGTCACTTTTATTGAAATAAAAGGTTCAAAACATTATTATAAATAACAGCAAGAAAAACCTAACAAAATAAATTTAAGCTCCAAGCAAAACACATATCATCTGACGAATGAAAACATAGCTCCAACTGTGGTTACCGATAATGTTGAAGACGAAAGAGGGGATGCCTTCCGGGTCATCCCCAAGCTTAGTTACTTGGATCTTCCTTGAATATTACCTTGGGGTGCCTTGGGCATCCCCAAGCTTAGGGTCTTGTCACTCCTTATTCTCCTCATATCGATATCTCACCCAAAACTTGAAAACTTCAATCACACAAAACTTAACGGAACTTCATGAGATATGTTAGTATGATAAAGAGCAAACCATTTCACTTTGGTATTGTCAAAGACAAGATTCATAATTGTTTCCACACAATTAATACTGTAGCATATCATTTCCTCAATTTATATTGAGCAATATAAGCCATAGAAACCATGAAACAAGCAAATTATGCATTGAAAACAGAATCTGTCAAAAACAGAACAGTCTGTAATGGTCTGGACAACTATCATACTTCTACTACTCCAAAATTCTAAAAAATTAGGACAACGTTGAAAATTTGTATATCAATCATCTATCAGAAATTCAGAATTTTTCGACGCTCCAGTGAATTTAAACAATTCTGTCTCTGTAAGCAAAAGTTTCTGTTTTTGCACAGAATCAAGTCAACTATCATCCACACTATCCCAAAGGCTTTACTTGGCACTTTATTGAAACAAAAGCTATAAAACATGATTACCACAGTAGCATAATCATGTGAACACATAAAAACAGTAGGTAAAAGTGTTGGGTTGTCACCCAAAAAGCGCTTTTCTTTAATGCCTTTTAGCTAGGCATGATGTTTTCAATGATGCTCGCATAAAAGATAAGGATTAAAACATGAAAAAGAGCATCATGAATCACATGACAAGCACATTTAAGCCTAACCCACTTCCTATGCATAGGGATTTTGTGAGCAAACAAATCATGAGAACAAGAATCACCTAGCATATGAAGGCAAAACAAGCATAACTTCAAGATTTTCAACACATAGAGAGGAAACTTGATATTATTGCAATTCCTACAAGCATAAGTTCCTCCCTCATAATAATTTTCAGTAGCATCATGAAGAAATTCAACAATATAATCATCACATAAAGCATTCTTTTCATGATCTAAAAGCATAGAAAACTTATTACTCTCCACATAAGCAAATTTCTTCTCATCAATAGTAGTGGGAGCAAACTCAACAAAATAACTATCATGAGAGTGAAAATTAAAATCGTGATGACAAGTTTCATGGTTATCATTATTCTTTATAGCATACATGTCATCACCATAATCATCATAGATAGCAACCTTGTTCTCATAGTCAATTGAAGCCTCATCCAAAATGGTGGATTCATCATTAAATAAAGTCATGACCTCTCCGAATCCACTTTCATCATTATAATCATCATAAATAGGAGGCATGCAATCATTATAACAAATTTGCACATCAAATCTTGGGGGACTAAAAGTATCATCCTCATCAAACATAGCATCCCCAAGCTTATGGCTTTGCATATCATTAGCATCATGGATATTCAAAGAATTCATACTAACAACATTGCAATCATGCTCATCATTTATACCAAACATTCTATTGAATTCTTCTTCTATCAATTGGGCACAATTTTCCGATCCATCATTTTCAAGAAAGATATTATAAAGATGATCAATAATATGATGCAACCTCAATTCCATTTTTATGTAGTTTTCTTTTATAAACCAAACTAGTGATAAAACAAGAAACTAAAAGATTCAATTGCAAGATCTAAAGATATACCTTCAAGCACTCACCTCCCCGGCAACGGCGCCAGAAAAGAGCTTCGTTGACGAGATGTGAGTGCCGCTTACCTAACCTCCCCGGCAACGGTGCCAGAAAAGAGCTTGATGTCTACTACGCAACTTTATTCTTGTAGACACGTGTTGGGCCTCCAAGCGCAGAGTTTTGTAGGACAGTAGCAATTTTCCCTCAAGTGGATGACCTAAGGTTTAGGCGTAGGATGAAGATAGTCTCTCTCAAACAACCCTGCAACCAAATACAAGAAATCTCTTGTGTCCCCAACACACCCAATACAATGGAAAATTGTATAGGTGCACTAGTTCGGCGAAGAGATGGTGATAAAAGTGTAATATTGATGGTAGAAATATATTTTTATAATCTGAATAAATAAAAACAGCAAGGTAGCAAATAGTAAACGGGCACAAAAACGGTATTGCAATGCTTGAAAATGAAGCCTAGGGTCCGTACTTTCGCTAGTGCAATCTCTCAACTGTGCTAATATAATTGGATCATATAACCATCCCTCAAAGTGTGATGAAGAATCACTCCAAAGTTCCTATCTAGCGGAGAACATAAGAATAAATTGTTTGTAGGGTACGAAACCACCTCAAAGCTATTCTTTCCGTTCGATCTGTTGAAGAGTTCGTACTAAAATAACATAAAGCTATTCTTTCCGTTTGATCTATCCTAGAGTTCGTACTAAAATAACACCAAAGCAAATTCATATTCATAATAATCAATCCAACACAAAGAACTTCAAAGAGTGCCCCAAGATTTTTACCGGAGAAACAAAGACAAGAACGTGCATCAACCCCTATTCATAGATTATCCCAATGTCACCTCGGGAATCCGCGAGTTGAGTGCCAAAACATATATCAAGTGAATCAATACGATCCCCCCATTGTCACCATGAGAATTCAATTGCAAGACATATATCAAGTGTTCTCAAATCCATAAAAGTATTCAATCTGATAACAACAAAATCTCAAAGGGAAAATCAATTCATCGCAACAAGATAAAGAGGGGGAAACACCATATGATCCGACTATATTAACAAAGCCCGCGATACATCAAGATTGTGACATCTCAAGAACACGAGAGAGAGAGAGATTAAACACATAGCTACTGGTACAATCCCTCGACCCCGAGGGTGGACTACTCCCTCCTCATCGTGGTGGCCGCCGGGATGATGAAAATGGCCACCGGTGATGATTCCCCCTCCGGCAGGGTGCCGGAAGGGGTCTAGATTGGTTTTCGGTGGCTACAGAGGCCTGCGGCGGCGGAACTTCTCATCTAGGGTTACCCCTGATGGTTTCTCTATTTATAGGAATTTTTGGCGTTGGTTTCACGCTAAGATGGGCCTCGAGGTGAGCATAACCCACCGGGGCACGGGCAAGGGCCCAGGCACGCCCTGGTGTCTTGTGCCCTACTCCTTCACCTTCTGGTCCTTCCACGAAGCTTCAGGGGTCTCTTTTGTTCCAAAAAAATCGTCAAAAAGTTTCAGCTCATTTGAAGAACTTTCATTTCTGCACAAAAAACAACACGACGGTAGTTCTGCTGAAAACAGTGTCAGTCCGGGTTAGTTCCCTGCAAATCATACCAAACCCATATAAAATTGTTGTAAATATGGCATGAATACTTCATAAATTATAGATGCGTTGGAGACGTATCAGTGGGATCTACGTGTGAAGCGGAGTATATAGCTGCTTCGGAAGCAGCAAATGAAGGAGTCTGAATGAAGGAGTTCATATCCGATCTAGGTGTAATACCTAGTGCATCGGGTCCAATGAAAATCTTTTGCGACAATACTGGAGCAATTGCCTTAGCGAAGGAATCCAGATTTCACAAAAGAACCAAACACATCAAGAGACGCTTCAACTCCATCTGTGATCAAGTCAAGGAGGGAGACATAGAGATATGCAAAATACATACGGATCTGAATGTAGCAGACCCGTTGACTAAGCCTCTTCCACGAGAAAAACATGATCAGCACCAAGACTCCATGTGTGTTAGAATCATTACAATGTAATCTGGATTATTGACTCTAGTGCAAGTGGGAGACTGAAGGAAATATGCCCTAGAGGCAATAATAAAGTTGTTATTTTGCATTTCCTTATTCATGATAAATGTTTATTATTCATGCTAGAATTGTATTGATCGGAAACCTAAATACATGTGTGAATACATAGACAAACAATGTGTCCCTAGTGAGCCTCTACTTGACTAGGTCGTTGATCAAAGATGGTTAAGATTTCCTAACCATGGACATGAGTTGTCATTTGATAACGAGATCACATCATTAGGAGAATGATGTAATGGACAATACACATCCTTAGCTTAGCATATTGATCATTCAGTTTTATTGCTATTGCTTTCTTCATGTCAAATACATATTCCTTCGACTATGAGATTATGCAACTCCCGGATACCGGAGGAATGCCTTGTGTGCTATCAAACGTCACAACGTAATTGGGTGATTATAAAGATGCTCTCCAGGTATCTCCGAAGGTGTTTGTTGAGTTCGCATAGATCGAGATTAGAACTTGTCACTCCGAGTATCGGAGAGGTATCTTGATGCGGCTTGAAGCTACGTCGGTATTTCCCCAAAGAGGAAGGGATGATGCAGCATAGCGACGGTAGGTATTTCCCTCAGTGATGAGACCAAGGTTATCGAACCAGTAGGAGAACCAAGCAACACTACGTAAACAATACCTGCACAAAAATAACAAATACTCACAACCCGACGTGTAAAAGGGGTTGTCAATCCCTTTCGGGTAGCGGCGCCAGAAATTGGCAAACAGACGTGAATAAATTGTAGTAGATTGATAGATCGAACGCCAAATAAAATAAATAATCATAAATTGCAGCAAGGTATTTTTGTAGTTTTGGTTTAATAGATCTAAAATAAAAGCAAAGGAAAATAGACCGCAAAGGCAAATAATATGAGAAAGAGACCCAAGAGCCGTAGGTTTCACTAGTGGCTTCTCTCGAGAAAAATAGCGAACGGTGGGTAAACAAATTACTATTGCGCAATTGATAGAACTTCAAATAATCATGACGATATCCAAGCAATGATCATTACATAGGCATCACGTCCAAGATTAGTAGACCGACTCCTGCCTGCATCTACTACTATTACTCCACACATCGACCCCTATCCAGCATGCATCTAGTGTATTAAGTTCATGGTGAAACCGAGTAATGCAATAAGAACGATGACATGATGTAGACAAGATCTATTTATGTAGAAATAGACCCCATCGTTTTATCCTTAGTAGCAACGATACATACGTGTCGGTTCCCCTTCTGTCACTGGGATCAAGCACCGTAAGATCGAACCCACTACAAAGCACCTCTTCCCATTGCAAGATAAATAGATCAAGTTGGCCAAACAAAACCCAAATATCGGAGAAGAAATACGAGGCTATAAGCAATCATGCATATAAGAGATCAAAGAAGATTCAAATAACTTTCATGGATATAAAAAGATAGATATGATCATAAACTCAAAGTTCATCCGATCCCAACAAACACACCGCAAAAAAGAGTTACATCATATGGATCTCCAAGAGACCATTGTATTGATAATCAAAAGAGAGAGAGGAAGCCGTCTAGCTACTAACTACAGACCCGAAGGTCTACAAAGAACTACTCACACATCATCGAAGAGGCACCAATGGAAGTGGTGAACCCCTCCGCGATGGTGTTTAGATTGGATCTGGTGGCTCTGGACTCTGCGGCGGCTGGAATTGATTTTCGTCGATTCCCCTAGGGTTTCTAGAATATTGGGGTATTTATAGAGTGAAGAGGCGGTCCGGGGGGGCACCCGAGGTGGGCACAACCCACCAGGGCGCGCCTGGGCCTCCAGGCGCGCCCTGGTGGGTTGTGCTCCCCTCGGAGCAGCCCCCAGGTGCTTCTTTGGCCCACTGGATGTCTTCTGGTCCAAGAAAAATCTCCAAAAAGTTTCGCTGCGTTTGGGCTCCGTTTGGTATTGATTTCCTGCGATGTAAAAAACATGCAGAAAACAACAACTGGCACTTGGCACTATGTCAATAGGTTAGTACCAAAAAATGATATAAATGACTATAAAATGATTATAAAACTTCCAAGATTGATAATATAACAACATTGAACAATAAAAAATTATAGATACGTTGGAGGCGTATCATATCTCTAGGCCCTCTCGGTAATACACATCATAAGAAGCCTTGCAAGCAAAGTGACTAATAAGTTAGTTGCAGGATAATGTATTACGGGACAAGTAAAGAGACTTGCCGGTAATGAGATTGAACTAGGTATGTAGATACCAACGATTGAATCTCGGGCAAGTAACATACCGATGGACAAAGGGAATTACATATGTTGTCATAACGGTTCGACCAATAAAGATCTTCGTAGAATATGTAAGAGCCAATATGAGCATCCAGGTTCCGCTATTGATTATTGACCAGAGAGGTGTCTCGGTCATGTCTACATAGTTCTCGAACCCGTAGGGTCCGCATGCTTAACGTTTGATGACGATATTGTATTATATGAGTTATGTGATTTGGTGACCGAATGTTGTTCGGAGTCATGGATGAGATCACGGACATGACGAGGAGTCTCGAAATGGTCGAGAGGTAAAGATTGATATATAGGACAATAGTATTCGGACACCGAAAGTGTTCCGGAGTGTATCGGGTATTTATCGAGGAGGGGTTACCGGAACCCCCTGTGGGAACATATGGGCCACATGGGCCATGGGAGGGGAGCACACCAGCCCGCAAGGGGTGGCGCGCCCCCTTATGGCAGGAGGCCGAATTGGAGAAGGAGAAGAGGGGGTTCGGCCCCCCTTCCTTCTCTTCTTCCCTCTTCCCTTTTTCCTTCCGGCAATTATGGAAGGGGGGAGGCTGAATTAGGGAAGACCCCAAGTAGGATTTGGCCTACTTGGGGCGCACCCCTTGGCTGCTCCTCCCTCCCTCCACCTATATATATGTGTGGGTGGGGGGGACGCCCCTAGCACACCCAAGACAATTGACTAGCCATGTGCAGCGCTCGCCTCCACCGTTTACTCCCACGGTCATATCTTCGTAGTGCTTAGGCGAAGTCCTGTGTGGATCACTTCACGATCACCGTCACCACGCCGTCGTGCTGACGGAACTGATCTACTACCTCGACAACTTACCGGATCAAGAAGGCGAGGGACGTCACCGAGCTGAACGTGTGCAGAACTCGGAGGTGTCGTACGTTCGGTACTTGATCGGTCAGAGCTAGAAGAAGTTCGACTACATCAACCGCGTTGTCAAACGCTTCTGCTTTCGGTCTACGAGGTACGTAGACACACTCTCCCCCTCGTTGCTATGCATCTCCATGGATAGATCATTGCGTGTGCGTAAATTTTTCTTGTTTTCCATGCTACGTTTCCCAACAGCTTCTTGCTGCCGCGGTTGCCCCGCGGCTTCATTGGTCTGTGTAGTAGGGGAGTGAGGTCGTGGGAACGGCCGGTTCCGCGTGGTCCGCTCGATTTCGAGAGACTACCTGGGATGAATAATCAGGCAATATGTCATTCCCTGGAATTGGTTGGTTCCGATTCCTTCGACGATCCAAACGAGGAATGGGTCTTCAGGACGGACCCGACCCATGCCGTTCCACTTGATGACAGAAACCAAACACACCCTTAATTGGCATACCGGAGATTGACGCAAACCCTAGACTGTCTCATCATAAGACTGCTACTTTGCACTCTATTTTGTGACTTTAAGGCATCTTCTGAACTTTAGTTTGTCAGGGTCTAACACGAAGGCCGGGGACATCGGCGGCAACAAGCGTGTGGCATCGGGAGATCTAGAAACATGCAAGATGGAATATGGGAATATGGCATCCATGTAAGTTCATGAGGTGGCTTAGGTAGACTCTGGCAACTAGGGTGGCTAAGTTGGTTCGACTCGGTTTGATTCAACTCTTGCCGGTTGTTGGTGCCATCCGTCACCGTTTTATTGCTTCTTCTGCCTTCTGTATCAAGTCACTTTTTCCTTCTCCTTCACAATCTCAATCCTTTTTGTTGGGTTGGGTGTACGTGAATGTGTATGTTTGTATTATATTTTTCAAAAAGTCAAAAAAACTGTGTTTTTAATCTGGTTTTAACTGAGAATACAGAATCAGGAAATACTTCTTCTCAAGTACTACTGCCTAGAAATTCCGATTTCCCACTCTTCTAACCCTTTAATCAAGAAATGAAGGCCCCCCTGCTACGCTGCAACCATTTCGCAGCACCAACCATCAGTGACAGAATCTCACCAAAAATACCACCGCTGACAGCGACGCCCCACCGTGCAGTTACCAGTGGCTCACCGTAGACCAGGTGCAGGCAGCCACCAACTACCACCCTCCTCCCACCTTTCCGTCCCATAATTCATTCCAATCACTCACACGCACCGACCCACACCGGAGCAAACGGCCAACAAACACCGCACGCACGCTCGCGCGCACACCGAAGCAGTGGGAAGAGAGGAGCGGACAGAAAAGCCTGGAAAGCCAAAAAAGAAATCACCAACGCAAAGGGGAAAGGAGAGAGAGGCGAGGCGAGGCTAGGGTTTCGTCCAATTCCGCCATGGATTCCGGCGACGCGTGGGGCCGCTCCTCCTCCACCTCCTCCGCCGCCGCCGCCGCCGCGAGGCGCCTGCAGTCCCGCTACGGTACGATCGATCGATCGGCTGATTTCGCCTTTTTTAATTCGACGTTGGGGCTGATGCGTGGTTCGCTGTGGTCGTACGTCAGATCTGTACATGGGGTTCGACGACGCGGACGCCGGCGGGGACGAGGTGGAGGCGCGCGGGGCGGAGGCATACAACTGCCCCTTTTGCGGCGAGGACTTTGACTTCGTCGGGCTCTGCTGCCACATCGACGACGAGCACGCCGTCGAGGCCAAGAGCGGGGTATGTCGCCTCGCCCTTTCTGATGATTCGCTCGGTCGGGTCCCGTTTGATCCCTTGAGATAATTTTAGCCGAAATGGGACATTTCACGCCAAATATCGTTAGGATGCGTCACGCCTGAGGACGGAAATGTTGATGATGGTGCAATTAAGGAACCCGTACCTTTTAGTGGTTCGGAAAATCCATTGTTTTTGTAATTTTGATATGGAATAGGTTTATTGCTTTGTAGATTGCTGCAAAGATGAGACTCTTGAATGTTCTGCTGGAGAATTCTTGTTTGTCTTTGGTAGTTCGGGTTGGAAGTGTAGAAATCAAGTTCCCTTTTAGGTGGCTGCGTTTGAACATTTTAGGAACCAACTCCTTTAACAGAGAGCTTTTTTATGGTGTTGCTGGTTGGAATTGCGGTATGTGGTTGGCCTTTAGCGTTCCTACAGGAGTCTTTATGAATCTTAGTGATTATGATTCTTGGGAATTTTTTCTTTGGCGAGTTTGGTTATGGAATGTAGTTCCCTTGGGTTGTAGGAGTATTAGGTATTGTTGGTTCTGGAGTGAACAACTGGTGCAACTAGCTGAAAGTCTGAAACAGTTTTCTGTTATAGCTGGCCAATAAGATTGACTCTACACAGTGGCGAATTGAGGATGAAAGTGGAGGATATGCGCAAAGCTTAATACACTAATCTGAATCGAGGAAATAAACATCAAATGTAGGTTTGTTGAATTTAAATTTTAGATTGTGCATCAAATAATCATGACATCAGTGAAATTCTTGACTTCTCCTAATATTCGTAATGAAAGTGTGAAGTGGTAACTTCTGAACAACAACCATCAACTTTGGTAAAATTCTTAGCATATAGCTCACTCGGTCTAAAATATAAGGCGCACCGTTTTTTTGAGATATATCTTTGACTAAACAGTTAAAAAATGTGGACTATCTTATACGAAATCGGCATTATTCAAAAGTTCATTCCAACACGAATCCAACAATGTCATTTTTAGATCACACAATCAACATATTGTTGACCGATTAAATTCTTGATCAAAGATAATCTTGAGAAACATGTGCTATATTTTACCTCCGTCCCAAATTAGTTGTCTTAGATTTGTCTTGATACGGGTGTATCTACGGAGGGAGTATATTTATCAGTAGTGAATTTGGAAAGAAAAGAAGTTGCTTGAATCAAGAAAATCTCGTATAGCTACAGGCCACTGCTCGCCTCCCCTGCTACATGGTCTCTGGTTGCCAACGTGTTGTGCGACACGAGACGACAAGAGAGCGGTTCAACACAGGCTAGCTGTTGGGCGGGCCATAGGCACTAAGGCCCAAGCGCAGCTTGCTTTGTCCAGAACCGTGTAGGCACTGTCACACGTATTAACATAATCTCTTTTGTGATTATCTTCCATGATTGCTTATGCATATATGCCTTTTTGCTGGCAAAATCAGAGGCTAGGCCGTCGAAGCCCACCTGATAGATTCGTTACTGGCTGTACAAGTTTCTTTTTAGAATTTCTCTTTACAAAATTCTAGTTCCTGTTCTTAGTCTCAGGCCCTCTTAGGTGACATGTGTTATTCCGCTCTTCAGTTTGAGTCCCAACCTTTAATTGTTTTTCTTGTTAACAACTCAAGTTCTAAGCTCTCTGAATTGTAGAAGGTCATCCTTCTCCTTCAAAGTAGGGCGTGCATTATTAATTTGTTATGTTGTTTGAGATATAGTTGCTAGGCTAGGCCATGTTCATTCCTTTGGTAGTTAAGAGTTTGGATCTATGGTTCTTGCTCATTTCATTGAGTAGAAGTGGTGTCACACTGATTAATTTGTGTGTGGTGCGGAGTAGAGTTATCTATAGAATGAAAAGAGTGGTACTGAACTCTTTATGGTTCGCGATTGCTACCTGGTTTTCTACATTAGGAGGACTCACGTTTACTGTTTAAGAACACTAGAGAGTTCAGTTTCTTCTTTTATTATTACACTTAGAATATAAATTAATGAGTGTGTTGCTGGGTTACCCTGAGATTACTTGGACTGTAAGCCTAGAGAGAGGTGCTAGGCTAGGCCATGTTCGTTCCTTTGGTAGTTAAGAGTTTGGATCTATGGTTCTTGCACATTTCATTGAGTAGAAGTGGTGTCACACTGATTAATTTGTGTGTGGTGCGGAGTAGAGTTATCTATAGAATGAAAAGAGTGGTACTGAACTTTATGGTTCGCGATTGCTACCTGGTTTTCTACATTAGGAGGACTCACGTTTACTGTTTAAGAACACTAGAGAGTTCAGTTTCTTCTTTTATTATTACACTTAGAATATAAATTAATGTGTGTGTTGCTGGGTTACCCTGTGATTACTTGGACTGTAAGCCTAGAGAGAGGTAACTAAAACATAGTTAATTTTTACCTGTATTGGACATAATTGGCAGTTTCGTTCTTTTTTTTTGGCAGGACTTCATTGTAACACTCTGCTTACCTTGCGTCCTTCCTTGTGTGAGCATAGCTGTTTGATGAATTCAAATAATAAGCACTCATGGAATTTGATGAACTAACCTTTCAGGTATGCCCCATCTGTGCTACAAGGGTTGGGGCGGACTTGATAGGCCACCTGACAATGCAGCATGGAAGTTACTTCAAGATATCCTTTTTTATTCACTCTACTGCTGCCAATGATTGCTAGTGACTTTACCATATTACTGTGTCCTCTTCAGAATACATGGTTTCTATTGGAAGACAATTTATTCATTGCTTTCCTTAATGAAAAATACATGCAACGCAGGCGCAGAGTCCGAAAAGTATCTTCTGGGTCCCATTCTTTGCTGTCTTTGTTGAGAAAGGATTTAAGAGACGGCAGTTTGCAGTCCTTTCTTGGTGGATCATCCTATGTATCTAATCCTCCTGCTGCCGCCCCTGATCCATTTTTGCAATCTTTAATTTGTAGTTTGCCTGTGGCTGAACCATCGAAAGATTTTCGTTCAGAGTCATCTGACAAAACATTTTTGCTAAATAAATTCCCAGATGAAAAGATCGTAGAGAGGTATGTCACCTCAAGCTTTGTTCTTTCTGCCGCCTCACTCCGCTTCCTCTTTGCCACGATGCTACTGTATCTGCCGAGTGGATGATAGATTTCCACATTCTATATTGTGCGCTGTCCTTGGGCATAGCCAGTACAGCTTTACATGCCCAAGGATGAATAAAATTGCAAAGCCTCGACACCAATTAAGTTTTGTCATTGTTATCAATTGTATAATACATTGTCTGTTATGGTTTTTTGTTACCTTTTTGACGTATTAGTTATCCCTTTTTGGCTGTTAGTATGTGCTTGATTTATTCCTTAATCTGCTTGACATAATTTGATTTGGAAGATATTTCTCCAAGAAAACACTAGGTTCAACTTACGCATGTGCTGTATATCATAGTAGTCTACCCGTCCGTATGTTCCATATTGATGATCAATGTTATGGGCCTTATGGTTTTTGATGACTTGATGCTCACCAAATTTTTTAAAATTATTTCTCGTTGCCAAATATTGTATCTAAGTTTGAAATACAGGCAGGAGTTTTTAAATGTAGGTTTTGCTGTAGTTAATAGTCTTGTTATCAATATTTGATTGAATGTCTGATGAATTTACAGAGCTGAAACATCTCTGTCTGATAAGGATCAGAAGGAGCGGGCTCAAAGGAGTGCATTTGCCCGTGGGCTTGTGCTTTCCACAATATTTGATGATGATACCATGTAAGGGAAATCGACTTTGAGAGTGGTTGCATGACATAGTCAAGGGCACTCAACACAAGAGAATTTATCTAGAGCAATGCAACCTTGTCATGCAGCCACTGCCGCTCACAGGCGTTAACGACCAACCGGAGGTCCATCCAGTTATGAATGTATATGTATTTATGTATGCCTTGCCGAGAGCGCATCATGAGAATAGTGGAGGAAGGCCTTGTGTTGCAGCTTTCCACATGGAATAAGGGGATACTATCCTTAGTGGCATTGTGCATATACAAAAGAGGGGCGAGCTACTCGTCATGTATTAGATTATATTCTGTTCATCAATGTAATAAGTGTGTTGTAAACTCATCTCATCCTTAGTATGTGAGATTGCTTTGATGTTTTCTGTATATATTCGATTGTGGTACATTTGACATTTGAGGAAAGGGAATGGAGTGAATTTAACATTTCTTGCTGTTTGAGATGTAAACTGAAATGAAATAGATTGGCGAATTACTTTCTTATCTCTTGATGGTTACATCTCGTACTCTTTCACCGCTTGGTTTCACATGTTGGATCTCCATCTAATTGCAGCTTCTCTGTTATATATGCACCGGAATGAAATTCAGAGATTGACGACGAAGCTGCACATCTAATTGCAACTTCTCCGCTGTAGATTGAAACCTTACCTAGAAAAGCTGAACCTGAGATTTACTAAAAGGGGCGTGTTCACTACCAAGTCTATGCACCAGATAATGGAGAATGATGTGCGCTACCAAGTCTATGCACCAGATAATGGAGAATGATGTGCATGGGGCTAGCTTTCAGTGATTTGGAGGGCAAAAGTTCCTTTGAAAATTCAAAATAAAATAAAATGGCAGCCCTTTCAAAATGCTATACCTATTAGGTATGTGATGCAAAAGAAAAATGGCCTGGCAATAATGTTTGTTGGTTTTGTGATCGCCATGAGTCAGTGCAACACCTTTTGTTCCCATGCCCTGTAGCCTTGTCCTAACAATGTGTGGCAATTATATGCGTGGTGTTATGTTTACTTTCCTAGTGGCAGCCATCTGCTGGTCCATTGGCTAGCTCGTAATAAGGCAAACCTTTTGAGAAGAAACTGATCAAATCTCCCTTCGACATTGTGTGTTCTGTTTGGTCGCTTTTATTGTACTGGGCAGGTGTTCACAAGGCAGAAGGAGCACCAGGACTGACGAAACGTGCGGATATGCTCAGGATTGATGCTACAAACATGTTAGGCACTCCTTCCGTCCCAAAATAAGTGACTCAAGTTTGTAGTAAAGTTAGTACAAAGTTTGAGTCACTTATTTTGGAACGGAGGGTGTATCTGTCAAGGATCTCTTCCGAGCTCATCTTGTGGAAGAGGCGGATCGATTTTCAAGGTTGTAGTCACACTTTGTTGCTGCTAGAATGTTTCGGTGCTGATCATGTGGGTGGGCATGCGTGGCCTATGTTTTGTTGCTTGCGCTACTTATGTGGAACTTGCGTGCGCAGTGGGTTTCTTGATAATGCATCCAACTCGCTTCTTCTTTTCCTTTCAGAAGTCCTGAACTTCGTATTTTCCTTATGCAAGTAATGGAAAGGGGGGTACCCGCACAAAATCTTGGATTGATATTTGTGCTGAGGTATGGACTTGGCACATCCATTTGATTTCCCAATTGTTGCAACATGTCATTCACCATTCTGTTTTTTGTAATTGTTTGGATTGTTTACCAGGTGTGTGTCACGTGGTTAATATGTCATTCACTTTTCTGGTTAATATGCCAGCATTGTGGATGTGGAACCTTTGAAGGTTTCGATACTAGGATGCACCATGGGTAACAAGGCCCACCTTGTCTCGCTGATCTGGAGCCTTTTCGTGATGTAATTCTATTCCCCAGTCCCCTGAAATAAAAAATAATAAGTTTTGCTAAAGCACATGTAGATGTGCCTCAAGTATAGCATATCTAAATCTCATGCCATTGATTTTTTGCGGAGATTCGTGTGTTTTTTTTCCTATTTATGCCCTACACATACACGATTTCCTCCAAAAAAAAAGGAAAAGAAAAGAAAAACCAACAGAATATGTGGGTAATACATGCATCCAACTCTTAAGTAACCCTTGCATGGCTTGAAACTTCAGACTAGCTAGCTAGAACATATCACCCTTTTTATTCAAAATCACTAAAGCAACTTGATAAACCGAATGAAACAATTTATTCACAGACGGTCCTTCCCTTCTCTCTCCCCTACCGATTCGATCTTCAGTTCGAAAGCTTGTTGATGAACCTCTTCTTGGGCCTGATCTGGTTGCTGTGGCCGCACTTCTTCTTGCGGCAGTTGGTTGACCTCAGGGGAAGCCGAGCGTAGCACCTGTTCCACACCACAACAGGTTATCAAAAAGTTTCGGTCGATCGATCGATCATATGAACTCATGCATGCATGGGTATAGCTTCATAATTAAGTAGAGTACTACTCCCTCTGTAAACTTAGTGACCTAAACGTTCTTATATTAATTTACGGAGGGAGTACTAGATCTCATCTGATCATGGGCTTTGCATGGTCATATATATACACGTACTTGCGGCAGACCATCTTCTTCTCGTTGTACTTGAGCGCGAGCTGCAGGAGATTTGGCTCCACGTTTAGGTAGCCTCCCCTGGTGCCGCCGCGGAGGCGGAGCACCAGGTGCAGCGTCGACTCCTTCTGGATGTTGTAGTTGGCCAGGGTGCGCCCCTCTTCCAGCTGCTTCTCCGCGAAGATGAGCCGCTGCTGGTCCGGAGGGATGCCTGCAACAACCAACAACAGTTTAGCATTAGCAATTTAGCATCGTCGATGTCGCCAACAGCCCAACACAGTGTGTACGGCAAGGCGGCCGCCAGCTGGCAGACGATCTCAAGCCAATGAGATGATGAGATCGATCGACGGCGGTGCGTACCTTCCTTGTCCTGAATCTTGGCCTTGACGTTGTCGATGGTGTCGCTGCTCTCGACCTCGAGCGTGATCGTCTTCCCGGTCAGGGTCTTGAGGAAGATCTGCATCTTGCAGGGTTGATCGATCAACCGCTCCCTCGCTTCAGTCGTTTGATGATCGTCGTGGGTAATGGGGTGGTGGCCGTCGTGGTCGATCGCATTCTCGATCTCAGGTATATATAGCGAACCTGGGGTGGGACCGTGGGAGGAAACGCGCTCGCTACGAAAGTAACCCGCCCCAACGGGATATCTCCGACGTGGAGCGTAATTTTCGCGTGGGGTAAATGGAAACCGTAACCACGTTTCTTTTTTATTCTTTTCAAATGCGTAACCACCGTCATTATCTGCTGGATCGTGATTTCCCCTCTGGTAACCGATCATACGCCGCATCTTTCCTCACTCCTAACACGATCATCTCTGCCCACCAAACCATCCAACCGCATGTTAGTTCATGGATCGTCTCTTCCTTGTTAACTCGATTCATATCGATGGATGAGTGACGCACTACGTTATGATCCATCCTTTGCCTGTCAGTGGAAATAGCTAAACAGGGTCAGGTGAAGTCGAGATCGCTCTTTTTTTTTTGTTGCAACTTCACCTTTGCAGGATAAGCGCACGGTCGACCGCGAACGCGCCGAGCTCACCCGTCTCGAAGACGAGAACAGTTGTTCGATGAGCTCGAGGTGTTTCTATAGGAGGAGAATGTCCCCCGAGTGCACATAGGTGGTTGAAGCACTCCCGTGAAAATACAATCCTCATTTAATATCATTCCCAGTGAAATGTAGGGAAGGTGTCACAAGTCTTGTGTGAGCTGACTATTTTGGTGTCTGCAAATATTACGATCAGGATGAAACACAAGTAATTGAGGTAAAATAATTTGTCTAAGACTAAGGGGGCAAATAAAGGACAAAAAATAAAATAAGTGTTGGTTTGTCTGCAATGGGAAGTTAGACGCAAAGAGGTTGGTCGTGTAGATTTTCAGATCATGTTGTCTGAGTCCTTAAATTAGACAACAAACATTAATTATACTCGCCACACATAACAACCTAGTACTTAATCATCAGAGTAATCTCTAAAATATCAACATACAAATTAAGCACGAATAAATATCACGAATCCCATACATTTCCCACGCCTTGGGGAATTACACGTGCATGAGAGAAGGATAACAACTGGACAACGAGACTATGCAAAGGGAAACCATCTCAATAATATCATAGATCGCATGTTGAATGATTAAACTGATCTCAATCTCTGGACCAAAGTACGAATAGAGTTTATAAACCATAGCCTTACAAGTTGGAATCTCTCTCTAAGACGATGTTATCATTGGTGCAGAGGGGGCTGGAACAGATCTGAGTGAAGCAATTCTCCTCCGGATCTCCCCTATCTGCTCTAGTCGCGGTTCATGGTTGTCATGTTGTTCTTCTCTGTATGTTGTCAACACAAAAGTTGCTTGTATAGGTGAGGGGGAGGCGGCGCTGCCTAGTACAAGGAGCGGTACAAGTGGCGATGCTTGAATGTGCCAAATGAAGATCTTTCCAATTGGAAACTTATAAATCCCCTACTCTATTATCCAAATATATCTCCAAATCCTTCTAAAAGTATTTATTCATGAAAAACAAGAAAACAAATTTCTATATTTTTCACAAATAATCGTTAGTGAAAAGGCAAAACCGACGGAACCCATGGTTAATCTGAGCAAAATACACTTGGAAAACTGTCATAAAATGGGAGGACAATGATGAGATGTTGTGGAGTCGACACATGACCAACGGCAATAACACTGGCCCCTCCAGTGTGGGTGGGTGGGGTGATGCCAGTCTCATCCTTAGACTCAGACTTTGACAAATATCTTAAGCGCAAGGGCGAGTAGAGACCATGTGTTGTGTTTGGCACAGTACGCTGACATCCCGATCTTCGACCCACCACCTCTTGCGAGACGAGAGACCTGTTGGGGAACGTAGCATGCAATTTCAAAAAATTTCCTATGATCACGCAAGATCTATCTAGGAGATGCATATCAACGAGAGGGGGAGAGTTTGTGCACGTACCCTATAGACCGAAAGCGGGAGCGTTAGCTTAACGCGGTTGATGTAGTCGAACGTCTTCGCGATCCAACCGATCACGCACCGAACGTACGGCACCTCCGAGTTCTGCACACGTTCAGCTCGACGATGTCCCTCGAACTCTTGATCCAGTAAAGTGTCGAGGGAGAGTTTCGTCAGCACGACGGCGTGGTGACGGTGATGGTGATGTGATCCGTGCAGGGCTTCGCCTAAGCACTACGACAATAAGATCGGAGGAGTAAACTGTGGAGGGGGGCACCGCACACAGCTAAGAGAATAATTGATGTGCTTTGGGGTGCCCCTGCCCTCGTATATAAAGGAGGAGGGGAGGAGGCCGCCGACCCTAGGGGGCGCGCCATGGGGGGGAAACCGACTAGGACTCCTAGTCCAAGTCGCCCCCCTTCCTTCTCTTGGAGGTGGAAAGGGGGAAGGAGAGGGAGAGGGGGAAAGGAAAGGGGGGGAGGGGCGCCCCCTTCCCCTTGTCCAATTCGGACTGCCCATGGGGGGGGGGGGTCGCCACCCCTTGTGGGCTGCCCTCTCTCTCCCCTATGGCCCATAGTGGCCCATTACTTTCCCCGGGGGGTTCCGGAACCCCTCGGTACTCCGATAAATATCTGAATCACTCTGAAACCTTTCCGGTGTCCGAATACTATCGTCCAATATATCAATCTTTACCTCTCGGCCATTTTGAGACTCCTCGTGTCCGTGATCTCATCCGGGACTCCGAACAATCTTCGGTCACCAAAACACATAACTCATAATACAAATCGTCATCGAACATTAAGCGTGCAGACCCTACGGGTACGAGAACTATGTAGACATGATCGAGACACATCTCCGATCAATAACAAACAGCGGAACCTAGATGCTCATATTGGTTCCTACATATTCTACGAAGATCTTTATTGGTCAAACCGCAATGACAACATACGACATTCCCTTTGTCATCGGTATGTTACTTGCCCGAGATTCGATCGTTGGTATCTTCATACCTGGTTCAATCTCGTTACCGGCAAGTCTCTTTACTCGTTCCGTAATGCATCATCCCGTAACTAACTCATTAGTCACATTGCTTGCAAGGCTTATCATGATGTGCATTACCAAGAGGGCCCAGAGATACCTCTCCGATACTCTGAGTGACAAATCCTAATCTCGATCTATGCCAACCCAACAAACACCTTCGGAGACACCTGTAGAGCATCTTTATAATCACCTAGTTACGTTGTGATGCTTGATAGCACACAAGGTGTTCCTCCGGTATTCGGGAGTTGCATAATCTCATAGTCAAAGGAATATGTATAAGTAATGAAGAAAGCAATAGCAATAAAACTTAACGATGATTATGCTAAGCTAACAGATGGGTCTTGTCCATCACATCATTCTCCTAATGATGTGATCCCGTTCATCAAATGACAACACATGTCTATGGTTAGGAAACTTAACCATCTTTGATTAACGAGCTAGTCAAGTAGAGGCATTCTATGGACACTTTGTTTTGTCTATGTACTCACACATGTATCAAGTTTCCGGTTAATACAATTCTAGCATGAATAATAAACATTTATCATGATATAAGTAAATATAAATAACAACTTTATTATTGCCTCTAGGGCATATTTCCTTCAATCTCCCACTTGCACTAGAGTCAATAATCTAGATTACATTGTAATGATTCTAACACCCATGGAGTCTTGGTGCTGATCATGTTTTGCTCGTGGAAGAGGCTTATTCAAGGGGTCTGCAACATTCAGATCCGTATGTATTTTGCAAATCTCTATGTCTCCCTGTTGGGGAACGCAGTATTTCAATTTTTTTACCTACGATCACGCAAGATCTATCTAGGAGATGCATAGCAACGAGCGGGGAGAGTGTGTCCACGTACCCTCGTAGACCGAAAGCGGAAGCGTTTAGTAACGCGATTGATGTAGTCGAACGTCTTCGCGATCCAACCGATCCAAATACCGAACGTACGGCACCTCCGCGTTCAGCACACGTTCAGCTCGATGACGTCCCTCGATCTCTTGATCCAGTTGAGTACGAGGGAGAGTTCCGTTAGCATGACGGCGTGGCGACAGTGATGATGAAGTTACCGGCGCAGGGCTTCGCCTAAGCACTATGAAGATATGACCGAGGTGTGTAACTGTGGAGGGGGGCACCGCACACGGCTAAGACAATTGATCTTGTGTGTCCTAGGGTGCCCCCTGCCCCCATATATAAAGGAGGGGAGGGGGAGGCCGGCCGGCCCTTGTAGGGCGCGCCAGGAGAGAGGAGTCCTACTAGGACTCCAAGTCCTAGTAGGATTCCACCTGGTGGAAGGGGGAAGAAGGAAGGGAGAGAGAGAGGGGAAGGAAAGGGGGCGCCGCCCCCTTCCCCTAGTCCAATTCGGACTGCCAAGGGGGGGCAGCCCCTTGCGGCCCTCCTCTCTCTCCACTAAGGCCCATTAGTTCCCCAGGGGGTTCCGATAACCCTCCGACACTCCGATAATTACCCGGTACCTCTCGGAACTCATCCGGTGTCCGAATAACATCGTCCAATATATCATTCTTTATGTCTCGACCATTTCGAGACTCCTCGTCATGTCTGTGATCTCATCCGGGACTCCGAACAAACTTCGGTCATCAAATCACATAACTCATAATACAAATCGTCATCGAACGTTAAGCGTGCGGACCCTACGAGTTCGAGAACTGTGTAGACATGACCGAGACACATCTCTGGTCAATAACAAATAGCGGAACCTAGATGCTCATATTGGCTCCTACATATTCTACGAAGATCTTTATCGGTCAAACCGCATAAAAACATACGTTGTTCCCTTTGTCATCGGTATGTTACTTGCCCGAGATTCGATCGTCGATATCATCATACCTAGTTCAATCTCGTTACCGGAAAGTCTCTTTACTCGTTCCGTAATGCATCATCCCGCAACTAACTCATTAGTCACATTGCTTGCAAGGCTTATAGTGATGAGCATTACCGAGAGGGCCCAGAGATACCTCCCCGAAACACGGAGTGACAAATCCTAATCTCGATCTATGCCAACTCAAGAAACACCATCGGAGACACCTGTAGAGCATCTTTATAATCACCCATTTACGTTGTGACGTTTGATAGCACACAAGGTGTTCCTCCGGTATTCGGGAGTTGCATAATCTCATAGTTAGAGGAACATGTATAAGTCATGATGGAAGCAATAGCATTAAAACTAAACGATCATTTGTGCTAAGCTAACGGATGGGTCTTGTCCATCACATCATTCTCTAATGATGTGATCCCGTTCAACAAATGACAACACATGTCTATGGCCAGGAAACTTAACCATCTTTGATTAACGAGGTAGTCTAGTAGAGGCATACTAGGGAGACTCTGTTTGTCTATGTATTCACACATGTACTAAGTTTCCGGTTGATACAATTCTAGCATGAATAATAAACATTTATCATGATATAAGAAATATAAATAACAACTTTATTATTGCCTCTAGGGCATATTTCCTTCAGTCTCCCACTTGCAGTAGAGTCAATAATCTAGATTACATAGTAATGATTCTAACACCCATGGAGTCTTGGTGCTGATCATGTTTTGCTCGTGGAAGAGGCTTAGTCAACGGGTCTGCAACATTCAAATCCGTGTGTATTTTGCAAACTTCGATGTCTCCCTCCTTGACTAAATCGCGGATGGAATTGAAGCGTCTCTTGATGTGCTTGGTTCTCTTGTGAAATCTGGATTCCTTTGCCAAGGCTGTTGCTCCAGTATTGTCACAAAAGATTTTCATTGGACCCGATGCACTAGGTATTACACCTAGATCGGATATGAACTCCTTCATCCAGACTCCTTCATTTGCTTCTTCCAAAGCAGCTACGTACTCTGTTTCACACGTAGATCCCGCCACGACGCTCTGCTTGGAACTGCACCAACTGACAGCTCCACCATTCAATATAAATACGTATCCAGTTTGTGATTTAGAGTCATCCGGATCAGAGTCAAAGCTTGCATCGACGTAACCATTTACTACGAGCTCTTTGTCACCTCCATAAACGAGAAACATATCCTTAGTCCTTTTCAGGTATTTCAGGATGTTCTTGACCGCTGTCCAGTGATCCACTCCTGGATTACTTTGGTACCTCCCTGCTAAACTTATAGCAAGACACACATCAGGTCTGGTACACAACATTGCATACATGATAGAACCTATGGCTGAAGCATAGGGAATGACTTTCATTTTCTCTCTATCTTCTGCAGTGGTCGGGCATTGAGTCTGACTCAACTTCACACCTTGTAACACAAGCAAGAACCCTTTCTTTGCTTGATCCATTTTGAACTTCTTCAAAACTTTGTCAAGGTATGTGCTTTGTGAAAGTCCAATTAAGCGTCTTGATCTATCTCTATAGATCTTGATGCCCAATATATAAGCAACTTCACCGAGGTATTTCATTGAAAAAAATCTTATTCAAGTATCCTTTTATGCTATTCAGAAATTCAGTATCATTTCTGATCAATAATATGTCATCCACATATAATATCAGAAATGCTACAGAGCTCCCACTCACTTTCTTGTAAATACATGCTTCTCCAAAAGTCTGTATAAAACCATATGCTTTGATCACACTATCAAAGCGTATATTCAAACTCCGAGAGGCTTGCACCAGTCCATAAATGGATCGCTGGAGCTTGCACACTTTGTTAGCACCTTTAGGAACTACAAAACCTTCTGGTTGCATCATATACAACTCTTCTTTAAGGTATCCATTAAGGAATGCAGTTTTGACATCCATTTGCCAAATTTCATAAAATGCGGCAATTGCTAACCTGATTCGGACAGGCTTAAGCATCGCTACGGGTGAGAAGGTCTCATCGTAGTCAACTCCTTGAACTTGTCAAAAAACTTTCGCAACAAGTCGAGCTTTGTAGACAGTAACATTACCGCCAGCGTCAGTCTTCTTCTTGAAGATCCATTTGTACTCTATTGCTTGCCGATCATCAGGCAAGTCAACCAAAGTCCACACTTTGTTCTCATACATGGATCCCATCTCAGATTTCATGGCCTCAAGCCATTTCGCGAAATATGGGCTCATCATCGCTTCCTCATAGTTCGTAGGTTCGTCATGGTCAAGTAACATGACCTCTAGAACAGGATTACCGTACCACTCTGGTGCGGATCTTACTCCGGTTGACCTACGAGGTTCAGTAGTAACTTGATCTGAAGTTTCATGATCATCATCATTAGCTTCCTCACTGATTGGTGTAGGAATCACTGGAACTGATTTCTGTGATGAACTAATTTCCAATTCGGGAGAAGGTACAATTACCTCATCAAGTCCTACTTTCCTCCCACTCACTTCTTTCGAGAGAAACCCCTTCTCTAGAAAGGATCCATTCTTAGCAACGAATATCTTGCCTTCGGATCTGTGATAGAAGGTGTACCCAACAGTCTCCTTTGGGTATCCTATGAAGACACATTTCTCTGATTTGGGTTCGAGCTTATCAGGTTGAAGCTTTTTCACATAAGCATCACAGCCCCAAACTTTAAGAAACGACAACTTGGGTTTCTTGCCAAACCACAATTCATATGGTGTCGTCTCAACGGATTTAGATGGTGCCCTATTTAACGTGAATGCAGCCGTCTCTAAAGCATAACCCCAAAACGATAGTGGTAAATCAGTAAGAGACATCATAGATCGCACCATATCCAATAAAGTACGGTTACGACGTTCGGACACACCATTACGCTGTGGTGTTCCAGGTGGCATGAGTTCCAAAACTATTCTGCACTGTTTCAAATGAAGATCAAACTCATAACTCAAATATTCACCTCCACGATCAGATTGTAGAAACTTTATTTTCTTGTTACGATGATTTTCCACTTCACTCTAAAATTCTTTGAACTTTTCAAATGTTTTAGACTTATGCTTCATTAAGTAGATATACCCATATATGCTCAAATCATCCGTGAAGGTCAGAAAATAACGATACCCGCCGCGAGCCTCAACACTCATCGAACCGCATACAACAGTATGTATTATTTCCAACAAGTCTGTTGCTCGCTCCATTGTTCCGGAGAACGGAGTCTTAGTCATCTTGCCCATGAGGCATGGTTCGCAAGAATCAATTGATTCATAATCAAGTGATTCCAAAAGCCCATCAGCATGGAGTTTCTTCATGCGCTTTACACCAATATGACCTAAACGGCAGTGCCACAAATAAGTTGCACTATCATTATTAACCTTGCATCTTTTGGCTTCAATATTATGAACATGTGTATCACTACAATCGAGATTCAACAAAAATAGACCACTCATGAAGGGTGCATGACCATAAAAGATATTACTCATATAAATAGAACAACCATTATTCTCTGATTAAAATGAATAACCGTCTCGCACAAACAAGATCCAGATATAATGTTCATGCTTAACACTGGCACCAAATAACAATTATTCAGGTCTAAAACTAATCCCGAAGATAGACGTAGAGGTAGCGTGCCGACGGCGATCACATCGACTTTGGAACCATTTCCCACGCGCATCGTCACCTCGTCCTTAGCCAATCTTCGTTTAATCCGTAGCCCCTGTTTCAAGTTGCAAATATGAGCAACATAACCAGTATCAAATACCCAGGCGCTACCACGAGCATTAGAAAGGTACACATCAATAACATGTATATCAAATATACCTTTCACTTTGCCATCCTTCTTATCCGCCAAATACTTGGGGCAGTTCCGCTTCCAGTGACCAGTCCCTTTGCAGTAGAAGCACTCAGTCTCAGGCTTAGGTCCAGACTTGGGCTTCTTCACTTGAGCAGCAACTTGCTTGCCGTTCTTCTTGAAGTTCCCCTTCTTCCCTTTGCCCTTTTTCTTGAAACTAGTGGTCTTTTAAACCATCAACACTTGATGCTGCTTCTTTATTTCTACCTCCGCAGCCTTTAGCATCGCGAAGAGCTCGGGAATTGTTTTATCCATCCCTTGCATATTATAGTTCATCACGAAGCTTTTGTAGCTTGGTGGCAGTGATTGAAGCACTCTGTCAATGACACTATCATCAGGAAGATTAACTCCCAGTTGAGTCAAGTGGTTGTGGTACCCAGACATTCTGAGTATATGGTCACTGACAGAACTATTCCCCTCCATCTTGCAGTTATAGAACTTGTTGGAGACTTCATATCTCTCAACTCGGGCATTTGCTTGAAATATTAACTTCAACTCCTGGAACATCTCATATGCTCCATGACGTTCAAAACTTCGTTGAAGTCCCGATTTTAAGCCGTAAAGCATGGCACATTGAACTATCGAGTAGTCATCAACACGCGACTGCGAGGCATTCACAATGTCCGCAGTTGCTGGCGCGGGTGGTACACCTAGCGGTGCTTCCAAGACGTAATTCTTCTGTTTAGCAATGAGGATAATCCTCAAGTTACGGACCTAGTCCGTGTAATTGCTACCATCATATTTCAACTTAGCTTTCTCTAGGAACGCATTAAAATTCAAAGGAACGGTAGCACGGGCCATTGATCTACAACAACATGGACATGCAAAATACTATCAGGTACTAAGTTCATGATAAATTAAAGTTTAATTAATCATATTACTTAAGAACTCCCACTTAGATAGACACCCTCTAGTCATCTAAATGATCACGTGATCCATATCAACTAAACCATGTCCGATCATCACGTGAGATGGATTAGTTTTCAATGGTGAACATCACAATGTTGATCATATCTACTATATGATTCATGCTCGACCTTTCGGTCTTAGTGTTCCGAGGACATATCTGCATATGCTAGGCTCGTCAAGTTTAACCTGAGTATTCTGCGTGTGCAAAACTGGCTTGCACCCATTGTATGTGAACGTAGAGCTTATCACACCCGTGTTGGGGAACGTAGTAATTTCAAAAAAATTCCTACGCACACGCAAGATCATGGTGATGCATAGCAATGAGAGGGGAGAGTGTCGTCCACGTACCCTCGTAGACCGTAAGCGGAAGCGTTATGAGAACGCGGTTGATGTAGTCGTACGTCTTTACGATGCGACCGATCCAAGTACCGAACGCACGACACCTCCGAGTTCAGCACACGTTCAGCTCGATGACGTCCCACGAACTCCGATCCAGTAGAGATTCGCGGGAGAGTTCCGTCAGCACGACGGCGTGATGACGGTGATGATGTTGCTACCAACGCAGGGATTCGCCTAAGCACCGCTACGATATGATCGAGGTGGATTATGGTGGAGGGGGGCACCGCACACGGCTTGGAACAATCAACTTGCGTGTTCTAGGGTGCCCCATGCCCCCGTATATAAAGGAGCAAGGGGGAGGCCGGCCTGGCCTTGGGGCGCGCCAAGGAGAGGGGGAGTCCTCCTCCTAGTGGGAGTAGGACTCCCCTTTCCCAGTCCAACTAGGAAGGAGGAAGGGGGAAGGAAGGAGAGGGAGAGAGGGAGGAAAGAGGGGGCGCCGCCCCCTCCTTGTCCAATTCGGACTCCCAAGGGGGTGCGGCGCGGCCAGCCCTAGGCCCTCTCCTCTCTCTCCCACAAGGCCCATGTTGGCCCATTATATCCCCCGGGGGTTCCGATAACCCCCCGGCACTCCGATAAATATCCGGTGACCCCCGAAACTCATCCGGTGTCTGAATATAGTCATCCAATATATCAATCTTTATGTCTCGACCATTTCGAGACTCCTCGTCATGTCCGTGATCATATCCGGAACTCCGAACTACCTTCGGTACATCAAAACACATAAACTCATAATACCGATCGTCACCGAACGTTAAGCGTGCGGACCCTACGGGTTCGAGAACTGTGTAGACATGACCGAGACTCGTTTCTGGTCAATAACCAATAGCGGAACCTGGATGCTCATATTGGCTCCTACATATTCTACGAAGATCTTTATCGGTCAAACCGCATAGCAACATACGTTGTTCCCTTTGTCATCGGTATGTTACTTGCCTGAGACTCGATCGTCGGTATCTCAATACCTAGTTCAATCTCGTTACCGGCAAGTCTCTTTACTCGTTCCGTAATACATCATCCCGCAACTAACTCATTAGTTGCATTGCTTGCAAGGCTTATAGTGATGTGCATTACCGAGAGGGCCCTGAGATACCTCTCCGACAATCGGAGTGACAAATCCTAATCTTGATCTATGCCAACTCAACAAGTACCATCGGAGACACCTGTAGAGCACCTTTATAATCACCCAGTTACGTTGTGACGTTTGGTAGCACACAAAGTGTTCCTCCGGTATTCGGGAGTTGCATAATCTCATAGTCACACGAACATGTATAAGTCATGAAGAAAGCAATAGCAATATACTAAACGATCGTATGCTAAGCTAACGGAATGGGTCAAGTCAATCACATCATTCTCTAATGATGTGATCCCGTCAATCAAATGACAACTCATGTATATGGCTAGGAAACTTAACCATCTTTGATTCAACGAGCTAGTCAAGTAGAGGCATACTAGTGACACTTAGTTTGTCTATGTATTCACACATGTACTAAGTTTCCGGTTAATACAATTCTAGCATGAATAATAAACATTTATCATGATATAAGGAAATATAAATAACAACTTTATTATTGCCTCTAGGGCATATTTCCTTCAGTCTCTCACTTGCAATAGAGTCAATAATATTGATTACACAGTAATGATTCTAACACCCATGGAGTTTTGGTGTTGATCATGTTTTGCTCGTGAGAGAGGCTTAGTCAACGGGCCTGCAACATTGAGATCCGTATGTATCTTGCAAATCTCTATGTCTCCCTCCTTGACTTGGTTGCGGATGGAATTGAAGTGTCTCTTGATGTGCTCGGTTTTCTTGTGAAATCTGGATTCCTTTGCCAAGGCAATTGCACCAGTATTGTCATAAAAGATTTTCATTGGACCCGATGCACTAGGTATGACACCTAGATCGGATATGAACTTCTTCATCCATACTCCTTCATTTGCTACTTCCGAAGCAACTATGTATTCCGCTTCACGCGTAGATCCCGCCACGACGCTTTGCTTAGAACTGCACCAACTGACAGCTCCACCATTCAATATAAATACGTATCAGGTTTGTGACTTAGAGTCATCCGGATCAGTGTCAAAGCTTGCGTCAACGTAACCATTTACGACGAGCTCTTTGTCACCTCCATAAACGAAAAACATATCCGAAGTCATTTTCAGGTATTTCAGGATGTTCTTGACCGCTATCCAGTGATCCACTCCTGAATCACTTTGGTACCTCCCTGCTAAACTAATAGCAAGGCACACATCAGGTCTGGTACACAACATTGCATACATGATAGAATCAATGGCTGAAGCATAGGGAATGACTTTCATTTTCTCTCTATCTTCTGCGGTGGTCGGGCATTGAGTCTGACTCAACTTCACACCTTGTAACACAGGCAAGAACCCTTTCTTTGCTTGATCCATTTTGAACTTCTTCAAAACTTTATCAAGGTATGTGCTTTGTGAAAGTCGAATTAAGCGTCTTGATCTATCTCTATAGATCTTGATGTCCAATATATAAGCGGCTTCACCGAGGTCTTTCATTGAAAAACTCTTATTCAAGTATGCTTTTATGCTATCCGGAAATTATATATCATTTCCAATCAACAATATGTCATCCACATATAATATTAGAAATGCTACAGAGCTCCCACTCACTTTCTTGTAAATACAGGCTTCTCCAAAAGTCTGTATAAAACCATATGCTTTGATCACACTATCAAAACGTTTATTCCAACTCCGGGATGCTTGCACCAGTCCATAAATGGATCGCTAGAGCTTGCACACTATGTTAGCATCCTTTGGATCGATAAAACCTTCTGGTTGCATCATATACAACTCTTCTTCCAGAAATCCATTCAGGAATGCATTTTTTACATCCATTTGCCAAATTTCATAATCATAAAATGCGACAATTTCTAACATGATTCGGACGGACTTAAGCATCGCTACGGGTGAGAAGGTCTCATCGTAGTCAAATCCTCGAACTTGTCGAAAACCTTTCGCAACAACTCGAGCTTTGTAGACAGTAACATTATCGTCAGCGCCAGTCTTCTTCTTGAAGATCCATTTATTCTCTATGGCTTGCCGATCATCGGGCAAGTCAACCAAAGTCCACACTTTGTTCTCATACATGGATCCCATCTCAGATTTCATGGCCTCAAGTCATTTCGCGGAAACTGGGCTCACCATCGCTTCCTCATAGTTCGTAGGTTCGTCATGGTCAAGTAACATGACCTCCAGAACAGGATTACCGTACCACTCTGGTGCGGATCTTACTCTGGTTGACCTACGAGGTTTAGTAGTAACTTGATCTGAAGTTACATGATCATCATTGTTAGCTTCCTCACTAATTGGTGTAGGAGTCACAGGAACAGATTTCTGTGATGAACTACCTTCCAATAAGGGAGCAGGTACAGTTACCTCATCAAGTTCTACTTTCCTCCCACTCACTTCTTTCGAGAGAAACTCCTTCTCTAGAAAGGATCCATTCTTAGCATCGAATGTCTTGCCTTCGGATCTGTGATAGAAGGTGTACCAACAGTCTCCTTTGGGTATCCTATGAAGACACATTTCTCCGATTTGGGTTCGAGCTTATCAGGTTGAAGCTTTTCACATAAGCATCGCAGCCCCAAACTTTAAGAAACGACAACTTTGGTTTCTTGCCAAACCACAGTTCATAAGGCATCGTCTCAACGGATTTAGATGGTGCCCTATTTAACATGAATGCAGCCGTCTCTAAAGCATAACCCCAAAACGATAGTGGTAAATCAGTAAGAGACATCATAGATCGCACCATATCTAGTAATGTACTATTACGACATTCGGTTACACCATTACGCTGTGGTGTTCCGGGTGGCGTGAGTTGCGAAACTATTCCGCATTGTTTCAAATGAAGACCAAACTCGTAACTCAAATATTCTCCTCCACGATCAGATCGTAGAAACTTTATTTTCTTGTTATGGTGATTTTCCACTTCACTTTGAAATTCTTTGAACTTTTCAAATGTTTCAGACTTATGTTTCATCAAGTAGATATACCCATATCTGCTCAAATCATCTGTGAAGGTGAGAAAATAACGATACCCGCCGCGAGCCTCAACATTCATTGGACCACATACATCAGTATGTATGATTTCCAACAAATCTGTTGCTCGCTCCATAGTTCCGGAGAACGGCGTTTTAGTCATCTTGCCCATGAGGCATGGTTCGCAAGTACCAAGTGGTTCATAATCAAGTGATTCCAAAAGTCCATCAGAATGGAGTTTCTTCATGCGCTTTACACCAATATGACCTAAACGTCAGTGCCACAAATAAGTTGCACTATCATTATCAACTCTGCATCTTTTAGCTTCAATATTATGAATATGTGTATCACTACTATCGAGATTCATCAAAAATAGACCACTCTTCAAGGGTGCATGACCATAAAAGATATTACTCATATAAATAGAACAACCATTATTCTCATATTTAAATGAATAACCGTCTCGCATCAAACAAGATCCAGATATAATGTCCATGCTCAACGCTGGCACCAAATAACAATTATTTAGGTCTAAAACTAATCCCGAAGGTAGTTGTAAAGGTAGCGTGCCGACCACGATCACATCAAATTTGGAACCATTGCCCACGCGCATCGTCACCTCGTCCTTAGCCAATCTTCGCTTAATCCGTAGTCCCTGTTTCGAGTTGCAAATATGAGCAACAAAACCAGTATCAAATACCCAGGTGCTACTGCGAGCATTAGTAAGGTACACATCAATAACATGTATATCACATATACCTTTGTTCACCTTGCCATACTTCTTATCCGCCAAATACTTGGGGCAGTTCCGCTTCCAGTGGCCAGTCCCTTTGCAGTAGAAGCACCCAGTCTCAGGCTTAGGTCCAGACTTGGGCTTCTTCACTTGAGCAGCAACTTGCTTGTCGTTCTTCTTGAAGTTCCCCTTCTTCCGTTTACCCTTTTTCTTGAAACTGGTGGTCTTGTTGACCATCAACACTTGATGCTCCTTCTTGATTTCTACCTCCGCAGCCTTTAGCATCGCGAAGAGCTCGGGAATTGTCATGTCCATCCCTTGCATATGATAGTTCATCACGAAGCCCTTGTAGCTTGGTGGCAGTGATTGAAAAATTCTGTCAATGACACTATCATCCAGAAGATTAACTCCCAGTTGAATCAAGTAATTATTATACCCAGACATTTTGAGTATATGTTCACTGACAGAACTATTCTCCTCCATCTTGCAGTTGTAGAACTTATTGGAGACTTCATATCTCTCAATCCGGGCATTTGCTTAAAATATTAACTTCAACTCCTGGAACATCTCATATGCTCCATGACGTTCAAAACGTCGTTGAAGTCCCGGTTCTAAGCCGTAAAGCATGGCACACTGAACTATCGAGTAGTCATCAGCTTTGCTCTGCCAGATGTTCATAACATCTGGCGTTGCTCCTGCAGCGGGTTTGGCACCCAGCGGTGCTTCCAGGACGTAATTCTTCTGTGCAGCAATGAGGATAATCCTCAAGTTACAGACCCAGTCCGTGTAATTGCTACATCATCTTTCAACTTTGCTTTCTCAAGGAACGCGTTAAAATTCAACGGAACAACGGCACGGGCCATCTATCTACAACAACATAGACATGCAAAATACTACCAGGTACTAAGTTCATGATAAATTGAAGTTCAAATAATCATATTACTTAAGAACTCCCACTTAGATAGACAGCCCTCTAATCATCTAATTGATCACGTGATCCATATGAACTAAACCATGTCTGATCATCACGTGAGATGGAGTAGTTTTCAATGGTGAACATCACTATGTTGATCATATCTACTATATGATTCACGCTCGACCTTTCGGTCTCAGTGTTCCGAGGCCATATCTGCATATGCTAGGCTCGTCAAGTTTAACCCGAGTATTCTGCGTGTGCAAAACTGGCTTTTACCCGTCGTATTTGAACGTAGAGCTTATCACACCCGATCATCACGTGGTGTCTCGGCACGACGAACTTTCGCAACGGTGCATACTCAGGGAGAACACTTATACCTTGAAATTTAGTGAGAGATCATCTTATAATGCTACCGTCGATCTAAGCAAAATAAGATGCATAAAAGATAAACATCACATGCAATCAATATAAGTGATATGATATGGCCATCATCATCTTGTGCCTTTGATCTCCATCTCCAAAGCATCGTCATGATCACCATCGTCATCGGCGCGACACCTTGATCTCCATCATAGCATCGTTGTCATCTCGCCAACTATTGCTTCTACGACTATCGCTACCGCTTAGTGATAACGTAAAGCAATTACATGGCGATTGCATTTCATACAATAAAGCGACAACCATATGGCTCGTGTCAGTTGCCGATAACTCGGTTACAAAACATGATCATCTCATACAATAAAATTTAGCATCATGTCTTGACCATATCACATCACAGCATGCCCTGCAAAAACAAGTTAGACGTCCTCTACTTGGTTGTTGCAAGTTTTACGTGGCTGCTACGGGCTGAGCAAGAACCGTTCTTACCTACTCATCAAAACCACAACGATATTTCGTCAAGTATGTGATGTTTTAACCTTCACAAGGACCGGGCGTAGCCACACTCGATTCAACTAAAGCTGGAGAAACTGACACCCGCCAGCCACCTGTGTGCGAAGCATGTCGGTAGAACCAGTCTCGCGTAAGCGTACGCGTAATGTCAGTCCGGGCCACTTCATCCAACAATACCGCCGAATCAAAGTATGACATGCTGGTAAGCAGTATGACTTGTATCGCCCACAACTCACTTGTGTTCTACTCGTGCATATAACATCTACGCATAAACCTGGCTCGGATGCCACTGTTGGGGAACGTAGTAATTTCAAAAAAAATCCTACGCACACGCAAGATCATGGTGATGCATGATAACCCACAAGTATAGGGGATCGCAACAGTTTTTGAGGGTAGAGTATTCAACCCAAATTTATTGATTCGACACAAGGGGAGCCAAAGAATATTATCAAGTATTAGCAGTTGAGTTGTCAATTCAACCACACCTGGATAACTTAGTATCTGCAGCAAAGTATTTAGTAGCAAAGTAATATGGAAGTAACGGTAACGGTAGCAAAAGTAATATTTTTGGGTTTTGTATTGATTGTAATAGTAGCAACGGAAAAGTAAATAAGCGAAGAACAATATGTGAAAATCTCGTAGGCATTGGATCGGTGATGGAGAATTATGCCGGATGCGGTTCATCATGTAACAGTCATAACATAGGGTGACACAGAACTAGCTCCAATTCATCAATGTAATGTAGGCATGTATTCCGAATATAGTCATACGTGCTTATGGAAAAGAACTTGCATGACATCTTTTGTCCTACCCTCCCGTGGCAGCGGGGTCCTAGCGGAAACTAAGGGATATTAAGGCCTCCTTTTAATAGAGTACCGGACCAAAGCATTAACACATAGTGAATACATGAACTCCTCAAACTACGGTCATCACCGGGAGTGGTCCCGATTATTGTCACTTCGGGGTTGCCGGATCATAACACATAGTAGGTGACTATAGACTTGCAAGATAGGATCAAGAACTCACATATATTCATGAAAACATAATAGGTTCAGATCTGAAATCATGGCACTCGGGCCCTAGTGACAAGCATTAAGCATAGCAAAGTCATAGCAACATCAATCTCAGAACATAGTGGATACTAGGGATCAAACCCTAACAAAACTAACTCGATTACATGATAAATCTCATCCAACCCATCACCGTCCAGCAAGCCTACGATGGAATTACTCACGCACGGCGGTGAGCATCATGAAATTGGTGATGGAGGATGGTTGATGATGACGACGGCGACGGATTCCCCTCTCCGGAGCCCCGAACGGACTCCAGATCAGCCCTCCCGAGAGAGTTTAGGGCTTGGCGGCGGCTCCGTATCGTAAAACGCGATGAATCTTTCTCTCTGATTTTTTTTCTCCCCGAACATGAATATATGGAGTTGGAGTTGAGGTCGGTGGAGCTCCAGGGGGCCCACGAGGCAGGGGGCGCGCCCAGGGGGCAGGCGCGTCCCCCACCCTCGTGGAAAGGGTGTGGGCCCCCTGGCCTTGATTCTTTCGCCAGTATTTTTTATTATTTCCAAAAATAATCTCCGTGAAGTTTCAGGTCATTCCGAGAACTTTTGTTTCTGCACAAAGATAACACCATGGCAATTCTGCTGAAAACAGCGTCAGTCCGGGTTAGTTCCATTCAAATCATGCAAGTTAGAGTCCAAAACAAGGGCAAAAGTGTTTGGAAAAGTAGATACGACGGAGACGTATCAACTCCCCCAAGCTTAAACCTTTGCTTGTCCTCAAGCAATTCAGTTGATAAACTGAAAGTGATAAAGAAAAACTTTTACAAACTCTGTTTGCTCTTGTTGTTGTAAATATGTAAAGCCAGCATTCAAGTTTTCAGCAAAGATTATGAACTAACCATATTCACAATAACATTTAGGTCTCATGTTTACTCATGTCAATGGCATAATCAACTAGCGAGCAATAATAATAAATCTCGGATGACAACACTTTCTCAAAACAATCATAATATGATATAACAAGATGGTATCTCGCTAGCCCTTTCTGAGACCGCAAAACATAAATGCAGAGCACCTTTAAAGATCAAGGACTGACTAGACATTGTAATTCATGGTAAAAGAGATCCAGTCATAGTCATACCCAATATAAATTAATAGTAATGGATGCAAATGACAGCGGTGCTCTCCAGCTGGTGCTTTTTAATAAGAGGGTGATGACTCAACATAAAAGTAAATAGATAGGCCCTTCGCAGAGGGAAGCAGGGATTTGTAGAGGTGCCAGAGCTCGATTTTGAAATAGAGATAAATAATATTTTGAGCGGCATACTTTCATTGTCAACATAACAACCAAGAGATGGCGATATCTTCCATGCTACACACATTATAGGCGGTTCCCAAACAGAATGGTAAAGTTTATACTC
Organism: Triticum aestivum; assembly: GCF_018294505.1. Lineage (NCBI taxonomy): Eukaryota > Viridiplantae > Streptophyta > Magnoliopsida > Poales > Poaceae > Triticum > Triticum aestivum. Next base: position 318,995,174 of record NC_057796.1, on the reverse strand, counting down.
CCCCTCCACCAACAAGCATCAATCCATGGCTTGCTCGAAACAACGAGTGCCTCCAACTAACAACAGTCCCGGGGGAGTTTTGTTTGCAATTATTTTGATTTGATTTGCATAAAGCATGGGACTGGGCATCCCGGTGACCAGCCATTTTCTCGTGAGTGAGGAGCGGAGTCCACTCCTCTTGAGAATAACCCGCCTAACATGGAAGATACAGACAACCCTAGTTGATACATGAGCTATTCGAGCATACAAAACAGAATTTCATTTGAAGGTTTAGAGTTTGGCACATACAAATTTACTTGGAACGGCAGGTAGATACCGCATATAGGAAGGTATAGTGGACTCATATGGAATAACTTTGGGGTTTAAGGGATTGGATGCACAAGCAGTATTCCCGCTTAGTACAAGTGAAGGCTAGCAAAAGACTGGGAAGCGACCAACTAGAGAGCGACAACAGTCATGAACATGCATTAAAATTAATGAACATTGAGTGCAAGCATGAGTAGGATATAATCCACCATGAACATAAATATCGTGAAGGCTATGTTGATTTGTTTCAACTACATGTGTGAACATGTGCCAAGTCAAGTCACTTGAATCATTCAAAGGAGGATACCACCCCATCATACCACATCACAACCATTTTAATAGCATGTTGGCACGCAAGGTAAACCATTATAAGCTCCTAGCTAATTAAGCAGGGCATAAGCAACTATAATCTCTAGTTGTCATTGCAAACATGTTTATTCATAATAGGCTGAATCAGGAACGATGAACTAATCATATTTACAAAAGCAAGAGAGGTCGAGTTCATACCAGCTTCTCTCATCTCAATCAGTCCATCTTATATCGTCATAATTGCCTTTCGCTTGCACGACCGAACGGTGCGGATAATAATAATAGTGCACGTGCATTGGACTAAGCTGGAATCTACGAGCATTCAATAAACAGGAAAAGACAAGGCAATATGGACTCTTGGTTAAATCAACAATAATGCATAAGAGCCACTTCAACAATTTAATTATGGTCTTCTCCTATCGACCACCAAAGAAAAGAAATAAAACTATTTACACGGGAAAGCTCCCAACAAGCAAAAGAAGAACATGAAATATTTTTGGGTTTTCTTTTAATTATTACTACTACAAGCAAGAAAGTAAACTAGCTAAACGCTACAACTAATTTTTTTTGTTTTTCTTAAGGTTTTTCAAACACACAAGAAGAAAGCATAAAAAGGAAAATAAACTAGCATGGATATTACAGTGAAAAAGTATGAGCACTAACATCTAGCAATGAGTGTGTAAACATAAATGTAATGTCGGTGAGAAATACGTACTCCCCCAAGCTTAGGCTTTTGGCCTAAGTTGGTCTATTGCCACGGCTGGCCTGGCGGATATCCAAAGTTGTAGCTGGGGTCGTACTGAGATACAGCCTCAGATTGCCACTGGTTGGCAATCACCTCCGGATCCCACTAGTAATCAGACTGTCGTGGAGGATCAAATTGTGGTTCCGGCTCTGGCTCTGTAGCTGATGTAGGGTTCCGGTAGGCGTGGATGGCCGCCAGCGGAACGAGATACTTGCCTGCAGATAAGTCAAACAGGGAAGGAGCAGGCAAGGTAATAGTCTCAGGGTGATTTTTATCAAATAACAGTTTGTACTTAAGCGCCTTTTCCCTATTCTTAACAATAAAATCATGCGCTACCATACTCTTATAATCTAGATAAACAGGAGGCAACAACTTTTCTTCTTTCTCATAATGCCTAATAGGTATGTTGTAGTATGCAGCGAGGCGCGAGGCGAAGATGCCTCCCAAGATAGGGCCCTTAGTACGGTTAAGATTTAACCGCTTTGCAACAATAGCGCCCATACTAAATGTGTCATCACGAAAGAAGGCATGGAACAAAATAACAATGTCAGGGGCACTTAGGTTGCCACAGTTTCCGCGACCAATTAAGCATCTACTAGCAAATATAGCAAAGTAACGTAAAACAGGAAAATGTATGCTAGTGATTCTTGCATCAGAAACTTTCCTAGTTTCCCCTACAGCAATTGTATCAATAAACCCCTCCACATCGTCCAGATGTGGTTCCTCTATGATGCCCGAAAAGGGTAACTTGCAAACCTCACAAAATTCACGAAGGGTCATCTCCTTATACTCATCATATAAATAAAAATCCACCGTAGGTGGTGACATCCTAGAATGGAAATGAAAATTTTGCACAAAGGTATTAGTGAGTAAGAGATATTGTTCGCGTTGGTCGCGGAGGAAGTCGGTGAGGCCTGCATTCTCAGCCAACTCATAAAAATCATCATAAATCCCGGCTGCTCTCAAGAAATCATCACAAGGCCATTCACACGGCCGAACCTCCGCGGTGCGAGGCAGATTATATTTGGGCCTCTCTTCTTCTTCACTTTGCTTATCCTTCGAGCTTTGGCTCGAAGAGCCCCTCAAAAATCTCTTCATCATTTTCTGAAAATTTCTGAAATTTTTAGTAACTTCAAATAAAAGTGAACCAAGCTCAACAAAATTGATAGCAACTACTCCCAAAAGTGCCTAGAGACTATATCATGCATTAGAACTACTTGGAACCATGTAAATTTGACATGCAAGCTCAAGAACATGGTCACCTAGGCAGCACAAATTTGCAATGAATAAAGCACTAGAACAAAAACTAATTGGACCATTGGAGGAGTCACATACCAAGGAACAATCCCCCAAAGTAGTTTTGTGAGAGGTGCTTTGAGAAAGGAGATCGAAAATTGCGGCAAAATGACCTAGAACTCGTGCTTGAGCTGGTTGGTGATTTTTTGGGGAGGAAGAAGGAGTGTGTGGGTGCAGGAATAAGTGGAGGGGAGCCACCGTGGGCCCACGAGGCAGGGGGCGCCCTGGACCCTTGTGGCCAGGTGCTTGCTCCCCCTGCTGTGTTCTCAGTGCCAGATATTCTCAAATATTTCAGAAAAAATCATATTTCAATTTCAGGGCATTTGGAGAACTTTTATTTTCGGGGTATTTTTATATTGCACGGATAATTCGGAAAACTGACAGAAAATACTAATTTACTTTATTTCAACTAAATAACATAAAGTAAAAGGAGGGTACAGAAGGTTGTGCTCTCTAACTTCATCCATCGTATGCTCATCAAAAGGAATCCACTAACAAGGTTGATCAGGTCTTGTTAACATACTCATTCCGAATCGCATGAAACCGGAGGAATTTCGAATAACACTATGTTACCTCAACGGGGATATGCACATCCCCAATAATAAGAATATCATATTTCTTCTTGACAGTGGGTAGAGGAAATTCAAAACCTCAAAAAATAATCGATGGAAATTTTCCAATAGAGTTGATACTATGAACTTGAGGTTGTTTCATCGGAAAGGGTACCGTATGCTCATTACCATTAACATGAAAAGTGACATTGCCTTTGGTGCAATCAATAACAGCCCCTGCAGTATTCAAAAATGGTCTTCCAAGAATAATAGACATACTATCGTCCTCGGGAATATCAAGAATAACGAAGTCCATTAAAATAGTAACGTTTGCAACCACAACAGGCACATCCTCACAAATACCGACAGGTATAGCAGTTGATTTATCGGCCATTTGCAAAGATATTTCAGTAGGTGTCAACTTATTTAAATAAAGTCTACGATATAAAGAGAGAGGTATAACACTAACACGGGCTCCAAGATCACATAAAGCAGTTCTAACATAATTTCTTTTAATGGAGCATGGTATAGTGGGTACTCCTGGATCTCCTAACTTTTTAGGTATTCCACCCTTAAAGGTGTAATTAGCAAGCATGGTGGAAATTTCAGCTTTCGGTATCTTTCTCTTATTAGTAACAATTTCTTTCATATACTTAGCATAAGGATTCATTTTGAGCATATCAGTCAAACGCATACGCAAAAAGATAGGTCTAATCATCTCAGCAAAGCGCTCAAAATCCTCATCATCCTTTTTCTTGGATGGTTTAGGAGGAAAGGGCATGGGTTTCTGAACCCATGGTTCTCTTTCTTTACCGTGTTTCCTAGCAACAAAGTCTCTCTTATCATAACGTTGATTCTTTGATTGTGGGTTATCAAGATCAACAGCAGATTCAGCTTCTACATCATTATCATTGCTAGGTTGAGCATCAACATGAACATCATCATTAACATTATCACAAGGTTCATGTTCATTACCAGATTCTGTTTCAACATCAGAAATAGAAATATCATTGGGATTCTCAGGTGTGTCTACAACAGGTTCACTAGAAGCATGCGAAGTCCTATCATTTTTCTTTTTCTTCTTTTTAGAAGGACTAGGTGCATCAATATTATTTCTCTGAGAATCCTGCTCAATTCTCTTAGGATGGCCTTCAGGATACAGAGGTTCCTAAGTCATTTTACCAGTTCTAGTAGCCACTCTAACAGCAAAATCATTATTCTTACTATTTAATTCATTGAGCAAATCATTCTGAGCTTTTAGTACTTGTTCTACTTGAGTGGTAACCATAGAAGCATGTTTACTAATGAGTTTAAGTTCACCTTTAACTCTAGACATATAATCACTCAAGTGTTCAATCATATAAGCATTTTGTTTTAATTGCCTACCAAAATAAGCATTAAAATCTTCTTGCTTAATCATAAAGTTATCAAACTCATCCAAACATTGGCTAGCAAATTTAGTAGGAGGGATTTCAGCTTTATCATATCTATAGATTTACCTTTACTACCTGTGTTGGGTTATCAAGGCCATGTGTTTCTTCAATAGGTGATGAATTAAGACCATATATTTCTTCAACATGCGGTAAATTAAGACCATGTATTTCTTCAACAGGAGGTAAATTCTTAACATCTTCAGCTTTTATACCTTTTTCTTTCATAGATTTCTTTGCCACTTGCATATCTTCAGGACTGAGAAGTAGAACAACCCTTTTCTTCAGAGTTGGCTTAGGAGTTGGTTCAGGAAGTGTCCCATTATTTTCATTTGTCAACATATTATTCAATAGAATTTCAGCTTCATCTGGTGTTCTTTCCCTGAAAACAGAACCAGCACAACTATCTAGGTGGTCTCTGGAAGCATCGGTTAGTCCATTGTAAAAGATATCAAGTATTTCATTTTTGTTGAGAGGATGATCAGGCAAAGCATTAAGTAATTGGAGAAGCCCCCCCAAGCTTGTGGGAGACTCTCTTCTTCAATTTGCACAAAATTATATATTTCCCTTAAGGCAGCTTGTTTCTTATGAGTGGGGAAATATTTAGCAGAGAAGTAATAAATCATGTCGTGGGGACTACGCACACAACCAGGATCAAGAGAATTAAACCATATCTTAGCATCACCCTTTAATGAGAACGGAAATATTTTAAGGATATAGTAGTAGCGAGTTTTCTCATCATTAGTGAACAGGGTGGCTATATCATTTAATTTAGTAAGATGTGCCACAACAGTTTCAGATTCATAGCCATAGAAAGAATCAGATTCAACCAAAGTAATTATATCAGGATCAACAGAGAATTTATAATCGTTATCAGTAAAAAAGATAGGTGAAGTAGCATAAGCAGGAACATATTTCATTCTAGCATTCAGAGTTTTTTGTTTCAGCTTAGCTAATAATTTCTTAAGATCACTTCTATCATTGCAAGCAAGAAAGTCTCTAGCAGTTTCTTCATCCATAACATAGCCCTCAGGCACAACAGGCAATTCATATCTAGGGGGAGAATCTTCATCATCACTGTCATCAATATTATCAGTTTCAATAATTTCATTCTCTCTAGCCCTAGCAAGTTGTTCATCAAGAAATTCACCAAGTGGCACAGTAGTATCAAGCATAGAAGTAGTTTCATCATAAGTATCATGCATAGTAGAAGTGGCATCATCAATAACATGCGACATATCAGAATGAATAGCAGAAGCAGGTTTAGGTGTCGCAAGCTTACTCAAAACAGAAGGTGAATCAAGTGAAGAGCTAGATGGCAGTTCCTTACCTCCCCTCGTAGTTGAGGGATAAATTTTTGTTTTCGCGTCTTTCAAGTTCTTCATAGTGACCAGCAGATATAAATCCCAAGTAACTCAAAGAATAGAGCTATGCTCCCCGGCAACGGAGCCAGAAAATAGTCTTGATAACCCACAAGTATAGGGGATCGCAACAGTTTTCGAGGGTAGAGTATTCAACCCAAATTTATTGATTCGACACAAGGGGAGCCAAAGAATATTCTCAAGTATTAGCAGTTGAGTTGTCAATTCAACCACACCTAGATAACTTAGTATCTGCAGCAAAGTAATATGGAAGTAACGGTAACGGTAGCAAAAGTAATATTTTTGGGTTTTGTATTGATTGTAACAGTAGCAACGGAAAAGTAAATAAGTGAAGAACAATATGGAAAAGCTCGTAGGCATTGGATCGGTGATAGAGAATTATGCCGGATGCGGTTCATCATGTAACAGTCATAACATAGGGTGACACAGAACTAGCTCCAATTCATCAATGTAATGTAGGCATGTATTCCGAATATAGTCATACATGCTTATGGAAAAGAACTTGCATGCCATCTTTTGTCCTACCCTCCCGTGGCAGCGGGGTCCTAGCGGAAACTAAGGGATATTAAGGCCTCCTTTTGATAGAGTACTGGACCAAAGCATTAACACATAGTGAATACATGAACTCCTCAAACTACGGTCATCACCGGGAGTGGTCCCGATTATTGTCACTTCGGGGTTGCCGGATCATAACACATAGTAGGTGACTATAGACTTGCAAGATAGGATCAAGAACTGACATATATTCATGAAAACATAATAGGTTCAGATCTGAAATCATGGCACTCGGGCCCTAGTGACAAGCATTAAGCATAGCAAAGTCATAGCAACATCAATCTCAGAACATAGTGGATACTAGGGATCAAACCCTAACAAAACTAACTCGATTACATGATAAATCTCATCCAACCCATCACCGTCCAGCAAGCCTACGATGGAATTACTCACGCACGGCAGTGAGCATCATGAAATTGGTGATGGAGGATGGTTGATGATGACGACGGCGACGGATTCCCCTCTCCGGAGCCCCGAACGGACTCCAGATCAGCCCTCCCGAGAGAGTTTAGGGCTTGGCGGCGGCTCCGTATCGTAAAACGTGATGAATCTTTCTCTCTAATTTTTTTCTCCCCGAACACAAATATATGGAGTTGGAGTTGAGGTCGGTGGAGCTCCAGGGGGCCCACGAGGCAGGGGGTGCGCCCCCCACCCTCATGGAAAGGGTGTGGGCCCCCTGGCCTTGATTCTTTCGCCAGTATTTTTTATTATTTCCAAAAATAATCTCCGTGAAGTTTCAGGTCATTCCGAGAACATTTGTTTCTGCAAAGATAACACCATGGCAATTCTGCTGAAAACAGCGTCAGTCCGGGTTAGTTCCATTCAAATCATGCAAGTTAGAGTCCAAAACAAGGGCAAAAGTGTTTGGAAAAGTAGATACGACGAAGACGTATCAATGCATAGCAACGAGAGGGGAGAGTGTCGTCCACGTACCCTCGTAGACCATAAGCGGAAGCGTTATGAGAATGCGGTTGATGTAGTCATAGGTCTTTACGATCCGACCGATCCAAGTACCGAACGCACGTCACCTCCGAGTTCAGCACACGTTCAGCTCGATGACGTCCCACGAACTCCGATCCAGCAGAGCTTCACGGGGGAGTTCCATCAGCACGATGGCGTGATGATGGTGATGATGTTGCTACCGACGCAGGGCTTCGCCTAAGCACTGCTACGATATGATCGAGGTGGATTATGGTGGAGGGGGGCACCACACACGGCTTGGAACAATCAACTTGTGTGTTCTAGGGTGCCCCCTGCCCCCATATATAAAGGAGCAAGGGGGAGGCCGGCCTGGCCTTGGGGCGCGCCAAGGAGAGGGGGAGTCCTCCTCCTAGTGGGAGTAGGGCTCCCCTTTCCTAGTCCAACTAGGAAGGAGGAAGGAGGAAGGGGGAAGGAAGGAGAGGGAGAGAGGGAGGAAAGAGGGGGCGCCGCCCCCCTCCTTGTCCAATTCGGACTCCCAGGGGGGGGGCGCGGCCAGCCCTAGGCCCTCTCCTCTCTCTCCCACAAGGCCCATGTTGGCCCATCATATCCCCCGGGGGTTCCGATAACCCCCCGACACTTCGATAAATATCCGGTGACCCCCGGAACTCATCCGGTGTCCGAATATAGTCGTCCAATATATCAATCTTTATGTCTCGACCATTTCGAGACTCCTCCTCATGTCCGTGATCATATCCAGAACTCCGAACTACCTTCAGCACATCAAAACACATAAACTCATAATACTGATCGTCACCGAACGTTAAGCGTGCGGACCCTATGGGTTCGAGAACTATGTAGACATGACCGAGACTCATTTCTGGTCAATAACCAATAGCGGAACCTGGATGCTCATATTGGCTCCTACATATTCTACGAAGATCTTTATCGGTCAAACCGCATAACAACATACTTTTTCCCTTTGTCATCGATATGTTACTTGCCCGAGACTCGATCGTCGGTATCTCAATACCTAGTTCAATCTCGTTACCAACAAGTCTCTTTACTCGTTCCGTAACTAACTCATTAGTTGCATTGCTTGCAAGGCTTATAGTGATGTGCATTACCGAGAGGGCCCTGAGATACCTCTCTGACAATCGGAGTGACAAATTCTAATCTTGATCTATGCCAACTCAACAAGTACCATCGGAGACACCTGTAGAGCACCTTTATAATCACCCAGTTACGTTGTGACGTTTGGTAGCACACAAAGTGTTCCTCCGGTATTCGGGAGTTGCATAATCTCATAGTCGTAGGAACATGTATAAGTCATGAAGAAAGCAATAGCAATATACTAAACGATCGTATGCTAAGCTAATGGAATGGGTCAAGTCAATCACATCATTCTCTAATGATGTGATCCCGTTAATCAAATGACAACTCATGTCTATGGCTAGGAAACTTAACCATCTTTGATTCAACTAGCTAGTCAGGTAGAGGCATACTAGTGACACTTAGTTTGTCTATCTATTCACACATGTACTAAGTTTCCGGTTAATACAATTCTAGCATGAATAATAAACATTTATCATGATATAAGGAAATATAAATAAGAACTTCATTATTGCCTCTAGGGCATATTTCTTCAATGAGTTTATGTGTTTTGTTGTACCGAAGGTTGTTCAGAGTCCCGGATGTGATCAAGGACATGATGAGGAGTCTCAAAATGGTCGAGACATGAAGATTGATATATTGGAAGGCTATGTTTGGACACCGGAAAGGTTTCGGATGAGTTCGGGCATTTTCCGGAGTACCGGGGGGTTACCGGAACCCCCCGGGGAGTTAATGGGCCATGGTGGAAGAGAGGAGGAGGCGGCCAATTGGGAGGCGCGCGCCCCCAAGCCCAATTCGAATTGGGGGGGGGGGCTTTCCTTCTCTCCCTCTTCCTTCTTCTCCTAGTCCAACTAGGGAAAGGGGGAAACCTACTCCTACTAGGAGTAGGAATCCCCCCCTTGGGCGCTGCTACCTCTTGAGCACCGCGTTGGTTTTCCCTTGAAGAGGAAAGGGCGATGCAGCAAAGTAGCGTAAGTATTTCCCTCAGTTTTTGAGAACCAAGGTGTCAATCCAGTAGGAGGTTACGCGCGAGTCCCTCGCACCTACACAAACAAATAAATCCTCGCAACCAACGCGATAAGGGGTTGTCAATCCCTACACGGTCACTTACGAGAGGGAGATCTGATACATATGATAGGATAATATTTTTGGTATTTTTATGATAAAGATGCAAAGTAAAATAAAAGAAAAATAAAAAGCAATGGAAATAACTAAGTGTTGGAAGATTAATATGATGAAGATAGACCCGGGGGCCATAGGTTTCACTAGTGGCTTCTCTCAAGAGCATAAGTATTTTACGATGGGTGAACAAATTACTGTTGAGCAATTGACAGAATTGAGCATAGTTATGAGAATATATAGGTATGATCATGTATATAGGCATCATGTCCGAGACAAGTAGACCGACTCCTACCTGCATTGACTACTATTACTCCACACATCGACCGCTATCCAGCATGCATATAGAGTATTAAGTTCATAAGAACAGAGTAACGCCATAAGCAAGATGACATGATGTAGAGGGATAAATTCATGCAATATGATAAAAACCCCATCTTGTTATCCTCGATGGCAACAATACAATACGTGCCTTGCTGCCCCTACTGTCACTGGGAAAGGACACCGCAAGATTGAACCCAAAGCTAAGCACTTCTCCCGTTGCAAGAAAGATCAATCTAGTAGGCCAAACCAAACTGATAATTCGAAGAGACTTGCAAAGATAACCAATCATACATGAAAGAATTCAGAAGATTCAAATATTGTTCATAGATAAACTTGATCATAAACCCACAATTCATCGGTCTCAACAAACACACCGCAAAAGAAGATTACATCGAATAGATCTCCACGAGAGAGGGGGAGAACATTGTATTGAGATCCAAAAAGAGAGAGGAAGCCATCCAGCTAATAACTATGGACCCGAAGGTCTGAGGTAAACTACTCACACTTCATCGGAGAGGCTATGGTGTTGATGTAGAAGCCCTCCGTGATCGATGCCCCCTCCGGCGGAGCTCCGGAACAGGCCCCAAGATGGGATCTCGTGGGTACAGAAGGTTGCGGCGGTGGAATTAGGTTTTTGGCTCCGTATCTGATCGTTTTGGGGTACGTAGGTATATATAGGAGGAAGGAGTACGTCGGTGGAGCAACGTGGGGCCCATGAGGGTGGAGGGCGTGCCCGGGGGGTAGGCGCGCCCCCCTACCTTGTGGCTTTCTGCTTTGTTTCTTGACGTAGGGTCCAAGTCCTCTGGATCATGTTCGTTTCGAAAATCACGTTCCCGAAGGTTTCATTCCGTTTGGACTCCGTTTGATATTCTTTTTCTACGAAACTCTGAAATAGGCAAAAAAACAGCAATTCTGGGCTGGGCCTCCGGTTAGTAGGTTAGTCCCAAAAATAATATAAAAGTGGATAATAAAGCCCGATAATGTCCAAAACAGAAGATAATATAGCATGGAGCAATCAAAAATTATAGATACATTGGAGAGGTATCAAGCATCCCCAAGCTTAATTCCTGCTCGTCCTCGAATAGGTAAATGATAAAAAACAGAATTTTTGGTGCGGAGTGCTACTTGGCATAATTTCAATGTAATTCTTCTTAATTGTGGTATGAATATTCAGATCCGCAAGATTCAAGATAAAAGTTCATATTGACATAAAAATAATAATACTTCAAGCATACTAACTAAGCAATTATGTCCTCTCAAAATAACATGGCCAAAGAAAGTTCATCCCTACAAAATCATATAGTTTAGTCATGCTCCATCTTCGTCACACAAGAATGCTCTCATCATGCACAACCTCGATGACAAGCCAAGCAATTGTTTCATACTTTAGTAATCTCAAACTCTATAAACCTTCACGCAATACATGAGCGCGAGCCATGGACATATCACTATGGGTGGAATAGAATATGATGATGGGGGTTATGTGGAGAAGACAAAAAAGGAGAAAGTCTCACATCAACGAGGCTAATCAATGAGCTATGGAGATGCCCATCGATTGATGTTAATGCAAGGAGTAGGGATTGCCATGCAACGGATGCACTAGAGCTATAAATATATGAAAGCTCAACAAAAGAAACTAAGTGGGTGTGCATCCAACTTGCTTGCTCACGAAGACCTAGGGCACTTGAGGAGGCCCATTGTTGGAATATACAAGCCAAGTTCTATAATGAAAAATTCCCACTAGTATATGAAAGTGACAAAACAAGAGACTCTCTATCATGAAGATTATGGTGCTACTTTGAAGCACAAGTGTGGTAAAAGGATAGTAACATTGTCCCTTCTCTCTTTTTCTCTAATTTTTTTGGGCCTTCTCTTTTTTTATGGCCTTTCTCTTTTTTTATTCCTCACTTGGGACAATGCTCTAGAAAATGATGATCATCACACTTCTATTTATTTACAACTCAATGATTACAACTCGATACTAGAACAAAGTATGACTCTATATGAATGCCTCCGGCGGTGTACCGGGATATGCAATGAACCAAGAGTGACATGTGTGAAAGAATTATGAACGGTGGCTTTGCCACAAATACTATGTCAACTACATGATCATGCAAAGCAATATGACAATGATGAACGTGTCATGATAAACGGAATGGTGGAAAGTTGCATGGCAATATATCTCGGAATGGCTATGTAAATGCCATAATAGGTAGGTATGGTGGCTGTTTTGAGGAAGATATAAGGAGGTTTATGTGTGAAAGAGCGTATCATATCACGGGGTTTGGATGCACCGGCGAAGTTTGCACCAACTCTCAGTGTGAGAAAGGGCAATGCACGGTACCGAAGAGGCTAGCAATGATGGAAAGGTGAGAGTGCGTATAATCCATGGACTCAACATTAGTCATAAAGAACTCACATACTTATTGCAAAAATCTACAAGTCATCAAAAACCAAGCATTACGTGCATGCTCCTAGGGGGATAGATTGGTAGGAAAAGACCATCGCTCGTCCCCGACTGCCACTCATAAGGAGGACAATCAAAGAACACCTCATGTTTCAAATTTGTTACATAACGTTTACCATACGTGCATGCTACGGGACTTGCAAACTTCAACACAAGTATTTCTCAAATTCACAACTACTCAATTAGCACGTCTTTAATATCACTACCTCCATGTCTCAAAACAATCATCAAGCATCAAACTTCTCTTAGTATTCAAAACACTCATAAGAAAGTTTTTACTATTCTTGAATACCTAGCATATTCGGTTTATTTAAGCAAATTACCATACTATTTAAGACTCTCAAAATAATCTAAGTGAAGCATGAGAGATCAATAGTTTCTATAAAACAAATCCACCACCGTGCTCTAAAAGATATAAGTGAAGTACTAGAGCAAAACTATATAACTCAAAAGATATAAGTGAAGCATATAGAGTATTCTAATAATTTCCGAATCATGTGTGTGTCTCTCAAAAGGTGTGTACATCAAGGATGATTGTGGTAAACTAAAAAGCAAAGACTCAAATCATACAAGACGCTCCAAGCAAAACACATATCATGTGGTGAATAAAAATATAGCTCCAAGTAAAGTTACCGATGGAAGTAGACGAAAGAGGGGATGCCTTCCGGGGCATCCCCAAGCTTTGGCTTTTTGGTGCCCTTAGATTATCTTGGGGGTGCCATGGGCATCCCCAAGCTTAGGCTCTTGCCACTCCTTGTTCTGTAATCCATCAAATCTTTCACCCAAAACTTGAAAACTTCACAACACAAAACTCAGCAGAAAATCTCGTGAGCTCCATTAGCGAAAGAAAACAAAAGACCACTTCAAGGTACTGTAATGAACTCATTCTTTATTTATATTGGTGTTAAACCTACTGTATTCCAACTTCTCTATGGTTTGTAAACTATTTTACTAGCCATAGATTCATCAAAATGAGCAAACAACACACGAAAAACAGAATCTGTCAAAAACAGAACAGTCTGTAGTAATTTGTAACTAACGCAAACTTCTGGAACTCTAAAAAATCAGCCAAAATAGGACGGCCTAGAAAATTTGTTTATTGATCATCAGCAATTGGAGGCAATATTTTATCACGTTCTGGTGATTTTTAACAATTGTTTTCGTGAACAGAAAGTTTCTGGAATTTTTCTGCAAGATCAAATAACTATCATCCAAGAAGATCCTATAGTTTTAACTTGGCATAAAAACTAATTAAAACATAAAAACACATCTAACCAGAGGCTAGATCAAATATTTATTCCTAAACAGAAGCAAAAAACAAAAAACTAAAAATAAAATTGGGTTGCCTCCCAACAAGCGCTATCGTTTAACGCCCCTAGTTAGGCATAAAAGCAAGGATAGATCTAGGTATTGCCATAATAATGGTACGGCAAGTCATGAAAACTTTTCTCATATTCTCTACATTCAGCAGCAAGTTTTCTTTGAGGCAAGCAAAAATAATCAAAAGGGCTAAATTTAATGGGACAAAAGTCCCCAAGATCAATCTCGGGAGGTATGGGTTCCTCCCTTGGCCCTTTGTATTGCACAACCAATTCATCATTACAAGCATTCTTTTGGCAAAAAGTCACAAGCCTTCGTTCAAGAGAAAAACCTAATCCATTATTCTGAATAGCAAAATCATTATTAAGCTCGGAAATTCTATCAACTAGAACATCGGCTGGAACCATTTTCCTAAGATTTTCATTATAAGCAACATGATCCAAAGATTGTAAACGCATCATGTCTTCTTGATTAAAAAGGATAGCTTCTATGGAAGGATGACTAGCATCTACCCTATAATGCGCAAAGATTTCTCTAGCTTCTTTCATTATGAATCTAAACTCATGAGCCAAAAAGATAGTGGCGGCACGCTTAACAGAAGAATGCTCAATATTAGAAAATTCTAGGAAAATTCTTTGTATGCAAGGATGCATATGAAGAAATTGCCTTTCAAGTTCAACTACAAGCAAAGATATTGCATCCGCAAGGCTACTAGTTTTATGAAAAATAGAGACACCCATAATGGGCAAAGCGCCAGCACAAGTAAAGAAATCTTGAATAACTCCTTTCCCAATAATATTGCCACTACCGATTTGAAACTTTTTGGTGTGCAAGATGGTAGTTTCCTCAAGAGGATCATCGAAAGCATCAAAATTTCCCCAGTTGTTATTATTGCCTTCATTAGAGATAACCTTCCCAGATTCAGACATGGCGAAGGAAAGACGAGCGAAAAGAGGCAAACAGAAAAGAGAGGGTGAATAAAACGGCAAGGGTGAAGTGGGGGATAGGAAAACGAGAGGCAAATGGCAAATAATGTAATGCGGGAGATAAGGGTTTGTGATGGGTACTTGGTATGTTGACTTTTGCGTAGACCCCCCCCCCCCCGCAACGGCGCCAGAAAAAGTAGCGTAAGTATTTCCCTCAGTTTTTGAGAACCAAGGTGTCAATCCAGTAGGAGGCTACGCGCGAGTCCCTCACACCTACACAAACAAATAAATCCTCGCAACCAACGCGATAAGGGGTTGTCAATCCCTACACGGTCACTTACGAGAGTGAGATCTGATAGATATGATAGGATAATATTTTTGGTATTTTTATGATAAAGATGCAAAGTAAAATAAAAGCAAAATAAAAAGCAACGGAAATAACTAAGTGTTGGAAGATTAATATGATGAAGATAGACCCGGGGGCCATAGGTTTCACTAGTGGCTTCTCTCAAGAGCATAAGTATTTTATGGTGGGTGAACAAATTACTGTTGAGCAATTGACAGAATTGAGCATAGTTATGAGAATATCTAGGTATGATCATGTATATAGGCATCACGTCCGAGACAAGTAGACCGACTCCTGCCTGCATCCACTACTATTACTCCACACATCGACCGCTATCCAGCATGCATCTAGAGTATTAAGTTCATAAGAACAGAGTAACGCCATAAGCAAGATGACATGATGTAGAGGGATAAATTCATGCAATATGATAAAAAAACCCATCTTGTTATCCTCGATGGCAACAATACAATACGTGCCTTGCTGCCCCTACTGTCACTGGGAAAGGACACCGCAAGATTGAACCCAAAGCTAAGCACTTCTCCCGTTGCAAGAAAGATCAATCTAGTAGGCCAAACCAGACTGATAATTCGAAGAGACTTGCAAAGATAACCAATCATACATAAAAGAATTCAGAAGATTCAAATATTGTTCATAGATAAACTTGATCATAAACCCACAATTCATCGGTCTCAACAAACACACCGCAAAAGAAGATTACATCGAATAGATCTCCACGAGAGAGGGGGAGAACATTTTATTGAGATCCAAAAAGAGAGAGGAAGCCATCCAGCTAATAACTATGGACCCGAAGGTCTGAGGTAAACTACTCACACTTCATCGGAGAGGCTATGGTGTTGATGTAGAAGCCCTCCGTGATCGATGCCCCCTCCGGCGGAGCTCCGGAACAGGCCCCAAGATGGGATCTCGTGGGTACAGAAGGTTGCGGCGGTGGAATTAGGTTTTTGGCTTCGTATCTGATCGTTTGGGGGTACGTAGGTATATATAGGAGGAAGGAGTACGTCGGTGGAGCAACGTGGGGCCCACGAGGGTGGAGGGCGCACCCAGGGGGGTAGGCGCGCCCCCTACCTCGTGGCTTCCTGCTTTGTTTCTTGACGTAGGGTCCAAGTCCTCTGGATCATGTTCGTTCCGAAAATCATGTTCCCGAAGGTTTCATTCCGTTTGGACTCCGTTTGATATTCTTTTTCTGCGAAACTCTGAAATAGGCAAAAACAGCAATTCTGGGCTGGGCCTCCGGTTAGTAGGTTAGTCCCAAAAATAATATAAAAGTGGATAATAAAGCCCAATAATGTCCAAAACAGAAGATAATATAGCATGGAGCAATAAAAAATTATAGATACGTTGGAGACGTATCAGGCGCGCCCCATGAGGCTGGCCCTCCCCTCCTCGACTCCTTTATATACGGGGGAGGGGGCACCCCATAGACACACAAGTTGATTGTTTAGCCATGTGCGGTGCCCCCCTCCACATATTTCCACCTCGGTCATATCGTTGTAGTGCTTAGGCGAAGCCCTGCGTTGGTAACTTCATCATCACCGTCATCACGCTGTCGTGCTGACAAAACTCTCCCTTGGCCTCAGCTGGATCAAGAGTTCGAGGGACGTTACCGAGCTGAACGTGTGCAGATCGCGGAGGTGCCGTGCGTTTCGTACTTGATCGGTTGGATCGCGAAGACGTTCGACTACATCAACCGCGTTACTTAACGCTTCCGCTATCGGTCTACGAGGGTACGTGGACACACTCTCCCGCTCGTTGCTATGCATCACATAGATAGATCTTGCGTGATCGTACGTAAAATTTTAAAATACTGCGTTCCCCAACAGTGGCATCCGAGCCAGGTCTATGCGTAGATGTTATATGCACGAGTAGAACATAAAGAGTTGTGGGCGATAATAGTCATACTGCTTACCAGCATGTCATACTTTGATTCAGCGGTATTGTTGGATGAAGCGGCCTAGACCGACATTACATGACTGCGTTCATGAGACTGGTTTTACCGCCGTGCTTCGCACATAGGTGGCTAGTGGGTGTCTGTTTCTCCAACTTTAGTTGAATCGAGTGTGACCATGCCCGGTCCTTGTTGAAGGTTAAAACAACACACTTGACGAAAAATCGTTGTGGTTTTTGATGTGTAGGTAAGAACGGTTCTTGCTAAACCCGTAGCAGCCACGTAAAATTTGCAACAACAAGTAGAGGACGTCTAACTTGTATTTGCAGGGTATGTTGTGATGTGATATGGTCAAGACGTGATGATATATACATTGTTGTATGAGATGATCATGTTTTGTAACAGTTATCGGCAACTGGCAGGAGCCTTATGGTTGTCGCTTTATTGTACGAAATGCAATCGCCATGTAATTGCTTTACTTTATTACTAAGCGATAGCGATAGTCGTGATAGCAATAGTTGGCGAGACGACAACGATGCTGCGATGGGGATCAAGGTGTCAAGCCGGTGACGATGGTGATCATGACGGTGCTTTGGAGATGGAGATCAAAGGCACAAAATGATGATGGCCATATCATATCACTTATATTGATTGAATGTGATTTTTATCCTTTATGCATCTTATTTTGCTTAGTTCGGCGATAGCATTATAAGATGATCTCTCACTAAATTTCAAGGTATAAGTGTTCTCCCTGAGTATGCACCGTTGCGACAGTTCGTCGTGCCGAGACACCACGTGATGATCGGGTGTGATAAGCTCTACGTCCACATACAACGGGTGCAAGCCAGTTTTGCACACGCAGAATACTCGGGTTAAACTTGACGAGCCTAGCATATGCAGATATGGCCTTGGAACACTGAGACCGAAAGGTCGAGCATGAATCATATAGTAGATATGATCAACATAGTGATGTTCACCATTGAAAACTACTCCATATCATGGGATGATCGGACATGGTTTAGTTGATTTGGATCACGTGATCACTTAGATGATTATAGGGATGTCTATCTAAGTGGGAGTTCTTAAGTAATATGATTAATTGAACTTTAATTTATCATCAACTTAGTACCTGATAGTATTTTGCATGTCTATATTGTTGTAGATCAATGGCCCTGCTACTATTCCTTTGAATTTTAATGCGTTCCTAGAGAAAGCTAAGTTGAAAGATGATGGTAGCAACTACACGGACTGGGTCCATAACTTGAGGATTATCCTAATTGCTGCACAGAAGAATTACGTCCGGGAAGCACCGCTAGGTGCAAGACCCACTACAGGAGCAACGCCGGACGTTGTGAACGCCTGGCAGAGTAGCTGATGACTACTCGATAGTTCAGTGTGCCATGCTTTACGGCTTAGAACCGGGACTTCAACGACATTTTGAACGTCATGGAGCATATGAGATGTTCCAGGAGTTGAAGTTAATATTTCAACCAAATGCCCGGATTGAGAGATATGAAGTCTCCAATAAGTTCTATAGCTGTAAAATGGAGGAGAATAGTTCTGTCAGTGAACATATACTCAAAATGTCTGGGTATCATAATGACTTGACTCAGCTGGGAGTTAATCTTCCGGTTGATAGTGTCATTGACAGAGTTCTTCAATCACTGCCACCAAGCTATAAAAGCTTCGTGATGAACTATAATATGTAAGGGATGGATGAGACAATTCCCGAGCTCTTCGCAATGCTAAAGGCTGCGGAGGTAGAAATCAAGAAGGGCCATCAAGTGTTGATGGTCAACAAGACCACCAGTTTCAAGAAAAAGGGTAAAGGGAAGAAGGGGAACTTCAAGAAGAATGGCAAGCAAGTTGCTGCTCAAGTGAAGAAGCCCAAGTCTGGACCTAAGCCTGAGACTGAGTGCTTCTACTACAAAGGGACTGGTCACTGGAAGCAGAACTGCCCCAAGTATTTGGCAGATAAGAAGGATGGCAAAGTGAACAAAGGTATATGTGATATACATGTTATTGATGTGTACCTTACTAATACTCGCAGTAGTACCTGGGTATTTGATACTGGTTCTGTTGCTAATATTTGCAACTCGAAACAGGGACTACGGATTAAGCGAAAATTGGCTAAGGACGAGGTGACGATGCGCGTGGGAAATGGGTCCAAAGTCGATGTGATCGCCGTCGACACGCTACCTCTACATCTACCTTCGGGATTAGTTTTAGACCTGAATAATTGTTATTTGGTGCCAGCGTTAAGCATGAACATTATATCTGGATCTTGTTTGATGCGAGACGGTTATTCATTTAAATCTGAGAATAATGGTTGTTCTATTTATATGAGTAATATCTTTTATGGTCATGCACCCTTGAAGAGCGGTCTATTTTTTTTTGAATCTCGATAGTAGTGATACACATATTCATAATATTGAAGCCAAAAGATGCAGAGTTAATAATGATAGTGCAACATATTTGTGGCACTGCCGTTTGAGTCATATTGGTGTAAAGCGCATGAAGAAACTCCATACTGATGGACTTTTGGAATCACTTGATTATGAATCACTTGGTACTTGCGAACCATGCCTCATGGGCAAGATGACTAAAACTCCGTTCTCCGTGGAGGGAGCAACAGATTTATTGGAAATAATACATACTGATGGATGCAGTCCGATGAATATTGAGGCTCGTGGCGGGTATTGTTATTTTATGACCTTCACATATGACTTAAGCGGATATGGGTATATCTACTTGATGAAACATAAATCTGAATCATTTGAAAAGTTCAAAGAATTTCAGAGTGAAGTGGAAAATCATCGTAACAAGAAATAAAGTTTCTGTGATCTTATCGCGGAGGAGAATATTTGAGTTACGAGTTTGGTCTTCATTTGAAACAATGCGGAATAGTTTCGCAAGTCACGCCACCTGAAACACCACAGCGTAATGGTGTGTCCAAACGTCGTAACCGCACTTTATTAGATATGGTGCGATCTATGATGTCTCTTACTGATTTACCGCTATCGTTTTGGGGTTATGCTTTAGAGACGGCTGCATTCACGTTAAATAGGGCACCATCTAAATTTGTTGAGACGACACCTTATGAACTGTGGTTTGGCAAGAAACCCAAGTTGTCATTTATTAAAGTTTGGGGCTGCGATGCTTATGTGAAAAAGCTTCAACCTGATAAGCTCAAACCCAAATCGGAGAAATGTGTCTTCATAGGATACCCAAAAGAGACTGTTGGGTACACCTTCTATCACAGATCCGAAGGCAAGATATTCGTTGCTAAGAATGGATCCTTTCTAGAGAAGGAGTTTCTCTCGAAAGAAGTGAGTGGGAGGAAAGTAGAACTTGATGAGGTAACTGTACCTGCTCCCTTATTGGAAAGTTGTTCATCACAGAAATCAGTTCCTGTGACTCAAACACCAATTAGTGAGGAAGCTAATGATGATGATCATGTAACTTCAGATCAAGTTACTACCAAACCTCGTAGGTCAACTAGAGTAAGATCCGCACCAGAGTGGTATGGTAATCCTGTTCTGGAGGTCATGTTACTTGACCATGACAAACCTACGAACTATGAGGAAGCGATGGTGAGCCCAGATTCCGCGAAATGGCTTGAGGCCATGAAATCTGAGATGGGATCCATGTATGAGAACAAAGTGTGGACTTTGGTTGACTTGCCCGATGATCGGCAAGCCATAGAGAATAAATGGATCTTCAAGAAGAAGACTAATGCTGACGATAATGCTACTGTCTACAAAGCTCGGCTTGTTGCGAAAGGTTTTCGACAAGTTCAAGGAGTTGACTATGATGAGACCTTCTCACCCGTAGTGATGCTTAAGTCCGTCCGAATCATGTTAGAAATTGTCGCATTTTATGATTATGAAATTTGGCAAATGGATGTAAAAAAAGTGCATTCCTGAATGGATTTCTGGAAGAAGAGTTGTATATGATGCAACCAGAAGGTTTTATCGATCCAAAGGATGCTAACAAAGTGTGCACGCTCCGGCGATCCATTTATGGACTGGTGCAAGCATCCCGGAGTTGGAATAAACGTTTTGATAGTGTGATCAAAGCATATGGTTTTATATAGACTTTTGGAGAAGCCTGTATTTACAAGAAAGTGAGTGGGAGCTCTGTAGCATTTCTAATATTATATGTGGATGACATATTGTTGATTGGAAATGATATAGAATTTCTAGATAGCATAAAAGGATAGTTGAACAAGAGTTTTTCAATGAAAGACCTCGGTGAAGCCGCTTATATATTGGGCATCAAGATCTATAGAGATAGATCAAGACGCTTAATTCGACTTTCACAAAGCACATACCTTGATAAAGTTTTGAAGAAGTTCAAAATGGATCAAGCAAAGAAAGGGTTCTTGCCTGTGTTACAAGGTGTGAAGTTGAGTCAGACTCAATGCCCGACCACCGCAGAAGATAGAGAGAAAATGAAAGTCATTCCCTATGCTTCAGCCATAGGTTCTATCATGTATGCAATGCTGTGTACCAGACCTGATGTGTGCCTTGCTATTAGTTTAGCAGGGAGTTACCAAAGTGATTTAGGAGTGGATCACTGGACAACGGTCAAGAACATCCTGAAATACCTGAAAAGGACTAAGGATATGTTTTTCGTTTATGGAGGTGACAAAGAGCTCGTCGTAAATGGTTACGTCGATGCAAGCTTTGACACTGATCCGGATGACTCTAAGTCACAAACCGGATACATATTTATATTGAAAGGTGGAGCTGTCAGTTGGTGCAGTTCTAAGCAAAGCGTCGTGGCGGGATCTACGCGTGAAGCGGAATACATAGCTGCTTTGGGAGCAGCAAATGAAGGAGTATGGATGAAGGAGTTCATATCCAATCTAGGTGTCATACCTAGTGCATCGGGTCCAATGAAAATCTTTTGTGACAATACTGGTGCAATTGCCTTGGCAAAGGAATCCAGATTTCACAAGAGAACCAAGCACATCAAGAGACGCTTCAATTCCATCCGCGATCAAGTCAAGGAGGGAGACATAGATATTTCCAAGATACATACGGAACTGAATGTTGCAGACCCGTTGACTAAGCCTCTCTCATGAGCAAAACATGATCAGCACCAAGACTCCATGGGTGTTAGAATCATTACTGTGTAATCTAGATTGTTGACTCTGGTGCAAGTGGGAGACTGAAGGAAATATGCCCTAGAGGCAATAATAAAGTTGTTATTTATATTTCCTTATATCATGATAAATGTTTATTATTCATGCTAGAATTGTATTAACCGAATACTTAGTACATGTGTGAATACATATACAAACAGAGTGTCACTAGTATGCCTCTACTTGGCTAGCTCGGTAATCAAAGATGGTAGTTTCCTAACCATAGACATAAGTTGTCTTTTGATTAACGGGATCACATCATTAGAGAATGATGTGATTGACAAGACCCATCCGTTAGCTTAGCACGATGATCGTTTAGTTTGTTGCTATTGCTTTCTTCATGACTTATACATGTTCCTATGACTATGAGATTATGCAACTCCCGAATACCGGAGGAACACTTAGTGTGCTATCAAACGTCACAACGTAACTGGGTGATTATAAAGATGCTCTACAGGTGTTTCCGATGGTGTTTGTTGAGTTGGCATAGATCAAGATTAGGATTTGTCACTCCAATTGTCGGAGAGGTATCTCTAGGCCCTCTCGGTAATGCACATCACTATAAGCCTTGCAAGCAATGTGACTAATGAGTTATTTGCGGGATGATGCACTACGGAACGAGTAAAGAGACTTGCCGGTAACGAGATTGAACTAGGTATTGAGATACCGATGATCGAATCTCGGGCAAGTAACATACCGATAACAAAGGGAACAACGTATGTTGTTATGCGGTTTGATCGATAAAGATCTTCGTAGAATATGTGGGAGCCAATATGAGCATCCAGGTTCCGCTATTGGTTATTGACCGGAGATGAGTCTCGGTCATGTCTACATAGTTCTCGAACCCGCAGGGTCCGCACGCTTAACGTTCGATGACGATCGGTATTATGAGTTTATGTGTTTTGATGTACCGAAGGTTGTTCGGAGTCCCGGATGTGATCAAGGACATGACGAGGAGTCTCGAAATGGTCGAGACATGAAGATTGATATATTGGAAGGCTATGTTTGGACACCGGAAAGGTTTCGGATGAGTTCGGGCATTTTCCGGAGTACCGGGGGGTTACCGGAACCCCCCAGGGAGTTAATGGGCCTTAATGGGCCATGGTGGAAGAGAGGAGGAGGTGGCCAAATGGGAGGCGCGCGCCCCCCAAGCCCAATCCGAATTGGGG
Organism: Triticum aestivum; assembly: GCF_018294505.1. NCBI lineage: Eukaryota > Viridiplantae > Streptophyta > Magnoliopsida > Poales > Poaceae > Triticum > Triticum aestivum. The sequence continues at coordinate 318,971,843 of NC_057796.1, read as the reverse complement.
GGGGGGGCTTTCCTTTTCTCCCTTTCCCTCTTCCTTCTTCTCTTACTCCAACTAGGGAAAGGGGGAAACCTACTCCTACTAGGAGTAGGAATCCCCCCGTGGGCGCGCCCCATGGGGCCGGCCCTCCCCTCCTCCACTCCTTTATATACGGGGGAGGGGGGCACCCTATAGACACACAAGTTGATTGTTTGCCGTGTGCGGTGCCCCCTCCACATATTTGCACCTCGGTCATATCATTGTAGTGCTTAGGCGAAGCCCTACGTCGGTAACTTCATCATCACCGACATCACGCCGTCGTGCTGACGAAACTCTCCCTCGGCCTCAGCTGGATCAAGAGTTTGAGGGACGTCACCGAGCTGAACGTCTGCAGATCGCGAAGGTGTCGTGCGTTCGGTACTTGATCGGTTGGATCGCGAAGACGTTCGACTACTTTAACCGCGTTACTTAACGCTTCCGCTTTCGGTCTACGAGGGTACGTGGACACACTCTCCCACTCATTGCTATGCATCACATAGATAGATCTTGCATGATCGTAGGTAATTTTTTTTGAAATACTGCGTTCCCCAACACTTGTACCTAGCGGTGCTTCATGGACTTAATTCTTCTGTGCAGCAATGAGGATAATCCTCAAGTTACGGACCCAGTTCGTGTAGTTGCGACCATCATCTTTCAACTTAGCTTTCTCTAGGAACGCATTAAAATTCAAGGGAACGGTAGCACGGGCCATTGATCTACAACATAGATATGCAAAAACTATCAGGACTAAGTTCATGATAAATTTAAGTTCAATTAATCATATTACTAAAGAACTCCCACTTAGATAGACATCCCTCGAGTCATCTAAATGATCACGTGATTCATATCAACTAAACCATGTCCGATCATCACATGAGATGGAGTAGTTTTCAATGGTGAACATCTCTATGTTGATCATATCTACTATATGATTCACGTTCGACCTTTCGGTCTCAGTGTTCCGAGGCAATGTCTGTACATGCTAGGCTCGTCAAGTTTAACCCGAGTATTCTGCACGTGCAAAACTATCTTGCACCCGTTGTATGTGAATGTAGAGCTTATCACACCCGATCATCACGTGGTGTCTCGGCACGACGAACTGTCGCAACGGTGCATACTCAGGGAGAACACTGATACCTTGAAATTTAGTGAGGGGTCATCTTATAATGCTACCGCCGTACTAAGCAAAATAAGATGCATAATATATAAACATCACATGCAATCAAAATATGTGACATGATATGGCCATCATCATCTTGTGCCTTTGATCTCCATCCCCAAAGCACCGTCATGATCTCCATCGTCACCGGCTTGACACCTTGATCTCCATCGTAGCGTCGTTGTCGTCTCGCCGACTATTGCTTCTACAACTATCACTAACGCATAGTGATAAAGTAAAGCAATTACATGGCGATTGCATTTCATACAATAAAGCGACAACCATAAGGCTCCTGCCAGTTGCCGATAACTTTTAGAAAACATGATCAGCTCATACAATAACGTATATCACATCATGTCTTGACCATATCACATCACAACATGCCCTGCAAAAACAAGTTACACGTCCTCTACTTTGTTGTTGCAAGTTTTACGTGGCTGCTATGGGCTTCTAGTAAGAACCGTTCTTACCTACGCATCAAAACCACAACGATTTTTCGTCAAGTGTGATGTTTTAACCTTCTACAAGGACTGGCCATAGTCAAATTTGATTCAACTAAAGTTGGAGAAACAGACACCCGCTAGCCACCTTTATGCAAAACAAGTTGCATGTCTGTCGGTGGAACCGGTCTTATGAACGTGGTCATGTAAGGTTGGTCTGGGCCGCTTCATCCAACAATACCGCCGAATCAAAATAAGACATTTGTGGTAAGCAGTATGACTATGATCGCCCACAACTCTTTGTGTTCTACTCGTGCATATCATCTACGCATAGACCTGGCTTGGATGCCACTGTTGGGGAACGTAGCATGCAATTTCAAAAAATTTCCTACGATCACACAAGATCAATCTAGGAGATGCATAGCAACGAGAGGGGGAGAGTGTGTCCACGCACCCTCGTAGACCGAAAGCGGAAGCGTTATCTTAACGCGGTTGATGTAGTCAAACATCTTCGCGATCCAACCGATCAAGCACTGAACGTACGGCACCTCCGAGTTCGGCACACGTTCAACTCGATGACGTCCCTCGAACTCTTGATCCAGCAAAGTGTCGAGGGCGAGTTTCGTTAGCACGACGGCATGGTGACGGTGATGGTGATGTGATCCATGCAGGGCTTCGCCTAAGCACTACGACAATATGACCGGAGGAGTAAACTGTGGAGGGGGGCATCACACACGGCTAAGAGAATAATTGATGTGCTTTGGGGTGCCCCCTGCCCCCGTATATAAAGGAGGAGGGGAGGAGGCCGCCGGCCCTAGGGGGTGCGCCATGGGGGGGGGGACCGACTAGGACTCCTAGTCCAAGTCGGCCCCCCTTCCTTCTCTTGGAGGTGGAAAGGGGGAAGGAGAGGGAGAGGGGGAAAGGAAAGGGGGGCCGCGCCCCCTTCCCCTTGTCCAATTCGGACTGCCCATGGGGGGAGCGCGCCACCCCTTGTGGGCTGCCCTCTCTCTCCCCTATGGCCCATAGTGGCCCATTACTTTCCCCGGGGGGTTCCGGTAACCCCTCGGTACTCCGATAAATATCTGAATCACTCTGAAACCTTTCCGGTGTCCGAATACTATCGTCCAATATATCAATCTTTACCTCTTGACCATCTCGAGATTCCTCGTCATGTCCGTAATCTCATCCGGGACTCTGAACAATCTTCGGTCACCAGAACACATAACTCATAATACAAATAGTCATCGAACGTTAAGCGTGCGGACCCTACGGGTTCGAGAACTATGTAGACATGATCGAGACACATCTCCGATCAATAACCAATAGTGGAACCTGGATGCTCATATTGGTTCCTACATATTATATGAAGATCTTTATCGGTCAAACCGCAATGACAACATACGCCATTCCCTTTGTCATCGGTATGTTACTTGCCTGAGATTCAATCGTCGGTATCCTCATACCTAGTTCAATCTCGTAACCGGCAAGTCTCTTTACTCGTTCCATAATGCATCATCCCGTAACTAACTCATTAGTCACATTGCTTGCAAGGCTTATCATGATGTGCATTACCGAGAGGGCCCAGAGATACCTCTCCGATACTCGGAGTGACAAATCCTAATCTCGATCTATGACAACCCAACAAACACCTTCGGAGACACCTGTAGAGCATCTTTATAATCACCCAGCTACGTTGTGACGTTTGATAGCACACAAGGTGTTTCTCCGGTATTCGGGAGTTGCATAATCTCATAGTCAAAAGAATATGTATAAGTCATGAAGAAAGCAATAGCAATAAAACTTAACGATCATTATGCTAAGCTAACGGATGGGTCTTGTCCATCACATCATTCTCCTAATGATGTGATCCCGTTCCTCAAATGACAACACATGTTTATGGTTAGGAAACTTAACCATCTTTGATTAACGAGCTAGTCAAGTAGAGGCATTCTATGGACACTTTGTTTTGTCTATGTATTCACACATGTATCAAGTTTCCGGTTAATACAATTCTAGCATGAATAATAAACATTTATCATGATATAAGTAAATATAAATAACAACTTTATTATTGCCTCTAGGGCATATTTCCTTCAGGATCATATGCCGCATCCTGATTCCCAATGAGGGGGCTGGGAGCGTGTTTTGGCGTGACGCCCAGGCAAACGGGCCCTCGCCCGAGTGACCTCGGGTGCAATTTGCGTTCAAAGAATCGATGGTTCATAGGATTATGCAATTCACATGAGGTAGTGGTTTGTAGTTTTTATGTGTTTTAAATTGATGTAGGGCTAGTAGGATGTCAATTTGATCTCTAACGAGTAGGCTTGAACTGTTAGTTATGGTATGTAAGATGCTAACGTCATACCTTTGTATCTTGCCTTGGGTGTGTGTGTTGTGTGCGTTGTTCGGTCTATCGGTTGTAATCGGTGATGGTGCTTTATATATAAAGCGGGGGGAAACCCTTTTTCGGTAATATGTGTGTTCAAATGAGCTTGTGCGCAAAAATGTGTGATTTCTAAGGGATTAAGTTTTAGAGGGTATGCTAGGTGAAGAAACGTTTAATCCTTTAAAAAATTAAGAAAATAGGGTAGGAGGAGGAAGGTTTTGCACTTTTAAGATAAGGGCTCTGCTATACATATGCCCCAAAAGGAGTCTCTCAAAGGTTACACTAGAGTGGTGATGTATTACCATATCGTATGGTAAAAGGTTTACTACCACGACGATGATGTGCTTGTCGTATAGTGTCGGTTATAAATTGTAACGTGTCTAACTTCTAAAAAAATAGCAATGGAGATTTTTTTGAGGACAAATACAATAGTATCATTCTTGCATGCTAAGGGCATCTACAACGCGTGCGCTTAGCACGGACGCCAGGATTTGATTCCCGATAGTTTCGTTGTAATCCGGTCCAATCCTAGTATTTAGTCTGGCATCGATGCCGAGGGACTCACTGAGCGCTTAGGCCCTGTTCGGTACGAAGGATTTTTTGGAGGAATCGTACAACTTTCCTTACCTGCGGATAGTTTCCTTTGGAGGCGTTCGGGACAAAGGAAAGAGCGCTGCACTTTCCTTAGTAAAGGAAACTTTCCAGCGATTTTCACGGGAAGTAAAAAATCTACACAGACCTAATGGAAAGGCACAGGAAACAGAGTCCCCGCCGCTCCTCTCTCTCTCAGCACTCCCGCCTCCTATCTTCACTCCCGCCACTCCCCCAAAATTCCCCACGGAGAAGAAGGAACCCTAGACTGCTTTGGCGCGGAATCAACATGGAGAACCAGCGGAGCGCTGTCGGCTGGCGAATCCACCCTCCTCCGCCTCCTGGTGATTCATCCATGCAATTTGACATTGAAGAGGATAGTGAAAACACAAATTGGTTTTCTAGCAATAATACATTCAATCAAGTGGAGGCAAACTCGGCTCAAGGAAATGACTTGACAGTACATGCTCCACAAGTTGAAGCAATACCAATTTCCTCACAACATGTTGGACAAACCTTGCATGAAATTCCACAAGTTGCACATCGCAATCGTCGACCATCTAGCTCAGCTCCTGAGGTTACTAGCAGGAAGAGAGCGAAAAAGCAAAATACGATCAGTATTGATGATTTTCATGAGAGATACCTGAAACTCAGAAGGGAAGAAATAGATAGCTATGCAGCCATTGAGGAGAGGAAATTAAAGGACCCCTTCAGCATCAAGAAATGCATCAAAGCACTTGAAAGGTTGGAGGGTCTTTTGATGGCCGATATGCTAAAAGCAGCGGACATCTTCACCGCCAACAAGGAGAACAGGGAAGTATTTCTATCATTTTCAAGTAACGAATTACGGTTAGGTTGGTTGACTGGAAAAATTCGGAATGCCTAATCAAATGGAACTAGTATTTCGTACTAGGGGAGGGCTAGCTTAAAACTGAGATATATTTTGTGCATGTGCATTTATGGACACATGGATATGATCCTTGGCGTAGGTAACTTGTAATAGGATGTGATATATTTTGTACATGTGCATCTCTGGACACATGGTTATGATGCACTTGTCATATTTAACTTGTAGTAGGTTGTGCATGTGCATTACTGGGCACATGATTATGGAAGTGTCAAACTCATTCGAATTTTAATGCAATGTTAAATGGCTCCTAAAGCAATGTCTTTCTGCAGTTTTTGACTAAAATAATCATATGCTTATCTTCTAGCAATGTAATCTGCCCATATTGAGTACAATACAACCAAATAGTTACATAACATAAGGGAAAATTACACAATACATATGCTTATCTTCTAGCAATGTAATCTGCCCACATTTGCATTGCCATGGCATCTCGCATCTCATTTCCAGCTTGTCTCAAGTTGTTAAATACAATCACATCTTTTTTGTATTTGACATCTCCATCTGGTACATCCTTCATATTGCTTTCATTAACATCCATTGTAGCTCTATTAGGCAGTGTCATATCTCCATTGTGTAGCCTTATGAAATTGTGCAATACACAACACGCTACAACAGTATCAACTTGTGTGTCAATATCAAACATTGTAGCTGCCTTTAGTATGGGATACCTTGCTTTCAGTATGCCAATAATTCTTTCGACGTGATTTCTTAGCTGTGCATGTCGAAGGTTAAATAACTCCTTGTAGCACTGTGGCCTTTGCTGAAATCTTCCGTGTTCTTGTAAATGGTATCTAGTTCCTCGGTATGGAGCAATGAATTGGGGTGTATTTGCATAACCTGCATCTACAAGATAAAATTTTCCAGGCGGTACATTGAATCCATGGTCTAGTGCATCTTGCAAAACCCTTGTATCTGATGCAGATCCCTCCCATCCAGCATGTACATGCACAAACTTCATGTCAAAGTCACAAGCAACCATTACATTTTGTGAAAGACCTTGTTTTCTATTTCTGTATGGGTCTTGTTGCCCAGGAGGAATAGTCATGGGAAAGTGAGTACCATCAATAGCTCCAATACAATTCTGCAGATTTAATTCTATAATTAGATATATAAATATAAGCTAGATTTGCTCAATACCAGTTCACCATGATAGGGCTGGAAAACATTACCTTAAAGTATGAAAACTTTTGTTGCCTTAATATGGGATGCTGGTGTACAGAAGGTTGTATGTAGTTGCATGTGAGTCGAGTAATCGCGTTGAGCACGGCGTGGAAATAAGTACTAATTGAATCTGCACCGTGCTGGAATCTATCTTGCAATGTTCTGTTGGTTGCGTTCTTTGATACTGCATACAAAAATATAGCTACTTGCTTTTGCACAGAGATATACCTTGCATCCTGGAGAAGGTGCTTTTCACACAGTTTTTGTACTAAAGCTTGAAAGATTGGTCTCTCCATATGGAACCGCCATTGACATAGAACCTCGTGGCCGGTAAGAGCTTCATGCACATAAGTAGCTCCATTCAGGATGGATGTATGTATTGCTTTCCTCTCAGATGATTGGGATGAGCTACCTTGTAATGTAGGGAGTATGAAATGTACAAAATCATCTTCGTTTCTTGACCGCCGGCTGTAATTTGGATCCATTCAGCTTCAGGAATGAATGAATTTTGAGGTTAAAGGAACGAATGGATTGCCGCTACAAGACTGGACTATGAGTTCCTAGAGAAGTTCTTACAGGAGAGGAGAAGAAATGGCAAGCAAGTTGTTGGCAGTGCATTGTATGTGCTTATATAGCAAGAGAAAGAAGAAGCAACGGCTAGAGAAATCAACGGCAAGAATACAATGCCCAGGCACATAACGGCTAGTTCTATTTCCTAGAGAAGTGTGCAGATTCCAAAACTTTTTTTCTTTGTTCAGAACACCCCATAGATTCCCATTCCTCTTGCTGGAAGCTTGCAGGTTTCACTTTTCACTCCATCCCCATATCTATGCATTTTTCTTTTCCTCTGTTTTGTGAACCCACATCCCGAACAGGGCCTTAGTTTTTTTTCCACGTGAGCTCTTTTTTTACGGCAGCGGCGTTGGAGAGAACGAGTGCTAAACTTTTTTTTAGCGAAAACATATCTTGTAAGTACTGAAACAAGCGCCCAACATTGTGGATAGAAACTCTTTCATCCATGCTAACAGATTAATTATTAATTTTAATAGTCTAAGCGTCTACACAGGCATCACTACATTGTAGATGCCCTAAATCTATGTACGTTTACACGTACTAGTGACGATTAATGTGAATGATGTTGCCTATAAGAACTTGTCATCACCACTCCACGAATAATGAGGAAGGAGATTTGTAGGAAACTAGGAATGTTCATTCTTTTTGAAGTTTTGGTTTCATTAGATCGGAATATGCCAAACACCCTCTTATAGAGTTAGAGTAAGCACGAGAATCACCACACATGGAAAAAAGTAAGCATTCATCTTACTAATGGTAGTTCTTTCTTTCTACTAGTTTATTTTTCTCAGCTCGAAAAAAAGTTCCTTTTTCTCTGATTTCTCCTATTTTATCGCAAGGGGGCTGAAAAATACATTAGACAGGCGATAGAAAATGCATTAGTCAAATGACACAAATGCAGTAGACCTAATTAGAGAATGCTTGTTCAAATAAAGTCAGAGAATGAGGTAGACTTATACAAATAACATAGTCCCTTTGCACACTAATTTGAAGTGCAAAAAACGTCTTACATTAATGTACACACGTAATAATCGAAAGACTAAAAAAATTGCAATATACTATTCAAAATATAAAATGCCAATGACCAAGTAAAAAATCAGCAACCTAGAAAAAAGTACAATGCACATTAAAAAAGCAATAGAAACTAATGTAATGCAGTAAGCCACTAAGAGCATCTCCAACAACCGCCCAACACGCCGCGTGCTAAAAACTACTTTGCCGCGCGCGCTCGCCTGGTTTTGCGCGGCCTGCAGCGCTGGCTCCAACAGTCGCGCAAAAATGCAGCGCGCGCCGCTCCAGCATTGCATATATTGCATTTTGGACACAAATGGATTTCAAATATTCAAAATGCAATGAACATGACATATAAATTTCACACAAACAAGTTGATGAATAAAAGTTCATGCCCACAAGTTCAAAATCATGCCCACAAGTTCACCCATCCAAGTTCAAAATGCAAACCAAGTTCATGACACAAATGAAAGACACATCAAGCCTCGTCCTCGTCTTCGTCCTCATCTTCGGAAGACGATTCTTCCTCCTCCGAAGATGATTCTTCCTCCTCCTCATCACGCACCGCATCACGTGAAGCTCCGACGGTGTTGGCAAGATCTTCAACGGCATCTTCATGAGAATGTGTGTGAGGAGGCACACCGGAAGACATTCCGCCCATGGCGGCCGGAGGTGGACCCATGCCTCCCATGAAAGAAGCAAAACTCATGCCTCCCATGGCGGCCATTGCGCCGGGGGGTGCTCCAAAACCACCCATGCCACCCATGCCTTCCATGGTAGCTCCAAAGCCGCCCATGGCATCTAAGCCGCCCACGGTACCTCCAAAGCAACCCATGCCTCCCATGGCGCCAAGGCCACCGCCACCCATGCCGCCAAGGCACCGCCACCCATTGCGCCAAGGCCACCACCACCCATTGCGCGAATCATGGCTCTTTTTTGGATCAAGACTTCTTCACGGGAAAGATTAACAAACTCCTTCTGCGCCTCATTGAGGTTAGATGTGTCCAAGAAGAACAAGTGCTTCTCCCATTCCAACAATCTTGTTCGCTCCTCATTGCTCACCTTCCTCTCCTCCAAAGCCACCTTCCTCTCCTCGGCCACCACCCTCCTCTCCTCGGCCGCCACCCTCCTCTCCTCGGCCGCCAACCTCCTCTCCTCGGCCGTGGCATCTTGGTTCCTTGCCATTTTCCTCACCTCGTTGGCTTCTTTTCTTGCCTTCACAATAGCTTCCATAGCATTTTTGAGCTCATCATCTCCTTTCCTCTTCTTCTTTTCTGTTTTGTCTTTCTTGCACCCATCCGGTCGTTTTGGCTTCGAGTATGAAACCAAGTTGGGTGTGGGGCTTCTCTTGCCGTCATCACTTGATGCATCATCCTCATCATCATCATCATCATCATTCAACTCAATTGTGCGCTTGCGTTTGTTGCTCAAATGCAAATCATCCAAATCTTCACGCTTCTTCCATTTCTCATCATCCTTCAACATGTTATAGCAATGAGGCAAGGTAAAGACCCTTCCTTTCTTGATCTTCCCCTTCTTGGTTTTCCTCCTCTTCTTTGAACAAGTTTTGTGCAATGTGGTACTACATGAAAACAAAACAAGTTAGCACTTTGAACACCAACAACAAGTATGATGAACATGTATGAAATGCCACTTACTCTATCGTCCTCATTTGTGCCACTTGGGTTCAACTTGTCAACCGCCTTTTGACAGGCCGCCCACCTTTGACAATCCGAGTTGATTGTTGACCACCGGGACTGAAGTGATCTCTCGGAGCGGTCAATTCCACCCACATTGTGAACATCAAAGTGTTCTTTCATCCGCCCCCAATAAGCATCTCTACTTTGATCACCTCCAACAGATGGATCCCTCGACACTTGCAACCAAGTATTGCATAGTAAGATGTCATCGGCGTTGGTGTAATTGCCCGCTCTTCCTTTCGGCGCGTCGACAATGCCCTCACCATCCTCGTCCACCTCGAACTCATGGTCTTCGAAATGCATGTCATTGGTTTGAGACCAATGCAAATTGTTGGAGCATTGACATGTATGCATCATCGTTGACACTACAAAATATATAGAACAATGCAAATAAGCTATCTATATGGATGCATTCAAAAAATAGCAAGAAAAGAAAAGTTGGAAAAAATTTCTACCTTTGGGGCATATCGTCGAACACGTTGTGCGCGTCGGCCGCCGGCTCAACGAGTGAGCTTGCCGGCGCTTCGGTAGTCGCCGCGCCCGTCACACGCCCTGCAAGCTTCTTTCTCCTTGCGTTTGAGGCGCCGGAGCCGTCCGCCGCCTTGTTCTTCTTCGCGGATGTCTTGCCCTTCTTCGGCCGCGCCACATTGGGGAGCTTCGAGGGGGCGGCGGCGGCACGGGACAGCGCCGACGCGATGCCGCCCGCCGCCGTGGTCATCCGCGGCGGCATGAAGAGGCCGCGCGCGAGGCCGATGCTCGGAGGAGCTCCGGCCCGTGGTCATCCGCGGCGGCATGAAGAGGCCGCGCGCGAGGCCGATGCTCGGAGGAGCTCCGGCGGTGGCGAGGCCAACGCTCCCCGCGCTAGGGTTTCCGGCGGCGGGGGGGGGGGGGGGTAGGGGTCGCGGCTGTAGGATGGGGTGAGCGGGGTGCCGGCGCGTGCGTCCATCGGGTCAAGTTCGCCGGCGCCGGCGCGCGCGGGGCGAAGGTGGCAGGGGAGGAGAGAGTGCGGCGCGAGCGCTCGTGTGTGCCGCGCGCGGAAGCCGGCGCCCCAAATACACATCGCGAGTTGGCGTTTCGGACCGCGCGCCCAACTACATATGCCGCGCGCGCGGTTATTGCGCGCCCGCTGGAGCTTGTCTACAAGTTGCGCGCGCGCTAAAATGGCAAAATTTGCGGCACGACGCTTGTTTAGCGCGGCTGTTGGAGATGCTCTAACTAGTGTAATAAACTACTCCCTCTGTCCCAGAATAATTGTCTCAACCTTAATACAAATTTATACTAAAGTTAATACAAAGTTGAGAGACTTACTTTGAGACGGATGGAGTATATAATAGACATCAAAAAGTAAAACAATACAATAGGATTACACCTTTTGAAACAACGCGAAGCGAATATAATGAAAACAATATTTTGATTGGACAGGTTATTCAAGAGCATCTAAAACAAGTGGAAAAGGCTGAGAAGGATGTTCGGGCGAAAATAATCCTTTTTGCGAGCACCAAAATTATAGAAGAAACAATATAAATTATGTACTGATACTATATGCAAAGTGAACCTGCATGATAAGATTCATGCATTTTTTTCATTAAACTTCTTTTTTCTGTTTCCTCTATACTCCTCCCAGTTTCCAGAATAATCGATCCAGCCTTCGAGAAACACCAGAACAATCCAATAAACCGTTCAACCTTAAAAAGAATAATAATCCGGAAAATATAAGTTGGTTCGCCGTCACGGATTGGATTGAAACGTCCCCTCAGAAAAAGAAAAAAAGATCGAGACGTAGTACGCGTGGTGATTCCTGTCATTGCCGCCGACCGCACGTCGACATTTGCGTCACGTCAACATTTGCGTCTATTTTGTTGAGCCCTGGCTAGTTCGAGTCGTCCACGCAAAGTCGTAGCTCCGGTAAACCAATCTCGCACGCCCTGAGCCGTCCGATCCAAATCCCACGCTCTCCCCCCCCCCCCCCCCCCCCCATTCCCGTCCCGCCGTGGTCCTCCCCTCTGAGTCCAGCCCACCCACGCCCCACCGACCAGTCGACCGCCATCAATCCCTTCCAATCTCCACCTCCCCACCCCACCGCGGCGCTTCTCTCCTCGTCATGCAGACCTAGTGCTTGCTAAGGCCACCGCTACCGCTAGGTTTAAGCTTCTCCCTCCGTCTCCGCCACCATGGCCGTCGACGCCGCCACCGCCCCCTCCGAGCTGGGCAGCAGCATCCGCGGCGAGGGGGAGGTCGCGGCCAAGCCGCTCCCCTCCGCGGATGCACCGGCGGCGCAGGAGAGCCTCGAGGAGCTGGACCAGAGGTACGCTCCCTACGCGCGGCGGGACGCGTACGGGCCCATGGGCCGCGGCCCCCTGGGGGCGGCGGAGGCGGCGCGGACGGCCGTGGCCGCGGCCGTGCTCCTCCCGCTCCGGGTCGTGGCCGGCGTGCTCGTGCTCGTCGCCTACTACCTCGTGTGCCGCGTGTGCACGCTGTGGGTGGAGGAGGAGCGGGCGGGGGGCCAGGGGGAGGGCTACGCGCGGCTCCAGGGGTGGAGGCGGGCGTGGGTCGTGCGGTGCGGCCGCGCCCTCTCACGTGCCATGCTCTTCGTCTTTGGCTTCTACTGGATCCGCGAGCACGACCGCCGCTTCCCCGATGCCGAGGTAGCAATTGTAAACTACTAGTATTTTCTACTTCTGTATAAGGCGTAGTAGCCCAATGTGCCTATTTCCTGTTGCCTGCTTGCTTGCTTGATACCTCTGCAATGGTAGAACTGGATGCTGTGACAGTGACAGCTTGTAGTATGTGATGCCTAGTTTGTTCATGGTTGTGGTGCTTGTCTAGTCTGACGTAGTTGGAGATGCACATTTTGGGGGACGTCTCTGCTGCCTATCTGATGAGAATGAGAGCATGTCTTGTTGGGTCCTAGCAGGTAGATTGGTGTTTCCTTGTGGCTAACTTGAACCCCCCCGCTTCCTTGGACTGGATCAAAATGTTGTTCTAGCATATGCACTAGCTTAAATTTGGTCAGTGCATATGCCCATCCTGTCAGCCTAGCATGCCTTCATCAGCATACTTTGCGAATACTTGCTTGCTGCTGACACTCATGGCATGATGCATGTGGGTCATTCCTTCTGGTGCAAATGCTTCCACTATTAGAGAACTATTGTTCGTCACGGGGTTAAAATTGGTAGATCAAATAGTAGGATGCAACTATACTGTGTTGGACCTGTTCGTTATCTGAATTAGTATTCATTCATGGCTCTGTTCAAGTTCCTCTGTCATCTTCCAGTAAGCTAAAATAAGATCGTTCAAGATAAAGTGACACGTTTTCCTTTATCTCACTGTATCTCCGGACAGTTCTGTGCCAGCAGCCGTGGTGGGGTCGGCCACTCGGGCGAGGGCATAGCGGTTTTTGACGTTGTACAGCTCTTCCTTTTTTAGGTCTTGGTTTTCTTTTGATTTGTTGTGCTTTTCTTTTCTGTGTCAGGCCACTTGGCCTTATGTACTCTTGCACCTTCTTGATGTTTCTTCTAATACGAAATGGTGCATGTTCGAGAACAAAAAAGTGACACATTTTCCTTTTTAGTCACTATACTATGAATTGGAACTAATGTTTAGTGTTCGTTTTGAATTACGTATGAGATATTAAATTTGTTTCCTATTTAAGATGGATGCAGATTGTGAATGCTCGGGCTTTGTTCCATAATGCGGGCTTTGTTCCATAATGCTACACCTGTCTATATTCTCTTATAAAAATATATATAATGTTACATTGTTATGATGACTAATAATAGATGGCTAAGCATGGAGTATTTGTACATATAAGGTTAACAGTCTGTCAACAGTTTACCTAACCTTCTTTAATAATGGAATATTGCATGCCACTGCTTTTGTGTCTATCGTATATCCAACTGGACAGTTCATTTCTTTTAGGGCAAGGATCTGGGCCAGTCTGAATTATTGGAAAGACCAGGGGCAATTGTATCTAATCATGTATCATATGTGGATATTCTTTATCACATGTCATCCTCTCTTCCAAGTTTTGTTGCTAAGGTACTTCAGTTATGTATGTTCGATGTATTCACATGATTTCTTGAAAATCATGTCGTCGGAATATATTGATTTTGACATGCCTGTTTTGCACATGACTATCATCCTTGAAGAGATCAGTGGCCAGATTGCCCCTAGTTGGTCTCATAAGGTAATAACATTCTCTACTGTATTGAGTCTCTTGCTTTTCTACTTTTTGGTTAGAGCGACATTGTATTTTAGTGGATAGTATATGGCTAGACAGTTGCTTGTATTTTTTGTTAACTGAATTTACAACATGATTTCTGTTGTGATGCAGCAAATGCATTGGTTGTATTTTTGTTCAGCGAGAGTCTAAAACTTCGGATTTCAAAGGTGTTTCAGGTATATGACGATATCTGACCTTAAGTGATCATACTTAAGTTTTTCTTGCTTAAGTTATGGATTTATTTTCATCGTCGTGGTTCATGATTAGATTATGGCTTATGCTTTTCGTACTCGAAGAGTTACTATATTGACACAATGAATCTCCACAAACTGATGGGTGCCTGCACTCTACAAGTACATCTTATTCGTAATCATCATCGTGGTGACCTTCCAATATAGTCATGCCATTCTTGAACTGTTAGTTTAATTGACTTTTGTTTATACAGTTACTGTAGGCAGATTCACTTCCGTTTAGTTTTTTGTGGTCAGGATTGTTGAAACAACATACCCTATATCATTCTGTGTTGAATATATAGTTACTGTAGATAGATTCACCTTTGTTTGTACATAAATGACTTAGTTTTTTGTGGTCAGGATTTGTTGAAACAACGTACCTTACACCATTCTATTTTGCTTGTTGTTGCTTTCTAATCTATACCATACAGGTGCTGTAACTGAAAGAATCCAGCGAGCTCATCGACAAAAGAATTCTCCGATGATGTTACTCTTTCCTGGTTGGTGTATAATAATGCTGCTTTCTTTTGCCATTCAATCTGCATATGGACAGTAACTAAGTATTTTCTAGTTTATTGTTCTTCTCTGATGCATATTTGCATTGCTAGTGACCTGGTATATATTTCTTTTCTTGCGGAACACATTTTGTTCTTAGGAGTATATTTTTATTTGTTCACTATATCTTCTAATTACATCTATGATGTGACTAGTCTTATTTTAATCTCGTTTTCCTTTTTGCTGGGACTGCAATCAA
Organism: Triticum aestivum; assembly: GCF_018294505.1. Lineage (NCBI taxonomy): Eukaryota > Viridiplantae > Streptophyta > Magnoliopsida > Poales > Poaceae > Triticum > Triticum aestivum. The sequence goes on along the minus strand of NC_057796.1, from coordinate 318,956,688 downwards.
TCTTGATATAAGATCAAGATGTTGTATCTGTATTTGACTTGTAGTAGCTTTCCTGCTTGATGAATTTGGATTGTTAACTGCATTGGCTTTACGTATGTATACGGCTACGTGCTTCTTTTATAAAAAGACACTTCAATATTTCATGCTATATCTGTTCAAATTCAGTGCAATCTATTTTACTACTACCTCCGTACTTTGCAGTTCAATTTTGAACTGCAAAAACGTCTTACATTAGTTTACAGAGGGAGTACTTCTATATTTGTACAAACTAAAATTGTGAAATTACGTATTGTGGTCCAAGAGCACTTGGATTAAGTGTTTGTAAATCTGCCTCTGTTTTTATGTAGAGTCTTCGTTTATGCATCTTACTTACACTTGGTTATATTCCTAATTGTAGAGGGCACAACTACAAACGGGGATTATCTCCTTCCATTCAAGACAGGGGCCTTTCTCGCAAGAGCACCAGTACAACCTGTCATTTTAAGATACCCTTACAAGAGATTCAGTCCAGCATGGGACTCCATGGATGGGGTGAGTGTCTCACTGTCAATGGCAATCTGCACACATTTGTAGTTTTCAGTTCCAGATGCCTATAATGACCACATGTATGAACAAGAAAATGAAATGCTCTTTCTAGAATTGATGATGTCTTCACTAAAGTAACATTTCATTGATATCATTTTGTGTTGGTTTCATTAGTGCATATATTCTGGACGTTACATTGATGAACTTCCTGTCATTAGCTACCATTTTGCCCATGTATCCTTTATATCTTTTCACAATGGAATATACTGAGGTACACTTTTTGTTTTCTTAATTGATTTCCTCACCCTAAAGTCTAAAACAGTTTATATAGAAATTTCATAATTGACAGTTGATCTGAGAAAACTAGTAAGACTTGTGCACAATTCATTTGATAACAATGGATATAGCATGTTTTTTAATGTTTGTAAGGTGCATCCATAATGAGTTTGTTCTATGGTACTACCTCTATCTGGAATTAGTTGACGCTCAAACGGATGTATCTATATTTCAGTGCTAGATACATCCGTTTGAGCGTCAACTAATTCCAGATGGAGAGAGTACTTTTCTGAAGTTACCCCAACTGATTTTAGCAGTCATCCAAATAACCCCAGTTAATTAAATATACGAAAGAGCACTTCCATATATGAGCATATAGTATCCATTTAACATCGTTGAAACTTTCAGGCACGCCATGTATTTCTGCTCCTTTGTCAGTTTGTGAATTATCTAGAGGTTGTGCATTTGCCTGTGTACTATCCTTCTGAGCAAGAAAAAGATGATCCGAAGCTCTACGCAGATAATGTACGGAAATTAATGGCAGTGGAGGTATATATTCATCTTTCTTGTTAATCAATCAGTCTCAGAAATCATTTCTGTTAGATGTATACACCAAGTTATTAACTCTTCTTGACTTCCATGTTTCAGGGAAACTTGATTCTTTCAGATCTTGGGTTAGCGGAGAAGCGAGTGTACCATGCAGCCCTGAATGGTAATAATAGTCTGCCTCGTGCCTTACACAAGAAAGATGATTGAAATGTATTACCATTGGGATTAGTATACTGACAGTCTGAGTGTCTTGCTTGTAACAATAAATAAAAGTGGGTGTGTTACATGGCATCCATCCTCATGTTTGAGAGGAGCGTTGTGAATATTACCCCGATGTTTCACTGTAGAAAACAAGCAACTAACTGTTGTGGTACAGCGAATATGTCAGCAATAAATGTACACAACGGGCTTTCATACACCTCTTCCTATGGTCCATGTGAGCCTTTTAAACACTGCTTGTTCTGAAAACTGAATCGTCTATCTACTTGGTCGCCCCTGCAGGCTTATCATGTCGAAGTTAATTTGGATACCACTGCTGTTTATTTTCCTACATGTGCCTGAAAGCAGGAATCGAAGTTTTGTCACTAATCTTTCCCGTTAGGGGAGGACCCTTTGTAGATGACCATTGGCCACCCATTTTTTGCAGCAAGAATCAGGCAGGCATTTAATCCGGAAGGAGGTGAAACTTTAGGGATTAAGGCCTCACTTCGATCGAGTGTAAAATTTGTGTGCTGTATGATATTTAGCTCAAGTTTTAACTGAACAACAGGCAGCAGACAAAAATTACACCTAATCCAGACCGGGCCGGAGCAGCGATTTGGCTCCCGAGTTCATCTGCTCACTTTACACTCAACATCGAGAATTACAATCAGCATGGTAGAATTCTGTCAACATCTTCATGACCAAACCGCCGTACAAGCACTAGCATAATTGGCCACAAAGTGACTAGTAGACATGACGTGGAGTTTCTACACCAGAGCTCATATGTCTGGGTGTGAACAGTAATACAATAAATAAAATAGATAAGCATTTAAAAAATTCTAAATTTGTTGTGCATGCAAAATTTCATCATGCAATGACATTCGTGGAAGGCGTGGTAAAGAAAACAAAATTGATGTTATGAAAATGTTACTTTCAAACGCATTTTGGGGCTTTGAATTTTTTTTGCCACGACTTCGATCAATATGATTTTGTGTGATGAATTTTACATGCACAACAAACATTTCTTAAAGTATGTCACAAAAAAAGCAGAAGTTTTTGAATTTTTTTTTAATTTTATTTATTTTACTGTTTACACCAGGAGCATATGAGCTCAGGTGTAAAAAGGTACTTTCGTTTGACTATGCTTAACATGTGTTGTACAAGTTTGACGGGACTTTAGCAAAGTTTTAATTTCCTCCACCAAGGACGTGTGCACCGAGAGATTTTTGTCGATTTACTATCTCCAGGCAATGGACCTCAAGAAACTAAAAAGATGCCTTTCATAGGTACACATAACTCCGTTTCCAGGACTTTCCTATAAGAGAACAATTGCCGATACAAGGGGAAACAACCACACCACACCCATGTGATCCCGAAGAACCATACCAGCTCTTGCACTTCCATCTGCTGCGAGCGAACTGTCCATATTGAGCTTACACCAACTTGGAGAAAGAGGCACCCACCGAGGCATATTCATGGTTCTGGAGCCAGTAGCAGCCAATTTAGGACGGTTTTCGTCAAGCAATACATACTTTCCTTTTACGTGGAATCTTGTAAGTGGCAGTATTGAATCTAAGCTAAGGACTCCATGTAACTCATAAGAAATCGTCGGGAGTCATCATTCGGTGGGGGCTATTTGTGATGATCCACTTCATTCCGCACATGGCAACATCGTCACAACCCACAGGGTCATCAGCACCATTGCATTCTGAAAGATTTCCGATGGCGCTTAGAAGGACTTCCCTCCCCGTATTTTGGATACCTTCTAGTGCTGGAAGTTGATACACCTCGGCCATATAATTCCAACCTCGGCCATAGTCCATGGTGCACCACTCCCTCTCATCCATGCATGAGTGGGCCTTCGACCTCAAAAGATAATAATTGCTCCTTGACTTCATTGTCGGCTTTGTTAATTTATTTTGCTCTTTTCTTTGACTTGTTGACCATGACAATTTGCTTGGACTTCCTTTGATCGGCTTGAACTTTGTTTTCTAGCTTGGAATTTTGTTGAACACCTTGGATCTTGTTGACTGACAAGGTATGACTAGGTGAGAACCTCAGGTAGAATTAGTTATTTATTATTTATTTCCTTATATCATGATAAATGTTTATTATTCATGCTATAATTGTATTAACCGGAAACATGATACATGTATGAATACATAGACAAACAGAGTGTCACTAGTATGCCTCTACTTGACTAGCTCGTTGACCAAAGATGGTTATGTTTCCTAGCCATAGACATGAGTTGTCATTTGATTAACGGGATCATATCATTAGGAGAATGATGTGATTGACTTGACCCATTCCGTTAGCTTAGCACACGATCGTTTAGTATTCTGCTATTGCTTTCTTCATGACTTATACATGTTCCTATGACTATGAGATTATACAACTCCCGTTTACCGGAGGAACACTTTGTGTGCTACCAAACGTCACAACGTAACTGGGTGATTATACAGGTGCTCTACAGGTGTCTCCGAAGGTACTTGTTGGGTTGGCGTATTTCGAGATTAGGATTTGTCACTCCGATTGTCGGAGAGGTATCTCTGGGTCCACTCGGTAATGCACATCACTTAAGCCTTGCAAGCATTGCAACTAATGAGTTAGTTGCGGGATGATGTATTACGGAACGAGTAAAGAGACTTGCCGGTAACGAGATTGAACTAGGTATTGAGATACCGACGATCGAATCTCGGGCAAGTAACATACCGATGACAAAGGGAACAACGTATGTTGTTATGTGGTTTGACCGATAAAGATCTTCGTAGAATATGTGGGAGCCAATATGAGCATCCAGGTTCCGCTATTGGTTATTGACCGGAGACGTGTCTCGGTCATGTCTACATAGTTCTCGAACCCGTAGGGTCCGCACGCTTAAAGGTCGATGACGGTTATATTATGAGTTTATGTGTTTTGATGTACCGAAGGTAGTTCGGAGTCCCGGATGAGATCGGGGACATGACGAGGAGTCTCGAAATAGCCGAGACATAAAAATCGATATATTGGACGACTATATTCGGACTTCAGAAAGGTTCCGAGTGATTCGAGTATTTATCGGAGTACCGGAGAGTTACGGGAATTCGCCGGGGAGAAGTATTGGGCCTTATTGGGCCATACGGGAATAGGGGAGAGAGGCCAAAAGGAAGGAGGCGCGCACCCCCCATCTGGTCCGAATTGGACAAGGGGTGCAGCCCCCTTTTCCTTCTCCCTCTCCCCCTCTTTCCTTCTCTTCTACTCCAACAAGGAAAGGAGGAGTCCTACTCCCGGTGGGAGTAGGACTCCCCCCTTGGCGCGCCCTCCTCCTTGGCCGGCCGCCTTCCCCCTTGCTCCTTTATATACGGGGGCAGGGGGGCACCCCATAGAGACAACAATTGATCGTTTGATCTTTTAGCCGTGCGCGATGCCCCCCTCCACCATAGTCCACCTCGATAATACTGTAGCGGTGCTTAGGCGAAGCCCTGCGTTGGTAGAACATCATCATCGTCACCACGCCGTCGTGCTGACGAAACTCTCCCTCAACACTCGGCTGGATCGGAGTTCGAGGGACGTCATTGGGCTGTACGTGTGCTGAACTCGAAGGTGCCGTGCGTTCCGTACTTGATCGGTCAGATCGTGAAGACGTACGACTATATCAACCGCGTTGTGCTAACGCTTCCGCTGTCAGTCTACGAGGGTACGTAGACAACACTCTCCCCTCTCGTTGCTATGCATCACCATGATCTTGCGTGTGCGTAGGATTTTTTTTGAAATTACTACGTTCCCCAACAATTTCTCCCTAACATGAGTGTTTCCTGCCAACCTATTTTCCTTATACGTGTGGTGCATTCTTAGAAAGCACAATTGTTAGCTACAGTTCTATATTAGCATGGCCAATGTGTTGTAGGCTCAACCTTATCGATTTTGTCACACTTATGGCTTACTTTTGTGGTAAACCATAGTTTACCTTAACTTAGTTATGGCAATGTTATCATATCCAATATTGCATGTTTGGTTTAAGCACCATCCCACAACTAAGCTACTCATATTGATTTCTTTATGTCAATACAACAGTTATTTTTTAACATTTCGCGCATCAGTGGAGTTAGCTTAGTCTATAAATAAGACAAAAACAGAGAAATATGAATGTCATGTCATCTGCCTTGAGAATGTCACTTGTCGCACTTGCAACATCAGTATAGATAATTTTGCATCATGAACGTATGTGCATATATGAAATGTTCAATCCTCAATTTGTGCGATGATGTTGATATGTTAAGATTACTTATGAATGAGAACTATTTCATGTCATCTACTACTAGAATGTGTGGTTCCATGTTCATTTTTTTAAAATTTGAATTATGATATTTGAAATTGTGGATTTGAATATGGTTTAATTATATATATTTGAATTATTGTGGTGTGAAACATGGAGAAATATAAAATGTATATGGAGATTGAAGACAAAAGGTAGTTGGGGTTGAGAAATAGGGACTACGGTTGCTAGAGTTAGATCCACTATATTGGGGCTCGGGAGTTGGGACCAGCCCTAGAGGGCTATGTAGGGGCTACTGTTGGAGATGCACTAACAAAGTTGAATCCACAACTGCAGCAAACATTGGCCAAAGAATTATGTCTAGAACACATAATCACATGGATGAAAAGTGTGGCTAAGTTCACGAAACCTCGCCAAGAGGACAAGGTTCACTAAGACTAGCCTGTTTTTTTAGGAAAACAAGAAGGAATGCCATACAAGATGATGGTTGATTAGAGGAGAACCAGTAGCGGAGCTTGACCAAGTTCTTTGGGGGGGGGGGGGCAAATAGAATATATGAGCTAGTGCGGGCAAACCCATAAAATTTCATCATCTATGCTCTCTCTCTAAAAAGAATATGCCTGCATGTGCCAATCCGGGGGGGGGGGGCACAGACCCCAGGCATGCACTAAGCTCCGCCATTGAGGACAACTGTGAAAAAGCCCAACAGTGAAAAAACTACTTTACAAGACTAGATCTCGAGCACCATCCATCAAACCAGCAACCCGATGTCGAGGGCATGATGGAAGCACCCATGGCCCCCAAGATCAAAGTCACAACCATCAACCCTTGAAATCAGCCTCCACCATGAAACACATCTTCTGCCGAGGGCATGGTGTGAAAATAACTCTTTAGTGACCCCTACAAGGAGAAACACGACGTCATGAGCGTCTCCATCACCGGTTTTGGCCCCTATTGGAGTAAGACTTTCGCCCAGTACGCACCATCACCTCACCGATCCTAGGAATGAGCCGGAAGCATGGCAAGTTGTGCTTAAAATAAGCAACCCCTTAGCTACCATCCTAGTTGTCTTGTTGACCACTTATCGCGGGTGTAAAATGGCAGAGACAATGACTTAGTGTGATAACCTAACACATCTACAATTGGCATGACAAGTGAGGGACAATGACCAGGTGAGATATCGTCGGCGATCACACCTCATTGGCACCGCACCCCTAAGACATAAATACAACACAAAACCGACCCCATCGCATCGGGACTGAGATCCTCTAACTTAATTCACCTTCCTTTGCCATGGTTAACATGTGGGTCCCACAATAAGCTGGCCTATATGTCAACTACCCAAAGTTAGGGAACATAAAAAAATGACGGAAAAAATGAATGAATCCAATTTCCATAGAATTGGTTCCTTTGGGGCGCCTAGAGAACATAAATTGTGTATATAGTAAAACACAAGAAAATTCCCCGTTCATGCACCTTTCGTGCAAATTTCAGAGAACAACGGGATTTCACATAATTTGGCGAAGTGTTTGTGCGTGAACGAGGGAAGAGGGGTCACAACTCTTGTTTTATGTTTGCACCCCTCTTCAGGACAGATTTCCAAGGTTGTTCTCTTTTTGCATGCGCAAGAATCTCTCAGTTATGGAAATGTTTCAGGCTGGAAATTTTCAACAGATGTTCTCTTTGCCTCTGTCTAAATTGGCTTTTCAAGAGCTAAATCAGCTCTCATCTATGATGGCAGATGTCACTTTGGATAATGGATGCAATGACATCTGGGCTTGGAGACATGGGAAGAGGTCCGAATATTCGGCCAAGAAATTTTATGATTTTGTGCACCAACCAGCTTTGGCCAATCCCATACTGAGTTGGGTCTGGAAGAGTTGTTGCACCATGACAATTAAAATGTTTGCCTGGCTAGACATTGGAAAATTAATGATGGGCCTGAGTGTGTTCTCTGCCTGACTGGAGCGCTTGAAGACAGGAACCACCTCTTCTTCCAATGCAACTTCAGTATGCGCATATGGAATTATCTTCAAGTCACCTGGCTAGATAGCAATGACATGGTGGAAATTGCTTTACATGCTAGGAAGGATTTCAATAAGCCATTCTTTTCAGAAGTGGTCTTCCTTGCATGGTGGAACATTTGGAAAGTTAGGAATGATAAGGCTTTTAGACACATCAGTCCTTCTTTCAGGTAGTGGAGGAATGGTTTCATACATGACATTACCCTCCTCTCCCACAGGATCAAGAGAAGATTTAAGGATGCTCTGCTAAAGTGGATTGACTTCTTACCTCCTTGATGAGACATCAGATGTATTTTCTTTTACTTTTAGATATAGCCCCTCTTTCTTTTCTTGCTTAGTTTAGTTTGCTTTGTATAGCTCTTTCTTTGTTTTTGTTCCTCTCCTTGAGGAACCTTTTGTATTCTTTGCTGGTGAGTTTTAATAAAATGCTGTGGGGTGTAAGCCCTGCAGTCTTCAAGGTAAAAAAAACTCTTGTTTTATGTGCCCTTCACGTAGGAACAAGGAAATACACGCTCCCTTTACTCTACTCCACGCTGAAACCAATTCCTCTGTTGTGACCAGACTTTTGGATTTCGTCCGAAAAAAACAAGTCTCGTCCGAAATTCGTCCATCTCGTTTGGGCTTGGTATTATGTAACCAGGCCCAACAATTCGTCCACTTTTGAATGTTCAGCCTAGTCCAACATCAAAAATAGCCTACAAATATTCCCCACTAATATAAAAACTGCAATCGAGCCATCCCTAACCCTAAATTTCATTTCCCCCGTCTCCGCTCCTCTCTGTGGTTGCTGCAAGGAACGTGAGCCAAGGGAGGAGATGCAGCGACGCCTCCGCCCAGCCTCGTCCTCCTCCAGTCTCCACCTGCGTCCACCCTCCTCCCTGTTCCGCCCTTTCCCAGTGGAGGGTGAAGTCGCCGCCGTGATAGCACCCGTGCATGGGGCGACCCGGTCGACGGCTGCAACACCGTGGAGCGCAGCTACATGAGATCGAGGCTTCCTTGATGCACATGTCGTACTATACTCTTAATCCAATGTTTGAGTTGCTAATGATCTGCTGTACTTTTATGTTCTAGTTTATTTCAATGTTTTCGCAAATTTTTGTCAAATTCATTCCAAACTTTAATTTTTGGTTTGTCATTTTCGTCCAAAATTTTCCAAAAGAAAATCTGAAAAACCAAATTTCCTTGCGGTGCTCAATCCCAGCGACAGAAAGGGACATGACACATAATTGTATTCCCCCTAAGGATAAAAAGATGGGGTTTATTCATATTGCTTGGATCTATCTTTCAACATCATGTCATCTTGCTTAAGGCATTACTCCGTTCTTGTCAACTTAATACACTAGATGCATGGTGGATAGCGGTCGATATGTAGAATAATAGTAGTAGATGCAGGCAAGAGTCGGTCTACTTGCCTCGGATGTGATGCCTATATTCACGATCATTGCCTTGGATATCGTCATAACTATGCACTTTTCTATCAATTGCTCAACAGTAGTTTGTTTACCCATTGTATCATTTTCTTTCAAGAGAGAAGCCTCTGCTGAACACTAAGGCCCTGGGTCTATCTTTTATCATATTATTTTCAGATCTATAAAACTAAAAACACAAAAATACATTGCTGTAATTTATATACTTCTATTTTATTTTGCATTATCTTGTACATCTACCACTATCAGATCTCATCCTTGCAAGTAACCGTGAAGGGGTTGACACCCCTTTATCACGCTGGGTGCAATTATTTGTTTATTTGTGCAGGTACTACTATTGGAAATTTGTGTGTTCCTCCTACTGGATTGATACCTTGGTTATTAACTGAGGGAAATACTTATCTCTACTTTGCTGCATTACCCTTTCCACTTCAAGGAAAAAACCAACGCAAGCTCAAGAAGTACCAGCCTACTCAGATCACATATCTAAACCCGTTAGCATGTTGGGAGCTCGCAGAGACGAACAGTGATCCCGTCGCCCCGTATCGCGAACTTACGACAAGGGCCAGGCCCATCCCTGTCCTAGGGCGGTCTCTTCCTGCACGGTCGTGCCGCATCAATAAATCTCACGAGTACCCTTGGGGCCGGCCCGACTTATCAAGAGACTGTTGGGAACTCAGGTCCACCTCTACCGGGGTGGTACCACCTGTCCCTTAAGTCTCGCGGTAACAGTTAACGGGGTAACAGTTAAAGGTAACAGTGTGTCCTTACCATCAAGGTGAACTCAGAGGAATCACCCTCAATAGGTTCACACCTGAGGTAAAATGTCAAGGTGAACTTGGAGGAATCACCCTTGATGGGTTCATGCTTGAGGTGCTGCACGACAGAGTCATCATTGGGAGTGATCAGCGAGGAATAACCCTCGGTAAACCACACCTGATGTGCTACACTACAGAGATATCATCGTAAGTGGGATACGAGGCATCACACCCTCGGCACTCGATGGTAGCTCTGAAGAGTCGTACAACTAAGAGGGGTGCTGGTGTGTGTTCGATCTCTACACCTCGATCACATGGATCATATCGCCGGCAGTAGAGCATGGCAACAAGCACAAGGGTGTGGGGCCTCTGATAGATCACTAACCAATATATACTAAGCATCTAGGACAAGAGGTAATGTATCAACAGCTGTTGGGAATCGTTGCATGGAAACCAAAAAAAAATCTACGCGCAAGCAATGATCTATCCATGGAGATGCATAGCAACGAGGGGGAGAGTGTGTTTACGTACCCTTGTAGACCGTAAGCGGAAGCGTTTCACAACGCGGTTGATGTAGTCGGACTTTCTTCGTGCTCCAACCGATCTAGTACCGAACACACGGCACCTCCACGTTCTGCACACGTTCAGCTCGGGGACGTCCTACGCCTTCTTGATACAGCAAGACGGCGAGGTAGTAGACGAGTTACGATAGCACGACGGCGTGGTGGCGTTGATGGTGATGTGATCTCCGCAGGGCTTCGCCTAAACACTATGAAAATATGACCGAGGGAGTAAACGATGGACGGGGGCGCCGCACACGGCTGAGACAATGTTGTCCTTGTGTGGCGCCCCCTCCCCACATATATATAGGTGGGAGGGGAGGAGGCAGCCCCTAGGGCGCTCCAAGAGACCTGGCGGCAGCCCTAGGTTTGCTACCTTGCCCTGCGCCCCCTTTCCTTAATTGGACATGAGGGGGAAAGGAAATGGAGATGGCTGCCTTAGGGTGCCTCCCCTTTCCTTCCCTCCCTCCTTTGGTGCGTGGGCAGGGGGTAGAGGGGCGTACCAGCCCCTTGTGGGCTGGTGCGCTCTTCCCCTTTTGGCCCACAAGGCCCAAAAACCTACCGGGGCTGCCCGGAACCCTTTCCGGTGACCTGATAAGTACCTGGTACCACCCGAAACACTTTCGGTGTCCAAATACCATCGTCCTATATATCAATCTTTATCTCTCGACCATTTTGAGACTCCTCGTCATGTCCGTGATCTCATCCGGGACTCCGAACAACATTCGGTTACCAAATCACATAACTCATATAATACTATATCGTCAACGAGAACGTTAAGCATGCGGACGCCTACGGGTTCGAGAACTACGTAGACATGATCGAGACACCTCTCCAGTCAATAACCAATAGCGGAACCTCGATGCGCATATTGGATCCTACATATTCTACGAAGATCTTTATCGGTCGAACCGTTATGACAACATACGTAATTCCCTTTGTCATCAGTATGTTACTTGCCCGAGATTCGATCGTTGGTATCTCTATACCTAGTTCAATCTCGTTACTGGCAAGTCTCTATACTCGTTCCGTAATACATCACCTCGTGACTAACTCCTTAGTCATTTGCTTGCAAGCTTATGACGTATATTACCGAGAGGGCCCAGAGACACCTCTCCGATACTCGGAGTGACAAATCCTAATCACGATCTATGCCAACTCAACAAACACCTTCAGAGATACCTGTAGAGCATCTTTATGATCACCTAGTTACGTTGTGATGTTTGATAGCACACAAGGCATTCCTCTGGTATCCAGGAGTTGCATAATCTCATAGTCGAAGGAATATGTATTTGACATGAAGAAAGCAATAGCAATAAACTAAACGATCAATATGCTAAGCTAACGGATGGGTCTTGTCCATCACATCATTCGGAGAATGATGTGATCCTGTTTATCGAATAACAACACATGTCTATGGTTAGGAAACCTTAACCATCTTTGATCAACGAGCTAGTCTAGTATAGGCTTACTAGGGACACGCTATTTTTTTATGTATTCACACATGTATTTAAGTTTCTGATCAATACAATTCTAGCATGAATAATAAACCATTTATCATGAATAAGGAAATAGAAAATAACAACTTTATTATTGCCTCTAGGGCATATTTCCTTCAGTCTACCACATGCACTAGAGTCAATAATGTAGTTCACATCGTCATGTGATTAACACCCATAGTTCACATCTCCATGTGACTAATACTCGAAGAACAGCTCTCCGCTACATCCTCCCGACACCTTCGCCTCTACCCACGACGGCCGGAGCCGCTGCCCCCCCCCCCCACGCCACAGCTCCACCCCGTTCTTCTCAGTAAGCACGAACCCTCCTCCTCTATTCGCTCCTGTTGTTTTTTTCCTTAGATCGAATCGTTATGTTAGATTAGATCTTTTTTAGACGGGTTTTCTTTGCAGTTTAGTGCAGTTCAGATCAAACCAGCCGATTGGTTTTATTCTTAAAAACACACGCGTACGTTTTGTTAAGTTATCGCCCGAGCGCTGTTTAGTTACCGACCGCACACCCCGTAGGCCCAGTTACAACCAGCTATGTAGCTAGCGCATCATCTATTTTTTTTCGTTTCTGTTTTTAGTTTTAGATTCGGTTTTGTTTTTTTATATCTTTAGATCTACAACTCCGATTTTGATGATCCTTTTTCCTACGGATTCACAAAAATCCCATCTATCCCGTGGACACAAAGAAAAATATTTTTTTAACTTTTTAAAATTTCGAATTCAATTAGATTTGTTACAAATATTAGATTACTAATAACTTTTATTCAAAAGTAGCTTTTTGATTAATTCTTTTTGCTAGTGATCACTTGATCTTTTGTCTAAACAGTAGGATTTTTTAAATTAGTTTTTGTTTATTTTAAATTAGGATTTTAGGCGAAACAGTACTGATTTATATAGTTTAGTGTTATTTTCTTTTTCCTTAGCATTTAAATGTTTTTAATTATAACTTTTCGTCACTTTTGACAAATTTAGTTTTGTTTTTGTTATTTAGCAATAGACTATTTTGTTCTTATTTAAAAGGTGCATCAGTATTAGTTCTCTGAGAATCTTGCTCGACTCTCTTAGGATGACCCTCAGGATACAAAGGTTCCTGGGTCATTTTACTACCTCTGTTCATAACCCTAACATCATTATCATTATTCTTACTATTCAACTCATTAAGCAAATCATCTTGTGCCTTAAGTACTTGTTCTACTTGAGTTGTAACCATGGAAGCATGTTTACTAATAAGCTTAAGATCATTAACAGTTCTACTCATATAATCACCCAAGTGGTTAAGCATGTAAGAATCACGTTTCAATTGTCTACTAACATAAGCATTGAAATTTTCTTGTTTAACAATAAAATTATAAAACTCATCCAAGCATTGACTAGCAGACTTATTATGAGGAATATCACCTTCATCAAATCTATGGAGAGAGTTTACCTCTACTACCTGTGTCGGGTTATCAAGACCATGTATTTCTTCAATAGGCGGTAAATTTTCAACATCTTCATCTTTAATACTTTTTTCTTTCATAGATTTCTTTGCCTCTTGCATTCAGGACTGAGAAATAGAATACCCCTTTTCTTCGGAGTTGGCTTAGGAGTTGGTTCAGGAAATGTCCAATCATTATCATTACTCAATATATTATTCAATAGCAATTCAGCTTGTTCAACAGTTCGTTCCCTGAAAACACAACCAACACAACTATCTTGGTGGTCTCTGGAAGCATCGATTAGTCCATTATAAAAGATATCAAGTATTTCATTTTTCTTGAGAGGATGATCAGGCAAAGCATTAAGTAATTTGAGAAGCCTCCCCCAAACTTGTGGGAGGCTCTCTTCTTCAATTTGCACAAAGTTAAATATTTCCCTTAAAACATCTTGTTTCTTATGAGCGGGGAAATATTTTGCAGAGAAGTAGTAAATCATATCCTGGGGACTACGCACACAACCAAGAGCAAGAGAGTTAAACCATAACTTAGCATCACCCTTTAATGAGAAAGAAAACAATTTAAGAATATAGTAATAGCCAATTTTTTTCCTCATGAGCAAATAGGGTGGCTATATGATTCAATTTAGTAAGATGTGCCACAACAGTTTTAGACTCATAACCATAGAAAGGATCAGATTCAACCAAAGTAATTAATTCAGGATCGACAGAGAATTCATAATCCTTATCAGTAACAAAGATAGGTGAAGTAGAAAAATTAGGATCATATTTTATTCTAGCATTCAAGGATATTTCTTTCAGCTTAGCTAATAATTTCTTAAGACCCTCTCTATCATTGCAAGCAAAGAAGTCTGTAGCAGTTTCTTCATCCATAACGTAACCCTCAGGTACAATAGGCAATTCCTATCTAGGGGGAGAATCATAATCTTCAGTTTCAACAATATCATCAGTTTCAGTAATTTAATTCTCTCTAACCCTAGCAAGTTGCTCATCAAGAAATTCACTTAGTGCCACAATATTATCAAGCAGAGAAGTAGTTTCATCATAAGCATCATGCATAGCAGAAGTGGCATCATCAATAACATGCAACATATCGGAATCAATAGCAGGTGTCGCAAGCTTACTCAAAATAGAAAGTGAATCAAGTGCAGCGCTAGATGGCAGTTCCTTACCTCCCCTCGTAGTTGAGGGAAAAATCTTGGTTCGTTGATCTTTCAAATTCCTCATAGTGATCAACAGATATAAATCTCAAGTAACTCAGAGAATAGAGCTATGCTCCCGGGCAACGGCGCCAGAAAAAGGTCTTGATAACCCACAAGTATAGGGGATCACAACAGTTTTCGAGGGTAGAATGTTCAACCCAAATTTATTGATTCGACACAAGGGGAGCCAAAGAATATTCTCAAGTATTAGCAGCTGAGTTGTCAATTCAACCACACCTGAAAGACTTAATATCTGCAGCAAAATATTTAGTAGCAAAGTAGTATGGAAGTAACGGTAATGGTGGCAAAAATAATAGTAGCAGTTTTGTAGTAATCGTAATAGTGGCAACGGAAAAGTAACTTAGCAAAGATCAATATGAAACGAGCTCGTAGGCAATGGATCAATGATGGATAATTATGTCGGATGACATTCATCATGCAACAGTTATAACATAGGGTGACACAGAACTAGCTCCAATTCATCAATATAATGTAGGCATGTATTCCGAATATAGTCATACATGCTTATGGAAAAGAACTTGCATGACATCTTTTGTCCCACCCTCCCATGGCAGCGGGGTCCTATTGGACACTAAGGGATATTGCGGCCTCCTTTTAATAGAGTACCGGACCAAATCATTAGCACTTAGTGAATACATGAACTCCTCAAACTACGGTCATCACCGGGAAGTGTCCCGACTATTGTCACTCCGGGGCTGACGGATCATAACACATAGTAGGTGACTATAACTTGCAAGATAGGATCAAGAACACAAATATATTCATGAAAACAGAACAGCTTCAGATATGAAATCATGGCAATCGAGCCCTAGTGACAAGCATTAAGCATAGCAAAGTCATAGCAACATCAATCTTAGAACATAGCGGATACTAGGGATCAAACCCTAACAAAACTAACTCAATTACATGGTAAATCTCATCCAACTCATCACTGTCCAGTAAGCCTACGATGGAATTACTCACGCACGGCGGTGAGCATCATGAAATTTGTGATGGAGGATAGTTGATGATGATGATGGCGATGATTTCTCCTCTCCGGAGCCCAGAACGGATCCTAGATCTGCCCTCCCGAGGAAGAACATGGCTTGGCGGCGGCTCCGTATCGTAAAACGTGATGAATCCTTATCTCTGATTTTTTTCTCCCCGAACGTGAATATATGGAGTTGGAGTTGAGGCCGGTGGAGGTCCAGGGGGCCCACGAGGACAGAGGGCGCGCCCCCCACCCTTGTGGCCAGGGTGTGGGCCTCCTTCGGTTGATTCTTTCGTCAACATTTCTTATTGATTCCAAAAATCATCTCCGTGAAGTTTCAGGTCATTCTGAGAACTTTTATTTTTGCACAAAAATAACACCATGGCAATTATGCTGAAAACAGCGTCAGTCCGGGTTAGTTCCATTCAAATCATGCATGTTAGAGTCCAAAACAAGGGCAAAAGAGTTTGGAAAAGTAGATACGATGGAGACGTATCAATATGCTACGCTAGGGGTGACCTAATGCAGTGCTATGCGTTACAAACGGAGCGGGAAAATTTCTCATGATATTTTCTCGGCTTTAGGCATTTATAGACGAACCGGAGAGGAAGGTTCCATGTTTGCAGTGTTGTAGGTATGGGACAGGTACATGGAGCGCACAAACATATTCGTCTCATTTTTCTGATCATTTTTCACATATAAAACATTTTCATCCGGGCTGCGATTGATTTTATATGATTTTACAAAGTTTTAACAATATTCTGAAATTACTGGAATTATTTAAATTTGAATTATCCAGAACAGTAAAATACCTTTTACACCCACCGTAGGCTAGCCACAATGGATGCCAGGTGGGGCCAGTTGACTTAGTCTACTACCCAGTCAACAGTCAACTAGGTTGTCAAATGTGACACACTGACTGGGTTGACTGTTGACTTGGTCAAACTGACGGGCGGGTACATGCCTGGCGAGCATCGCACCTCGGGTTGCTTGAAAAATGCTAAGTCAGTGTGTGTAGCGCCTAGTGTCTAGGCGCTACAGTATACAGTGTAGCGCATAGTGTCTAGGCGCTAGGCACTAGTGCAGCGCCTCGACACTAGGCGCGCCTAGCTCTCAGTCGTTGCACATTGACTTGGCAATTTTCAGACAGTCCGGGATGTCAGTCAAGCGCTGCACAGTGTAGCGTGGCGCTTAATTGTTGGACGATACACAAAAGAGTCTTCCGGGTGAAAAAAATTCACGTATAATCTTGTTACTACATGCTCACACGTCGTACGAATGTCGCCTGAGGATTTGTCCCTGAGGAGGATTTGTCCCATGCTGACATGCTCACGTCGTACCAAACAATGGATGCATGCATGCATGCACGCGGTTGAAGGAGCAGTGTACGTCCAAGTACGCGCGTGGGACACTGCAAGTGAAATGGAGCTAGCTATTGAGTCCGATCGTGTGCCGGACGATCGATGAGCGCGCTTAAAACAAACCGAACGAAACCCAATCGAATCGTTTTGCTGTCTCTCGCCGGCGCTGCGTATCCATCCAGTGTACGTACACGCGGTCACTTCATCGGATCGTAAACGGAAACGAGGCGGGAGCGGCACCGATCGAGATGAATCGCAAGCTTGCGAGTTGCGAAATGGGTCGATCGTGTGCCAGACGATCGATCATCGCGCGTGCTAGCTAGCTAAGCTGAAACAACGAATCCGAATGCGAAATGAAGAAGGCTAGCTAGCTAGCCAGACAGCTAAGCAACTCGATCTACCTCTAACAATACGTCGTTCTTCTTCTCTCTTCCTTCCGATCCATCTCTGTTCTTCTTCTCCTTCCCACCGCATCGATCCAATCTATCCCCCCTTCTATTCGCCGGCGATGGCAACCCTCCCCGTGTCAACGCCGCCGGGACTTCTCCCGCGCCACCATACCTACCCTAGCGCCACGTCGCCGCCGTACGTGCCGGCGGTCGGCCGCCCATCCGCCGCCTATCGCGTCGTCGCCCTCGTCCAATGGACCCGGCCTTACCCAGGCTGGCACAAGCTCAACTTTGACGGGTCCGTCCACCACGACGGCTCCGGGCGTGCGAGCATCGGAGGCGTCATCAGGGACTCATACGGCCACACCATGCTCGCGTTCGCTGAGAGGACGCCGCACGCGGGTGTCGGCCAGGTCGAAGCTAGGGCGCTTATTCGTGGGCTCAACCACGCGCTTGCGATAGGATGCAATCGGCTCGTCGTCGAGGGCGACGACCTCACCTTGGTGAGGCTGCTTCGCCGTGAGTCGGCGCACACGCGCATTCCTTGGGACATGTACCACCACATCGTCCGTCTCCTTTGCTGCTTCGAGGATGTCGAGGTGCGGCACGTCTACCGAGAAGGCAACCAGGTGGCCGACACCCTCTGCCATGAAGCGTATCGGCGCCCCGGAGTGTGGGGATTGCACCAGCTGCTCCCACCTGCCGTCTGGGCCAAGGTCGAGGATGACCGTCACGGTGCAGTATACGAGCGACTCCGACGGTCACGAAGATGATGACTACCGACTGGCGAGACTGCAAGCAGATGCAAGACTCCATGAAGTGTTAGTATATATACCTTTCTACGCTTCCTATACTATGCATGCATGCGTCTCTTTATCCTTTGTCGCTCTACTAGGTTCTGCAGCTACTACGCTTAGAGATGATTCTAGTGGTCTTTGAATCTCCGTCAAGCACTAGTAATTTTACTAGAGCTTTAGCAAAGTCTCCAACCGGGCAGCAAACCATAAAATGACGTGCATAACATAGTTCACTATATCCTAATTAATCTGGTCCTAAGCTAAAGGGTTTAAGTAAATAAAGGGCCTTTACAATAACAAAATAGCAGATAACTGAGGAAAACTCATTTATGTACTGCAAGCAAGCACGGGACGGAGCGTAAAACGCACTCGTTGCAAAAAATATATATAGAGGTAAAACGCCCGTTTGCTACCCGGCTTGTAGCAGGATTGGGAGTAGAATTGAACTTGTTGATGCACGCGTAATTGTGTGAGCTGCCTAAAGGTCTGGAGACTGTGCTAATAGTTCTGTAAAATTATTCTTGGTTGATCTAGATTCTTTGGCACTGGTGTCTTCTTTCAGCTAAACCCGCAGTTTCCTACGACCGACAAGGGTTATTGAACTTTTGTGTGCATGTGTGGGTGAAGCTTTGAGCCTAAGCAAGTCCTTGATGTAACCAGTCAAGTTGTAACCGATCTATGTAATGGAACGAAACATTGTTGGCTTGCATTTTTCTGCAAATTTGGAGTTACTTTTCTTTCGTATACATTTATCCTAGTATGCTTCTTCTATATAGCTTGTTTGGTCAGAAATGTGTGCATCTTGCATACGATTGCAATAATTGACTATCGTCGGTAACCATGTCATCATCCCGGCCCCGCCCCCAATCTCCCATCGCATCTGACAACCGTGGGCACTCTCACATGGTTTGTTGCATATCACACCGACGAGGCGCTGTGACGGTGTCCTGGATTGGGGGGTGCTAACCTGGTCATCTCGTCTCTTCGGGTGGGCCGATGGGACCTCATGCGTGATCAAGATGGACTCTGGAGGCCATGTAAAGGAGGCGTGATCTAGACTGCCTCCACCGAAGACTTGACGTATTCTCCAAGATCTCTCCTGTCGCCTTGCTTCTAGATACCGACCTTGTAACCCTAGATCCCCTCCCTGGCGTGTATATAAGCCTAATGGTGTAGCCCATAGAGGGGAGATCAACGCAATATCAATCACCTAGCCTTAGAATTAGACCACACATTACGATCTTGAGGTAGATCAACTATGTATTCGATACATCTCCATCAATATAAACAAGAGCGGGGCATAGGGTTTTACCTCCATCAAGAGGGCCCAAACCTGGGTAAACATCGTCTCCCTACTTGTCCTTATTACCATTGATCCGAGATCCACAGCTCGGGACCCCCTACCCCGAGGTCTGCCGATACTGGTGCTTTCATTGAGAGTTCCGCTATGCGATCAATAGAAGAATCAATGGGATCACCGGTCAACAGCTCCGAGCTCGCAGGGCTGGATTTTACGCCCGAAGCATCGAGCATGAGGACGTCCCCACGTAAACTGGAGGCAAATCATAACCCTTCCTTTGCCCCTGCGGGGGATTCTCCTAAAGACGATGGGCTAAGGTACTTTTTGGAAATTGATTCAGGCGGCGGCCAACCAGCGGTCCAGAGGGTTGATCTTCGAATCAACTCACCGAGGCCAATGGCCGCTGGTCAAACATTGGGTGGGGATAATAGGGTTTTGGACCCGCAATCCCTAGAGGTTGAGACGCATCAGCTCGTCTCCCACCCGGAGAGTATCGTCCCGATGACTCCGGCCCGCCTGATGTCTGGGACCTAGCTTACGTACAACAGCTCCTAGACGAACCTATTAGGTGTTTATGGGCTAGATTCTCATCTGATAAAGACATGATATCGGCCTACCAGGACACTGATATAATCGCGGCCCTCCAGTGTGGGTGCAAGGATAAAGGCGTGTCTAACGCCCTTGCCCGTCGCTTCGTTCAAACGCTTCAGGAATTGACCAACCTGGTAGCACGATTCTGCGCCATTGAAGATGCCTGATTGGCCGAGGAAATCGCGGATTCGATCTCCGGAGATTACTCAGAACACGACCGATCATCACCTTGGCGTGAACCTCCCAAACGGGGCACCCCGAACGACTGACCTCGGAAGAAGAAGAAAACCTCCGGGCACCCAGGAACAACTTTGAACGGCTTCTTGGACGAACCATGCCTGATCCATGCCGTGCTGATTAATTCCTACCCAACTCACAGCCTTCGTGACTGTTGGGTTGTGAGGCAGATGGACAAAGGGGGACCCACTCTCCTGGCAGGTACCTCCTGTTGCCTTGATCAGACCTCAGGTGAAGACGAAGTCCTGATGATCTATGGGACATTCACGTCCAACAACAAGCGCGAACAGGCCCTTCGATAAGTCAATTCTGTCCGGCGGATACCATCTCGGGGTGCCTGGATAGACACGCCGATAACCTTCAACCATAATGATCAGCCGAGATCGGCCCTGGATAGGTGTCCCGCCGCGCTGGTCCGCGACCCCATCGTGGATAACTGCTGACTCCGCAAGGTCCTTATGGACGGAGGCAGCAGTTTAAATTTGATATATGCTAATACTTTGGACAACATGCACATCGATAAATCGCGCATAGAATAGAGAGCCACCACATTTAAAGGCATAGTTCCCAGACGAGAGGCACGTTGTAGCGGGAAGATAACTCTGGATGTAGTCTTCGGAACTCCGGATAATTATTTTTTCGAGGTGCTTACGTTCCATGTCGCCCCTTTCAAAACCGGATACCACGCCCTTCTCGGACGGGACGCTTTTTCCAGATTTCAAACTGTACTGCATTATAGTTACATGAAGCTCAAGATGCCAGGCCCAAAAGGGACAATTACCATCTCTAGTGACCCCGACAGGGCACTCAAAACCAAGAATAAGACGACGTCTCTCACCCTCGAAACTCTCGCCAGAGCCTTCGTGGCCGAAGAGCTAACCACGCTACGCGCCGAAGTCGACCAAGACGATATCATCCTCGACAAGAGATCGAAGTCCACTTCTTTCAAACTGGCCGATGAGATAATCAAATTCCAAGTACACCCCACAGACCCTGCTAAAACGGCATCCATAGGGGCAAAACTCGACCTAGAGATTGCCGAGGCCCTACTTACTTTTCTTAAGGAAAACTGGGACATATTCGCCTGGCACCCTTCCGATATGTCAGGGATACCTCGCAAGCTCGCAGAGCATAGCTTGAACTTATTAAAAGGCTATAAACCTATCAAGCAAACACTTCGGGGTTTCTCTGAGCCCAAGTGTCAAGCAATGGGTGAGGAACTGGCTAAACTATTGAGGCAGGGTTTATCTGAGATATAAAAAACCCCGACTGGCTGGCCAATTTGGTTATGGTACCAAAGAAGGATAAGTCCTGGCGCTTGTGGGTCGATTTTAAAGACGTCAACAAAGCTTGCCCCCAAAGACCCCTTCCCCTTACCCTGTATCGGCCAAATCATAGATGCCATAGCGGGCGACGACGCGCTATGCTTCCTGGATGCCTACTCGGGTTATCATCAAATAAAGATGCAGGAATCCGACCAGGTAGCACCGGCATTCATTACACCCTACATGCCATTTTGCTTCAACACAATGTCTTTCGAACTAAAGAACGTTGGCGCCACGTACCAGCGTATGATCCAAACATGCTTGGAGAAACACATTGGAAAGACCGTCGAAGCGTACGTTGACGATGTGGTTGTCAAAACCAAACACGTCGGCCATTTGGTAGACAACCTCCGCGACACATTTGCTAGCCTGCGTCGCACCCTGGCCAGGTTGACTAGGTTGACTGTTAACTTGGTCGAACTGATAGGCGGGGCCTACCTGTCATAGACCGGAACATCATAATAGTGGATTAAATTAACTAATTAAGCTAATTAGATAATGGGACCCACTTGTCAGTGTCATATTAGTTATCCGATTAAGTTTATTTTAGAAAATAAGTTAATTAGCATGTGGGGTCCACATGTCAGTGACCGGGGGCTACCCAGCTAGCAAGTTGACTTGGTCAACATGGTCAACGGGGCTCACGGGACCCATTGACAGTGACTCAGGGTGGGTCCCAGGGCCAGCCACGTCAGCGGTGGCGCCGAAACAAGCTTCGGCGACCATTTCCGCGACGGAGGGGCTCGGGCTGGCGTAGGATTTTGCCTACAGGGCACCATTTGGGGCGCGCGACGGCGCGCTCAAACGGGCGTTCAACGCCACGTCGTTTGGTGGTGGTGAGCGGCCGGGTGTGGCGCGTAGCGACGGCGGCGACCACCTAGGTGGACGCCGGAGCTCGGGCCTCGGCGCATCCGAGCATAGAGAGCACGGGGAGGCGCGTGTGTGTGCTTGTTGGGCTCCTGCAAGCACCAGGAGCACGATGTCGTGCCCGGACGGGAGCCGGGATGGCTATGGCCGCGACGGCGAGGCAAGGCCACGATGGCGAGCTCGGGCACGACAGTGGCTACGGGGAGACATCGTTAAGGGAGGGGAAAGGAGCAGCAGGTCACCGGGTGGCACACGGTTGCCGGCGAGGGTTTAGTGGCTGTAGAGGGCGACAAATTCAACGTCGAAGGCCGGCGGGTCCAGAGGAAGAAGATGGTGCGATCTAGCGATGCAGGGGATCCCAGGTTCGTCGTGTGGCAGCAGTCGACGCGATGGAGTAGGGCGGAGCTAACGGGCACGGTGGCGCGGCACGGGGAGGTAGGTGGCTATGCGGGCGATCTGACCCCGAGGCAGCCATGGCGGGAGAGGAAGGAGCAGAGCGAGAGGAGGGGGGAAATCTAGGTCGTGTCCAGGGCGTCGGTGCTGGCGGTCTCATCCCCCCACGGCCGTCTGTAGCGGCGCCGGCGACGAGGTGGCTCGGCGGGGACAGGCGCGTGCGCGAGCGCTCGGTCGCGTTCGACGGCTGGAGGACGTCGGGGAGAAGCATGCTGGGCCAGGCACTGTGCACAGTGGCCTTTCTCCTTTTCTTTCTAATTATTTTTCTCTTTTGCATTTCTTTTTAGTACCAAATGAGTTCTGTAAAATATGGAACTTGGCCACTTAATTACATTGCAATATTTGGCACTGCCACAAAAGGTTTGGGGGATATTTGAATTAGTTTGAATTTTTCATAAATGAAAAAACATTTAAATATGCTGATTTGGCACTGTTTTAATTGCTAGAGCCCTTTAAGTAAATAAGTGAACAAACCAAAAAAAATTGAAAAAATGCACCTCCCTTTATTATTAGGTGCACATATTAGATATATGAATAGAAAGTCTGTAGGTGCGCAAGTATCCTTTTCTACTCCTGGTCGCAAATGCACCCAGGATTTTTTGAATAGTAAATGTGAAAAGTTAGTAAACAAATTTGTTCAGTTCTTACGTTTTCTAATCTCTGTCTACTGCAACCCAAATTAAACCCATTAAGAGGCGCTAGAATGGTGGCCAACCAGCTACACCATGTGGCGCATGTTGGTTGGTCACGGTGAGAAAGTATTTTTAGAGTTTTTTTAATGGTAAGAAGATTTTTTTAGAGAAGTTTTTCCAGGTTTTTTTTTAAGATGGTTGTAATGTCCACGTGATGTGAGAATATTTTTTAATTTTTTGACATGATGATGAGGTGCGCATACCTTTTTCTCAAGCGGCCCGCAATGGCAGGCCCCAACCACTAGCAGAACACCAAAACTTGCTAGATTTTCTCATGAACTAGGATGGCTGGATTTTCTCCTCCATATATCTGGATGGACACCGCCCTGGATGTGGTTATTCCTCTTGTTGCAAGTGATGCTACGATGAATGAATAAAGGAGATAATTGTCAAAAAGAACACAAAAACTGCATGATGCACAAAGTTACAAGGCTTAAAGCAGAATCTTCAAAGCTAAACCAATTTGACATGATTAGTTCCCTAAAGAAATTGACATGATTAGTTTGAAGAGCCATACGATGCCGGCTTTGGACAAGTCTTTCAAAACAAAAATTGACAGCCTTCTGATCCTTGGCGAACAATTGCTGAACTGCAAGAGAAGGGCAAGCTAGCTACAAGAATGTATTTTACAACAATGGCAGAAGTGATCCAGAACAGGGCCTTGTATAAGTTGGGATTGTGTGGGGTGATCCAAATACACTCGGTTCCCCACGCTCAGCCACAGAAACGGATGCAGCATTGTTCCCCACGCTCAGTTCCTGTGCTAACTCCATCTGCAGTAACCATGCCAGCAACTGCATCCGTCTAACCTCGCATTGTACAGTTTTGGACTTGTAGCAGGGAAAAGAAGACAAAAGAAGGATACTGAACCGGCCAGAAACGCTAGCGATGTCAGTCCTGGAACACAGATAAGCACCGGGGAGAAGTTTTACAACTTTGCATGAGCTTACTTTTCTTTCTTCAGAGAAAGAACATCATATGT
The DNA here is from genome assembly GCF_018294505.1 of Triticum aestivum. NCBI lineage: Eukaryota > Viridiplantae > Streptophyta > Magnoliopsida > Poales > Poaceae > Triticum > Triticum aestivum. Next base: position 318,931,980 of record NC_057796.1, on the reverse strand, counting down.
ACATACCTCTTGTTCGCTGTGATGAGAACACAGGCAAACCCATCATGTTACACAATATGTGAGCAACAATAGGAGACACAAGATTCCCTGCAGTTTTTTAGAACAAAAGTTGATCAATATGTCATGTTTGTCAAGACAAAATTAAAGTACACTTTCAGTCAAAACATATGAACCAGCGCATCCATGCAGCATGTTACCAAGCAAAAAGGCATGGCACTTAGTACAAGTGAAATTTCATTTTTCTAACCAGTTCACAGGGCATAAGCTTAGTGAGTGCCATAGCAGAAAGATAGAGTAAATTTACCAGAACAACGTCTGTTCTCAAGAAACTTTTCTTAGTTCATAACAAGGCCATCACAAACAACACGGCTTTTCTATCAGTATCACTGTTGTAGGCTTTTAGCAAACCACACCTTCTACGATTTCACCTGAACAAACATTTGCGGGGGCCATCATCAACCACACGACCGTTACAGGGCCAGAGCAACTTCTTAACAGTGCCGTCAGGTTTGTCTCACTAACTACCGGATCACGCTTTTCAATTCTCTTGAAAACCTACAAGGCATAATTTCTAACGCTGACACAGATGAAGTCTGGTTTTACAAAACTAATCCTAAAAGGGTGTAATTATTTGATAGTTTGCCAAAATATATGTTTTCACAAAATTAGACTATCATGTTGGATCAGCAGATGGGTTTAATGAGCACAATATTTTCAATTGTGTTTATAAATTTGGTCCATGTGGGAAGCCCAGTTTCTAAATTCCAAACCTTGCATGGTTTAGTTCCATATTGTCGAAGTAAGGCAGGAGAGAGCAATAAAAGTTAGCACACTTGTCATTCCTTAAAACTTGAAACACATGGCACAAGAGAGGTTTGGCTACTCACAAGCCAAACACACGGCCGCATGACTTGAGACACAAGGCAGACAAGTCCCCCTTACTTTTCTTGAACCATGCCCCCTCACAGCAAAATGAATGCGATTCAAACAGTTGAATTGTAGGCTTAATCTGTATTAACGCTGTCAGTTAATGCTAAGTGCACACTAGGACCCAAATTGCGTCTCGTCCCATTCTTCCTCGTTATTAATCTATGTTGGGCATTACAGTGCTAAACATCATCCTCCCTCTATGCATGCATTGATAAGGAAGGTGGGCAGAATCTCCAAACCGTTGCCACAGCCCACAGAGATCTCCTGCATGGGGCAGCAACAATGTTTGCGGCGGCGTTTTCCATGCAAACACTTTCTGCATCCTCAACGTACGAGCATTGCATTGCTTTGTTTTCAACAGCATCCTTACTGTAAGTTTTTCAAGAGAAAGTAGCAGTAAGAAGAGGAAAGTTCTCAAGAAGAACTTACTATACGGTTCATGTCGAAATGAAAGCAATGCAGTGCTGGAACACCATGGATGCAGAGGACACAGCAAGCAGTCAAGTGGATAACGCTACCAAGAAACCTGTGTCAATGGTTTGGAGATTCCACTCACACTCCTCAGTGAAGATGAGAAGGGACGATGATGTTTAGCAGTGCCAGGGACGGAGCCAGAAAAGTTGTATGAGGGGGTGCAATTGTTGCTGCATCATCGTTGGGGAGGGCCAGAACAGCTAAAATACAATATTTTGCTACCAAAACATCATATTAGTAGCTCTAACAGTGTTGTTTTATCATTGTTGGCCTGGGCCATGGCCCCAACTCGCCCCCTACTGCCTCCGTCCCTGAGCAGTGCAGCATCCCAGCAGAGAATAACAAAGAGGAAGAAGTTGTGAGGCCAAAATTCAGGTCCTGGACTTGGACATCTCCTGCTCCTCGTGTACCACTAGCTTACAAAAACTGCTACAATCAACAGCCCTAATACATTAATATTTGACTCGCTGTTCTGATTTGATCACCCAGACACCCACTAGTAACTGACAGAGTTAATACAAATTAAGCACAATATACAAATATTTGAAATTTTGAATTGCATTCAGTATGAATTAACAGACAAGCAAGGTTCAGCAAAATTAAATGCACTTGAACTGCCATGTAGCGCCACATCAGAGAGCTCAGCCACGAATCTTAAGGCACGAATACTGAAAAGTCACCAAGAGTGCACAAGTTTGTGTTTAACCAAAGTTCTTTCATTCCATGCCTCCCAAGTTGGGATCGAACCAACTTTACATTACCAAAAGGGATTAAACCAACCTTGTGCTAGCAATTTGGGACTAGGAACTACAAACTTTGGAATATAGAGGCTAATACTTTAGAAGTTAATCTGACTAGCATTTGCCGCAGCACGAACTAGGACCAACGGCAAGTAAACCTAACATCTTTAAAAAAAGCTAGAAATATAAGAGCTAATTGGAAAAGGAGTACTAGGAAGGTATAAGCAATAGTGACGAATCAATGATATAGCTGAAATAAATAAACCCTCAATTTTCTGTTTTCAAAAACAAAAAGGGAATTAGTAGGACCTGTTCGGATGAACAAAAATGCAGCATACCACCCGAAAATTACAGTGTAGCCTAATTGGACACCTGAGAATGGAAGAAAAGAGTTATGGTAAGTTCAACAAGGGAAGGAAAAGGTGTTCGCAAATGGTGAAACCACAGTAATTGTGCAATCTCTGATGATAAATTTCAAAAAATACGTGCAGAACTACGGACAAACAGAAGACTAATGTGTGTAATATGACGAGCTATCAAAAAGTCAGAATGAATATAATCTGTACCAGCAATCACGATTCCCTACACATATAGTATGTGAGCTAAGAAATGATTCTTATAAACGAACACTACGAAGGAAGTAAACACTAAATAGCATGACAGAATAAAGACATCACATTCATATTTGAAGTACAATTAATTGTTTTGACAAGAATTAGGCATGTGCAGTGTTACTCGCCCTATAAATATATAATGTATAACATGATGCTCCAAATGTTTAGAAGGGACCATTTGAGACCATGGTGTGACTAAATAAAATGTAACGGAAAAAGATAGGTGCTTATACAAGCGACTGCTTGCACTTTGGCAGGGACATTGGAATATACCAAAACATTCTTCGATAGATCACAGGTGCAGGCATAAAGGACACTCTAGCATGTAAATTTAAATCATGGGCTCTTCTTAATTGCCCATGCTATCAATGAAGTTATACGGAGATTGTACAGCATTAAAGGAGAAAATCAGATGGTGCGAAGAAAAATACCAACAATCAGGAGAGATCTCATAAAGTTGCATCCTTGTTGGTGAAGTTCAAACAAGTGGTTTAGGTGTGCTGTGAACAGAAAGACCCAGTTACTAACTGAGAGTAACACAAAACATAAAGGTAAAACTGAATGTGGTCATGCACCATTTCTAAACTCATACACCAATTGCAAGTTAGAAAAGGACGAATTACATAAATTAGCTGAAGTATTTGTGCCAGGCTGGTTCCTTCGAAGTGAAAACTGGTGCAATATATTATACCTATTTACCTAGGCTGAAGAAGATTGGACTCAGAAATATAATGTTATACATTTTGAATCCTCCACACAGAAGAAGAGGTATCATGCACGCCCTGAAAACCAGCTCCTCCGTAAACGGTGCCTGGTCAAAAGATCATCCTCAAATAACATCACCGAAAATAGAAAATGACACTGTATTCTCACTTTTCAGTTGTAACAATAATACAAACAGTGGCAGAGGGAGAATGGAGCTAGCAGGGGTCATGGCCAGCAGAAGTACTGGTCCAAATTATATTTTAGGTGCCGATACTTGGCCTTCCTTGTGAAATACAATGGAATTGCATTGCTTATCTGATCCCCATAACCACTGATTCATGGCTCTGCTTGCATTCTAATGTTAACAACTTGCACACATGAACTTGTTAGCTGATAATGTAGTCCTACAATTAGATGTTCAGTTAATAATCCCACATTCACTGGCACTAATACTATGTGACATTTCCACATCATCCAATAGGCAGTGTCAAACAATGGTCTCAAAGGGAATGAGAACAAACCACTACGTAGTTCCGCCACACCATTACATCCTGTAAGGAGGTTTGCATCCAGCGAGCAAGCTTCTCGGTGCAGCTGACTCCCACCCCATCATCATCCGTGCCACACGAGCTTGACATGGCCCAGAGTCTTGCGACAAATGACCCAGCATACACTAGGGATGTAAGGAGAAGTGGAACCACTACTGCCTCGAGCTGATCCATCAAAGCATTTCAGTCCAAGCATCAGAAGCTCACCACTTATTAGTGTATAATCAGAAGCAAAAAATGGTAGTAATCGAGATACAGCTTGATTACCAAGTGATCACTACGAATGCCGAACACCGCGAGCGCCTTAGACGAGTCGCTCAAGCTCCATACCTGAGAGGTAGCAAGATAGGTCAGGGGATTTGAGATTCCTTCCGGGTATCAAACACTAGGGCTTAGATGGGGACTGGAAGGAGAGAAAGGGGGCACCTACGCCTAGGAGCGCCGCGGTGGCGAGGACGGAGGCGGCGGAGGACACGGCCGCGCACACGAAGCGGCGGTGGAAGAAGGCGCGGAGCGAGGTGGCGGGCGGGAGGCGGAGGAGGAGCGTGGGGGCGTAGAGGACGGCGACGTAGGAAACGGCCATGGCGGCGCACGCTGCCACCGCAGCCTTCCCGGGTATCGCCGGCGGCGAGGCGGGGTGGGAACCCGCCGGCGTCGCCATTAGCTCCGGCGAACTGGTTTTGCGCGGGGGAACTGATTTGGCGGCCGTGCTGTTACACGGCCCAGGACTTCGACCTCTTCGGGCAGATCGCGGGCGTTGCTTCCGGCCAGGAAGCGGCGGCGCTCTTCGTCGGGGTCGCGGACTGGTTGAGTTCAGCAGAGGCGCCGGTGCGGCTACTTGGACTTTGATTTTTTTT